>NW_024498385.1:0-600000 GCF_017590055.1 Onychostruthus taczanowskii | reverse complement strand
AACTCTTTTGCCAGTGTACATATCTTTTCCCTGAGGAAGGAAGTGCAGTGCTATAACTACTATAAATAAGGCCTGAAGAGCCTGAGTTGTATCTATTCAATTATAACAGGAAAGTTAAAATAGCCCAGAAGCTGGGCTAATCTGAGGCCACTTTCTGAGTAAAGATGACTGCATTAAGAGATGCAGTAAGAGATGCTTTAACGCAACATATCAAAAGGTTAAGCAGATCACATAAATAGACTAAGCTATGGCGATTTATTAAGTGGTAGAAATAACACTGTTGTATGAGAGAATAAAATTTCAGACTCAGACAAGCTGTACTCAAACCACAAAGGGGGTTCTGAAGAACGGCAAATTTGGATATCTCATTTGTGACTCAGAATCTTTGTAGGCTGCAAAATCTTCCCTACTGCCTAATCTAGAATATTTTGCCATGTACAATTTTCCTCCCATTGTTTTAAGGGACTAAATTTAGTGCAACAAGTGACTGTGGAAAACATGTATGGAAATAATGAAACTTGTATATTGTGCTCTCAGTGAAACAAAAATTAGGGACTGTTTACTTTAGATCTTGATCATCCCACTAGACTCTGTGTATTTCTGCAGCAACCCCTAGATTATCCTCTAGGAATAACTTTTTCAGACCAAAGTTAGGCAAATGAGATGTCCTGTATGAAACAGCCAAAAACCTTATGGTGGTGTTTCATTTAGTATTTCACCAATGCTTTTTTATCACTAGAAGTTGAGCCAGTAAAGATGGCAAGCTCTCAACATGGGTTATGTTTTCCATCCATACCTCCCCTGTGCTTTTACCACCTGCTTTCCACAGCACATTCCAAACACACCACTTTCCCTCTTCCCAACCCTTTGCCTTCAGTGCCACAACAGGCTCAAATGACTCTTTCTCCTGTCATCACTCACCACTATTACTATAACATCCCTAGAGGGCTCTGGGGGCAATGAGTGCATCAAGACACCTTAATTAGCCAGAAGAGGCTTCATCCACTTCCTAACAAATATCTTCTTCCTTTCCATTCCACCTTTTCAGTTCCTAGGTATGGCAGTCCAAGAATGGCTTGCAATTCACTAGTTATTGAGAACTCCTCTACAGTTCATGAGAAAGCATCTGGGTGATGCTCTCAGTGATATGATTTAGTTTTATGTTGTCCTGTGGGGATCAGGGAGTTGGACTCAGTGATCCTTATAGGTGCCTTCCAACTTGATATCTTCTATGACTCTATGAAATATACGAGTCTAGGAATTATGCAGAAAACCTTACAGAAAACTCATAGGCTAAAAGACTTTGTGTGCAGTCTCTTGTCAGTGCTGGTAAGTGTGGACTGGGAAAAGAAATAGAGGAAGTGAATCAAGTGAATCATTGCACAATCAATCAAAAGGTGCCAGACAAGCCTTCAGGACAAATACAAGTCAGTGTGACAGATCTGTGCACACAATCCACTGGAGACACAGAATGGTTTCTGCAGTGTTTCACTGCCCACAACCCAAGCTCCCAAAGGCAAGCCTCACTCAGGAAGAACTGTTTGACCAAGGACACAGAGGCTGAGAGGCTGACCTTGTTTCAACACAGAGTTTTGCGAAACTATCTGCAGCAGAGGAAAGACATGCAAGACAGAAGCCCAGGAGAAGAATGCAAAGTCAACATGTGGGTTAATTGGAGGGTGGAGTGGGTGGTATGAAATCTCAGTATACTGAAGTCTGCACTTACTGCTCAACAAACACAGCAGTGCAGTGTTTTTGAATGCTCTTTTGCCAGTAAGTGTGACAACCAGGATGTCATAGCTCAGCAGGGAGGCTGAATTTATATTCTTTTCCTTATATGTAGCTGATAGCTGTCTTGCAAATTACGAGAAATGTGGCACTTTCCTTTAAAAGCAAAAATGAAAATGGGCTTTTTGTCAGAAGAGATATACTAGAACTCACATTAATCTCCCTTTCTTGGCACTAAAAAGCAGAGTTCAAACATCCTGCAACCTCTACTGACAGCTAATAACTTGGCTGTCTCAGAGCTAAGAATAAAACAAGTAGAATTCTTACCAGAAAAATCAATGTGTCTCCTCCTCTTAATGTATCTTCCATGGAGGGCATGTATTGAATGCAAAGATTTGCATACCATTTTGACAGCACTCCACAAAGTAAAAAGCGCTGCAGTGTCTACTGCTGAGTGAGTAGAAGAGATTCTATTTCTTGTGTCCTGCAGGTTCCTAGAGCATCTCCACTGCTACTTACATGCTTGCTCAGTTGTTGAACATTAGACATTCACACTGAGTACCTGCAAAACTGATCCAATGACATAAAAATCTTACAGTCCCACTGCTGAACTGTTCCTAATTACTTTTGCATTTACTTTCTCTACCACAAAATCATGTCAGTTAACCTTAAAAGTATGTGGGAAGACAAACTATACCAATAATTATTTATGATTCATGGGATGTTTAGCTTTGCAGCATTAACACAGCACTCTTAATATACACATAATTCTTTAAAAAATAGTCACATCAAAGGACAATGATACTGATAGATGAAAACAAGAACAAATGTAAATTCCAGCAACTACCATAAAAATCAAGTGATTGGAGGTTCATAGGAAAAAGCCCCTAATCATCAAAGTGATGGGAAGGTAGACTGATCAATACAGACTGGGAAATCAGAGCATTTTATCAATTATTCTTCAAGCCTTACTGCCAATTAAGTAAGACTAGTTTTTTGATAGTCATGCATGGTTTCTAATATGTTCCATGACTCATGGGGTAAACATTGATTTATAACTCTGGCTTCAATTTTGCTAGCCCTTCACCTAGGAAGAGATCTGACTATCACCAGTGGAACAATGTCTTTCAATTAGGAATGGCCCAAAAAAAGGGCTGCATTCCCAGAATATCAAATCCACCAATTTGTGCTTGTGGTGACTTGTCATTCCTGTCAGCTGGGAATAAACTGCATTTGCTGAACAGTACTAATAATGGTTCAAACAAAGAACTGGCTCCTGTATGAACCTACACACATTTACCATGCTCTCACCCAGGTATCAAATCACAGGTATCTACCTGATATACAATCACATAATTACAGAATGGTTTAGATTGGAAGAAATCTTAGAGACTATACAGTTCTAACCCCCCTGCCATGGGCAGGGACACCTCCCACTAGACCATGTTGCCCAAAGCTCTATCCAACCTGGCCTAGAACAGTTCCAGACAGGGGACATCCACAACTCCTCTGGGCAGCCTGTTCCAGAGCCTTATCACTCTCAGGAAAGAATTTCTTCCTAATAATTAATCTAAACCTGGCTTCTCTCAGCTTAAGGCCATTCCATCTTGTCCTATCACTACATATCCTTCTAAAAGGTCCCTCTCCAACTTTCTTATAGGCTTCCGTCAGGTACTGGAAGGGGCTATAAGGCCTCCCCAGAGCCTTGTCTTCCCCAGACCAAACAACTTCAGCTTTCAAAGCCTGTCTTCAAGGAGAGGTGCTCCTGCCTCTGATCATCTTCTTGGCTTCCTCTGGACCAGCTACAAGAGGTCCACATTCTTCTGCACTGGGGACCCCAGAGCTGGATGCAGCGCTGCAGGTGTGTCTCACCAGAGCAGAGCAGAGCAGAGCAGAGCAGAGCAGAGCAGAGCAGAGGTGCAGAATCTCCTCCAACAACTGCTGCCCATGGGGCTCTGGATGCCCACTGTACAGTTGCTCTCGCCCTGGGAGTGCACAGGGCCAGCTCATGTGTAGCTTCTTATCCCCAAAGTCCCTCTTGGCAGGGCTGTTCTCAGTCCTTTCCCCATCCAGCATGTGTCTGTCTTTGGGATGACCCTGATCCAGGTGCAGAATCTGGCACTTGGATGTCTTGGAAGTCAGGTGGTTTGCAGCAGACCATGTCTCAAATCTGTCTAGGTCCAAGCCTTGAACTGAAGGCAGCTACAAATATGATAAATAATCAGAAATAAAATCTGTGGCATTTGTATAAAAACATTAACATTCCTGGCCCATACCCTGTTCAGCCTCTCCACACTACACAATCCACCCTTTCAATAAGATCCACTGCCTCCCTGCTGCCTGGCCCATTTTGTAGGGATGCAGATTCCCACCACAGAGTCACTGGTCACGGCGCCTTTCTGAAGAAGCAACATATGCACCTCTTCTACACTTGATCTGGATTTAAGAAGCGCTCATGGGACAGTGTGAAATCCTTTTAACCTCCCAGATGACATTATGCAGCTTGAGAGGATTGCTTGTTTAGAGTCATGCTCTGGAAGTCACAGTGGGGCACAAGCTGCCAAAGCAGGTCCCAGCTACTTAGTGGACTGGACTGGGCCAGCTGGTTCTTTTCTCCAGAAGATACACTGGGGCTGTTCAGATGGTCACAGAATAATTCCACATCTGGAATACATTCCACAAATTTGAAGGAACCAAAATTGTTTTCCCTTGCTTTTTTGCTGCTGTGGTACCTTGTGTATCCTCTTTCCAGTATAAACTGAACAGACCTACCTGACTGCTCTATTGCTTGGTTTATGTAAAAAATTATGCAAATACCTGTATCATTACCTCACCCTCTCTCTGTAACTGGGTTTTGAACTTTCCTCCCTTTGCCAGACTTGCCTAAAAATAAAGTCATGTTGGTGCAAGCTAAATTTCAAGAACTTACTTTTGTGCAAACACCTGTCCACTTTAATGTAAATGTCAAGGAAAAGCTAAACCCAATGCATAGTTCACTTGTTTTGTGTACTTTTTACTTGATTTATCTATACAAAGTTCATATTTTCTTTTGTATGTTTCAGAAATAAACATTTCTTTTGTATGTTTAGGAAATAAACATTTCCTTGTTTCTCTGCCTGCGCATAAGTTATACAGATGCTTGTATAACTGATGTCTTTTGTAAAAGCAATTATTTCCCCATCAAATTCAATGATTTCCATTTGAAAAATAAGGAAAAAATATTGAAAACTGGCTTTGCAATATTTGGAAATAAATGCTCCTTTCATTATGTGAAAGCATTAGGGGATTCTCCAAGGTATTCCAGATATAATAATTTATAGTAAATGAGATTATTATTGCTGGGAAAAGAACCACTTAATGTCAGTTTTCTGTGGGAAAAACCAAAACAGACTAATCCAATAGGGGTGCTCAGAAACATGCAGCAAATATTTAAAAGCTTCAAAGATCCAAAACAACAAGGGAAAAACACATGCTGAGGAAGTAATTTGGAACAGGATGCTACTATTCATACTTATCATAGGGAGGTAGCCTTACTGTCCTGAAAATAAGACTAGGAAGCCTATTTTATCATTGTGTTCTTCCAGCTCACACCAACTCGTCTAAAGTAGTCCTACCAGCACAATTGTGGAGCAATGCAGTGTTGAGCCAAGCCTGGATAAAGGGACCTGAAATAGAAATTGTTGAGCATTGAGAAGATGTGAATTGCTGTAGAAAATCTCACAGACCTCTGTGGCTGCTATGAGCAAAGCAGTCATGTCAGAACAAATTTGGCTCAACATGCTGCCATAGCAATCAGCTAGTAATGGCTCACCTTCCAAAGATAGCATTACTACAGAATTAGTAATCAGCTATACAGCCACATAGCTGAACTGTTAAAAATCCAAAATGAACCTTGAAAATGAGAAATATGTGGATAATATTCCCTAGATATGCATTCAAGCAATGCATCTGTCTTCCTTGCCATTTTTACTTTCAAAGTATGACAGTCTCCTTCTCCCACAGAAGTCTCCATGCCTTGCCAAATGTTTCAGCTGCAATTCTTAAGTCAAATGGGATAAAGGCATTTGGAATTGCAAGATCAGTAGTGCAAAGCAATCTGCCACATGGACATTGAGGAACAGTTCCTATCCATTATAAATTACATTCCACCGGAACTCAGTCCCATCTTGTACTTGTGCTTTCACATGCTCTGCTTTGGCTATCCTGAGATGGTTCATGAGGCACAGTGTGAGCTCAGGATATTTATCTCAAAAAACTACAGATCTGTTATCAAGTTTCACATATCTGATATTCATGCTTCCTTGCCATTGCTCCTCTGCCTCACTGACTGAAACACCATAAGGAAACTTTTCTGGTTTCGATGTTTCATATACCTGTTAATGCAGAAAAACTGATTAAAGCAAAGCACATGGAGAAATTCTGAATGGCTACTACTAGATCTCTTTTAAAGTTTATATGGCATAAAGATAAATTCTGATGTTAGGATTAGCATATAAAATGACTCCTAGCATAACTGTTTGCAGTGTGAAGAAATTTTTGCACTTTCCATGCAACACTGGTTTGGGCTAATTAATCCTCATGAGAACGCCATCTTGAAGACAACAAAGTTAAGAGAGAGAGATTAAAGCTAAAAAGCAATGCAAACATTTGTTTACCAGTTAAATGGCCTCATTGACTTCAGGAATATATTTGAAAGTTTCTTAGGTGCCTAACAGCTGAGTATCTTCTGCACTTGCAGCCAAGTTTTTAAAGATTTAAGATTTAAAGAGCTCACTAAATTTTAATTATGAAGTAGGTAGGAATTAGATTACACAGATGAAAAACCTGACACTAAGAAATTCATGGATGACCCCATAGTGAGGACTGTGAGCACACCAATAGATCTTAGAAGCTCTGACCAGCATCATCTGGGACTCCCCCCTTTGCCCACATCGAGGAACTCCCTGTAGGCTCAGACCCGGGCCTTTCACTGCCTGGCTGAGCTATGGTGTTAGCACACCTGCCTTCAGCCCTACCTCCTAAATTACTCCTGGGGCAATGCCAGAGCCCAGATAAGTCTTTTCCCTGATCCCATCTCCTGCTGCTCCTGACAAGACTCTCTGGATGGCTCCTGGACTGCTTCACCTCTTCCCCAGGCGTGGAGCTGTTGAGGGAACATTCTGCCCAGCCTGTTATGGTTGGTTTGTCTTGGTTTTTCTTGCCTTGAAAAGTGGTCTGCTCTTGCTACGCCTTGACACAAAAGACAGAGACAGATTTTATGAGTACTTCCCCTTCTAGAATGAGTGTATGTAAGATCAAACACAAAACTAGATTTTTTCTTTAAATAAATGCTTGCACATTTCTCTTCAATGCATTTGGTCAAAATGCAATCGCAACATCTGCATTGTAAAAGCAGAGAAATGTCCTAAAGTTCTCTGATACACAATGAAACTTACAAGAAGCCAGAACCTGTCCAGAATGGCATGTAATCTTATGTAAATAGTTAAATGAACAAGGTGGGTGTCACTGACAAAAAATTTTGAAAACCTATGATTTGTCTTCCCCACATGTGTTTTTTTGTTTTTGTTTTTGTTTTTGTTTTTGTTTTTTTCTTTTTTTTCCCCCATTAAAGAGATGTGATAAAAGCTTCGGAAACATGCAGGCCATTAATATATAATGAGAAATACTGTGTTGATTATGCAGTTGAGAAGAAAATCAAGATAGTAGGTAGAAAGTAGGGAGGAGAAGAGCACTTAGAGGAAAACAAAATGCAAAACATGATCAGAAAAAAGTGAAGGCAGTAAGTAAATTAATAGAACCTTCTACAAATGAACAAAGTCAGGATCCAATTTGGCAGGTGGTGGTGGTTGTGGACATCAATGCTGCATGTCAACACTTTCTGCCTTATCCTTCACAGCATGCAGAGCAATTCCATTGAAATTCAATTAAGGAGGAAAACCACATGATTAAGAAACATGGACACAGTGACTGCAAAATATGCAAATTGTGCTGCAATTTTTAATGACATAAAAGGTAAAAAACCTGCAGAGAAAAACTCATGGAGAGAAATTAGTTCAAACACCATTAGAAGTACAGTTTCAATGGAAGGCACAAGGGAATTCAGCTGTAGAACTTTTATTAAGCTTAATTGGTGTCATGGTGGAAAGTCCCTGTGCATCAAGTTGCTAATGTACTCTATGAAGAATGGCTTTATGCTTCTCTAGGTGCATTGAGGAAGAGAGTGAAAACAATGATTTCACTGTATTATAGGCTCTGAGCAGCTAAATTATTTTTTCTTGAGCATATACTATTATTGTCAGTTTTGACCCGTATGATAGCAAATGCCATTTGCAGTAGAAAAAAAATAATTTGTATGTAGTTAGCCACTCTGAACCAGGAAACGAGCCAATTCCTTTCATTTTTTTACTCAAGGGATTGGTTTTGCCTCTTTTCATAATGCTCATGAATTCTAGTGATGTTCTCACTACGAATATTCCACATGTGGAATAAGAGCTCAGCTGAATGCTTCAAATTAGGCCCCAGTTTGTCTAGCTAAGTTCAATATGTTGACATGTGTGCTGTGACAACCCAGGGGGTGAGTGATTTACTGGCACCAGAAGATGCCAATGGAAAAAAGTGCTCCCAAGTTAGCCTTCCATTTCGTTCTCCTCAACAAATTGATGAAGTGTTGGAAAGCACTGACAGCGTTGTGGATTTAGAGAAAGAGGCATCTGAAGCCATTTACCAGGTGAATATATTTAGCACCTTCATATAAATATTTCTTGTTTCAGATTACGTATCTATCTTTATCCTGGCTGTCTTGTATCTTTTGTAGGTATGAAATAGCCACTAAGAAGATGAATGAAAAAGTGTGAATATTTGTTGTACATACATATGATATGCAGTGCTTTCAGCAAACACATCTCAATTTAAATACTTATGTATTTCTTGTTCTTCTTTCTGATTGAATATTTATTTTTAAAGAAATGAGAAATCAACTTTTATGAAACAAGTTATACTGCAAAATGCACTACAATAACAGAAGATATGGTTACAAGAATTTATGTGTGCAGAGAGTTAACATTTCCATTTTCAGAAAAAATCAGATTTTTGAAAACAGGGAACTAAAAGAACTGACATGTTTAAGCACAAGTAGTTTGTTCTAGCAGTAGGGAGAGTCTGAAATGATGGAGTTAAATTCAATGTGCAAAATTGAGTTGTCTGAAAATGGTGCTCATCCCAGCTTGTCAGGACTTGCTTGAATCAGATATATGATGAGAGATACTCTGGAAGACCAGCTTTCTTTTGAGGAGAAATTTTTTTGCCACTATAACTCCAATTAAGGAAAAGTTTCTTATCAAGAACAGTTATCAACAGTTACTTAAAAGTTACATTACCCATGTTGTGTGACGCAGGCCCTATTTCTGAGTAACCTGCTATAGGAGTTTAATGGAAATAGAAGTTTAATGGAAGTAGTTTACAAGGAATCAGTATAGAAGAAAACTCACCCAGAGAAGAATTAGTAAAATTTTACTGATGGTATATTCTGTGGAGCAAAGTACGTATCCTTTTCAGAACAGCTGAAAGGTACAACTTTATCCAGTGCTCTATGAGTGTGTCAGAATGTGGGTCGAGTGGAGACCTCAGAATGACTCTGTGAAGGCTTTATTAATTTGAGTTTGGCTAAGCTTGAACATTTTTGGGATGTTAATGATAAACTATGGGTATAAACTTGTTTTTAAGTAGAGAAGATCATACTGAGACAGATTAGATATTAACAAGGCTTAAGAGTATTCTAATTACCTTGATGGATTCAGACTTTCACTCCATCAGTACAGGGTTTCTGACATATGACCAGTTCCATGCAGGTCAGGTTCATTTAAAAAACCCACTCTTTCTACCATCTCTGAGTTCTGGTTAGGGTGTGCTTACTGATTTTTCTCATCAGCATCCCAGTCTCTCTGGATCCATTCATTCTGCTGAATGACACAAGGGCAGGGACTGTTCCCATACCCTGTGCCAAATGGCAGGGTTCACACTACACAGAGCTCTGGGTCTCCTTTGTGTTCCATGTAGTGATTATGCAGCTCCAAAAATTTTTTTTTTTTTTTTCCTCTCAGTTTAAGTTGTCTAAGAATAGAAAAAGGACTGTGTTCAAGGCTAGGGATTCAACATATGAATGCCTATTGGGAATAGCCTAGGAATAGCCTGGCACATGCTATTGCCTGCACCATACTCACACAGTATTTCAGAGGGTGCTAGCTGACACAGGCCAAAACTGTGGCAGCAGCTAAGCTCCTCTCCTAAGTCTGTCCCATTCAGCAACAGAAACACGGCTTTAGTGACTCCTTTCTGCCTGTTCCACTCCATGGTGTGGAAAGGGCTCTTTGCCCGTCTTTCTGTCCTGGCCCTGTCAAGCAAATTCAGCTGCCCTCCAAGAAAGGAGGGCATTGAATGACCCTTTTCTGGCCATGGAAAGCAGACATCCTCTCTGTTATTTGACCTGCTTCTCCCAGAGGAATGCACAGAGAGTTATAGCAAATTGCAACCCCTATAAGGCTGAAGAAAAGACTGAAGAATATTACAGTACTGCATCAGTGGCTGTCAGGCACTGCCCAGATGCAGCCACAGGCTCAGGAAGGCATTAAGCTGCCAAAGACCAACAGCTAGGACACGGAACCTAGCAGCAGGTCACACTGTTCAAGTTCTTGCTTGGTATCTGTTACTGTTCCCTGTCATAGACAGGGTACTGGGCAAGAGGTTTTGTCAGAGCTTAACAAGCTTGTCAGCATGACAGCTCTCATTAAGCGACTGGAGTAATGATTTGACCTTCAAGAGAGAAGGAGGAAGGGGAAAATATATTCTTAATCTTGTCCATCATGATGGGTTTGGATAGAAGAATGCCAAAGACGTTCTCTGTCTTGGGAAACCTTGGCTCCTAATTTCACCTAACCAATATCAAATCTAAGTGTAGTCTTATTATCAAGCACGTTATAATAAGGATTTTCATGTGATTTTAAACACTAGCCTCCAAGGAAGAAAAAGGCTTTTAATTACATGAGTGTTGTAATCTTAAAGCCTACTTTAAAGTATTATTTCTAGCTGTTTTGCATACAGATGACTCAGTTTTAGAAAATCATACCCTTTTCACAGACAATCCCTAACCCAAAGGCAAAACACATGACAGAAATTACCTGTCATAGTTTTTCATTTGTGTACATTCATGCAATGATTCTATGACATTTACTTGGTACTAGGGCTCAACAAAATGTGCATAAAATTATCTTTCAGTGTTTAATAATGCCTGCATTTCTTTTTGTGCAGAGATAGCTCACCCTTTCTTCACTTGATATATTTTAAAATACTGTCACTTAAAAGAAGACATGAGATCCACCCAAAGTGATAGATTATTATCAGCTTATTATAATTTTGCCAGTACAGGCATGAGGCAATCTATTCCAGAGCAAGCTGAGTTTTTTATTCTTATTTATTTATTTATTTATTTATTTTTTATTCTGAGTTTATTTTGGCTAGCTCTAGCTTTTTAGCTGCATAACATTGGACTGTAGGTATCACAAATAAAACCTGTGGCTGACACGGCCCATGAAACTCATACTTAATATGGGAACTTAGCTCAATGTACAATTTACTTTGGAAAAAGTCAGAGACTGGTCTTATTGCAAACTCTCTGAAGGAAGACAGGAAGAACTCTATATTTAACAAAGTGACCACCAGACATTTGTAAGCCTTGCAGGTGACTTTCTCTTTGCTATTGACAGGTGGAGGCATACCAGGACACATGATGGGGAGTATTTCCTTGAAAAACAGGGTCCACACACAGCATAGAGGAGCAGAGCCTGGCTGCAGCTGTCAGTGTGCCTCTGGCAAGGCTCTTGTATTCCAAAGGATATGCCATGAGGTACAGATTAATTGCCCCTTCTTGCCTTGGCTACAGCACTGCAGAATGATCATTACCCTGCTCAGGGCCACATCTGCTGAGTGCTTTGATTAGAGGAGCAAAAAATCAGACCAACAAGCTGCATCTTGTATGTGGAGTAGGAGAGAGGCCATTGTGCTAATCTCATTTCTGTGAGAATCTATTGTTTAAAACATGTGTGTATTTCTATAGTTGGGAGACAGACAACAGAATGTGTCTGTGATGAGACTGGATAGCAGAGTACATCAGAGTACATTCTGCAGAATACACCCAAAAATGGAAAAAAATATGGCTGATTTTTAAAAAATATTTTGGCAACTCAGTCTCAAGGTCTTCTGTATTTTTTGGAATGTATTCATGCACCCAAGGCAACTTAAAATGCCTTTGTGTATTTTAAGAGCCTAGAAGTAAATGTCACTGTTCTTTTGATTTACCTTTTCCTTTCTCTCCTATCTCTGATAAACACTGTCATAGAGGTTCTTTATGTTTTAGAACTACTAGCTGCAAAAAAGGTAAAAGGAATTGCCCTTAACCTTTTCCTTGAACTTTTCACCTAAAATCCTTAACAGGGCTAGTGTTTAGGGAGGAATAAAAATTAAAGGCTATAACCACAAAGAGTATAGACATGCCAAATATCATGCCTACCTCCAACACCTCCAGTTTCCTTGCTCTTGTCCCCAGATTATCTTAACCAGAGGTCTCCAAGTGTGCCAGCTATTTACTTCCCGAAGAAGGTATGCAGGAGAGAGCCAACTGATAACACAGTACATGTCACTTGTCAGCCCAGAACAAGAACAACATTTCTAAATACTTTGTTATTAATAACATTGGATTACCTGGCTGTTATAAGAAACGCAAAGGTCATACCATGTTCAAACATGACTTTTCATCAGAGCAAGATATAAACTTCAAGTTAAAAGTTGTCAATGTTCCTAAGAACTAGAAATCAATTGATTTATCATTGTCTTTTCTCTATGAAGCAAAGATCTTAAATGATACTGACCATAAGCAAGAGAGCTAGCAATACAAAATTGTTTAATTTATGTTATGGCATACCTTCTTTTTCTTTTGTCAAAAGTTTACCACTTAAGGAGCATTACTACAACAATCAGAATTGTTCCTAATTTTGGCAATACACTCGCTCCATTCCTGAAAGTAAAATAAGGAGAAAACAGATCATATCAGATTTAAAAATTTATTTCAAAACCCTCAAGATTTAGACTAAGTCTTGCAATATGATAAAGGGACAATCTGAGAATGTTAGATCTTGTGTTGCTTGCATGAAAATCTGTCAAGTATTGGCCAAATCACAAACTAATAGAAATACCATTTACAGGAAAATGTAGGAATGCTTGAGCTAAGTCTGAACACAATGCAGTGCCATGCAAATATGGCTATTTGGGTCCCAGTCCAGTGTCTCTGAGAGGCACTGCATTGTATTTACAACTTTTATTGCTGCCTAAATTTCTGCACAACCTAAGTAAAGCAAGCAAGCACCATCTGGTTGTGTGCGTTCAAGAATTTCCCCTAATCGGAACTGGCAGACAGCCTTAGTCTTAAGCAGCAAGTCATATCATTGATCAAAAATTTCATAAACATGAATCATCAAATCAGAAGAAAAATAGATTGTGCAGGAAAAGACTGCAGTGAACAGCAAAGAGACCTATTTCTTTCTACCAAAACACTAACAAGTAGTGATAAGCAAGCTGTCAGTTCTGTACTCTTGTTATGTTACTTTACTACAGAATTAGACAGCTCCTTGCTTGCCTGATTGCTCCCTGTGAATCTCCACACATTTGTACCAGCTGCCCTTGGCTGGGCTTAGGCCAGCCCTGACTGTAGTAGTTGTATGTTTGTTTATCACACGCTGCCTGAGAATCAGGAAAAACCTTACAAACTGCAGTTAGTGATATGGTGTGATGAACAGTTGTCAATGTTTTATAGCGTTTCTTCTGACTAGCTTCTCTGCTTTGAATCTGTTGGTAATAAATGCTAGCAAAACAAACTCAAGAGATGCAAACATAAGGAAGGAAATAAAACAGTAAGCTGCTTTTATCGCATGGGTGCTAAAGTTGCAAAACTCTACCATAATTCTCTTCAAATATGGGATGCTGAAAAGGGTTGGAAGAGAAAAAAACCCCATCATTCTGTGCAAAATGTTCAGTGCAAATCTCTACAATCAAGCAGCCCTAAAGATTAGTAGAGGTCCTTCATAAATAGGTACTAAAATACACAGCCTTTCGTGTACTTGCAGTATGTAGAGGTACCACAAAAATTACTGAAATCACTGCCAGAATAAAGCATGAGTTCACCTAGGCCATCTCCCTGCCTATCTACAGTATCCATGTCACTTCGTGATTCTTGTCTAATTCATATTTAGTTTAATTGATGAGGCTTCAACACTTTTTTAGGCAACTTAAACTGGAGACAGATTACCTAATGCTTCTACCACATTATCTCTGTTGTTGTAACTCATACCCACCACTTCCTCTCTTCTCTGCAACATTGTATTCCTTTCCTTTTTCCCTGCAAATTTGAAGCTGTACCACTCCTTCCCACAGTCTTTACTCCTCCAGACTAAACAACTGCCTTTTCTTCCATCTTTCCAAACAGGTCATGTTTCAGACCTTTTGACCTGTAACTTTACTGCAGTACTAATCACTCAAGGACATTATTCCCTGAAATGATGCAACTCAGATATACCAAAGTTAGGCAAGCTGCCCGGTGGAGGCAACAAATCATTAGGTTAAAACCACGCTCCTGTGTTGCTGATTCCTCATCCTCAGCTTGCCAATTTGTTTTAATCATCTGTTGGATGTCATCATAAACTTCTTAATCCTCTTCCCAATACATCTGAGCAGCTCACAGAATAGCCAAGCCACACACACCTCCTACTGGGAATTCCCGTGGCCCTTTGTATAGACATTACTAATAGCATTCAGAGTTATAGCTGAAGTCCTTTGCAGGCTTGACAGGTGCCTGACCTCATACACTGTTTGTGCAAAATCACTCAGCAGCACTCAGGTGGAAAGCCTGATCAAAGGACCTGGGTTTTTAAATAATTTCTCCCTGGCATCTTTCCAGCTCTCTAGGAGAAGAGTTGAATCTCCCTGTTGTGGTCTGACAAGTACAACAGCTTTTTCTGAAATCCTTGTTGTTTTCCATACTAGCACACTGACATTCTTTATGGATAGAGACCAGAACTGACCACTGCTAGGAGTGTTAGGCAGCTCCAGCTAGGCATGTAATGAGTTCCAGTGGATGGAAGAGGGGTGAGAGAAACACACAGATTTATCATGAGCACTACACACAGGTAGTGCTGCATTATTACAAAAGTAATGGTTTTGTGGAGGATGCTGAGTTTAGCCTTTTGGCTGCTCTAATGGAATAAACTGGTAGAAACTAAGTAGAACCAGGTAAAACAAAATAGAACCAGGCTGCAGACACATAGGGGCTCTACATTTCAAACATCACCCTCCGATTAATGTATTTTAAGCTGTCTGTATATCTGGAAAATGGGAAAGCTACTCCTGACTGCAGTGGTGGGTGACTTTGAGATCACTGTAAGAGCAGGTAGGTAGAAAGTATTTTCATCTCTGTTGTACAGGTGAGACCTTACTTGTGCACTTCCATGGTCCAGTACATATCTGCTATACAAAGCCTAATAATACTGCTCCAAGACAGTCAGTTTCTTTTCCTTACCACTCAGTTGCTCTGGAACATTTTCTAGAGGAAAGCCAGGCCAAAGGGAAAAAACCCCCATGTTATTAAACATTAAAACAGTGTTTGCTTTCACTCACAGTGGCTGGAACAATTCTTCCCCAGGAGACTTTCCCACAAGATCTGTTCTCTCTTAAAATGCTCACTTACTCATTACTTTCATTTCCTTTGTCTTGGAATTTTTTAAGCAAATTACTACTTTAAGGTTTTCAGAAAGTATTTTTCTTTTTATAAAGGTGATGCTACTTGGACCCTCTGACTCAGTTTTCTGTTAGCCCAGATGCAGAACAAACTTGTATAAAATTCTAGTTATCCTAAAAACAAAGGAGGATATTCCTATAGGGTGGTTACACCATATTAAACATATTAACTCTATTTTGTAAGGTTTCTGCACAGCAGAAAAGATCCATGATTTTATGGATGGTTCTGATTTTCTCCAGAAAGTGCAATAACTTGTGTCTGGATTTTCCCAGAAAAAAAGAAAAGGTATTTCAAAGCTCTAGACATCTTGCAGGTAAACCTTGTCCTAGCTTCCCTATGTGTTTTTGAAAAACTGTTTCATTCTCTGAAACTTCTGAAGCTTTCTGAAGATGTTTAAGGGCAAGACAGAATTTGCTGGGAGTTACTGGTATTCTAAGCATACTCTGATTCTCTTGGTTATGGTCAAAATTGCTAAATTTAATGTTCCAGTGGGGACAAGGCATTGTTGCTGAAGTACATCCCATTTGGGAAAAAAAGCAGGAGTCAGAAATACATCAGGAATCAAGTCGAGTTGAAAACTAGTGCTGGAAACTGTTGAAATCTAATGTATATATCTACTTCTAAAATAACAGTAGATAATGAACTAACAACAATAATAATAACAACACATGGAAATATTTCATGGTTAGCTGTTATTTTCACCATGTAACTTGATGCTCTTTTACTTCTCACAATCTGTAGGAAAAGGATCTTTGAGTGCCTTTTGTCTTTACCTCTTCTGTAGAAAAAAGCAAGAAAAATGGTTAATGGAGAATATGAGGACAAGGAAATGAAACCTGTGTTAGTAGCTGAGAGGACTTGGAACCATGAAATACTGTCTCTCTGCAGGAGTTGTCAGAAGCCTTCAACAGCTCCTAGGCATTCTCTGGCACGCAGAGAAGCCTTTAGGGATAAAAGCTATGCAAGTGCCTACATGCAATGGACTTAATTATAGCTCTTCCCCGAATCTGTATGCAGGCTAGCATTCCTAGTATTAGCTGGTCTGTGTTTTCCCTCTTATCCTCTGCTAGGGTGTAAAGCAAAATTCAAGAGAACACAGAACAGTCTCTGATCTGTGTGGCTGCCTGGAGTGAGGCATTACAAGCTCCAAACTTTTCAAAAAAGAAGAAAGTCATTTAAATAAAGCCATCTTGCATCCAACAAGGAGGAGTTTTGTTTCCTCAACATGACCAGTTTTCTGGAGTGAGCAGGGTAATATTAGTGCCAGAGTAGTAAGAAAAGGAGTGGGTACCTGTGCTGATCATCTGTAGTTCAGTTTGCTGCAACAATACTTGGAGAACTTCTGGTTGTCTACAGCCAAAAAGTGCTCCAAGAGATAAGTATCATTATTTGATGTTTCTGCCAACCTCTTCCATTTTTCAAAGGCACTATGTAGAGGCTTGCATTAGTTGTGCTCTAACATGGGATCAGGGCTGTCATCCTGGAACGGAGTGCTCAAAAGTACTTAAGATTTGTCTAATTATACTTCAGATGTTTGAAAGATGGAAGTGGTATTTATCTCTAAACTTTGCATTATGAAACTACCGTTTGGCAAATTAAAAACCTTCCTTCTCTCATCAAACATTTACAGAGAAATTCAGGCAGTGTCATTTCACTATGTCAAGAGTAACATTACTGTTAGTCATGGCTGTGAAAAATGGATTCTTAAAAGTCTGGAATACAGAGACACAGAATTGTGTTTATCCCAGCAACTAAAATCATAAGCTGAAATCTTAGGGTTTTTGAAAGGTAAGCTGCATGGCAAACTCTTGTTGCTCAACCAGCTCAGATCATACAATCTTAGAAATACAGAATCACAGAATGGCCTGGGTTGGAAGGAATGTTAAAGACCATCTTGTTCCAACATTTCCAGCATGGAAAGGGAACCTTCCACTAGACTAGATTATTTAGAGCCCCATCCAGTCTGGTCTGGAGTACCTCAAGGGTTGTGAAGTCCACAACTTGTCTTGGCAACCTGTTCCAGTTCCTCACCATGCTCCCATTAAATAATTTCTTCCTAATACCTAATGTAAGCCTACTCTTCTGCAGTTTAAAACCATTGCTCCTTGTCCTGTCACTACACTCCCTTGCAAAAAGTCCCTCTCCAGCTCTCTTGTGACCCCTCTGGTAGGCGTAGTTAGGTACTGGAAGGTCCTGTGAGCCTTTGTTTCTCCAGTATGAATGACACAAATGGTTTCAGACTTTCCTTGCAGGAGAGGTGCTTCAGCCCCCTGATCATCTTTGTGGCCTCCTCTGGACTTGCTCTGGAAGGTCCATGGCCTTCTTCCTGCTGTGGACCCCAGGGCTGGATGCAGTGCTCCAGTTGGGTCTCACCAGAGGAGAGCAGAGGGAGAGAATCACCTGCTGGTCACACTGCTCTGAATGCAGCCCAGGATACAACTGGCTTTCTGGGTTGCAAGCATATGTGTCTGAGTCATATTGAGGGTTTTCCCACAAACACCCCCTGATCTTTCTCCCCAGGGCTAATCTCAATCCATTCTCCACCCATACTGTATTTCTGCTTGGAATTGTGCCAACCCAGGTGCAGGACATGGAAATCGGCTGTGTTGAACTTTGCACATATCCACCCCTCAAGACTGTCCAGGTCCCTTTGGACAGAATCCCTTCCCTCCAGTGTAGTTATCACACCCCACAGCTCAGTGTCCTCAGTGAAGTTGCTGAGGGTGCCCTCGATCCCACAGTCCATGTCCCTGGCAAACATGTTAAACAGTGTCCCAACACTGATCCCTGAGGGACACCACCAGTCTCCACTTAGATATTGAGCTGTTGATTGTAACTCTTAGAGTGTTACCATCCAGCCAATTTTTTACCAAGTGGCCCATCCATCAAATCCACGTCTCTGCAGTTTAGAGACAGGGATGTTGTGCCAGACAGCATCAAATGCTTTGCACAAGTCCAGGTAGCGGATGTCTCTTTCCCTGCCTTCATCTGACACTGCTGCAAACCCATTGTAGAAGGTGACTGAATTTGTCAGGCACATTTTGCCCTTACTGAAGCCATGTTAATGTGGTGATTGGCTGTCAACAATCACCTCTTTGTTTTCCATCTGCCTCAGCACAGTTTTCAGGAGAATCTCCTCCGTGATCTTACCAGCCACTGGTAAGACTGACTGGCCTGTAGTTCCATGGGTGTTACTTGTTTCCCTTTTTAAAAATAGGGCATTATCCAATGTTTGACTGGACTGCCACAACTCCTCAAATATGATGGTTTACACCTCAGTAACTTCCTAGGACTCACGGATGCATGTCATCATGGACTTGTGCACCTTCAAGTTCATGAACCTAGTCATGTCTTACAGCAGGCAGTTCTTAATTTTCCCAATACTTGCTCAAAGATGGCAGTCATGATCTTGAATATGCGTTTTTCTTCCTGACAGAATATCGCAAGTATGGACTCTCAAGAAACATTATATCAGAAGACAGAAAGCATTTTTAAGACACCATCCCAAAAGAAAAGGCACAGTTCAGCTCTAGAACAACATTAAATATAGACCCCTAATGTTTTTTTTTACCTTTAGTAATTGATATAGCCCGGCTGGTACAGCACTCTGCAGTTCTGTTCAGAAAAAGTCAGACTTCAGAAAAATTCACATGGATATTTCTTCAATATGCTTAACAGAAGTGTGGAACTATTGAAAGCCTACAAAAATCCCATGTGTGTGTCAAGTAGTAGCTCAATCCATAAAATACACCACTGAAGAAAATGGGACAAAATTTTGTGATACTGTAACATCCTCACTGATGGCATAAACACTTCCCATTTATCATCAGTGGATATGGATTGTATAAGCTTGAAGGCAGTAGAAAGACAAGTATCTTCAAAGGTCCTCAAATCTTAAAATATCACACAGAGATTTCAAGAAAACTTTTGATCCTATGTTTAAAGCCTGAACTCCACCTTCCCTAATAAGATGGGGAAATAAATTAGATTTTTGCACTGAATTTCTCACTTTAAAGCCAGTCATGATTAGCTCAGAAAGAGCTGAGGGATTTCAGCAAGTCCCACAGCTATAAACCTCCCTTCCCTTCTCTCTCTGGTCTTCTTGGGAAAATCTAGTTAAGCTCCCCCACTTTTACCAGACTGGATTTTGGATTGTTTATGTTTGGTTAATTTTTTTTCTGAAGGCTACTGTATAATACTTATCTTCAAATAATCAATCTTGAGACAGAACAATAGTGTAATTTTACACTGAAAGCTTAAATTGAAATATTATCCCCTTGTGAAAGCCCAGTCTAAAGTATAAACCACTAGTTGGCCGTGCCCAAACGGCTGTATCACATTTGCTCTCATTCACAACTTTTAGACTGTTAACACTATCTCAATTCTCAAGTAGGGCAGCCACAGATTTGAACAAAAGACCAAAAAAAGGATAGTTTTCTTCAACACTTAATAAATTTGACACAATTAAAGGGAATTTTTGTGTTTGTGGACAAGAAATCTTTTGCTTCCAGATGCGAAAGCTAAATGATGAGGCATTGTACTAACTGCAAAAGTAAAATGATACTCACTATTATTTCCAGCCTAGCTTTGGGACTAGAACTAAGCTATTGTATCTTCTAGATCACATTCCCTTGTTTTGCTTTGCATATTATGTCCTATTCAATACTCTTGAATTCAAAATGCACCATCTTCAGAGAATATCAGCAGGATTAGCTATTTTAAGTATCTTTGCTTCACTGCACATTGGCTGAGCTTCTGAAGGTCTGAAGTGTGGCTGGTTTAGTGACATTCAATTAAGACCCTCTGAAAGTGATGGATGTCCTATTTAGACAGAGTAGCTTATAGCTAAGAGCCAGTGTCAGGACCCCTCCAACCTTAGGCAAAAACACATTTGAAGATCCCCCTTTTTCTATCCTAGTTCTTGGCTATACATGTACCGTACAGCTCCCAGGTCCTGGAGAAGCTGCACATCCCTAAACCAGTCGTTTCTCAAAGTATATTTCTTCCCCTTTCCCAAGGAAACCACTGGAACTTTTACCATCTTTCCCCATCATCACTTTCTAACTACCTATAGAGAGATCTGTTCCTTGTTTGAGGCAGTGTTTTTAGCTCTGTTAAGACCCCGCCAGCATTTTGACTATCCAATCCCAACCCATCCCATTCCATCCCATCCTGTCTCACCCTGTCCTGTCTCATTCTGCCTCATGCAGTCATGCATTTCTTCCACCAGCTCCCTTTTCAATGTGCACAGTTCGCAGTTCACCAGTATGGGAAAGCTTTTCAAGGGAGAAGAAATCACCCATAGCTCTGTTCTTATTTTACTGCTGAAAATGATATTTAATTGCCAGCAATGCATAACTAATGCAGCTATAAAAAAACAACACTGAATTCTGTTTTCCCTCATATATCACTGATAAAGCTGTCAGCTAAAGCTTTTCTTTTTTACTTTGGTCCCTAGAGAGCATGACTGACCTAAAAGGAACTTAGTTAGCTTTTAGAAATACTGGTGTGTTTGAAGTCATGATGAAGGACAGATGGAATTAAAATCCCACAGAGCTCTTTTTAGAATAAGTTTTCTAATGACAGCTGGATTTTAGCCAAGCCATTGTCTCTGTTTCTGAATGTTGACAGCACCAACACTAAGCAAGTACCTATATCTGGTCAGATGACAATCTCAAGAACAAATGAAAAAAAAAAAAATTTTTTCCAGCTTCAAAAATTTAAAAAAAAAAAAAAAAAAAAAAAAATTTTTCAACCATCAAAAAAAAAAAAAAAAAAAAAAAGGAAAAACACAGGTTGTTTAGGTATTTATTACTCCTTTTTAAAAGTAGTGTAGTGTTTTGCTTAATTTCAGAAGAAAAATAAAAAACAATTGGAAAACATAAGACTGCATTAGAAGGAAAGTATTCAGGGAAAAGAGAATGTGCTTAGGAGGTAAACACAAATCTATTCTATAAAGAAATATATTTCTTTATATAAATCTAAAAACTTGATAATAATATAAATTATTAGAAATTATTAGAATCTATTATAGAAATACAAAACCCAGAAATATATTCTTGTAAAGAAACACTGTAAGGGAAAATGAGAGTATGTTTTAAATCTCCTTTTTCAAAAGTTATTGACAGACATTTGAATACTGAATACTCCCTTTCCTGCTGCCTTCAGAAGCAAGCAACAAGATTTGGCTTTTGGGTCACTCAACATTAAAATACTTATTTTTATTTTTGGAATCACAAGCATTCTTAATCTCTTCAAATTTGAATGGCTCCTTCTTTGGAGCTATTTTCTCTCCTCTTACTTACCACTGACACCACTCCTGCTTCCAGTCCTTGTAGATTTTTCAGGCCTCCTCTCCTCTCTATGCTTTCTTATTAGAATGCAAAGAACAAATCTCACTTGCTGTGAACTACAATTTCAATTAAGCTACATTTTGGCTTTTTTCTTTGAACAATTTTCTCGTTTTTATTTTCCTTCAATTCGGAGTTTTCCCAAAGACTGCCTTACAAAAAAAAGCAGAAGATAGGATTAGAAAGTATTAGGATCTGTGCTGCTGCCTCCAAGTTTCTTTGACTCTTTGTCCTCTGCTTGAGCCTTGTGTGTTAATCTTGAAGAGGGTGCTGGTTCCTTGAAATCCTTGAATCCAAACTGAGAGATTCAGGACCACTGTCAATCAGAGTGACCGTGAAACCTCTTTTGTCAGTATACTTGTATAAACTTTATTTTTAAAAAAATATTTAGATGCTCTGAGTGTTGCAATAGATTTTTCAAAAACCTTTGAACACCTTTGAATGTCCTGGTTCTCTCTTTGGAAGATGAGAATGTTTTTTGCAGTTCTGTAGGAAGTTTGTTGCCATTTAAAGGCATGCCTACAATTTCTTTTTTCCAATTATATCAATAAATAGGGAAGGCCACCTCCTTCACCTAACATCTTGAGAAAAACCAGAACTATGGCACAGCCTGAGCAGCTCCAGTTAACAGTAAACTGAATGGTGCTCCTTGTTGAAGAGTGTTGAAGAGAATTGGTGTGGCCACAGCAAAGCGGCTCCATCAACAAGTTTATCATTGTGACACAGTTTAGCTGCTGGAATGTGCATTTCTGCTATGTTGCCAAAACAAATTACCTCTCGTAGAAAAGTCATTATTCTTTTATCTAATACTGCAAGAGACTTAAATATTCAGAGCTTAATGATGACATTCCAAATAAACCTGTTTTACTACACAAGAGAGAGAACTTGACCACTGGTCAGAGAAGAGGCCCAGGAAAAGGTAGTGTGAAGAGTTCAGATCAATCAATAACTTTCCTTGCAATCTGTACTAAATAATTTGATCTCTTGTCCAGTGACTTCAACACCTAAAAAACAAATGGCTAACGTTTGACATTTAGAACATTTCTTTATCGTGGTTGATCAAACGTAGCAAAGGTTCTCAGGTATAAATAGAAAAATTAACTTGGAAATTTCTAATAATAATAAGCAGGAGGTTATTTATCATGACAAAATAAACATATCTTATGCTGAGAAGAACACAAGTCTACATGTTCCTAACACAGATAGCCAGTGAAGGAATGCTGACAAAACAGAGCTTCCATACATATTCATCAGCTGGAAACTAAATGTCAGGTGTTGCCACAAAACCTACCATCAATGCTTTTCAGACATGGCATCGATGTTATTTTCCAAGAAACAGGTCACACAGACATAAATATGGAGATTTTGTAGGTAAGGACTATGTTACAAAAAATGTCTTATCTACAGAGATTAAACTAAGAGGGGAAAGCAAGTTGCTCAGGGTCATGTAAGAAAGACAAGCCATATCTCCTAATCAGAACTGAAGCAAATCCAAAACCATTCAGTCCTTACATACAACACTGATTACTCCCTCTGTCCATGAGAAAACAAACACAGTGAGAAGGAAATCAAAAAGCCAGCAAAAAAAAAAAAAAAAAAAAAAAAGATGATGTAAATTAGACCATATTTCCTTATTTAAATATCAGAAAGGTATTGTGCATAGTAGTCAGCATTCAAAGATACTTAAAAGTATATAATTATTTGATTAATAAATAGCATAATTACACCACAGATAGATTCATGCTGCATAGTAAATTGCATTATTTTATTACTTTTTATATATTATTTAAGACCTAGGGAAATGGAAAGTTTTAGTAATGCAGACTACCAAAGAAAGTTTATATCTGCATGATGAAACCCCCCAAAAAGTGTGAAAGAAGTGCTTTCGGAATAAAGACACAAACCCCCCTCCTGTTTCTGAGAAAAAATGGAAAATACACAGGAGAGCCTTTTGTGTATTTTTACACCAGGATGTGGAAGTTGCATGACTCTACATACACGCCGGTCTTACATGTTATACAGGAAAAATCTCCCTAATTAGCCTGCCTAATACTCTAAAATTAGAAATAAACTTCAAATCCATTTTTTACAGAAAACATTTTAAAAAGCAAATGCTGGCAATGTAATTTAGAAATTAGCCTATATTTTGCCTTCTTCAATAAATGAAAAATTTTCTATATGCTCCTTCCATTTCTTTCAGAAAAAAAAATGGAGAAATAAAAAAGAAAACAAAATTCCTGGTGCTGGTATGTTTCCACTTCACTCATTAAAGTTCTGTTCTCTAGTCCTGAGTCTCCTACCTGAGTGGCCACATGCTGCCCTTCAGGAGTGCCCACTTATGACAGGCTTATGAGTACTAGTATAAACACAGGAAGCTTACTCCTGCTAGTGTAGTGTCTAAGGCCCAGAAGACTTTCCTTTTTCTATAAAAATGTCAGACCTACTTTTTAAAAGAGATTTTAAGTGATTCATAACATCTTTTCTGCATATGACAAGTGGGGTGAGTTGCTAGCAGAAGGACTTTGTGACTAATTAAACAAAAGCAGATCACAGCCATGTCAGCTAAGTTTATGGTCTTGAGATTTGCCATTCTAAAGACAGCCTGTGGTTACAATAAGGGGCAAGCTTCTAAAGGCAGGCTACATTTCTTGAATTGAGGCATTGACTCATGCTGAAAAAAACCTCCTTTCTTAGCTCAGTCTCAGAAGAGATGGCAATGGTGTGATCTCACAACTGTTTGTGCAAGAAATCCTGCATCTTTGTGACTACACAGCATGCTTAGAAAGAAAAGCAAGATCAGTAATTATAAAGCTGCCATCAGAACTGGGCTGTGAGAAGCCTTTGCCTCACTGCAACTTCAGATCTGACACATAAGTTCTAACCATTCCATCCACTTCTCCTGTAAATGCTCCAAAAAGTGAGCTCCAGGTACTACAACGAAGAGACACAATCTTTACAAAAATCAACATTTTCAAAGCCATTTTCCAAGAATAAGGATGGGACCATTTAAACACAGGACAAAAATGGGTCTATGCCACATACGACAGAAATTAAGCAGCCTCTCCCAATTCCATCTCCATAAGTTCCCCCCCAATTATCCTCTGATCCAGCAACATCTGAGAATGTAAACAGAGGCTGCAACCATTTCTTGTGCTCAAGATAGATGACAGCAAATGTGCCTTTCACTTCTGCACGTGGGTCTTTTTTTTCTGGCTTTCCCATCTGCCTGTGACTGGAGCCTATAATGAAAAAATTGTGGAAAAATTCTGCCTACTGCTGCCCTGTATATGAAACTGCAATTTCATGTGTACAAATGTCTTTTCTCACAAAGCTGAAATTCTAAATTTAAGTGGATGCTGAACTAGGTCGACAAAGATCCTCTGTGAAAGTGTGAAATATGAGAGTTATTGAGGAAATCTTACTGCAGAGGGCAAGGGATTCCTGTCTATTCTTCATTGTTGTGTGACTGTACTGCATTGCATTTTTCTTATATAAAAATGATGGGCTGCACTGTCCCTATTGCACTGAAATAAAGATGTGGATACAGCTGCCAGACATCTTGGTCAAATGTACAGTAATCCTGTGGAGACTGGACAAATTTTGATGAGTCTGCAGTGTACACAAATGTCACACAAAATCTTTTGGCAGCATTGATCTTGTCTCTTAATGTTTTCAGTTGAGAACCGGTCATATCCTGTAGCATCCTCTATTCACACAAGCACACACTGATAAAGATGAGACATGACATTTGCGCTGGGGACTTTAACTGCAGATGAAAAATTCAATCATTTCTGGCACGCCTTACCATTCTAATTTCTCAGAAGACTTGCAGGTGACCCATTAAACTTCCTTCAACTCTGCTCTAGGAAATAAATGGATCCAATGCTTCCCACTTTAGCCCGTGATTCTTAAATGCTTGCAGTGCTGATTTGTGGAGACAGAGCTGTGACTATTAAAGTTCAAATTAATGTCTTACTTGATTTGCACAATCTAGACACTCTCTGTATAGGTTTGTATTTTCTCTTGAAGAAAGATGGCCATGTCTAGATCACTTTCATTCCCTGTTAAAAAGCAGATTCTGTGTCAAAGCACAATATGGCCATTGGAAAACTCTGCTTGCCTTCTCGCTGCATTTCTGTGTTTGTGTGCTATAAAGAAAAAAATAAAGTGCTTCTTTCAGTGTAGCATCTCTAATCTCAGATAGTACAATCAGGCTATTGTTGATGAGGTTTGACTGTGGGCAATTTTTATTTGTATTTGAGATTATAGTTCCAGGCAGAACCTGATTTCCCTGTGCTTTATAATGTTCCAAATGTCTTCTGTAAAATGCAAACATGGCTGCCTTGTTTCAGTGTGCTTCTGGTCCAAACTTCCAGCAGGAACAGATACATTTGTTAACCATCAAAAAGGGCAGAGATATGAAGAATGGGAAAAAGGAATCAAGTACCGTGCAAGCTAAAATTCTGTATTTAAGAGAGAAAGTGAATCTATGTGGCAAAGGATATAAAGGAAATTCTTACTTGCTCACATGCTAAAGCAGCAACTCCAGGTAACTGAAACATGAAACCGCCCTGTAACTGGTAGGAATCATGGGAAAGACTTGTGCAAAAGATCAATGACTCTAGAAATCCTGAAATCTCAAATAATACTCATATGAATCCGTTCGCTAATACAATCCCCTAGAAGGTAATGAAAGTCCATACGGAGTGCTCATGTAGACAATTATAATGAAACACTTTGTAAACATTCAACTTAGCAAAGGACTGTTACAATGGTTAGGCATACATCCTGTGTTATAAGATGTCGCTGAATGCCTTCTGCAAATGCAGAGAAATAATTTTTATAATTTCAAAAAAGGTTTCACCAAACTGCTTTCGCCAGTTTTCCAGGACTGTATGCTATCTCATGTTTTCAGAAAGAATTTTAATTTGAAAATAAATGTGAGTTTTTTGGGTGACACAAAATCAAGGGTGTGGCAAGTGAAAAGGCAAGCAGAGAACAGCCTCAAATAATTTGGGTGAGCTGAAGTCCTTCATACTAGAAAATTAAGTGGGTTTAGATGAAGAAAAGGAGGCAAAAGTGTCCTGCAACAAATCTGGAAAGGGCATGGAGCCAAGTGGACAAGGAACTCACTAGAAATGTCAGTGTCACAGTGACAGAACAGTAAAGAAGGAGGAAGAATCCAAACAGAGAGAAGTGGTAGTAGTACTGCTTCTGCATGTAAAATGAGGAAGTCACTGTCCAAATAATGAAATTCTACAGTCTACATTTTCAGGAGATTTTGAGGAACTGAATGAAAAGTGTCTCAAAAAGATCTTTGATTATGGAAACACCACATAGTGATGGAGCTATTACACCATTCAAAGGATCATTCAAAGGATCCATTCACCTTTTACTCCTAAAGGATTTGGTGGGCCTGAATACCCGTGGTAGTAATAACAACTTAATGGTTCACTCACATTTTGCTAACCTGAATGGGATTTAAATGACACAGGAAAAGCAATACAGACAAGATCTTTTTATATCCTTACATTGTGAGTGGTGATTGTGACAGGTAAAGAAAACTATAGCCAAAAGTACAAATCATATATCCGTGAAGCTCAGATCACACAAAGTTGTGAAATTTATGAGGTCTTAACCCATTAGGTGACACCGATTTTGAAGTCTGAATATAATCCAGAAGATCAAAAAATTTCAGAATATAATGTAACTCCCTTCAATTGTTACTTCTAATACCCTAGATGTTGTTGTCACTGTTTGCTGGTCTTGTAATGTCTTTGTTTTCTCCTGTCTCTCATCCATGGTTTTCTACTTCCTACCCAACACTAACACAACTACACTCCATTCTCAGTACTACAAGGTGAGACATCCACCATGAGGTAAGCCACTTGGCAAATCTCACGCAATCTCTCAAGGCATTTTATTACTCCACATTACCGCAAAGAAAACGTGCCGCTCTGGACAACCACAACACAGTTATCATGATCCTTTGATCTCTTCCTATGAGTCAAAATGAACCAAACCCGGGGTAACCACAGAGTCTTCAAAGTACGTCTAAAGATTCACTAGATGCTCAAAAGATTAATAATGCCAACCAGCTATACAAGAAAGAAATAACTGGTCTCTCACCATTCCTTTTCTCTGCCCACACAGGATGTTTGGTATTGCTACAAGACGACATTTTGTGAGGTCAAAAAAGAAAAACTGGTAATATCGAGCTGTTATTCATGTATTCTCATGTTGAATTTATGCATCCTTCAGAAAACTTTCTAGGTGAACAGGATTGGTGAGAAAGCAGATGAGGTGGCATTATGATCACAAACAGTAGATAACACAAATTTGCTGAAGTAATACTTTCCTTCTATGTCAACTGATCAAATGAAGTTTTTATTTTTTTATACTTGGATAATGACTCAAAAGCATGAGAAAGCAACAAAAATATGTTTTTCATACAAAATCTATCACTTGCAAAGATGTACAAAGAAATTTACATGAAGTTGAGGGGAATTCTTAATTTTTTCTCTGTGACTGCTAAGAATAAGAGCAAATTTTTAAACATGTGAAGTTATAAGCTGGTAATTAGCAGAATATTCAGTGTCTGGGACAGAAGACAAAAGTTGACAGTGAAGTAGTGGATGAGTAATGTTACACAAAGGATTGCTCTAATTGATCAGAAAATTACACAGCATAGCAAAGAACAGGAGAAAGATGTTGAGGGGACGTGAGAAAAGCGCATGACACATGATTGCGTCATCAGTGAGTGAGCCTTGGTGTTTCAATGATGTCCATGGGGTTTAAAAGGTAAGTTTTGAGTTATAAACAACAGTAGAAAACTCTCAGAAAGTTCCCTGGCATAGTCTTGATGCTACCAGGTACACAGAATACAAAGCACAATTCCTAGCATAGATACAGAATGAACTAAGGCCCATTTACCCAGTATGATTGCTGTGTGACCCATTCAGCAGAAGCAAATATTCCCAGAAATACTAATAATTTATCCAGTTCTTTTTATTGATATTTACTTCCCCACATTACTCATAATTTTTTTCCAATCTTAAACCATCTGCTGGTAAATTGATGGCATTCAACCTCCTCATAAATCCACCACATATCCCCCACTCTCATTTTCTGAGATGACATCACTTACTCTCTCAAGTCAAGAGTCTAGGAATTATCATTGACTAAACCCTCCCTTGTCTTTACAGACAGGTTAGATCTGAATTCTGAGCATCATTCCCACATAACATTTCTACAGCTTAGGCTCTTCTATCTGGTAACTAAAACAGCTACAGCCAACTAAAACTCCTCTAAAAAGACTGCTGAGTCTCATGTCAGCACCTAAGAAACTTACCTCCATGGCCTCGTCCAGATTGACCTGCTCATCTGCCCAGTACATTATTGCCAGCATTTTGACTGGTTATCTTCCTTTCAGTACCACTTTGCTGACTCCTCTTCTTCATCTTTCAAGGCCTTTTGTGAACTAACCCAAGCACAGACACCCTTGCTGACCCTTAAATCAGAGGGCTAGGAATCACAAGGCATTCACCATATCCCTCTGAGATCTGAGTAGAGCAAGAACATTGTCCTAAAAAGATGAGAGTAGCTCCCTAGAAGACCCACAATTCTCTCTGTGTTTTGGGCTAAGCTGGGTTCTACCATTATCTCACTGATTCTGAAGTGCCAGCTTCAGAAATCCTTGCTGGCTTACTTTCTCCCACAGAGAGGAGCTGAGAATACTCAGCAGCCTGTTCCACCCCAGCCATGGTGACAGGACTTAGAATGGACCCCATGTTTCAATAGCTTGACAAACTCATGTTGTCTGTTTGCTTCCCCAGAGAAACTTCACACTCAATATCATAAATTTCAACCATATCATAAATTTCAACCATAGCTGGAGTATCATATAATTCTGCTATCACTACTTATCACATGAAAAATATTGTTTGTCATTCTCTCTCTGCATAAAAGCATCAGCTGTCTTTTATTTCAAATTTCCTCAACTATTTGGAATTTACGTTTATTTTGTCCAGTATGTGTGTAGAACCTGGCATAGAAGAGATGGAGGCTTCAGGAGAGAATTTCCTCAATAATTTAAACACTCACCTATTGCTGGCTCTTTCACCAGGGTGCCACTCAACTCCAGAGTATTTCTTCCTACAGAGTGCTGCATGTATCTCTTACGATTACACTGTATGAAGTGTATGGACACTGCCTCAATAAAAATGCTCGTACTTAAGTAGAAGGTATTTGCTGTTCTAAAGCAGCATCACCTTGGTTCACACTTCTTTAAACCTTCACAGATTCTTTCAGTTGTTGTTGCTTTCCTGTGGAATACAGATGTTACTTTCTTTCTGGTCTAAACCTTCCAAAATCAGTGTTGTAGCCATTGAAAATATCACAAGCAGCTGGCACAGCTATTTTAAGAGTAGAAACCCTCACAAAGTGGATCTAAACCAGCACCTTCCTCAACCACATGACAGGACAAGCAGATTATCCTGGAAAAAGCGAGGAATATGAGCTGCGAATGTGTGATTCCTGGGATTTGTGCAGTTAGGCTGTTGAGCAACTGCATTTCTATCTCGGGGCAGAGGCTGGCAGCAGAGAGCTCCCACCATGTGCCCGCACGCAAAGGAGTGGCCACATTGCACAGAGATGTCTGGAGCTGCACACTATGCTGTAGAAAGAGACTGCAGCGAAGGATTTAAAATCTACCACGTAAAGGTTTTCGTGGCTCCTTGCTCTCTTCAATTTCCTCTGTTGTCTTTTTGCTTTTGTGCTTGCCCTGTGTCTCAGAGCAGACAGAAGAAACTTTGCTTGCAGACACTCAGCTTTCACACTGGTGTTTACAGGGCATTTGTAACTTCCACAAGCCATTTCAGGAGTAGAGAGCTACATGCACATTAAAAAAAAAAAAATAAAAAATAAGGAAATGGCTTTTTCCTACTATCCATTACAGCCCACATGATAATAGCTTTATCCTGCCAATGGCTGAGAATCTCCTGTAAGGAAGTAAGTTCCCTCATTAGTTTAATGTAATTTGAGTGCACTCAGTGCCTTGCAAAGGCACTTGACACCTCAAAGGAGCAGATGCTAAATGCTCAGTACATTAACCATCTGACTGTTACCCTCAAGCTTTTTGATAATAGGGGTTATTTAAAATGCCACATACTGCTGCTGAAATATTAATAACTCTTCTCCTGAACTTTTCTAAATAATATAAATAACTCACTAATAATGACTTAGATATCTTCTACAAATAAAAAGGCATGAGATGGACACTTATCTTGAACTTTTTATGTAAACAATATTCTGTATCTGAGAAACTGGAAGTTTGCTGCAACCTATTTGGCAACTATAAAATATTTCATTTAATGCTCACTAAGTAGCTTCACAAAACTGTACAGCTAGTTCTCCTGAGGTTTTCAAAGCAAAATATAATTTTTTCACTACTAGACTCAGGTTTCTTTTTCATGGTAGACAGAAGAAGTACTGAGGACACACTAATAATGTAGTTTCAAAAATATTTCCTTTTCCATAGAGGAAACAGCTGACACTGAAGATTTCTTTAATGTTTGGTAAGTATTTGGAGACAGTGGTTTATTGGTATACAAAACATCTATAAACACACTACTGCGGTATTCAAGAGGGCAGTAAGAATGAAATAAACTCTAATTTTCCCAAATTAGAAGCAGCCAGACTCTGTTTGCCCTCAACTATACTTCTGCTTGGAAGGCAAGATACAAAAAATGAGGAAAGTATTTATGTTGTTTTGTCCAGAAAGTACCTTGGATTCCTGGATACCTTGGATACCTTCTTCTCTATGGATTTTACTTGGATGAGTATGAAAAATAACGGTTCAGAAAAGCCACAAAAGGTAATGAGATTCTTCTACATTAATCAATGTACCAATATGTCTATAAACATAGGAGGCTGTGGAAATTTACAGGAATTTGCAGACCTTAAAACTTCAATGCATTGACCTACTGCGCCATCTAGCCTTGTCTGGAGGACATTTTCCCCTGGAATCCGTTGTCATGGAACAATGTCTGTCAATCGAGAAGTGGATTTAAATACACTGAGTACACAGTGGAGTACTTCCATGGGTAAAACACCCTCGTATGACAGTGGTATTTTGCAGCTTGTGTTTCTCATCTCTAAAGGCTTTATAGCTAAATCAGAAAATCTTTTTTAGAAAAAGACATGATCTGCAAACCTCTATATATCTGTCATCAGAGAAAAAAACCATCATATTGCTAAGCTACACAAGTGCAACTTTGTGTGGGACCTACACCCTATGCAAACACTATCTATGTCATCAGAAAAGCCACTGGCTGGCAGCAATTCTTTTTCTCAGGGAAGCAGTGTGAAGAAAACAGAACTTTTTTTGTTCTGTTTTTTTTCTGGGATACAGTTAATTTCTTCTCCATAGCTGGTATAATGTGTTTTGGATTCAGTATGAGAATCATACTGATAACATACTAATATTTTGATTTCTGCCAACTAGTGTTTGTCCTAATTCAATTAATTTTTTTTTGTGTCTCATACTCTGTCACTGAACAGGTACATAAAAAAAGCTAGGAGGGAGCACAGCCAGAACAGGTGACCTGGACTGGTCAGAGGGATATTCCACAGCATAGAACACCATCCCCAGTGTATAAACTGGGGAATTACCTGGAAGCAGGGCTGATCAGGGTGCAAGAACTGGGTCTGGCATTGCTCAGAAGGGGGTGAGTAACTCAACTGTTCATCAATTGGTTTTGCTTGAATTTTTGTTTCTTCTCTTTCTTATTTATACTTTTTACTTTTCAATTTGCATTCCAATTACTAAACTTTCCATACCTCAACCTAAGAATTTTACTTTTGATTCTCCCTCCCGTTCCACCAGGAGGGAGAATGGGTGAGAAGCTGCGTGGTGCTAAACTGCTGGCTCCCGTTATATCATGAAGAAGTTCTGTTTCCAGCAGAGGCTTGCTGATACCACTTTAGGACTGGAACAGCTGCTGTCGGAATGCCCACAATCCCCTGGTGCACACAACACTTGAGAGCAGCTCTAATACGAGTCTGCCTCCTCCCCACTTAATTGTCATTAACTGGCACTATCAGCCACAGTGCTCCCAACTCCTGCCATCCCACACTCAGGAATGATTGCTTGGTGCTTTCAGTCCACTAATCCAGGATGTGCTTCTAATGCCCCCACAAGCCAGACTTCCTCAGCCTCGCCTAAGTGCACTGTGCAACACAACACAACACAGCACAACACAACATAACACAACACAACACAACACTGGCCTCACCACAGATTCTTTTACTCAGTCTAGCAGATAGGAAACACTGCACTAAATTTCATCAATCCATGGAGCCTAAGCATCCAAGGAATCAAAGCCGTAATTTTCCTTAAATAATGTAGCCAGCCTTTTATACATTCATTGTGCATTCACACTATACCATCTTCTCTTGTGAATTTATTATTTATTTCTAATTGATTAATTACCTATTAATTCACTAAATGCACAGCCAAGTTTAAGCAAGTAATAACATTATTTATGGCATATAATTTAAATCTAGGCATCTCAGCTTTTCAAGATACAGTATATGACACAAATGTCTTAGTTAAAATATGACAATATTTTAACTATGTAATAGTTAAAATTACAAGATTTCTACCCTCCAATTTCTTTAAATTTCACACATCCTGAGCCAGACTCTACATTTTGGGGAAAGGGGAAAATGATAACTAATTAATTCTCAGTGGTAGGAACTTGAATTTCTACTTCTGGCACATCCGCATAACACCCAGCTCTTTTATTTTTCCAAAAAATGCAGTAGGTTTTTCATCCAAGATGTTTCAACAATGTATAAAGAAAAGATCCTAATTGTTGCTGAGGCATCCCGAGTTACATCTGAGAAAGCCTAGATCGTCTTTTGGAGCTTGACTCCACTTTCCACAGACTCTACTGCACAGGACTTTCAGGAACAAGAATACAGCAATTTAAAGCCAATACATGGAACAAAACAGACCTTTTCTTTTTCGTTTGCATCACCAATGGGCTTCAAAAGTCCTTTTCCAATTCATTTTATTGACTGCCGTGAACTGACAAACAGGCATATAAATGTAGCACGACCATTTCAAGATGTTACTGTCAGTCATTCATTCAGTTGAAAAACAGTTATTTTTTGCAGGCCTGTTTGTTTTCTTAAACTCCAGTCCAAATGACTTTGCTGTTTCTAGTAGATGTATTTAATGGAAAACCAGACACTTGTTTAGAGCTGTTCCAGTGTCTCCAATGCTTGATTGGAAATCCCCCTGCTCATTTTAAATAACTAGCTAAGAAGTCTGAAACTATCTAGTTGCAGCAGTCCGTTCAATTTCAGCCCATTCAACTAATTCAGATTTTTTAATGTGATCTACAGTAGACATACCTTGAAACTGTGTGTAAAGCAAATAATTGTGCTGTGAGTTAGAATAGCATAGTATTAATTGGAGCATCTATGGAAACAACCATTTTGTTGTAGCAAGCCTCACTTTCTACATTCACCCTGTGGAAAACAGTCCTTTGCCTCGGTCTCAGCTGTTGCCTGTATTCCAACATGTTTTGTCAGTGGATTTCAGTGTTCCAGAACTCAGGAATGGTTTTAGGCTAGTCCTGTGCCACCAGAGGGATTCTGGAAGACAAGTGTCTTTGTGTCATCTCCTGCTAGCTGTTAACTCCAACAGGAATGCTGGATTTGCATGATTTCTCCATCAGATACCAGGCAAATCTGTTCTTACAACAGTGTGAGGGTCCATAGAACAGCAAAAATCTACAGACAACCTTCTTCTCCTCCTTTTGAATATGTCCAACCCCATTATCCACTCAGAAAAGGCAGTTTTTTCTGGACACTGATATTCAGTAATGTACTGAATAACTGCTGTCTAACATAACCATAAGGGTCATCAAGTAGCCCTGCTACTGCTATAAATAATATTCTGATCACACATAAATACTATGCTCCTTTTTCATCCTAGCAAATAATGTCACAGAAAAAAACCCCTACAAATACAATAATAAAACAAATATGCATAAACCATATTTGACCATGCAGTCTCATTACAGAAAAGTGGGCAACCATTTTGTTCTACCACACCGTGCTGTTTACTCTTCTCTCCTGAAATGTCACATTCTCCATGTTTTATTAGTCCAAGAACGGAATGAATTTTAACCCTTGATTTCGATGTGAACCGAGATTGTTTGCTTTTGCTGTCTCTTCCTCTAGTCTACCACAGGATGGTAGCAGAGAGCTTCTCCCGAGGAAACGGATCTGAAAATAAGACTGAATTGTCTCAAGTTTGGGCCCCCCAACACGCAGAGAGTGCATGTTTCTGATGAGTCAGGAAACATAATTACGCATCGAGGCTCTTAGGCAGAAGCTAATTTGCTTTCTGGAATCCCATCTAGCTAACCATTAACCTGAAAGTCTGAATACACTTGGCATCTCTACACTCAAATTCCTTGAGGAACTAGACTTCATGTGTACAGAATCGTTGCAGTGAGGAGCTTGCAGCCTGCAAAAATGCTTTTAGGGTCAAAAGGTAGGTGTGGGGATTCCCAGGAAGCTCATTCTCAGAGTATGACTATTGCATGTTGCATGCTTGTTCTTCACATGAAGATGTTGAGGCCCACTCTTTTAAAATGTGAAGGCGTGCAGCCCTTTTGTAATAGCCTACTGACCAGAGTGCTCAAGCTGACAGTAAAGAGAAGGATTCAATTCCCTCTTCAGTTGGAAGAAGATCAAATACATGCTTGGAATGACCCCAAGGAATGACTAAAGACAGAGATTTAACAGTAGTGTAAATGGATACATCCACTGCCCTCCATTTAAAGCTGTCAACTCTTCAGAAAGACAGAAGCATGTGACCTGGAGAGACAGGCTACTTGTACCTCATCCAATCCAGTGGAACGGAATAGATATGGGACATGATTAGGCTGCAATTTATCTACTCAGAGGAGAACCTAGGACTTTTAAATATTCTTGGAAGGCACTGTTTTCTAAACCACAAACAATCTCAGTGGCAAATAAGTGTCTAAATGATGTAAGTAGTTATTAGTTAGTAATGAATCTATTATCTTGCACTGCAGAATCCAACTGCATTTCTAATAACAATACAAAATTTTCATAGTTTTAGTTTCCAAGTAAGTCAGGCAGGGAAAAATATTAGATATTGCTATTAAATTGATGCAGATAAATTTGGCCTATACATTGTGGATGAAGGACTACAGAAAAAAAAAATTATAGTGAATTTTTTTAAAGTTTTTGAGCTGGGTTTAAATATTTCAGCATAACAAAGCTGCAGACCGTCCACTTGATATTTGGGAGAAAATAAAATATAGAGGTTCTACAGAATAAGTGAACTTCATATATTTCAGTGTCCACCACAAAACTGGACTTTGTGAAAAAAAGCAAATAATAACCTGACATAATTTAGTACATAAATATAAATATAAACAATGTATATGGATAAAAAGACACTTGAAATTACTTATTAAATCTAGTGGTGTTGCTTCTTACATTTCACTGCTTTTTCATCTAAATAGCAATTGTTTACAACAGGGATTATTGGGCAATTATTATTTAAAGGCAAATAACTGATAATTTCTTCTTCATTAACCCCATAACTTATTTACACTATTGTGATTTTAATTATTTAGAACAAACCTACACTTTTTTCTTATTAGTTAAGATCATATCAGATGATACATATATAACACCCACACCATCTCTTGCCAGAAACTACAATTATTACTTGATCAAAGAGGAGAGACTGTTACTGCAACCACACAAGTTTGTGTACAACAAACTGCAATTCGATACAAGATCAGGTTTTGCCCTTTACAGTGACCTACCACAACCACAATGGAAATGCCTATAAAAAGCTCAAACCTTATCTGTGTATGGCACTCAGGACTCACCTACAAAACAAGTGCAAGCAATTAGACTGTTCCTGCCTCCTACATTTTGGGAGACAATTCAGATTGGCACTGAAGAATCCTAGCTTGACTCCAAGATGAGAGGCCTATTGAGAAAGAGTACTATGCCTATGCAACATGGTTGTAGAGTTTCAACAGCTCCTCTGCAGCTGTGGAATGACCAGAATTACTTCCAGAGAAACTACATGAATATTTATGAAAATATTTATGAAAACCTCTTACCATTCTGAATGCTCTAAAATACATCTGAAATTATTCAGTGCAGTTCAGCTCAATAACTTTTTTCTGAACTCTCACTCTGTAGAGTACTTCTGCAACTTCTGACTAAATAGAAATTGTTCTTGGGTAGAAATTAAATCATGTTATGAAGAACACTGTTTGTGGAAAACTGTGGTTTGCTTTACTTTGGGTTTGGAAGTTGCCACTGTGTAGTCAGAAAGCACTTAGCAGTGGGCTTTCAGCAAAAAAGAAGCAATAGTGGAGTTCAAAACACCTGTCTGGGCTGTTTTATCAGACACACAGCCAACAATGTGTCTGATAAAACAGAAAATGCCCAGGATTCTCAAATGATGTGAAGATATGAGGGATCACAATCACATCAGAAAACAGGATTAAGATTCAATAGCATCTTGACAAGTTAAAGAAATGGTGTGTCAAAAGGGAAAGAGCAATGCTGTAGTGTTAAGCAGAAATAATAAAACAAGGAAAAAGTTGGTAAGACAAAATGATCTGTGACTTACGGAACACCACAGGTAGATCTTAAATAAACAACGTCCTGCTTCTGAGGAAACAGCAAACATAGAGACAGGTAGGAACAGAAGTGTCACCTGTGGGTAAATACAGTGTTAATAAGGCTCCTGTTAAAAGGAGTGCTGTGTCCATCAATTCTTCTTTGAAACTGGACTCAAGAGACATGTGAATAGCACTGAACACAATCAACATTCTGTAAATCATGGAAAGAATTTAGTTTGTTTAACCTAGAGAGGCCTGAGGGGGTCCTATTATTAATCTTCAATGCTTCAAAGGCTGCTGCAGAACAGGAAATAATAACTTGGTCTCTATTAGTTTGCACACACAGAACAGTGGGTATAAAGAACTACTAAGCCTTTTTGAAAAAGAGAACTTTTTATCATTATAGTGAGGTCTGAGCCAGAGGCTGTCTTTGAAGGCAGTGGAACTTCTGGGAACAGGAGACTTTAAGAAAAAAACCTTGAGAGTCAGGTGGGATTCATCCTGCTTTGGGGCTAAAGATGACATCTTGCACACTATTTTGAATACTAATTTGCAACCGAAAGAACTTCAGATTTTTCATATAAATTACTAGATTTTAATAAGAGAATCAACACCTCTACTAAATTGTGGAGAAGCTCATGCATATGATCACTAATTAACTGGAATCAGAAACTCTTGAAATACAAATATTTCTGCTTTACTTTAAACAACACAATAAAGTCATTACACTGGTTAACGAGGAACATTAAACTAACATTAAATTTTTCTTGTTTCAAGTTTTTGATTCATTGCCTGACAAAGGGAACTGTGTTTTGTACCACATGTTTGCAGATTTTTTTTGTTTTCCTTTGAAATGGTCCTGTTAACATAGATAGCATTGTTCCAATGGCTTACTTTCTTCCTGAAGGGTGGAGAAATAAGAAAATTACCTTTTTATTGCTCATAAGGGGCAGATTTACTACATTGTGTAACATATGGGTAGAAATTATTAATATACCAACTTCAGTGGTAGATTTTGCAAATTATGCAAGTAGGTTATGCAGTATTACAAGAACATTGTGTAATACAGACCTCGACCGAGAAAAATTAGTTTTTGATACCAATAAGCTACAAACACTTGACATATAAAAGAGGAAATATTTTATTTTAGGAACAGCTGACACTCAAATATGAAAAATAAAGAATTACCACCAAAGGTATCAGCAAAAGTCAGTTTATTGAGATATGTTGTAAAAATGCAACTTTTATAGCAACATTCAATTGCAAGGTTCACTGTATTATTTCAAAAAGGATACAACAATGATTCAAAGCTACCAATACAAAAAACTTCATGCATTATAATACCAGATTACGCACGGTATCTGTCAGTTATTGAGCATCTGCTTTTGGTGGGATGTCTCTCTGCTTTGAAGGACAAACTCAAGAGGTGTCCCTGCTCAAGGTGAGATCCCATGCAAACAGCAGCTTAGCACAGAGAGCTTGAAAAATGCTCATTTAGGCTGACACATTTCTGGAATAAAGTGGTTTCCTTGTAGTCAAATTACATACAATGGGAAACATATGCGTGAGATTCCTTGCACCCACAACTTTCTTTGTCCCCGGATAAATGAGTCCTAGAAAAGCTACCTGCTACTCCTGTGTTATTTACATGATCAGTGAGCCGAGCTCATATGCATCAATGCTCACCTATTTTATATTTTTATATAATGGACTGCAACTAGAGAAGTTCTTGCTCTGGTAATGCCCTAGTTATTTGCCTTCTTTGGAGCCTGTAATAGCTACCCTTAGTTTGGTTAAGGAGTTGAGTATGTTTGTCACACTTGGTCAGCTTGTTTAAGTATTTTAGCCAGGCACAGAGACTCTGCAAGAATACACATAATTTTAAATAAAGCAGTTAGTTATAGGCTGACAGAGAGAAGAGCTAGCTAGAGTTTAATGAGCTGCTAGACAAAGCATTACTATACTCACCACTCATATTAAGCTACTCAAGAAGTCTTTGCTGAGCAGGCAGGCATGAGCCAAAAGGGTAAGGGTCAGTTCCCATGGTCTCTGGAGAGGAATCCCAGCATTTCTAACTTGCAGTCTTCTTTTGACACTTAAAACACAAGGGCTTACAGCTAGTCCCCAACTGACTGTCTAGCTTGACCAGGCTTCCCCAAGTTATCTTTATGATTTTATACCTTTTCATGCTGGTACTTCTTCTGTGAAATCCTTGAACATCAACAATCTCATGTCTACTCTCAAAACTTCTACAGATGGCAGACTTTCATAGCAGTCTGGATCAAGGTCCAGCAGGTGTGTCATGCCAGAGGTGGGCTTTGGATATATGTACACAGCCAACAAAACACCCAGGAAAGTGATGTGAAACTCAGAGCTGTTCTTACAGACACAGAGAGTGCCAGGTTGGATTGGATGCCTTCTAGGTCTTTCCAAACTACACTGCTATAAGCTGGTGTATACAGAGAAGTTTGGTACCTGATCTGGGATTTTAAATTCTCTTGATTCTGTGACACTTGACACATTGAGCTTCCAGGCTATTTTGTAGATTTACCTTTGTTCTTCTCTTTGTATTTCAGTTTTTCCTGCTCAAGTATCAGGAACTTGACAACTTGCTTTTTGAAACACTTTCTGACCAGGCATGAAATTCATTACAGACATTATTCAATAACTCTTTAGGGTCTTTTTGGTTCTAATTAGTATCTTGAGCATTATTTCTAAATAGCAGTGAATTCATATGTTCATAAGGAAGCATTCACAAGATAAGCTAATACATTGTTCATTCTGGAACTTATGGATCATATGGATCAGTAAAAGCATAATCAGAGACTGTTGCTGCTACCCAAACATAGAGGCAATAGAGAATTTTTCAACCCCTGCCACATCAGGGTTGAAATTACTCAGAAAATGTTAAATATATTGATAGATTTTTAAAAGGTATCTCCACTACAGACCGAAAAGAATAAATATTTTCAAACACAGATGAGAGTGCTCAAAGCACAAAAACGAGTTATTATCTTTAATACAGTATGTGCAAAGATTTTCTACCCCACCTTTTATTTATTATATATAATTAAAAATCTACTTTAAACATGCAATTGATAGATTTCAAGAAAGCTTTACTAACTATGCTGTCTAGAAACATTAGAAGAAAGAACTTACTAGCATATTGCAGAGACTTGTTAACGAACATAAGAAAAAAAGAAAATAAGAAAAAAAGAAAAGCTAAAATTTTGGCATCTAACCGTAGACATTTGTGATTTACATGTTCAGCAAAACTTAGCAGTTAGATGACCTTTTATGTCAGGTCTGAATTCTGAAAAAACAGCAAATGTCCAGCTGTGATGTCTCCAGACCACAGGCAGGCAATGAAAAATGAGTGACCCTCTGTGAAAAGTTCAGTTTATATGACTCACAAAACATGCACATGAACTGTGTGGAAGAAATAGATGCAACTACTCAGAATACAGTCCTGAAGAGTAAACTATCCTTTGACTTGAAATTATTTGCTCGACTGAAAAGCAAAATCATCGTAAGAAAATGGAACTCCTGACTAAGGAACAGGATGTTACTTGGCAAAGGGAAGTATGAGACATCCCTGAAATACAACGAGGCAGGGAACAAATGGTGAGACAGCAGCTGAGAAGAGAAGAATCAAGGTGCTGAAGTGGACCACACTTCAGCAAGTGTGTACCGGCACACTATGCTAGTACAAAAAAGGGCAAACTATATATCATGAGGAATAAAAATAAGATAGCCTATAAGGCTGTAAACTTTACAGTTCACATCTCCCTGATGAAAAGCAACCAAGCTTCAAGAACAGACAGAAGACCTCGTTTATGAAGAAATTTTACAAACTGAAAAAACCTTCACCATGAATGTGCTGGAAAGGATAAGCAACAACCTTAAACAAAACTTTCTCACAGTTACATCAGACGATGTAGCCAGGCAGCTTTTGGCATACTATACCTCTCTGAATGAGGCCAGTCATAAGGGCACCCACAACAGAAACATGGTCAACTCCTGGTTTCCCTCCATGTTTTATGTGATTTTTTTGTGAATTAACAGCTTGCTTTGTGATCCGTAGCCTTAGTTGACGCGGTTTCTGTGAGGGATTTCCTCAGACAGCTGCCTGCGGTAACGTGGCACTGCCCCAGACTGGCCCTGAGCCCCGCTGCGGGCACCTCCTCACCCCGTCCGCCCTGCCGGCCAGAGCGCCCGTCCCTGCTCCCGGAGACACAGGGACCCTGAGGACAGGGCACCAGAGGTGAAGGCCGCTTGGGGACATCACTCCTGCCCGCTGGGGACTGGGCAGATCGGAATGTGTCCATTCTCTGCCCCTCTCGGGCTACCCCTGCCCGTCCGCCTGTCCCTGCTCGGCTCACCCCGGACGCTGCGGCCCTGAGGCGCCTCGAGGAGGGGGCGGCCCGCGTTCTGTCTTTGGGAGCGCAGCCAAGGGAACGGGCCACGCTTCCCGGAGCGGGGGAGAAAGTTCCGAGAAGCGGCTCACCCGGCTCCTCGAGGTGGGAGGAGTCGCCGCCCTGCCCGGGGAGGGGCGGCCGAGCCGCTTCCCGGCACTGACCGGCGGGGCCGGCGCGTTTCGACATGCGGGGACTCCGCTGACCCGGCCGTGAGGGAACTCCGGCGGCTGCAGGTGAGTGATGCCGCAGTCTCCCCGTCACGGCAGCTCCCCGTTCCTTCAGTGACCCCTTCTTTTCCTCTCCGTCCGCGGGCGTCCCGTCCGCCCTCGCTGAGGGGAGCTCTGTCTGCCCCGCTGAGGAACACCCCCAATTCCACTCCGGCACTTGTTTTGAAGAGCGCTGTGGAGTTTTTACTTTGAATTTTAGCAGTTCTGATGCCCTCCTCACCCTTTGCCCACTCGTTCTCCCGTGTTTTGCAAGCACCCTTCGGTACGGTGGTGCGGGAAGGCTGGAGCAGCGCCTCGTACAGCATCTCCGTCCTCCGGGAAGCCGCCAGCATCATCTCATACCGATGAATTTAAGGCCCCTCATGACCGTCTACTCTCCTCTGCTTTCAGGATGCCACTGCTTAGCTACAGCATAAAAGCTGCTGATTTGACTTGAGCAAAAATTACCTGGGTGGGTAGTGGGTAAAATAGCTCGTGTGATGAGCATGCTGCATCTGCCAGGGGTGATTCAGGTTTGGTTTCAACATTGCCTGTGGCCACTGCTTCAAGAAGGTGTTGACTTGCTCAGAAATGTGAGCTCAGACCTTTAAATCTGGCATCATACAGAGAAAACTTGTTGCTCCTGCTTTCTTTTAAGCTGCTGAAATCCATTGCTTGATTTCAAGGCTGTTTGAGTAAACTAGAAAGCATAAATTCCAGTGTGGTTCCTGAAGTTTCTGGAGTTTGACTATATTTTTGGCATAACCTTTTTGCCTCTCATTTTTTCTAAATTTTGCATGCGTGGACCAAACTCCAGCAGGGCAAACCAAATAGATCCTAATAGAGGTACAAGTAGATAAGCTTGATAAACAGCTTCCCTACAATTGCTGACATTTCTTTTCTGATGGAGGCGGAGTGGTTTTCTCAAGTTCATTAATTGCTTTATAATTTTAGATCCCATTTCCCCCCTATTTTAACTGCTTTTTTTGTTTGGAGTCTTGTCTTTGTGGGACCATGAAATACATGTTGTTTTTTTTTTTATTTTGGCAGAGCTTTTTAGAAAAGTAACAGCATGCATCAAAGAGCTTTCTGTTTATCAAAACACAGGAGACAAAGCTACCCCACAGTCGTCAAATCATTACATGTGTATCAGACCTTAATTATAGAAATTACTTTCTTTCTTTCTTTCTTATGCAGCCTTTTAAACTTGCTCAGCCATTAAATTACAAGGCTTATTAGGAGCTTTCAGTGTCGAAAACACAGATATATTTTTGTGTACTAAGTGTAATTGAAACCACCTTTAAAAAATTGCTTGGGAGAAAAAAGCAAGTACAAGGACTAAAGGAAAGATTAATCCACTTTAGAATGTGGTGTCTCAGATATTAATTTTCTTTTTAGCATTCAGGATTGCTGACAATCAAATTTTCAATTTTCTGTATAAAGTGTGGTTTTTGTTTTCAGAAAGGATCTATTTATCTGGAATGTTTTAGGAGACACTACTTTACCAACACTCCATAGCTTCCTGGTGGCTTGACAGTCCCTGTTTGAAGGAAACTGCCTTAGTTGGATGTCAGCTCTGCACTGTTGGTTTTGCAAGGGATCTGTTGGGAATTGCAGAAATCAGGAGAGCAGAGGCACTCAGTGTTGTAGAGTCTTTGTGCAAATCATTGACTTAGGGGCTTCCACAGCTCCTTTTGACAGTTACATAGTTATCTCTTTATTTAGGAGACAGGAAACCTCATCAGGAGGATTAGCCTACCTGTGCTTTGCTTACTTTCTAGGGGTGCCTCTTTGTAGGCTGTGGATAACGTTTATTAGATTTGGGCTCTGAAATATCACTTGTGTTATCAATGTTGTGTTGTGTGGTAGAAACTTGGAGTGTGATTCTGATCCTCAGTTAGTTTATGAAATAGAGGGAATAACAACATAGGATGAACAGTGTTATATGTATTATTACTTGATTTGCCTCATTGACGGTCTTCTTCCATGTCTGCTTTAGAACAACTTGTTCAGTCTATTGTGTTCATGAGCTGGTATCCATATCTAATATCTAAGCACTCTCCATTAAGTAGATTAAGTATTCTGCAACTGAAAACATTTCTTTTCTCAGCCTGTGTACATGCTCAGATTCATTTAAAGATTTGGCTTGTGCCTGGCAGCTGTTTTAATTAAGCAAAGCAAAGGGCACTGAGAAAACAAAGTTGTAGTATGATTTGAAATATGTGCTTGGCAAGATTGCTGCAAAACAGATTAAATCTGCAGTCAGCTTTGACTAGATGTTCATATCAGGGACTTCTTTTCCTGACACACACAGGTTCTAGGTGCTGCAACAGTATGTGCACTGTATAGGTCCAAATCCTACTCAATTGAATTTTGGTGCTTCAGTGACTTTGAAGTGGTGTTTGATGAAATGTTCATCTTTGGTGTGTCTACTAGGTAGATAATGAGAATTTCTTTTTAATTTCATGGATGGCATCACAAAAATGTTGGCTTGGACAGGACTTTATGGATCGTGTAACAGGCCTTTAGCTCTGAAGGAGAAATAGTCTGGCTGGAGATATTTATTTAAAATATTCACAGACCACCTACTTAAGGAAATTTCTCAAAGGTAATTTACTCCTGTGCTGTCTCCACTTCTTGAATGACTCCACTTTAATTGTGTTAAATCTGAACAATTCTGTTGCTGCTGAATATTATTATTTCAATTGCTGTCAGGTCTCCCAAATAATTGTATTATATTGAATTATCTATCGGTGCTGACTAATTTCAAGATAGGCAGGGGAGTCCTGAATCCCTCTGTATCAGTTTTGTCACATCTCAGGTTACATTTTTCCCACAGGACAATTATAATTAGACTATGAAGTTATGATAAAAAAAAAAAAAAAAGAAAAATAATAAGAAAAAACCCCAAAAAACTAGTGTTTTAGCCTGCAGCCTGACAAAACCAAGCAAGTCTGCTTTATTTCCTCCAGAGAATTTGAGTTTTTATAAGAATGGAAAGAATGTACACTAAAAATGAAAGATTTGTTATTCGGCTAACTTTTGTAGTCCTGACAGATCATTTTATGCCAAACTGACTTCAACTTGCTACTCATCATCTCCTCTTTTCTGGCTACCTGTCTGCATTCCCTTTGTGGTTCTATTTCACTTAGGGTGTTGTTAATCTGTTACCATCATTTTGCTGCTGTTAGTGTTTGGGGTTTTTTATTAAATTGGTAATGTATTTTGTAGAACTGTAGCCAAGTCACAGACTTATAAATAATGATTTTATAAAAGTACTTAATTATTGATAATACAGTATAAGTGCTTGACATTCATTGGTGGTAATTGTTATGTGTGATTAATTCACAGGCAGATGTTTCTGAATAAAGAGGATTTAATTCAAAATATTGCTAAGGACCCTATTTCTTTTTTCTCAACTAGCGTTCAATTTATTTAAAATTACTTCATATTCTCTTTTATTAGAGAATTCTAGAACTTTTCTCATGAAAACCAGTTTGTTACCTACAAATGCATGTATTACCACAATTTATTTATTATGCACTATTAAACTAGATTACTAACATATCGAATAGTGAAAACCATTGTCACTATCTAAAATATGATTGTATTTTGGTAATCATTTATTATATTACACTATAGTAGCATAAGGCTTTTGCATCAATAAAAGTGATCTAGGCTGTGCCATTAGTGAACTGGTGGTGTAAATGATTGGAGCTAGATAGTTAAATTAGACATCGGTTTCATAATAGTTGAGAATGGTTCTTAAGAGCATAAAAAAGTTGGGGTTTATTTTCCAAATAGGAAGTAACTTAAACAAATAGTCTAATATTTCAGTATTCTGCAGTACCACCCCAGTGTTTTTAATGTTGAATTTAAAATATTCATAACCAATGGGGCAAAGTTTGTGTGTCCAACCCAAAAGATATTTACAAAATTAGGAGTCTTGCAGGGCCAGATTTTGGTATAATTAAGTCAGGAGATATGCTGCTGAACCTAACTGACCTGTCTTGGAGCAGAGAGTTTCATCCTTTGACTTCGAAAACAGATTTAGTTTCACATTTTTCCTGGGGCGGGGGAAGGGAGGGGAAAGAGGTTTGTAAGATTTGGCTTTGTGTCTTAATATAATTTCATACCACTTGAAAACCAGCAATCTACTGAAGGAGTTACCAGAAGTTTTAACATGATCTGCCTTGGAAGAGTTTTTTTTTGTGTCATTTACTTATCACTCTCTTCTCTATATTGTCTTGTTTATTCCAGACAATACATGACCAATTATTTTCACTTTTAGGTGCTAAAAAACCCTTGGAAAATCTAGGAAAAAAAAAAGATTTCCCTAAGTCAATTCTTGGAATAGTCTACTAGTTGCACGTGAATTTGGCCTAGCTTCTCAAGAATATTTAGATGTTTCATACATGGATGTTAGTGTTACATAAATACTTCTGAGGGTATTTGTTTAGTGGCAGGAAAGACTGCGGAAGCTTATGCATTAGGCAAGACAACACTCACCTGGTAAATATGGGGGCCTGCCTGTGAAGCACTTGACCTCACAAGGAGAAGTTTGGGCATGTTGCAGCAAAGGTGCTTGTATGCATCGAGCCCTGGGTTGCAATGCTGCATGCAGGACTGTTCTACAGTGTTTGTGTGACCTTTATAAACATACTTTAGAAAAAAGTTTGAAGACTTTCTTTTAATCCTTCAGAGGAATTCAGAGCTTCTCAAAACCATTTAATTCAATTGAACTTATTAGACTTAAGGGTCTGCAGCTCTGAGGCATTAAATCAGAAGTTTTCTGCTAGAAATAAATTCCGTAGCGAATTCCTGGCCTTTCTGAAATCTGTAAATGTTTTGTTCTTAGCTTTAGTGGGGACAGGTCATTTTGGTTATCTCCTGCTAAGCAGTTGCAACGTCTGTTGTGGAAGTAGTGATAGAAGACTATCAGTATTCTGCACAGCTTCAGAAGTGTAAAATGTACAAGTTTTACGTTGAAGATAGCTGTATCCATTGTCCTGTTCCTGTTGTTTGTACTCCTTGTACCCTCTGTGCCTGAGAGCTTTAACCATTCTGCAGCCTGATGTTTAGCTTTCCCTTTGGCGTGGAGGAATTTGCAAGTGATTCATGTCTTCTGAAATCTAACATACGATCAGTCCTCCAGAACTGGGCTGTGCAAGTGCAAGAATTTCATCCTGGCACAGCGTGAGTGTCAAAGCTGTAAATGGAATGTGAGATAGAACTCTGTGGTTCTTGAGATGACAATCCATCTGGGAATGGAACTTGCTAAGACTTGATATGTGTGTTTCAGCTCCAGTCTAAAGCCCTCCATATATAGTGTCCTGGGTGCTGACAGAGGAGTCTGCTGGATTCATCAGTCAGGCTATAGGTGGGGCAGAAATCACAAGGTGTTTTGCACCTTTAATACTCTTTTCCCCTTATCCATAAGGATGGATATCTTCTTACTTGTGCAGGAAGAAAGCCAAAATATATTAGGGCAAAGTTCTACTTCAATATTTATTTGAAATAAGTGGATAAAAAACTTTAAAGTGTGTGATTTATTTGTTTAGACTCAATTGAACTTTCTGAGTATAATGCTACTTTTCTATAACTAGATCTGGAAAGCAAGAGGTTTACTTTTTTTCATTCCTTATCTTCCTTTGTGCATTCTTCCTGAATTTCTCTTTAGCTTCCTGGAGTCTGTGTGATTGGGTTTTGGGTTTTTATTTATTCATTCTTAAATATAGTAATATTATCGGGACTATTGTTTGGCATGTCGTATTTCTCCTGAAAGAAACAAATAAAAATGTTTTCTTTGCTGTTAAGTCTTATGCAGGAAAAGGTGGACGAATGATGAGTCACTTCATGATTCTGGCAGTACTGCTCCCCCTGAGGACATGCTACACTAAATACTCACAGCAAGGTAAATGTCTGAATGTTTGATTTTTTTATTTGAAAGCAACTGAAGCTTTCAACTTGCTGATTTGTAGGTCTCTCATCAAGCAACATGTCACACATTTATTCAAATTATTCTCTTTGGTAAGGTGATGAAGCAACTTTCATTATTACCTTTTGTAACCCCATTATGCAAAATTGCCTGTTGAATCAACAACTTGGAATGATGGGAAGCAAAAGTGTATTTATTTGTTTTCTCCTCCTCTTTCTCCTATGATCTGTACTGTCATCTTCAAATAACTGATTTCCTCTTTGACAAATTTTGTGGTTTTTTATTTCTTTCCTTTCTTTTTTTGTCTCATCTCTGAAAACTTTAGCATTTCTGTTGGCTCTTTTCTGACTGTACCACAAGATTCCAAGACCAGATTTTAATTTTTTACGCTTCACATGCTTATCCAATACAAATACAAAAAGCATATATGCATATTTGAAGGGAAAATAATTGAATATAATGATAACTTTTCAAAAGGCTGTGTATTTTAAGGTAAAAAACACTTCTTGTGTACTTGCTGCTAGCATTAGCAAATAGCATTTGGGTATGTCTTGGTTAAAAGAAAAAAGAAAATTCTTAATTGATCTTTCTGTGACCACCACTAAGAAGGCAGACCTTACCAGGTTCTAGTCTGCATTATGGAAATTTTATTACCTTTTTTTAAAGTTGATGAAGAAGGAAGAGAGATGTTTGGGGTTTTTAAAATATATTTATTATCATACTGAAGGGGTAATATATGTCTTTGAGACATTTTGTCTCTCTTCAACCTTGAAATTCATGTGTTCACACACCACTCACGCAAGTCTCAGTTTTGAGACTTATTACTAGGGCTCCTAGAATGGCACAACTTTGTAATGCAGGCAAGTCCAAACATTTACTTCATTGCAGTAACTTGGTCACTTGTTTTCACATGCAATTTTTCAGGAATAAAATTAGTGTCTGTTGTTAATCATAACTATTTGTATAGTCTTGAGTTAGCTTGCAAGTTAAAACAAGTCTTAAGATGCCTTGATCACTTAATTTTGCTAGGAGAGAATATTGTAACTGAATGCTGCAAATACTTCCACATGTTAAAACTATGCTGCAAAATTCTTTTAATACCTACATTGTAAGTTGGTGGTCATCAATATTTTGGATATATCCTTAACTATATTGTTTCTTCCATTTTTTAGTACTGTACTGTGTATAAGCTCCAACTGATGATCTAGACTGTCTTATGCCAGATTCTGAAGAAAACAAAATAGTGTGGGGTGTGAAGTGATATGTCATCTAGCTGAAGAGAGGTAATGTAGGGACAGTTGTACAGATGGAGAAAAAACAGAAACTAATAAGACCTTAGCAGTTCTTTTATCAAGCTAATTAAGTGTGGCAGGTGGAAGTATTCTTTATGGCAAAACAACGGATGATATTTTCATTTGGACAAAAAGAAACGGATGCAGAGAGGAGATGCAGGCTCATCATCAATGCAGTAGGTATACTAGTGACAATTGCAATTAGAATTTGCTAGAAAGAGGATAGGGAAATTCAGAAGATATGCAGAAGTTTATTTTAATGGTGTACCCTGAAAAAGAAAAGGGTTTTTGCCAGCTGGCTGGCTTTTCTTTCAGGTGTATTTATTTTCTTTCCCTGTACTCCTACTTTGTGCCATTGAATTTCGTTGAGAGACTAGCAGGACCCTTTCCTTCCCCCAGTTCCTTTCTTCCTCTGTTGCTTCAGCAGTGCAGACAGAAAAACAGCAGACAGCAAGGCCCAGAGTTCTAGATCAGCTTGTGTATGGGAAATGAGATCCCCCAAGAGATTTGGTACACAGTGCTTCAGGTAAACAGATGATGAACATACAAGTAAGGTTGACTAGAATACTGGAGACAAACAACATTAGTCAATTCTTTAACATAAATGGGATTTTAACTTGTTTAAATCCCAAGTATTTATCTTGTTTTGATGATAAAAGTCTGGAGAATGTGGGAAAATTAAGTGTGTTTTGTCCTATCTTCCCAAAATAAAGTGATACTCCACTTCCACAGTTAAGTTTATGAATCACTGTTGTTCTGGCTCCTTGCCTAGTCAGTTGTTGGTAGTGAAGCTAATAATATTTATTTTTTCCAGTAAAACATAAAATTGATGCTCTGTCATCATTCGGTGAAATTTACCCCCAAGCCTTCCACCTTGTTTATTCATTTTCAGACAGTAAACCCATGTCCTGGGTTTCCTTATGGCTGTATAAAACTGATAGGCAAAGGCAGCTATGAAGAAGCAGATATACTTTTTATGGACCATGTCATTACCATAGCCAAAAAGGAAATTTTATTTCTGCATGAAATAAAATGAAACATTTTGCACTTACCTTGCAGAGACACTAAGGCTGTCAATTCTGCTTTCACATAAATTTATGTGTTAATCATTTCCTGGTAATTATATATTAAGACTGCAATGAGACTTTAGAGAAGGTGTGTTGCATATATTTCTTTCTCCAAAACACTTGAAGATACCACAGTCCTGGTTCTAAGACCGTGTGTTTCATCAGTTAAACTTGATTTCTTCTCCAAGCTTATCTGAAGATGCCCATACCAGTAGGTTTCTGTAGATGGAAAGCATATGGTTTTCATTTTGCTCTGCCTTTTAGTACACTTGAAAATGGAATAGATTAAAAATATCCCAACAGAGTTTTTGGATGATTTCGTAAAAGAGAACTCTTTCTTTCAGCAGTTTTTAGTAACTTTGTACTTTCTTTCCTCCATTTGTTCTTTAATTATAGTCTGGGCTTATATAAACAACAAAGTTTTGTCAGTGTCTGTATTCTCATAATAAAGAAATATGCTTATAAAGTTTTATTTGCTTCCTTTGTTTGACCAGAGATTGTTATAACTGCTGCTTCTCTTGAGCCTTTCATTCCCTTCTTGTAATGTAAAAATCCCTGTGTCAGAAAACTGCTGTACAGAGATTAGGGTAATGCAGATACTCCAGGAGAAACTGCAGAATGATTTGGATGCATGATGGCTACCAGAAGCATCTATCAAAATGTAGATTCTCAGTCTAAGTCTCCTGAATGCTTGTGTTTCTGCTAGTGATACAGTTTCAGGTAGTTAGTGGGCAAAGTGTCTCTGGGAGACAGGAGTGGAGATGGCAGTTTTGTGAGAGGGGGCTGCTGAGGTCACTCAATCCATTGTGTCCCTGATGACTGTAATTCTGGCTGTAATGTAGCAGGAATGCCGAGAATGAGTTCTATTTTATTAAAAGGTGTAGCTATTTTGTGTCTCTTTTTTCTGTGTCTTGGTTAGGAGAAACATTCTGACCTTGTCCTTTTGTAACAAGCAGAAGCACCTTGGAAAGCACCTGTGCCAGAAGAAGCCTAGTTATTCAGTCATTTCAGCTCCCTGGCTTCATTTACAACCAGATCAAATTTACAGGGTTTATGTTTGTTTAGTTTTCAGGAAGTAGAGAAATGACAAATCAGTGAGTGCTATATTTAATCTCTTCCAACAGTTAGGGTTTTTAGGGCGGAGTCACAAAGGAATCATGTAAAAAGAGGAAGCACTTACAGGGTTATTTGTAGTTTTCCACAGAACAATCTTGCAGAGCCTTTTATTTCCCACCCAAAAGGGACTTCAGTCTGACTTTTAAACTTTGTTTTATCATGTCATGGTCTGGAATTAAATCCAGACCAAGAGAAATATGCAAGTGCCATTAGAACTAAGTGTCTAATTCCAGTAGAAGAATCCATGACCATGACTTAAGCTCTGTGTAGAGCAACTAGGAATGCACTTAATACTAGACTATGATCTAAGCTAGCTACTGGAGGGAAGCCCTTATCCTATTCTGTTCAAATAATGGTTTTGCATGAACTCCTTTAGTCTGTATTCAGTCAGAGATCAAAACTGAGCCCAGAGTTTCTGTTCTAATGATATGAAGGCTTGCCGGGGTTTGGGATTTTTTGGGATTTAGTCCTTCTTAATACATTATATTGTTCCTCTTCATAAGATTACAATGGGATGGATCTGTATTATCATAAAACAGCTAGGAAATTGAGAGCATACTAAATATCATGGTGAGAAGCTATATGAGATTCAGAAATCTCATTTTAGCCTGCTGATTCCTTAAGAAGAATTATCTTTCCTTTTGTCATCATCAGCATAGGTCCTGATCAGTTTTGTTTTTTCCTTCAGAACCACCTGGTGTGGAACGTATCTTATCTCTAACCACTGTTTTTTCAGGTCTACTTTGTAACTTAGCTAGACAGTAATATTTTTGTGCCCTTTTTTTCTGCTCCTAGAATCTGATGTGTTTCCAGTAATGTACCTTAATGTTTCCAAGGATTTGGATCTTCAGCAGCTGCTGGTGGAATGGGATGTTGCCAAATCAGCGCATGATGCTGAGCTGGCAATATCTTTTGAGATACAAGTCCGTCGAATCAATACTACTGTGAGGACAGTAAGTGTACTTAGAAAAGAAGTGTACTAGTCATTTACAATGATGGAAGATGTAGTGATGTCTCTTTGCAAAGTTCCTGTCCTGGTAGTTATCCTTAGCATCTAAACCAGGAACATTTTCTGAAGAGGATATCACCCAAATTATAGGCTTAGGCCTGTTCTGCGTGTTTTTCTTTTTGTGACTTCTATATGGGAGCAGTCTCCAAAGAAAATTTAGAACTTAGTTAAAGTGAAAAGCTGCACTAGCTTGTTTAGAGTTGCTATATGTCAGAAAGTACATAAAACAGAAAAGGGCTTATTTTTCTGAAATCAAGGATCAATAAAATAAAATAAGCATTGTTATAAATCACAGCTTACTTTGATCACCCTAGTTGGTGGTGTTTTGTCTCTGAGTTTGAAGAACCACATTTTCACTGCAAATGAGCTCTATGCAGTTCTGAAGATTTTTACCACTTTGATATGCTGGATAGGATTTTTAGCTCAATGTGTAGATCAAACCCTGATGTTAGTAACTGGGGCCATATAGCTACAAATAATTAAGTTTTGGTTTTTTGAAGTGTGTTTCAACAAATTTATATTAACTTGTTGGAAGGATGTAAAAGTGTTTCCGATCCAGGGATTTAGTCTGTCAATTTGAGAGCTTTTGGAGTCCTGTTTGGCTAGCTCTGACCCCCAGCTTCAATCTGACAAGGACAAAAGCAAAAGATGGGAGGTGCTCTTCTTCTCGGGATGGTTGTCCCACAACTTTATTGTGGAACACCTCCTGGGAAAGAGGGAGTTCAGGAGGCAGGTCTGTGAAGGATCCATCCAGGAGAAAAAGAGGAAGAGTCTCTCATGATGGGAAATTTTAAACCTGGGGAGGGGAGGGCAGAGGAGAGGGGCCACAGCCAATGGTATACATCTGATGGAAGGGGCAAGGGGAGGGAGTAACCCAGGGCAAGACCACCACCACTGGGGTTTTGGGGGAGAAGGGAGAATGGAACAAACCATGTGATACATAACAACCACTTAGTGCGATATGAAAACTATTCAGTGCAAAATTCCAATCACCTAGTGCAAAAGAATAACTATATAACCTATTTAGTGCAACACAACAGTAGTCTGTTCTGTCATTCGTAATAAACATGACAAGTTACTTTGGATGTCACTACCATACAGGAATTTATTTGCTTCTTTGTTTTTCTGAAGTATGTGTACCAATAAAGAAGCTCTGTGAGTCTCCTCATATCAAAGCGTGGACAACCTATATAACTTCTAGAGCCATGGCCACATTCCTCATGGCTATAACGGAGAAATTAAATTTTGAACTGATGGCAGAGTTTTTCTCAGAGCAGTGGTAATATGAAAGTGCAGGTATTGAAAAGCAGTACTGGAGAGAAGTTCTCTACTGCTCAGTGTGAGTCAGGGCTTTGGCACAAATCATACAAGCAGCACAGGTCTATATGTTGAGAATCTGTAATGATTGCTATAAGAAGTACTAAAACATGTAGAATGATAGAATCTCATAGGTTGGAAAAACTCTATGACGTCACTGAGTCCAGCTGTTAACCCAGCTCTACCAAGTCCACACTAAGCCACATCTCTAAATGCTGAATCTGCACTTTTTTAAAATCACTCTAGGGATGGTGGCTCCACCACAGGAATATGTAATCCAGAGCATTAGGATGCATTTTTAGGCAGCAGCTGATGTAATAGCAGACACAAATAACCTACAGAGAGTCTGAGAGCAAATCCATGTCATGAGAAACAGGGTCTCACTCCCAAATACACATCACATCAGTCACTCTGCCACTGCTAGTACAGATCTGTAAGCAGTTAATTAGCTGACTAGTTACTTAGTGTGAGATCACATGTAGCTAGCAGAGTTTCAGAAATTAATTTTTAAAAGCATTTTTCTCCTTTGAGCTTTCCCACTGCTTTTGATTGTATTTCCAGATCTTTATGTTGCTGTGTTTTCAGAACTTTTCCTTACTGCTTTTGTTTGTAGGGGTTTCAAAATGTCACACTTGATAAATTGGGAAAGCCTCTTCATTGGGCATGGGATTCAGACATACCTTTGGAGTGTATGTCACATGATGTGAGAATCAGGAGCAAGGCAGAAACATCAAAAATCTGGAGTCAGTGGAGTTTGTGGGAGACTCTCCCGGGTAAGCAAAGTAAGACTTTGTAATATTGTTTTTTTTTTTCTAAAGTGTAAACCTAGTTTATAATTCACCAGTGAATGTAACCACGTAGGACAGTTCAGAAGAGATGACATCACATCAAGAATCCATTTGCTCTAAGCACTAACCAGTTCCTTATATTTTGCCAGCAATAATAGAAGTGCTTCAGGCGTTGCTGTAATTTGCAGACTATCTTCCTAAGCTAGTGGACCAAAAGTTTTAGAGCATTTTTTTTACTCACACATGTAGTACATGAAGTGATGGGGGATCTTAGATAGGCATATCCCTGGCCCAGACTCAGGGAAAGAAGGGGAAGCACAGAGCACAGAGCTAGCTGGCATCATGATCTGATGAATGTGTGGCTTTTGTCTGGGACTCATAACTTGAATTGATATTACAGAAGCAGAGAGAAAGGAGCAAGTCAGCTCCTTGGAAGCTTTCCTTCATTTGGAAGGAATGTCTTGTGAATTATATGAGGATAAACAGGAAGTGAACCAATAATGTAGTTAATGACATCAGAAAATTTATCTTTTTTTTTTTTTGATTACTATGTCTTACTAGAACAGTTTGGCTTCCAGACAATCTTGTTTAAACAAAATATGTAACCACTTTAGAAAACATCACTGTAGTGATTTTATAATGAAACACTCATTTGGAGTAGCAAGAGCTTTTAGATATTGGAGACATCATGTCTCGCAACAGAAGAGGCATTACAGGTGTTCATACTTGGATTGTGGTATTCATCTCCCTCTTGTTATATAATGGGCAGTAAGATGCAAGAATCTTTTTTATTCCACAACCTTCTCAATCTTGGAGATTTTATTTTTTCAGTTTCAAGTGGATGCAGCTCAAAAATACTATTTCTTGGTCACAAACTGATCTCACATTGCCTGTTTTAGAGCTGATTTAGAACTCTCTGAAAGATAGTAACTCTAGATGTCATCAGGTTTTTGGATCAGATTCTTAGGAGTAGATTTTACCTGTGCAATATGTGTAAAAAGCTGTGAGTCACTTAAATTCCACTAACTTTTCCATCCAACAAGCAGTCCAACATAGAAAGCTATGGGAGTCTCATTCCAAGTTGATTATCCCGTTGGTCTGATTTCAGTCAATACGTTGACTCATGTTAGCTGAGCTCTGCATGAGCATCAGACCATGATGTTTTTGTAGCCCCCTGCTACAAATCTTCAAGAGCAGGTGGTTTGGATATAAGCAACAGCCTGTGCATAGGAGCAGGAGGTGGTGTTCCTTTGTAAAGAGAATTCTTGACAGAACACTTTTGTTTTCCTCTAAGTGAAAGGCAGTAAAACAGATTTAGTCTCTTAGGTAGTTTATTGGACTACATGACATGTTTATGAGTTTAAGAGAAAGGTATTATTACATGTAAAATTCATCTCTGTATTAAGAAAAATACTAAATAAAAGTCTATGAATGGATAATATATCACTAGCAATTTAATAATATAACATTAGCAATTAGTAAATGCTTAGTTTTGTGTTCTGCCCAAAGGCTGATGCCCTTAGCAGATTTTGATTTTTTTTTTTTTGTTTTTTTAATTTGCAGGCTTGGACACTTCAAATAGAAATGGACCACAAATATTTCCAAAAGAAAAAATTTTAGCAGAAGGCTCTAATATCACTCTTTGCTGCATAGGAGGGAAAGGTCAAACCATTAAGGAATTCACCGTGTACCCAACTGTTTATGTTAACAACTCAGTCAACCACACAAACAGTCAAGTCAGATTTCTCCCTGTGAATAATCTGTCGCATGACAAAGGGTCTAACATTCATGTCTACTGTTATGATGAGGATAACCGGTCACATGAAGCAGCTTTCTTTGTGGGTAGTAAGTGAATACATTGTTACAGTTTTATTTTCCTCTTTTTATTAACTCAAGAATGACTGTATTAAAAATTGATGGGGAAAAAACCTTGCTGTAAGTTGTCATGCTCTTGTCATGTCTGGCTGAACTCCATCTGACTTGAGATCTGTAAATTTATATAGAGGAAGCAGGAAAGAATAGCATTAAATTAATTAACCCTATGACAGGTGGTTGATTCATAAATATACCCACCTATTTAGGAATTCAGCTTCACTGTCTGTGTGTGTGTGGTAAAAACTCAGCACAGTCTCCTTTTCAAAGCCAGTAGTAATTTTTAAAGATAGAAAAGAATACAGTTTGAATAAATGAATGAATGAGTATTAAAGAAAGATAACGGAGTATAAAAGTGTTTGATTGCTATTGACTCTTGGTGTTTTCCTGACTATCTCTGCAGAGTGGCCATTGAATAAGTGTAATTTCAGTAATAACACCTACAGTAAACCAGACTTCATATTTAACCAGTATTTCTAACTTGTTAATGTATTAAAAATGTTGATGAGTTTTGCCTTGACTGCCATGATATTGGTTTTTTTTGTTATTTCATCTGACAAGAACCACCTGATGCACCTAAAGATTTTTCCTGCCAAACTCAAGACATGAAAAGAGTAACATGTAGTTGGAGAGAAGAAGAGACCTATCTCTATGGAATAAATTCACCACTATACACCTTGTCTAAAACGTAAGTTGTATTAACTCTGATCTGCACTGTACCAGTCACATTCTTTCCTTCTTTCCCTTATAATCTGTGGATTTGTCTGTGTAATTAGGTCCTTGCCTTTTTCTGCCTCACTGATCACTTATTTAACAAAGCTTGAGCAGTGCAGAACTGCTCTGAATCAGACTAACTATAAAAAAGTTCGTAGTCCTTTAGATTAAGTTCTGCCTGATAAAGCTTATTCTTTTGAGTTAATGTGTTTGGATATTGTCCAGTATGTATGAAGACACCCTGAAATCAGGATGTAGGTAACTTAAAAGTATAACATAATTATCGGCACATACAACAAACAGATAACTAGGATCTGATCAGGTGGTAGGCTGAGTATTAGTGTGCTCATGATCCATTGGTACTAATGTGGCTCAAACTTAGCACTGTGCCTGCTTAACCTCCCTAGTTATTTTCTTTTAGGATTTTAGAGCTTTACATGTTGATATTATCCTTCTTGAGTCCTTGAGCCACTGACAGTCCTATTTCAAATGTCCTTCTTGTGTCTATAATTTCTGTAGTTTCAGCTGGCTTGTTTATTTAAAAAAAAAATCTGAAGACTTTCTCAAAGCTCTTAGCAGTCTGAGTCAAGGCTACACAGCTGTGGTATATCAGACTCGGCCCTTACATGAGGAGCAGGGCTTTCCAGCAAGGCCTGCAGACAAAGGGAAACTCATAGAACAGGACAGGACTCATAATCACAACAAACTTCCATCAGAAGATCTCAGCAGAAAACAGGACATCATTGTGCATACTTTCCTGTTCTCGCATTACTCACTTCCATTAAGATACTTCGATGCTGATTTAAAAATGGAAGGTTAGAAGATGCACTTCAAGATGCAGCTGAAATTACAATTTCATTTAAAAGCTTGGTGGTAAACGTGTAAATTATTTAAGTCTTTGCAAATAAGTCTCTGATTTGGACTATCCATAAGGAAATTTCTAAAAGCAATGTAGCTGTATCTTAAAAAGACAAGCCTGGATTTCAAAGGAAATTTTATTTTAAGAGTATTTGTATTCATCAAGCTAAGGGAAAGAAGTGGGTGGTTTCTTATATAAGGCCCCTTAGCCTTATTTTTTATAATGCTGTATTCTGGTTGGACATCAGAAGCTTCCAAGATCTATGCTGATTGTATATTATGGACAATATCTTTCTCTTTGCCCTGCCTCCTACCTCTCACTTTCTTTGATAGGTCATCCCAGAAAACAGCTCTGTGTGAAGCAAGTTGTTCTAAGCAGTGCTCATGCACTTGGGATATAGGCCAGCAGTGGATCTGGAATGTCACAGTGACTGTGGAAAACCCGCTGGGAAAGAAAACTGCCACAGATGTTTTTGATGTGAATCACAGAAGTAAGGGGTTTTTTTCCTATGACTTTGTTTAGGGCTTTCTCTTGCTCCTTCTGAGCTTGATACTTCTGTGTCCCGGTTTAAAGTGTGAGAGTCCTTGATTTTTATCTTCACAGTTTAATTACTTATCTGTCCCTGTGCTATTAGTTACCTGCTCTCTCTTCATTTTCACCTTTGGAAAGTTGTACTAGCTGCAGAAAACAGCTTTACTTCAAAGGTCAGATTTGGTTTTTGGAATGATCACTTAATGCTTTGAAATCTGCTGCTTTGCTGAAGCTGGTTAATGGAAGAGAAAGCAAAATGGTGCAAGGATGTAAAATGGGGAGTTTAAGCAAAATATATGTGTAGGTTACTTGGGAATTGGTATGATATGACGTGTAAGAGCTATTGCTGGGAAAGAAGTGATGGTGCTGATCTGCTCTTGTTCCTAATTTGGGATAGTAAACACAACTGTGCTACTGTAAGGGAGGAAGAGTAGTTCAGGTTATTCTCTGAGAAGTATCTAATGGTTGTGGTTCCTTTTTCCCTGGTAGTTGTGTCCTTTATCTCAGTGTGCCCTGGAACCCATAGCTCCTTCCTACCCTTGCCTCAAAATAACTGGGTGTTTCTTCAGTCTCCAGCAGTATTTTTAGTTCTCCTTGAGTCCTCTTCAGTGTTCCCCAGGTCCTATGGCTGCCTTACCTGTTTGAAGAAGCAGGCGGCATCATGAGCTTTGTGCAACTTGGAAGCTGACAGGACAATAGCCTAGGAGCCTGTTGGTGTAACTGCTGCACCCTGGCACTGTTTCCTTCCCCAAAGGCATTGCTGACAGTTTTGCAAGCCACACTTTTTCATATGAAGGAACTTAATGTTAAACGTCTGTGTTAGATCTGTCCCAGAGAAGCATGACAATTCTAAAATTTGATTATCTGATCGTTTGGAAGTGGAAGAAACAGGTCAAAAAATAGAGAAGTAAACTGACAGATTGTAGGGAGATGACACAATGTCATAAACTCAGTTGTCATGGGAAGTCAGGCTAGAATAGTTTACATTCAATGTGATAAGTATATTAAAATTAATATACTTAATACATTGAATGTGATAAGTATATTAAAATTTATTACAATTTTTTTTCTAGTCCTAGTGGTAGTTGCAAGTTAAAGAAATTATGTATGTGTGATGAGTTTTAAGTAGTGATTCCTGTAAAATCCCTTAATGTTTTCTCTGATTCTGCAAATATTTACATTAGAATTGTCCTTACTTAAAGGATGACAGTAAGTAAAGGAAAATGTAAATCCATTGCTTCCAGTTCTGCATGTGGTAGTTTGGACCTTCTATATCAAATGCAAACTCTTTTCAGTATGAAAGTCCTCAAATTTTATTTCATGGAGTAGTGTAATTCAATCATGTAATTTGTGAAGTTTTAGGGTAAATGGCCAAGGGTGTAAGCATGCCCCTCACCTGCATTGCCATGCCCTCACATTGCATTGCTTTCCTCGCTATTATATTGATAATATGGGAGAATTTGAGATTTACTTGACTTGCTGAATACTCTTAAACAGAAGTAAAGGACCTCAGAAATCTTTTGGAATAAGTAGCATTGGCACTGTTTACGAGAGTGTAACTACTGACAGGAGTCAGTGTTAGAATTGGGAACAAAATTTCTGTCAAAGAGGTCCAGTTCTGGGGTGTACAAGTGCGTCAAATGTTACCATGCTACATCAGGAGCTTCTGCCAGGCTCTCAAGTAGAGGATTTTAATGGTCTGCAATAAATGTCTCTCTTCCTTTTGTCCATGATGTTTTAAAACATTTCTAAGTCACAAGGGGATGTAACATTTACTTAAATTTACATTCTGAAGGGAAGTTTTACAATTTATATGTGTTTCTTCTAGATTGGGAGAAAAATCTGTATTTTTTATTTGCTTTTACTACTCAGCTAAAATATCTTAATATACTATTGCATGTATTTTATGCTTTGCAAGAGCTAACTCATATTTTCCATTGGCAGTGTATCCCACTGCACCTTTCCAGGTTTGGGAAGATTGCACAGATACAGAAATGACATTACACTGGAATTATGAAAACAATGGAATTGAACTCTTTTGTCAGACTGAAGTGGTCCAACCTGATGGCAAAGTAGAACTGGTATGAAATCTGAATGTCCTAAACAAAAACATAGTGAGGATCTTTCTGATGTGATTAAAAAATAATTTCCCAGCAATACAAATACACTGTAAGTCTTGTGATTGTGTTGATGTGTCTGTTTTCTGGATTTGTTTGCTTCCCAAGCTCTACACTGATTATGCAGTCCATATGGGCAGCCACTGTTTGCTCTAATTCACACTCCAAGCACTGCCTGTACCCTGGCAGAAGTACATGGTGTGACTGGTCTGACTATGTGGCTCAGTGCTCTGCTGAATGGGTTATGAGATTTGTTGAAGATATATATATATATATATATATATATATATATATATCTTGATTTGTTTCTTTTGCTCATGCTATTTCACACTCACCAGAGCAGTGTTGAAGGTTTCTTTTGTATCAGTGCAAGCTTTTTCTGTGTGGTATTGACTGTAGCTGATGATAGAGAGTCTGGTTTCTAGTGATGGAATCCCAGAACAGTTTTGTTTCCCTTCCTCTTCAATCTCCTTGAAGATTGACTGGATTCCTTATCTTTTTCCACCTCTTCCACAAATGGTGAGCTTGGTGGACTCTGCCCATTTACTGTCACCTCTCTGTAGCTCTTAGAAGGCAGCTTGGCTCTAGCACATTAAAAAGGCACAGTGCAGATCCCAGTCAAGCTGTGTTCTGTCTTGATTGTAGCTTAAGATTGTAGCTGTCAGATCAAGTGACCACTGCAGCTGGCCTTTGCAGGAAACAGTTTTGAGGAGAGGCTTAAAAGCATGCTTGTTTTTTGACTCTTACCAGAACTCACTCTTTCTCTTAGGAGAGAGTGAGGTAAAGGCTGGGAAAAAAACATGGAAAGAGAAGGTGGCTGTAGATTGCTCTGCATAGATCTGGAAAAACATCCTACTTTTATATGAGGTAATAGCCCAAGACTCTGTGGGGCCAAGATTTCAGTAAATTCCCTCCTGGATGTAAAAAGTACTCATGTGGTGGGTTCTGAGTGACTCAGACAGTTACACAGAGGTTACACAGGGCTTCCAACCCTCTTTTTGAATCTCCCACTCTTTTGATCTTTTGCATTATTTGCCTTTTTTTGATTGCTGTTCCATGACTGTCTTTCCCAAGTGACACTTAACTGGCTCTTGCAGCATCTAGAGGAAGAGCAATTTTCTCAGAGAAGAGCACCTTGCTGAGGAAGCTGTTCTGAGCTGTGCCTCGTGTCTTTGTGTTTTGCAGCACAACGGCTCCGTCGCGGACTCGCGGCGCGTCACGGTGCGTGGGCTGCAGCCGTACACGGAGTACACGGCCAGGGTGCACTGCGGGGCGGCCAAGCACTTCTGGAGGTGGAGTGAGTGGAGCCAGCCCCTGACCACCAGAACAAAGGAGGGAAGTATGTCCAGTGCAATGTTGAGAAGCAAAATTTGAAGGATGTTGCTTGCCACCTGTCTTTTTTGTTTGTTGTTACTCTTCCATTGTGTGGCTAAAGCAGAGGCCTGTTGCATGCATAAAATTAACAAGCTAAGCAAACTCCAAGAAGATGGCTTTTTAAATAATTTTCATGGTATGTGCTAGTCTCAGACATTTCCTGCAGTGCAACCAGTGGGAAATACAGTTGACTGGGAAGATGGACAGAGTTACAGTGCCCTTTGAGGCCTGGAGGAATGGTGCAGAGGTGGGAACAGGAGTCTGGTGACTGCAAAAAAAGTATTTTTAGGGAAATTAAGCAGACTTTAATTCAGAAAAAGGAACAAAGGGAAAATTATGTTAAAGGATAACGTTTGGGCAAGACCTGGGAGTGATGGGAAAAAGGAGGTTTTTTGAGTGGAATTTCTTCAAATGGGAGGAAGCAGTTAAACTGCCTATCTTTTCCACACCCAGAGCATTCTCATTTTATTGTTTTGCTATATTTGTTGTAGCTCCATCAGGGAAACTGGACATATGGAGAGAAATTACACCAGCTCTCAGGGGACGAAATGTGACCTTGTTCTGGAAGGTGAGACATCTCTACAGAAAACAAAAAAATAAAAAACCCTTCATAAAGGGGTTGAAAATTTCTCCCATGATTTGTGTGCAGCTGATAGCAATTCAGTATGAACATGTCTGTTACAAATCTAAAACATATTGTATATAAAATATCTCAGAACATATGTAGCTATGATGGTATGCTGTCCTGGAATTTCAGACATACAATGCTGTTTTTCTAAGTATTAGAACAAGACAGATCCCATGACCAAGGCTTCTGCATTTCCATTTTTACCAGTATGTATGAATATATCGAAACAAGTGTTTATATTCTTACAGAAGTAACACATCCTGTTATTTAAAATTCTGAATGATCCTCTCATATTTTTTCAGCAAAATTTACTAAGTTATTGTTCTCTTCCTCCATAACCTTTTTCCTCAGGAAACACCAAATTTTCAAGCAAATGGAAAAATAATTTCATATGACATAACCTGGGAAAAAATAGAAGATGGCTCCCAGCCTGAAAGAATATCCATTTCTTCAGTCTACAATAGCACAAGGATTTTCATTGATAACCATTCCTACAGAATCAGTATCATGGCAATTAACAGTGTTAATTTTTCACTTCCTTCAGTATTGATCATCTCTAGAGCTACAGATAACAGTAGGAGTATTTTCAGTTATATTACTAGAGTTTTGTCTCTACCTGTTTTGAGTGAAGACATAATTTATCATCTTGTGCAGCAAATTAACCTTACCTCTTAACTCACGCCACTGCTGTATGAAAATTACAACTGTATTTTTTCCTACAGGGTGTCAGCTGTATGTTTATTAAGCTTATGTGCAGAGAGTATCTCCAAAGAGCAAAATACATTTAGCCTAAAACTGGGGCCTCAGACCTGCAGTTGGGTGCCTTGGTGGTGCTGCCAGTGCCAGTGTGATTAGCCTCTTGTGACTCTGTGACTGTAGGTTTCTGCAGCTGATATTTTTTTGTGAATATGTAATAACAATTGCTGGATGGTTTCTGAGCTGTCAGCTTTCAGCATGTGAAAGACCCCATATGTCATTTAGTGTAGGAATGCAACTCTTTTATGTTGTTTTCAACTGGTTAGTATTGGAACTGCATTGATCTTCATTTATGAGTCTGAAGTGTCATGTAGGACAATAATAAGAGATTCTGTTTTGTTCATTCCTAGGCACTGAAGAGCTTAAGGAAGGACAGGTTAATGGTACAGATGATGGCATTTTCATCTCCTGGGAGCCCAGAAGTATATATGACAGTTACATTATTGATTGGTGTAACTTCCCCAGGCTGCAGCCTTGTGATTTGCAGTGGAAGAGATTTGGACCTAACACTTCCAGTGCTGTGATCAGCTCAGGTGAAAGCCAAACAAATATTCTTTCTGACTGTGCAGCAGTCCTTCAAGTTGTGGGCATTAATTGAATTTAGGAAACAAATAATTTTTTTAATATTTTGAATATTGAATTCTGTGCTGTGCAGGTGTAATTCTTCAAAGTCATGTAACATCATGTTTTTCCTACCAAAATAATTAGACACCACAAATTTACCAGCACCATTAAGTCTTGGAAGGCAGCATACTATATTAGAAAAGTCCACACAGTATTTTAGACAAAACCTCTTCTGAGTGGTTTATAGCAGCATCTTGAAGGAGGATGGTAAGGTTAATGAAGAATTTAAAATAATTTAGCAAGAGAGATGCAGAAGGGAGCTCTATCCTAGCTGTAACATGGATCAGAAGTTTAGATTCAGACAATTTAAACCCACAGTGTACTGAGAGGTTTGGTGCTGACAGTGGGCCACAAATGATGTGTCTCAGCACCTGTCCTTGCTTAGGATCAGTTGCATGTTTTTTATCCTGTTTGTGGCCAGTAGACCTAAATCCTTTCTGTCTGTGTCAGAGTTGCTCTGATATGCTTCCACAGCTGCAAGAATTTAGCTTTCCTGATGTCTCTCAAGCTGGGAGTTCACTTTGGCATGAAAGTAGTTTGAACAAAATTTGATGGAACACACATAAATTTGCAGTATTTGGAACTGCACCTCAATTCACACAAATGTACGGAAACCTGCACGTAATGAAGGAAACTGTGGTAACACATGGGAAGACTATTGTCAAATTCTTCAGTGGTTTGCACTTGCTTAATGTGAATGGGAGTGGGTGTCAGTGAGGATAACAAGGAAGCCTGATACCTGGATATGTGTCTGCATCAAATATTCCAAAACACAACCTTTGCCTTTGCCAGAAACATAAAGGAAATTGTCTTTCTTTTTGATGCATTTGGAGTTTATTGTTATGTCACCTTGAATACTGTATGGGAAAAAATTATATAAACCTCTCTCCCAGTTCTCTTTTTCAGACAGTATAAATGTGTTTAATTCACATAATGCACACCAAGAATTGGTTTGCCCTCTGTCTCCTTTAGTTGGTTTAATAGCACAATAGCACTCAGAGAAGGTGTCTAATAGGTTATTGACCTTGGTAGGAAGCAATTAAAGAAAAGTAATATTGAAAGACAAACCATAGCCTGTTTTTGTTCAACTGTTTTCTAGCTGCTTTTGTCCCAGGAGTGAGATACAAATTCCACATATATGGATCTGTTGCTAATAGAGCCTCCTTGCTGGAAAAGAAGATTGGTTATCTCAGGGAGCTGCGTAAGTTGGCAACTTATTTGGGGTTTGTGCATTTGCTAAATTGATCTGTCACAAATAGAATAATTACCTCCTCCTACAGCTAGATAAAATTTGAGGTTTTTTGTTCTTTCTGTATCTTTAGGGAGGTATTTAAATGTTTTATATCAACGTACAGGTCCTACATGGAGGATATTTGGCTAGTGCAGTGACCAGGTAGAGCCCATGTTTATTAGGAGGGCTAAACAAAGCTGTGATTATCAGTTATTGCTTCATGTATTAGGTGGATGCATGAAGGCTCCGTGAAGCTGACATTTTTTCTGAGAAATTTTGGCTTTGTTCAGCTTTTAAATACAAGAAAGATATAAATATAAACACCATATGAGAGTATGGATTTTTCAGATGATAAAACAGTCTTGAAGAATAATTGCAAGTTTAACTCGAATTTCCTTTCTTCCAGCTCCTTGTCTTGACCCTATTGTGAGAAAAGTTGACTTGACTTACGATTCAGTAACACTGTCTTGGGACTCTTATCTCACAAATGAGTCAGAGCCTGGTTTTGTAAGAGGCTACCATGTTTATGTGTCACCTATACAAGGGAACTGCAATTTGAAAGGATCAAAAAAGCACATTCTTTCAGGTAACTGAGCTCTCTGCTACAGAAGGTTGTGCCACTGATAAGGTGGAAGACTTGTTGGTATTGCAGCATCTTAGAAAGTTCACATTAGGCAGTCTGGCTGCCTCATTCTGCCATCTCTATATTTCAGCACCTGTTGCTTTTGGTTCCTCATTGTTTGCTTGAGGTGCTGGCAGGTAAAAGTGATTCCTGGCTTTATAGTGATTTACAGCCCACATCCTGTTGTCTGTGACTCCTTTTTAGCTCCAGAAAAGACTTTGGTACTATAGGAGGAGTTCTGCCTCGTTTGATGTGAGTTCTGGATGAATGTTGCTAAACATCTATTTTTAGTCTTCTTGAGTAGAAGTCATAGGCATGTTAGTCTTGTTGGGATTTGGGGTATTTTAGAAGCACATGGGATAAAATTTATTTCCTTCAGAATTGGAGCACTGTATAAATTCCCCATGTAAGTTCTTTTTTAGTGAAAGTATTTGTGTGTGTACTCTACAGTGGAGTTCCTTTAGCAGAACTGAGCTGTGAAATAGCACAAAGCCACAAATTTATCTCAGACCTTTCTGTTCTACATGCAAAACTGCTCTAGATGACTTTGCTCTATTATAATTTTCAGATGCTTCCAACACATTAGAAAATTTTTTTTTTCCATGCCTCTTCTTCTGCTTGGGTCATGTCCTGTGTTCTGCTGATTAGACTAGTGCCAGGATGAAAAGTATAGTTTGAACTGAGGGAGGCTTATGTAAGAGTTCTTGTCAGAACTGAACTAACCATATGAGTACCATAATTCTGTAAGTAATCCCAGTTACACTTCAAAAAGTTTAAATCAAAGATTTTCTGCTTCACTGCTTCTGGTAGCAGACAAGGGGTGTGACTGAAAAACAGCAGAAATAAGCTAACCCATTTCTCCCTGGGGTTTGGGAGTTGCACAGTAGAGAGGCAAAAGAGCTCTTTTTTCAGGCAGAGGTTTCTTGCTTTTGATTATCTTCAAATAAATTGACATAAGCTTAAGGGCTAAAGGATTCTAGTAAAAAAAAAAAAAAAAGAAATGGCAAAACTCAAATCATTCTGGTACAATGTTCAAGGAAAAAGAAATTGAAATAAACAAGGTTCTTTGACAACAAGTTGTTAAGTGTCTGCCAGTGGAGGGCAATGCTGTGGCCAGTCCAGTTAGAAGGGATGTGAGTCCAGCCCAGTGGCAGTGAGTCAGGATGCATCATACTTCCTGGAAGAAAGTGTGCAAACTAAAAGAAGGCGGATTGCAAATGTTTTGTTATTTCAGTTAACTGGTTTTGTAATATTTTGTGGACAGCTTATTGCAACCTTTCAGTACCTAACAGGGGGCTTATAAAAAAGATGGAGAGAGACTTCTTCCCAGGGCCTGTACTGATAGGACAAGTGGTAATGGCTTTGTACTGAAAGAGTGTAGGTTTAGCTTAGCTATTAGGAGAAGATTTGCTGTGAGGGTAGTGAGACTCTGGAAGAGGTTGTCCAGAGAAGCTGTGGATGTCTGGATGTGTTCAAGGTCAGGCTGGATGGGGCTGAGTAACCTGGTCTAGTGGAAGGTGTCCCTGCCCATAGAAGGGGAGGTGGAACTAGATGATTGGTAGTGTCCTTTCTAACCCAGAACATTCTGTGATCCAGTGATTCTATCTGATCTGTTTTCCTTTAGATGAATCAGAGCTATGTAAATACACAATTGAAAACCCAGAAGAAAAGAGATACACCGTGAAACACCTGATGCCAAACACAAAATACAAAATAGTGGTTAAAGCATTTACAGGAGGAGGAGAGACTCCCATTGTTAACTTCAGATACATAGATACACCATATAACTGTGAGTACTGGCTGTGAATAATATCCCCTAGCAGAAGGATGGGATGATTTAAAATGTTATAATAATCTTCCTTTCTTAAGGGAAAACATTTAATTTGATGCAACATTCACTTAAGAAAGAATCCAACTGAGAAATTATACAAGCGTACCAACATGGCATTTTGATACTTCTAAGTAGAAAGGATTTTTTTCTAAACTTTAGAATAAGCCTAATTTACATCTTTATTTAAGTCTTATATCCTTCTGGGAAATAGCTCAATATATGAACATTTGCATGCCTAGTGTGTCCTGTTTGTAAGAACTCATTGAAGAATTATATTTAGATTTAACTGTTTTTCTAATATAGGAAAAAACCTGCAGACTTGAGTGCAAACAGGTAATTCCTGTATGGACTCTTGAACTTCTGAGGTTGATTCTTACTCTCACTGGTCTTCAAAACTGTTGCCAAGTTCACTCCTTCATAAGTCAGTACAGAAGGGTTGTTGGTGTAGGCACAGTAGTTTGCTAACTGGGTAGATTTGATCACCAAAGCAGAAGAGGAAATCACTTGCCCATAACTTTTTCCCTTGAAAATACCAGTCAGCATGGTTGTGAAACTTAGGATCCAAACTAGAGATGCCTGGTTTTGAAAAACTTGCTGGAGTTGGAGATGAAGGGGAAGGGATGGGAAAGGGGGAAGCATTGGCTTATGCAAGGAGACTCCATGTTTTAGGCTGACTACTACAGTGTCTGACCATCATGGCACCCTCACAGGTACCGTTCTGCTTCTAACACACAAGTTCTAGCTCCCATCAACCAGCCAGATGTTTGTACAGCCAAGCAGAGAATAGAAACAAAGGCTTAATTAACCCTAAAGAGATACAAGGAGAATGTAGCACATCCATTCCCTCCTGTGGCTTGTGGTAGGGATACACAAACTCTCTGGTGTAGGGCATGAGGGCACTGGACAAGGCAGAGGGAGAGCAGGCAATAACTGGTGCTCCCCTCAACCCACCTGCAGCCTCAACTGTTTGTGAACAGCATAGCCCAAGGCTGTCTTCCAGCTAGAAGGAAATACTGTGATCCCAGTATCAGCATAAATCCTAGGAAACTTCAACACTTGTGTAGGGTTTTTCTTGCTATGGTCAGTCCAAAATGGAAGTACAGGTGTTGTTCATGTCTCACAGTAAAAATCTGTCTTCTCTGCAGGTCTGAGAGAAAACTGGAAACAATACTTAAGTGAGGTTATCATTGCCTTACTTTTTAAAATTACTCTTACAGCTAAGGTGCCAATATGAGGGCAAAAAAGGAAAAAAAGCAATCTAGTTATAATTCCATTCTGATAAAGGGAATCAAGTTCTAAAGGTTTACAGATGTATCCCAGAACTCCCAGCCAAGCTACCTTGCAACCATGGACCACACAGTTTTACTGCTGAGTTAGTGGTAGGCATCCCATGCAGACTTGATGTTATTTTTGCCCCAGAAACTCAACTATATTGACTTTAACATGTGAGAAGTTAAACCCAAAATTTTAAAGTATTTTTCTTCCACAGCAAACATGCTGTACTTTGTATTCCTGCTAGTGATAGTTCCAACCCTAGTAGCAGCTATATGCCACTGGAAGATGAAGTGGTAAGTTGTAATGTGTGTTTCTGTTGTAGACAGAGAATATTACTAATCTAATGCACAAATCACTGCTGCAGCTTGCTGCTTCCAGCCCATTGCAAGGTCTCGTTCATTTCTTCCTTTGGCTGTCTGATTGTGTGGATGCTTTACATACTTGGCTTGTGGTGTTTCTGAGACACTGGTCATCTGCTGCTGTGCCTGTACACATCTGTGGGTGGCTTCTGCTGGTAGTGTGTGCTTTTATAAGAGGACAAAAATGTCATTTGCTTTGGTCTCTGTTTCCAGGGTGAAGGAGTGGTGCTGTCCTGTAATACCTAGTCCTAACAAGAGCAAAGTGCTGTCATTCAAAGAGTTTAAGGTAAGATCACTGAAAATCTAGAGTTTTTAATTTGTCCATTATTTCCTTAGTAGATTTTGAAAAAAAAATATTATTCTTGTATTGACTGCATTTAAAAATTAACTTCTTGTCAGTTTTTGTGTTGACTACATTTAATCATTATACACAAATTAACAGAGTGTAATATTACCATTTAGTGGAAAACTGTCCTTTTGACATTCATGTGACTCTGCAATGACCAGGTTATATTGCAGTCAGTTACTGCAAAAAGAAAATGTACAACTGGAGAATAAATGAAATCCGTTGATCAGCAGGTGATTCCTCCACTGTTAGTGTTCAAACTCCTGCACTGTCTGAACTCAGCAGCCCAGAGGATGCTGGACTGCCCTGCAGCCCGGGAGCTGTGTCTGCCCCAATGCCCTCAGGAGGACACTGCAGGGCCATGCACTTGCTGGCCCTGGGAGGATGCAGGGGGTTCTGCCAGGCCCGGCTGGGAGAGCAGGATTGGCAAAATCTTCTTCTGTAGCCCCTTCAAACTGGGGAGTGCTGCTTCTGTGCTGTGTGCAGGGGGCTCCAAAGCCTTTGCCCTGGCACAGGTGGAGCTGCTGGTGCTCGCTGAACAGCAGCAGGAGAGCGAGGAGTGAACTACACCTAACAGCCACTGCTGCTGTCTTACAGTTTCTTGTGCCTCAATTTACAACCAGCACACATCAAACACCTGGCAAGGTCTTTAGAGTAGAGGGACGTGGTTCCTTCCTTAAATACAGTCATCGTGAGTTTACTTAAAAAAGAAATCTCTAAATAAATAGTCTGATAAATTTCACATAAAATACAGCATTCATTGAACATCCTCTACGTAGGTTTTCTTTCAAATTAATTTATTTGAAAAGTGCAAACTAAAAAACATTGTGTGGGAATATTAGAATTCCTCAAAGTGGTCACTTTCTTTTCTTTACTCTGGTTTTGTTTCATTGAGTAATTTTTTTGTTTAATAATTCTCTTGCAGATTGATTCTGAGAAAGTGCTGAAGATAAATGACTGCCTTCCTGACATGCTAGCCATGGACAGTAATGCTGAAGCTCACAAATTGCATCCGGTTACCTGGAGCCCATCATCTTCAACACCAACTGAAGATAAGATTGATGGTCACAATTCTTCCTGGATTTACCCTAGTGATAATGTAGCAGGGGACTTTCTACCCACACCTGCACTTCAAACTCATACTTGTTTTGAGAATTTTGCTTACTCTTCTCCACTTGGGGCTGAACCTGACCCCTACCAAATACCAGAGACACTGGAAGCAGGTAAGACAAATCAGGCAGTGGTGCTGTACCAGCCACAATGCTATATAGATATTTTTCATGAGGATGCAGCCTCAACCACCAGAGAAACAGGTGAGAGAAAGAACAGTCTGAAATACATCTCACAAACAGATGCGTGCTGGCTGGGGGGAGGCTTTGATGTTCTGTCCTCCAGTGAGTCCATCCAGTATTTGGCTACACACTATAAATGAGAATTTCTAAAGCCACAACTTCTTGTGATTAGGGCTCTCACAAGATGCCTGACTTCCATTAATAACAGCAAAGCTGTTGTTCCTGCACTAGTTTTGAGTACTGATTTGTGCAGGAATCATGTGTGTTATGGTTCCATTACAACTTATGGGCATTGGATGAGATTTATAGGCTGGTCTGTGGCTTGCATTATGCAGCAAGTTACATCACAGCAATCTGTCATAGGCTGATGCAGAGAACTGCTTTATTTTGCAGAGATTAAACTATTCATAAAGTAGAGGAGCAGATGAAACAAGGGGGAAGGTTGTGCTGCTCAAGGAGTGTATTTGCAGTGTTCTTGTACCCTGGCCACTCCAGCCAATGGGTACTGTGCTGCTGGGCATGGAGCATTACCCAGTCATTTTGGGGCTGGGTTGTATTTTCTTTCTCTCCAAAGATGTAAGGATTATAGAAGCATTACACAGTGTGGCTCATTCCTAGATCTGAAGGAACTTTGACTTTCCCAGGAGTGCTGCCAAGAGCATGCAAATCCACTAATCATCCTTTTACTTCACCTGTGTCCTAACTATACTTGATGTGTGAAAGAGCACAGAAAACAGATTTTCATAGGGAAGACCCTTGCTTCCATTTCTTGTTACTGGGGCCCCTCTGCCTTAAGACCCTTTAAAGTCATCTTAACTGTACATTGAAGAGATGTAGGGAGTTAGGTAGAAAGGAGTTAATTTTGCAGAAGGACAGAGGTGGTACCACGTGGCATGGTCTCTGCTGGTGCACATGAACTGAACTTTTAGCACTGACCCCTGTACTTGCACAGCAAGCCCCAACCAACCAGACAGGCTGGTAAGAAGCACAGGTGTATGAATCCCATTTGTGAAGGACATCATATTCAGGCTGCATACATCTAGATCTCCCAACACTACTTTTGCATTTGTTAAAAAAAGCAAAACCAAAAAAATACTTATTATAACACTCAGAATCCCTACAGTAGACAGCACTGAATTCGGCCTTTCATTTTTGATTTACAAATCGTAAATTTGTAATGAAGCAGAAGAGCTGGGATTGTAGCTGAAAGTCTTGTCAGATTTACCTCAGTGCACAAGGAACCCTTTGGTTTTACCTTCTTATGCTGTTTGGAATCTGTCACAAAGAGATGGTTTCAACTTAAGAACACAGCATAAGCAATTCTCAAAGGTGAAACAAATGAAGGGTGTCTGACAATTTGATGTTCAGCTTGTTTGCTAAAATGCAGTTACTTGCCTTCCCTTTGTTTAACTAGCTAATCACACTTCTAGAAACCAAGCCAGCTGCAGACAAAGTGAGTTCTGATACTGAACAACATCTAGTTTTTATACTGTTGCTTACAGATATTGTTGCAATGTCACAAGCTGTGTTGCAACAGGAAAACCAGCAAGACCTTGCACAGCCTTTGGGCTGAGACAAGCACTGCCTGCAAAAAGAGGGAGAAGTCTTCAGCCAGGAAAAGGGGAGGTACAAAGATACAGACACAGAGATGGGCAGATGTGGCTGGAGGCGTTCAGTCCACACCGTGCCACGTCCATCCGTGTGCTGTGCACAGGTGCAGGTGGCTCACAGACTTGAGAGGTGGAGTTTGCAGCATGCTCCTTTCTATCAGCCTCCAGCCAGCTGAGTAAGCAAACACATTCTGCTGAAGGGCAAGAGAGCAAGGAGGGTAAGGGAGAAGGCTGATTTGACAGATACATCCCAGGGAAACTTCCTCCCTTTATCTTAGTCTCTTCTTTGAGTAACAATGCACCTGAAAGCTTGATACCACAGTATCTTTATGGCTTGGAATATTTGCTTCTCCAGAATGCTTCAAAATATTGTATGTACTTGTATAGCTTAAAAAGCTTTACTGCTGGAAAAAAGGCCAATAAACATAAGGGAGCTGCTTTGTCACAATGCAAAACTTCTGAGCTGTACATTTCAGAAGAAGGTGTATTTATTCTAAAATGTTGAAAAGGTATCCTAAATCAAGAGTTATGTACTAAGGAATTCAGATATATATCTCAGTCAGAGAAATCAGAGTATCATACAAAGCATTTTAAATTTTGGCCTTGCTGCAGTTCCTCCTGCCAGGGCGACTGCTGCAACCTGGCACAACTCCCAGCTGTGAAAAAGCTGCTGTCACTGAGGCCTGGCTGCAGCAGTACCACCCAGGAGTGAAAGAAGGGCTTTGTGGGGTCAGCCCGTTGTGCCTTCCTGATGGTGGGGTGAGACACATGGGCCTGGCTGAGGTCTCACCTCTCAATCCCCTGGCTGTTCCCAGGGAGATCCTCCTGCTCTGATGAAATTCCATTATCTGGATGCAGTGACACACTTGACCGCATTCCAGATGGCTGAGGGAAGGAGAAGCTGGCTTCTCTTTCCCTATAAACCCTTCTGCTTCCTGGCTCCGAGGGGTGGTGCTTTGTGAAACCTCCTGTGCATAAAAAGCACACAAATGGGGATTCTAGGAAGGACGATGCCTCTGTGCCACTCAAAGAGCACAGTCTGGGCACCACAACTGAAGATTAGAGAAGTATTTTGGCATATGTGGAGAAGTGTGTATAATTTTTATGTATTAAAACACCTGTCTTGCATTAATGGTTGAATGAGTTCAAAACTGTAATCCTCTCTTTTTTTTGGTTCATAATGCAACTTTCACAGCTGTTGTTGAAATGCTAATACTTAAAACAACAAATTCAACATCATTCTCAGTATGTTAAAATTTTTGAAATAAAACTACTGTGTGAACTATTAGAGTATCTGTGTCTTATAAAGCACTAATGTCATTTTTTTTTCCAAAAAATTTTATTCGGGAAGCTTCTGATCGTTCTAGTTAACTAGTAATTTGCAAATATGAATTAAATTCCAATCCCTTTCTAATGCTGAGACATACATAGGAGACCAGAACAACTACAAGAAGTTTAAGTAAATTTTATTAACAATGCATCCCTTTGATAAGACTACGCTTCAGGAGGCCTTTAATGCTCATTGACATGAACTGTACACAGTATACAAAAAAAAAAAAAAAAAAAAAAAAAAAAAAAAAAAAAAAAAAAAAAAAAAAAAAAAAAAAAAAAAAAAAAAAAAAAGAGAGAGAAAGAAAAAGAAAAAAGCAAAACATGAAAAAAATCAAGGTGGGCAATACGATTCTGGGACAAGCCTCTGTTTAAATTATACACAGCTCAATGCAATATTCTTACGTAAAATATATAAATACTTTTTCTTTCTATGTTACAGGTATACAATATAAATCAGATTTCAATGTCTGTTCAGTGACCTACAAACACTAGAACCTCCAAATATGTAGCAGCGTATTACTAAACAAAAAAATGACCATACAGGACAGGGAGAATAAGTATTGAGATTTTTCTTGATCCCTTCCCTCAGATCAGAATGATTAATTTAGGTTGCATTACAATGTCTTGTAATGCAGTTTTAGGGATGCTGACAGCCCAGTATTGGAACAATTTTTTCAATTAGATTTACAAAGTGTAAAGCCTTTTTCCCCTTTAGACATAGCATCTTGTGCATCTTGTGCCTATTCAGTGGCAAAACATTACATTTTTTTGGCATAAATTACATTTTGCAAACAAAAGTGTATTTTAATAAGCAACTCAAGCAAAATGTGCAATTTCCGCATGCTGTGGCATTGCTGTCTATCTACGCTACAAAAACAACCCAAAGAAAATCCTCATTCCTTAATGACTATAAATCTGCTTAAAACAAAACTATCCAGGGAACTATTGTGACTTAAACAAAAACCAAAGAGACTGGAGACCTCCAGAAAAATAAAAACATGGTTTCCAGCATATCCTCAAAAGCCTTTTGCAGTTGTAAGATTTTGCTCTCACATTGCATACCTTTCATAAGGACACAGTAATAGAAGGGTGACTTAAAAAAAAAAGTTGCCGGACCTGCTTTCAGGTGGCTCCAGAGCAGCTCAGAGCAGGACTGCGGGGAGGGGAGCGGTGAGAATTCCGCCGCTGCAACGGCTGCACCTCAGCTCACGCTCGCTTACAAGCTTTGCCAGCTTCCAGACTGCCAAAGACCAAGTCCAAGGCACAGACTACAAAGGAGCAACTCTTCCATCCCTCATCAGGTTTTGGTTAGTGTCTTTCTCCTGAACAGCTACCTTACCATCTGGACACCTAGGAGAGGCACTTTGGTTTTGCATTCAGTCTCACTGCTAACCACAACTCTCTTTCCAGACCACTATGTATGTTTCAAAGTGAAATCAGAGAGACAAGCAGGAGTCTCACAGCTGCCTTATAAATGCGTATACGGGCAGCTAACCTCAGTGTGCTGAGCCACTGTGCCTGAAACTAGTGAGCTGTTTAGGACTCCACCTGGGGAAAAGCCACCACCACCCCGCAAAGAGTGCGCCTTTAAGGTACGTTTGTCAGACATCAGTCAAGTAAGAGCTGTCAGATGAGGAAAAGCAACTGTTTCAAGCACAATATGCCAGGGGCCCCACATAGGAGTTGGGAACTCCAAAGCCTGATCATCTCCAGCTCCAAATGATGTCCGCAACAGCTGGGAGCGTTCTGCATTTCTCAATTTCAGAGAGGTGAAAAGTTCTCCTACTCCAAAAAGAGACACTCAGCCCCCAGCCCTGTCCTCCTTCCCCCGGTGGAGAGCACCGGGCCCTTGCGGAGGGGCCTGGGTGCGGGTCAGTGAGCTCTCTGCTCTTTGGAAAGGGCCCCCTTTCCCCTGCTGTAAGAGCAGACCAAGAGAAATCGGGCAGCTGATGCTAATTGTGACTGGTTCCACAAGCAGCCTCTCCTTCCTGGAGCAGCTCCCCCCTCTGAGCTGTGTGTGAGCAAGCTGAGCTCCTGAGCAGTTTTCTTTGCCACAGCAACTGAACTGCATTTGTATACAGTGTAAGTGAATGCTACACACATTACTGTTTATTGAGCATAATCACCAATCACTCAGACTGGAAATATAAAAAGTGGGTGGTCTGTCAGCTTCCCTAGGAGAAGTGGAAGAGATTTTTTATTAGGGCTAATGTAAGCACAATCATTATTTACTACAGCTTTCCTTCGAAGCTTCTCATGATACAAACAAAACCTCAAAATAAGGACTTTGAAAGGGACATTAAAAAAAAAAGAGAACTATAAAATTAGAAATTCACAGTTTATAACTAAGCCAATATAAATTTCCTTCAAAAACAGTATCCCCTTCATCTGCCAATTAAAGTGAAACATCAATGTGAGCTTAATGTCAGTGTGTAAATTAATTTTCTAGAAATGTATGTTATGTACAATACAGACTTAAACTTGATGCATACTTGTTGAAATCTACTGACACTCATACACTTTCAGAAGAAAAATCACGCTTTATAACTAAATTTGCAGCCATAATTTTTTATGTCAAGTTTCTGTTGCCATGGATCCCCACACAAGCGCATTATTCAGAACACATGAGCATTTCAGGATGGAGATTCTTTCAAAAGTATATTTGCTTACCTTTCTATAATCAGAGGCCTTCCTATGATGCTTTCTGCGTTAAGTGCTATGGGTTAAACTTAAGAAATGAAGAGAGGTGGGTTTTTTAAATACAGGTGATAAAACTTGTTTATTTTGCCTTAACTGCAGAAAAATAACATGGAGTTGTTTGATGTAACCCCATTTAGTTATTAAAACAAATCTCTTCTACTCTAGCCTAACTGAGGTAGTGTTTGAAACTACTGTATAACATATGCTATCCCCATTTGTGGGAAAACTACATTATTTTCCTTTGGAGTTTATACCACTATTTGGTCTACTGTGATTGACATTTTGGTTTTACAGAAGCATTTATTTCTCATGACCAGAAGTCCAATAGTTACTGGTGTGGTGTGTTTTCTAAACATTTCAAACATGTCTTGCCACACAGATGTATTATTTATGTCAATGACCATAGAAGAGTTCAATCAGTTTCTTTTTGCTCCTTTCAGTGGGAACTCATGAAAAGATAATCCTAGGAACTAAATTTGACTATGAGCAGCAACTTGCAGTCTGCTTTACCAGAACCTGGTGGTATGCAGTGCACCTAAGAATTCAGTGAAGTGATAGATAGCTGCAAAGCAGTGCTTATGTGACATCATGAAATTTCCAATAAGAACAAATAAATTCTACATTTCACTAGGAACTGTGTGTTACTGTTCACAGGACTACTTATTGAAATCTCCAGTAGCATAGCTAGTAAGAACAGAGATATGAGCATCAGGATAAATTTCACTTAAGTATTAATCTGACAATTATAAAAAATGGTAGGAGTGAATGGATAAAAATACGTTCTACTTAGTACAGTCCAGCTGAATTATTCACCTATATCAAAACCAAAGGGTAATCCCCTCTATTACAGGCATTCTAACAAAGGTGGCCATGCTATGGTATATACACATTTGCATATATTTATACTACCTTTATATAAAGGCTTCTGAATCTTTAGATCCATGATAAAAGTGACAGGGATTCCTATTTTTTTTTTTTTTTAGCTTGCACTTACTAGTTTAGAAACGGCACTAGTAACATGATAGAGGCAACTACTTCAATCATTACCAGTCACTGTATCATTTAACTTTTGCAACAAGTCTTAAATACCAGTACAAAATTATAAGTACAGCTGCTCCAAAATTTGTTACTTAAGGCTTTTCACTACAATTATTAGTACTAGCTGATGCTTGATCACTAATCCATTGAAAATTCAAATAAACCTTTGTTTTTATAAAAAGCTGCTTCTATGGAACTTGGAAAACACTCATACTTAAGTTTCCTCACAAAATCTGCAATGATTAAATGTCTTCAAGTTCAGTTTATACAATATTTGCTTATCTGATACAAATCATGCGTTTTAAAGGATTGGAGTTGAATAAGACCCACATTTGTACTATATGAGCATGACTGTAGAAACTGCAAACACATGCATAGTATTCAGGGAAAACAATCTGATTTCAGCATTTTAAGTTTTAAATGACTTGTTTTGAAAATCAAATTGTAGTGAAAATCCTTAACTGGTTCAGACAAGATACATGTATGTAAATGCAATAGAATTGAAGATACTGCTAACAAAATGTCTTAGAACTATAGCAATATTAAAATAACTTAATGAAACCTCAGATTCAGAGGCATTTCTTTCTGTCTGAAGTTACAAATCCCCAAAGTAGTGTTATAAACAGTACAAAAATCAACAGAGAAGGGCTAACATTAATCCCCTGGTGCCCACAACTACAGCATGGCTCCCCATTGCTGGCAGTGGAACGCACCCCCATCTCTCTGATTCCTGGTATCCAGGGTTTAAAAAGCAAGGCATCGTTCTGCTTCTCTGGAACAGAATCGGAAGTCCATTAAAAATGTCTCTGCAAGTTGTCCTATTTCATCGTAGTTTATGGTAGAAAATGAAATGAAAACTTGTGGAGGTGTTCAGTGCTTGGCTCTTGCATATACTGGTAATTACTATTATTAAAACTAAGGTAATGTCTAATAAATCCCCAAAGGGCTCAAATGACTGTGCCAGTAATTGGTTGAGGAAGAAAATGTTTTCAGTTCAGTCTTCAGGTACCAGTAGCTTCTGGAAGGTTTCGAAGATGATGTTCCAAACTTTTTATCCAGTCAGCGGAAGGTTGTGTGAGCATTTCAAAGTCCATATGCAGAGCACTGCCTGAGCAGAGGTCAGGACTCAGCTGATGCATCGATTACAGGCTGTTGCGTCGGCGTTGCCAAAATAGCCTCTGCCTCCTCATGCATCTAAAAGGGAAGGAAGGAAGGAGTATTAATGTTGCTGAAGGCTTTACTCAGGAGACATCACAAAACGGTTTCCTTTAGAATGCACCTATCTGAAAGCATCTCTTACTCGGGACATGGAATCTGCACCCAGCCAGCCACTCTGGCGCATTCAGTGCATGTGCACCCTCCACTTACCTGCAAGAACTGAACATCTTGAAATAGCTCCTGAATGAACCTTCGGGATGGAAGTCGAAATGTACAGTGTGCTAGCAAGTAGGAGACCTCAGAGTAAAGGCATATGTCATCAAATGCTTGGGGATACTTCTCCTTAATTCTGAACAAGAGAATAAACAAAAATTTGTAAGTCTTCAACAGATTTCCACGGTATTAAAAAACCCCGAAACTTTTCAGTATGTCATCATTAATTCTTCAGTAACAGGCATTATAAATCCTAGAACTGACACAGTAAGAAAATCACAGCAGAGAGCATCACTTTGCACAAAACTGGAAAAAATTTAAACTAATGAGATAAAACAGAATATACAACTTATAAGTTGTACAGAATTACTGTGATTGTCTAGGCTTAAAATAACAGACTTGGAAAGTCTGGCATCCACATGTACAGCAGTCATAAAAATATGGAAAAAGACTAAACTAATCCTTTAAAACTATAAGCATTTTTGAAACTAAACCATACACTTCTTGTTTCTTTTGCTGTTGGTTTCCAATGTCACTAGCCCAGAAACCTACAGGTTATAACATTTAGTCCCTGGATTTATTTCCTATATTTGAATATTTGTTAAAAATAAATTATTTTCAGGAGTTGTACTCTCACTTAAAGTAGAGCTGGGTTTCTCAAGAAATCACTTTTGGTTTGTTATTGTACTTATCTATTATTCAGCAAAAATAAAAAAGTATTTGTTTCTACATGCTACACTAGGTAATCACTACAGCTGAATTACTGATTTTAAAAGATTTAGTTAGGAGTAAAATACTAAACACAGAGCAACAATGTTAAGATTATTTGTTTAGCTCCTACTTTACATTCAATCATATCTACCTGACAACTTTTGAGATTATTCATGGTCCCTGAGACCTTAAGAGAATACTTATGACTAAGTGGTGCTAAAGCATCTGTAATGCATGAACTTACGTCAGAAGTCCAGTTTCATGGCCCTTAGTTCCCACTGAACTGCTCAAATTGATAACTAAACGTAAGACCTCTTTCCGCAGAAGTATCCTGCACACTGGTGTGTCATCTGGGATTGACTTTACTCCTGGAAAAACAAATAAAACAGTGTGGATTTAAACAGAATCGTCTTTGAGCTAATCTTGTAATCTTGTAAGTCTGTTTATGCATTCCATACACACATGAACACACATAATCTGAGCTATCCAAAATATTTGTGTTGAAATTAGAACTTGGCACACCACTATTTTCAGGACTTTAAACAGTTAACCTTTTCAAAAATATTTTTACCATTTAGAAGAAAAACCTGCAAGATAAAGTTACAGTGGTATTGTTACCACTAAATCATGTTTCAAACTGGATGAGCTTCTATCAGATAGGGGGGAATTAAAAAACCAACTACTTCATAAGAAACCATCATAATTCAAAATATAATACACAAGTATATAATAGTCTCTCTTTACAGTAATTCAGTAATTCTTTGACTTTTTTTAAAATTAACTTCTGTAGAAAAAAAAGACAATCAATTTGCTTGTCATGTCAGGTATTGAATAATCTGCAGAAATACTGTACAGCAGAGGGAGAAGAGTTTAGAACTATATTCTCCCACCTGGAGATGGATGATGTTTTTATTCAGATTTGTCTGTTGTCTAATAAAGGACATTACTTTGTTGCAGTGTACATAAGTGAATTATAATTTTTTCACAATGCCTAAAATATACTTTATTAGTAATAGTCTCTAATAATCATAAGGTTTTCAGACTTACCTAATACAAGCTCTGTACTCTTGGTGCTGCTGGCTGAACCATGGGATACTGCATCACTGCAGCCTGAAATTCCAGAAAATTTGGAGGAATGCACATCTAAGTGATTGTGAATGGTCTGCCCACACCAGTCAGTATATGGAATGTCTGAAAAATCTGACATAAACAAGATGTTGTACCTCTGTCATTCACACTTTTCCTTAACTCACATGCTTTCATTATTTTTAAACAATTGCAAACATGCAAGATGCACTAAGAACTATGCATAAAATCAGCTCAGAACTACATGGTGTATTCAGAACAAATTAAACTCTTCCTAATTTTTTTTTTTTTTAAATCTTAAAATATAGTATTGTTACTGATATATCCATGCTCCATTTTTTGTAACACAACAGAGATGCTCTTGCATGTGCAGACTTCTCTTTGTTCACACAACTGTCACAGGTGTGTGCAGGAAGGGCTCTGGCAAGAGCCAGGCTCTGGTGCACCTGTAACTATAGCTGGGATTTTATTTGCCACCCTTCTTGCTACTGAACTCAACCTCCAGCTGAGCTCCCTGAGCCATCCCTCACATTTGTGCATCACCCCCTTTGCCAACATTGCTACTAATAGATGTCTAACAGTATTGTAAGACAGTGAGTGCTCCTACTAAAGTAGCCACTACTGGATTTATCTTTCCATCACAGGAATTGACAAAAGGCATGTAACTGCAAACTCTGCAGAGAAGGTTAGAAATAATAACTCCAAATCTCATCTGAATCTCAAAGTATGAGAAAAGATTACTAAATCCCAGAAATTACAGCTCAGCTTCAACAGACTCCATGGATTTCCTCTGTTGTATTTTATGGCACAGACTTGATTTGATGTCAGACTTTTCAATAGTTGAACAGCAAGTGTCAGTTTTCAGAACACACATTTTAAGTACTAAATAAGGTTTCAAATTTTTTATTTTGACATGCTATTAGAAATACTAAAGAAACATGCAGACACCTACTCCTATTAACACGAAAGAGTGGAAAGCTGGAAATGACCACAGCAATACCACTCGTTGCACACTGAGATTAGAGAAATAATTTTAAGGTCAACAGTCAATTATACAAAAACCCTTCCAGATGATTTAAAGATGAACAAAAGCCAGTATGTTCACTCAGTTTTATCGCATTTCTCCACAAGGAACACTAACCTGTACGATTATAGGAAGAGCTCACTTTGGTGTTAGGCTGATAACCCAGAATCTGAACGCAGACACAGTAAAGACAGTTCTCATCTGTGTGCTCCTGGAGCCCAGTGTCCTCTGTGCCTTCTAAGAACTGACAGGCATCTGAACGGCTGGTGTTCATTATTTCTGTGAGACTGATCTGCTGGCGGAGCATCTGAAAAGGACTTTTGACGGCATCACTTGCACCTGATGGAAGACCTGTAAATAAGATTCAGTTATCAAAAAACCCCCACAAAACCAAGTAATCAACACTACCTCTTTCAATTAATTTCCACTTTCAGGCCTTTTAAGGCTGCGGATGGAGTGCATGTGAAGACCTATAGAGTTTTTTTTTTGAGTGGTTAAGCTTCCAAGATTGTTAGCATCTGAGAAAGAGACAAAGTTTTAGTTCCAACTCATTATACGTAACAAACATTGTGAAAGACAGAATTCAACCTCTAAGTACACACACTGTGAGAAGGTAAGTGGTATTTCTGACATGGTATCAACATTACCAATACCCACATAACACCAATAACATTACCAATTTTCATGTGTCAAATGAGATTAATACAATGATATACCACATGTTGAAATTACACATGGACCAATGCAAAAACAAACACTATTTAAAAAACTGTAACTTAGTGACCGTGACAGGAAGAAACTAGTCTCAGCAATGCAGAAACAAGCAGAAGACACTTAGTGACATGCTCTTCCCTGGGTGGAAAAAACAAACAAGTACAGTTTTGAACAAGAGTTACTTTACACTAAAACTTAGCAAACTACAGACACATATTCAGCAAAATCAACTTTGTGTATAATATTAAAGGGGGAAAAACACACAAAAAATGTAGGACAACAGCTATCCAAATAAACAATTAAAAAAACAGTGTCAAGCCTTCTTTTCTTCAGTTGAAAAAACACATGCTAAGACCCTACAGACTTCTGACTTCTCAAGACGTTCATTCCAGAGCAAGCCAAGCATTGGAACACTTGCAATTCTCTTGTCCCATAACCTTCACTGATCAATCGTCATGGACACATCACAGAAAGACAATTTACTTTCTGAAATACACATCTAATACCATAATAAGTTCCTATAAACGATCTTGTAATCCAAGAGAAATAGTTCACTATTTTCTAAGCTTAAATTTTGTTACTTCCTGTAATACAGCATCACTACCAGACTTTGAACAGCATTAGTTCACATTATCAGAGATATGCAGGCTTTCCTCCTTCATTTTTTTAGAGCAGGACCAAACTTTGAAGCAACATATTGGCTCAAACTAAATAAAACAGGGAATTAATGGCCTACTAGCCTGATTTCAAAACATAGTCCTCAAAGCTTAATAGCTAAAGTGATGTTTTATGTAAAGAAAAATTAACAAATAATTCAACAACCCACCCAATACACCAATAAACAACAGAAAGCTACAGGAGAATACAACCAGTACCTCCTGCATCAGATGTAAAGACCCTAGATCCATGCTCATCAAATGGAGGTGTGGTTTTCTTCTGGAAATATGGGGTTTCCTTTACCTGGAACACCCAAGTGAAAATTAAAATTACCAGAGGTGATAATCAAACACAAGAAAAAAAAAAAAAAAAAACCCAAACACTTTATGAGGAAATTAAATCTTGCTTTTCTTTAATTCTGGAAAAATGCATCATTAGAGGAAGAAATTAAGAATGAGCTCCTGAGTACTAAAGAAAAGCCAAATGAGAAAAATATACATCTGTGAATGAACATTGATTGACAAAGGCTCATGAAGAGTTAGCAAATGTTAAAATGGTGGTGACAGGCTGTAAGGAAACCAGTGACCCACAGTGACCATTCATAATCTGTCCGTGATCATGCTACACCACTGGAGATCTTGGGAATGAAGTACAAAAGCAACCAGGACATCTAAAATGCTGCCTGTAGGATGTAGAGCTGAGGCATGTCTCAACTACAAAGAGAGCTGAGAGAGATGAAATGAGGTAACAAATATGCCACGAAGACTGTGAAGGAGAAAGAAAAAGTAATCATTTCACAAAGGAAAAACAGAAGCAGATACATGATTTAACATGACTTTGCTCTGTGTTTAGCAATTTTTTGAGGTTAGTAAGAAGTTTATTTAGATTTGAAAGGCAAAGATTAGGTAAAATAAAGATAAGGCAGACCACTTTTACCTTTGACATAGACCATGTCCTGGTTTTGATAATTAACAGAATATTAAACCCTATGATGCATCAGTTTGTTAAACAGGGATGTGTTTCTACCAAGTAGAAAGAGGAAGGGATTTTCTGAGACACTGAAAATAAACTCTTCTAATCTAAATATATGTATTTTCAAAGTTAAGACAATATAATTTAATACGATAATGATATATATAAAAATAATCTATTATTTAATTCAGAGCATGGTAGCAGGGTTTTAACTGTGTGATTAGGCACATAATTAGTAGGTGGCTGATGAACATGTCAATTATTGGTTGGCTAAAACAGAATTAACGAATGTGCACAGACTATGCTAATTTTAGTATAAAAGCCAGATGTCAACTAAAAACCTTATGACAGCAAATTTGGCAGCAAAACCACTGTTTAACACTCCTCTAACATAGTCTTTGCCATTATTTGCCTTTAACCTAGTGATCTTGTGTAAACAAGTGAGAACAGTTAGAAAAGAAACTCTAGCTCTCCAAAACGTATTTCTTTAGAGTACCACAACAATTTTTCCTTGTTTCTCTGGATTTAATCTCTTCTGATGAAAAGGCAACAGCTGACTGCCTTGCATGAAAATGCAAATGAACCAAATCAGTTAACACATACATACCTGAAATATTTCATTGATATCCACTGGGAGAGCAAGGCCAATGTAATCATCAGAGCTACCGTAAGTAGCGTTAGAAACCATGGAGCGAACAGATGAGGAACGCTGAAGTGTGTTTTGGTTAATGGGACTTAATAAATCTTCTTTATCCAATGAAGCATAACTTAAAGCTTTCATGAACCTGTAACATTGAAACAAATAAATCACAATTGCAGTTACTCTCTCATTCTGGCACATTAAAAGTAAAAAGGACTGTTGACACAAAGACCATCCTCATCCTCCCGCTGCAGATCTCAGAGCTTGTTAGGACAAATTACAGGTATAGGCTCATTGCTTTTTCTGCCTCATATTGTCTTGCATGGTTTGGCAGGTCCTGGGAATTCCTTTAAAATTCTTGGTACAGGAACTCCTGCCCATCCTGCAAACCATGCATTTTCATCAACATTCTAGCTTTGAATATTTACAGCCAGTAAAGATTTGGGTTTCTATACTCCTAACTACCTAATTTTGAAATGTACCTATGCACTGAACATGTATTTCCCAGATGTTCACAAACTCTGAGCCGAGCTGGCACATCCCTGCAAAGGCACACCTTGAGCCTACCAGTGATATACACAAGGAACAGTTTCTCTCCCATACTCCAAAGGAGCCACCCAGTAGGGTCAGCCAAGCACACAGGAAGTACTTGCTGAACATGACTGCATAAAGAACAAACTTAAACCTGCATAGTGAGTGGAGCTGACTGTGACAAATAGCTTGAAGAACAAAGACAGTAATAGGACAGAAAAATCAGACAGCAGAGAGGAGGCTGGAGAACAAGACCTCAGTGCTGACCAGAGCCCTGATGATGGAAATTTCACATTTGGCCATCTGTCATGTTCTTTTTCATCAAACAGAAAAACCTAAAAATGTTTTCTGATAACCAATCTATGTAGATGGCCTATATGCAGTGGACTAAAGTTTCCTAATATAGACCTCAGGAACAGTGAATTTTTATTGCAAATTATTACACACAGGAGGGTAAAGTGAGCATTGGATTTTTTTGACTTTTTGCATTGGAGGAAGTCTTCTATCCATTTTTTATTTGGGCAATAAAGTGTCCTCTTATCCCTACAGATGGGATTTCTATTGAGATAAAATTAAATTATCAAAGTTTGACCACGGAAGGTTCAAGAAATTATTATGCAATGGAAATGCACAAAATACAGCTGAGAGAATATCAACAGTTTTCTTCTTGGTAATTCTGACCAATGCTAGTGACAATAGCAGTGAACTCACAAAAGAAGTCAAGCCATACTTAAAAAAATAGGGGAAAGACCTCACATTGTGCCAGAGGAGGTTTACATTGGATATTAAGAAAAACTTCTTCACTGAAAGGGTTGTCAAGCACTGGAACAGTCTGTCCAGGGAAGTAGTTGAGTCACCATCCCTGAAGACATTTAAAAAACGTGTAGATGTGGCACTTAAGGACATGGTTTAGTGGAGCACTTGAGTGTGTTGTGTTAATAGCTGGACTCAATCTTAAGGGACTTTTCCAGCCTAAATAATTGTGTAATCATGAAACTCAAAAAGTTACCAACTGCATTAAATACTTAGTAATAAAACATTGTACAATTACTCTCAACATAAATTTAAGATAGAAGTATTAATCCCAAATGTTTGTCCCTGCTTTTTCTAGAAAAACTAACAGATAAGTAGTGATAAACTACTAACTAAGTTACTAACTACTGATATTAGCAGTGATAAACAGCACCAAGTTGTCATGACAGAATGTCTTCAGGGGATGGTGTGAGAGCCAATATCAGGATCCAAAATATGCACATTAGTATTTCTAGCTGGTCTTTAAAGAGAAAGGTGGGAAATTAAAGAGAAAGGTGGGAAATTTATCCTCACAAAATTTATGTAGCAAAGAAAAAGGCTTTTTAACCTTCTGAATAAAAAGAACTAAAAACATTCCAAAAGTAAATCTATGACTGTTAGCTGCTACTAACACACGAATCTCTCAATAAACTGTAAATTAAACTTTTCAGAAGACTGACAGAAAAATTGATTTGGCAGCTAAAAAGGACAGAATTTTTCTTTTAGTTTATTTTTAAAAAGCAGCTAAGGACAGTTTTAACTGGACCAGTAAACATACTCTGAAATTTATTCATAAATATATAATCTGAAATTGTAAGGACCATAATTTTTCATTGGGGACATAACATAACCACCAAGAAAAACATGTGTACTAGTTTCACTGTAGTCTTTTCCATGAATTATATTAGCAAATAACACAATCTGAATCTCTTTTTGAGTATGCATGTCTGCAATTATTTAACCTTCTCAGAGATACAAGCACTCCAGACATTTCAGTTCTGTGTTAAGCAGGTCAGCTCAAATCCTTGACTCTATCCACTGACACAAGAGAACATGAACAGCTAAGCACCAGGAATAGTCAGAATGACATTGTGTGCAGGATCAAAATCCACTGCAGCAAGGCTGCTCTGCACATCAAGGGCATGACTGCAAGGAATGGTAAAACATTACTTACAGCCATTACAGAACCTGTTCTACCACTGAAATGACACACACTCGTTCCTGCACTCACACAGGATGCCAGTGACATAGCTAGGAATGGCACTTCTATTTCCAGGATAGTGCAGTGTAACTACTAAATCATCCTTAATCTTACCAGCATACTCAGTCTAGCTCTAACTTACTTGAATAAAGGCATCTTTCACGGCATGTTTTCAAATGATGTGAAAATATAAACACAAATGGATGTTTATTTTAATCAGGACATATACACTCAACTGGGTATGAGGAGGGCAGCTCAAGGACTGAGCATTCGCTTTTTCCACAGTAAGCAGATGACTCATGTACCGGTAGCATCTCCCCCTTCTCTCAATTGAGAAATGATAAGGCAAGAACAGAGATAAAAAGTGTGTTTTCCATCTCAACAGTAATGTGAAAATCCAATCACTAGCTAAAAGATTATGTGAAGGGAAAATTTAGTACAAGAGCTTTTAAGGGAAGGTTATTAAGCAGTGACTGTTGCAGCTGGGAACAGTGTCAATGTCAAGAGCTAGACATCTTATGTAACTATCTAATTAGTCTTCAGAACATCTAATATTGCTCAAAAATAAAGAGGTGACACTGCCATCTAAAAATAAATGCTATGAGTAAAATCTTTGATCTGCTGTAGCTAAGAAGCCAAACTGACATTCCTATCAGTGGTACCAGTATCTCATCACTGGCCTCAGTGCTGCAGTGAACACAGATATAGCATATTGGCAGGAGACTCTGTCCTAAAACCTCCCCAAAGTGACATCGAGAAAATTCTCTTCCGAAATGTACCTCTGACTTCATGGGCAATTCGGTGTGTTTGCAACTTTAATAATGTTAGCAGTGCAACTGCATTTTTTATATTATAAAAGTTAAAACAGGAAGATTATGTGATAAAAGGAAAACGTTTTCCTTTGTCACCAACAGCATTGTAAGAGGTTGAGCACAGCTATGAAAGCTGGGCTTCTCTGACAGCACTTACAAAGTGGAGAATTATCCTTCTGTTTTTCACTTATTATCAGTACTGCTTTCAGTGAAGTTATAAATCACCTTGCATCAACTGTCCTTTTAAGGTGCAGATAAAAAAAATATCAGGAAGACACTTAAGTTGTTCGTACAGCACTGAAGTAAGAAATGAGTTCAGAATAATTTCTTACCGGCTTGGGGTTAGTCGAGAATCCAGGCTGCCAGACTTCATGGTGATAGTGTCAGTAAACAGCACATCCTTTGCTGGAGATGCCAGGGCTTCTGAGTGAGACAGTGAGGGATGCATCCTCTGCTGCTGCAGGCGTTTTAGTGTAGCATAGCCAAACGCATCTCGAGAACTTGTGTAGCTGAAGTTATAGTCAGCAAGACTTTTTATCGTAGCAAGAGAAGGAGCTTTAAGAGACTGGGCTCTTCTGGGAAGGGTATGAGAAGACCCTGGTGGAACCAGGGATACAGAGTTGGACTTTGAGAGAGGCAGGTGGTTAGACTGTGGTGTTGAACAGTGACTTGGTTTAACTGTCTTTGCGCTTACGACAGTACTCAAACTTCCACAGTCAGTATCTACATTTGTAGTGTCTACACCTACAGTCTCCCTTGAAGGGCTAGAGCTCATTGAACTTATGCCGCTTGTTGTGGTATCTGTATTAAAACTTAAGCTACGACTCTTAAAATGCGTTTGTGTAGTACCATCTCCAATTAGCCTTTCTTTGCTTGTGTTTTCCCGATGAATTTCATTTCCAAGACCTTTTGGCAGCTTCAGATCATTTTCTCCGATACTCTGAGTACAATCAGTATCTTCCGCATGTTTACTTCCAACAAAAGAAGTTTCTAATCGTAAAGTCTGGATTTTTGGAACTCTGAAAGCAGGGTTCAATTCTTCCCCAGCAGGAAAGTCTATGCTACCACTAGGTTCTGTTACTGTACGATTTCGCCTCAGACCTGATTTACTGTCAGATGATGTCAGCTTTCCTCCTTTTGGATCACTGCTACTTCTGTGTTTTTTATTAGGTAGAGTAAGAGAGTTTAGAATGCGATTTTTCACAAGTCTACTAGAAGAAAAAAAAGGAAAGGGACTACGGTCTTTGTCCTTTGAAGGTCCAGGTCTATCATAAAATATTTGTTCTGCATCTTCAGTAATATCTAGGAAGAAAGTACTGGTGGAAGTACTACCAAAACGGTCATCCTCCATGATGAACATACCTGAAATTATACAAGACTTTGTCACAAAAATAGGAATTTCTTCCAGGTCTACAAACCATGTTGCAAAATAGGAAGCCATTCTACAGAAGCCCAAGTGAGAATCTCTGCAATTTACTGGAACTTTAATTCCTCTTTTTTTTTCTGCAGAACTTCATGCAAATTAGCTATTTTGAGGAGTAACTGACCTGAAGATTTCCCTGCTCCAAAAGAAAAGTCATGGTACCTTATTTCAGTGCAAACATCCAGCTACTAGGATTACAACCTAAGAACTTCTTTAATGATACCTAAATGTGGTATATTTCTTAATTTAAATTCCAAGTATCCATAGAAAAAACAGAACGCATTAGGTACTTGAAATACACAATAATTTAAATACAACAAAATTCTCTGTGTGTGTGTGTGTGTACACTCAGAGAACATAAATACTTATTCCTTTGAGGACAACCAAGTGTATCTTTATACCTAAGCATGGTGGTTTCTGTAGCATGTTACAGCAAACTGCCATGACTCAACATAAAAATTAGTAACTTACCCTCATGTGAAAATTTTTCTTCTACACCAAGTGTGACGCTAAGACACTGTTTTACTCCCCCTGACTTGTCTGCATCTCTCTGAATGGACATAACTGTCCTACTGCTTGTACTGTTTTACTGCAAGACCAGCTTTACACCATGGTCTGAACCTCACCCTACCAAAAGGTTGATAAGAACACCAAAATGCTGTTTGTGGTGGGTTGGGCTCTTTGCAGGTATTTTTTGCTTGCTTTTTCATTTTTCTCCTGTTTTCTTGTTTTGGTGTTACTTACTTGATGGAGCAGATTCACTTTCACTGTTGTGCCTTGAACTAGTAGACTCAGAGTTCAAGCTAAGAGTGCTTGGTATAGAAGAAAGTTCATTGCAGAGCTGCTCCATGTCATCAGGGACCACTGGCCAAGGCTGTCTACGACTGTGTCTCACTGCATCCCAGTTGTGATGCTTCAAAATGTCACATCCTTGTTTAGTTTTGGCTATTAGACCAAGCACGTAGACACAGGTTCTGTATTTAATGTATACACAGAAAAAAGAGCAACAATAATAGAACCTGATTTAAGTAAACTTACTTGACATTTGTAAGGAAACAATTTCAAAGCAATTCAGGAGAAACTTCACAAAACTTACAAACAGTATACTGTTAATTTTGATTTGCAAATCAGTGTAAGCTCAGGAAATTCATTAATATATCTGAGAACAAGATACTATTAAAAAATAAAAATTATCACATGAGCCTGATTACATAAAGTAGAAAAGAATCTTTCGAAAAAAGGCCAAACATTTATGCAGTAGCAATATTAGACAAAATACCATCTGTTTTTGCTTTTAAATATTTAAAAAATATATTGAATAAAAAAGATGGAATAATAAACTCTCACAGAGATATAAACAGCAAGTATTTTCTTTTACAGAAGAGGAGAAAAGTAGTATCTGTCTTTTTTCATAGACTTTTTTACTGCATGTTCTTTCAGACTTCCTACACAATTCTGCAGTTGCACAGAACTCAGACTGATACTCAAACATTGGTGACTTTAATAGCTGGTTTCCAATAAAGTACAAAGCTGCACTCATGTAAATCAGGTAAAGCTATCTGAAAACTGATCACAACTAGCATCTGAAAATTTTATGTATATATCAGATACACATACCCTCTAACAGACAGAACCTCACAATGTTGAGCAAGTGCCATTATATCAGGAATTACATTCTCCTCCTGAAGCAAGTTAAGACCCCAATTCGATGATCCGATATTGCCCTGGAATGAAATTTGTCAAGTAAGTTTTTATCTTAATGTGATCTGCAGCACTATCAATGTAAAGCTTTTACAATTTTGTTTGTTGGTAGTAGAGTTTAAAGCCACATCTTCTCAAAGCAGTTGAAAGATCTGGGTACCCTTTCTGGCATTTCCTAGCTGTGCTAATACAAACAAAGTACTTGGCACACTTTGTTTAATGCCTAAAGCTGCTCAAAGTTGTAACTAATAGGTATTCCTCACTCTATAACTTCTACCATAGCCTGCAGCATGATCTTAGTTTATTCATTTTACACTCCTCTTACACAGGCATCTTGTTACATACCTACAGTACCTTCCACTAACAGTCCCCTTGGACAAATGTTCCAAAATTAACTTTGGGGAAGACAAGCAGGGGAAGACATACATTTAGGAGTGTAGCTTGGATACACACCAACACTAGGTTTTTGCCTGTCCCAAGTACAGGGTATCATGACCACATGGATCAACACTGTCAGCCAACGTCCTTGCAGAAACATTAGGTACTACCACAGCAAACACATTAAACTCAGACTATGGCAACTTTGAACTTGTAACTATAAATTCCATATTAATATTCATATGGCAATGTGTTATTCTTATTTGTTAAAAAGAAAAAAAGACAAAGATTATAAAAACCTCAGAATGATACAGTTGCAGTGAACCATCTTCCACTGAAAGTATTGTTATGGAACAAAATACTAACTTGAAAAAAATCACACATTTTTTGAAAAAAAAAACACCCCAACACCTTATTTATTTTTATAGAATTTGCTTAGTTATTTAAGAATCAACAGTTATAACAGAACTAAACAACTGCAAAACTCAGTAAATATATTACTAACCAAGGCCCAAAGAGCTGCTTTCAGCTGCTTAATTCCTTCCCACTTATCCAGCATTGGAGAACGAACAGTGTAACTTAGATCTGTAACAATACTCTGAAGGAGAAGAACAGAAGAAGAAAAATCTAAGTTGAAAATTAATAGGAGACTTCAGTCAAACAGGTTCTCTTGCAGTTATAGTAGAAGTTAAAGCAATAATTTAAATCATGCACTCTGGGAAGAACAGTGGTAATTCTGGAATAACAACCATAAATTAACAGCAGTGATAATGCAAAGGAAAATTTTAATGAAATCACGGATTGCATGAAGTCATTTCAGATATTATAAGGATGATAGATTAGTCAAACTAACACACTGCAACATATACACTTTCTCTTGAACTTTTCAAAGAGTATTGTCAATTCACTGAATCATTTTACCAACCCACATCAAAAGTGAATTTAAGCAATTATGGCTTAGGGTTTGTTTTCTTAGATTTTCAAAGTATTAGAAAGATTTCATTCCCTTATCTCCCAATTTCTGTATGCTTAAAAGGACAGGCATAGTTTTACCACATGTATAACTGTCAATATACCACAGGTATAACTGTCAATATACAATCCACAGAAACAAACTATTTTTTCTATTTATGAATTGGCTCTCCATGCTAAAATTTTGCTAGTCATTTTAAGAAAAATGTTGCAAGGTATTTTGGTGATACTTCAATATCAGGAAGGAATTTTGCATGAGATTAGATGGCAAAGACTGTCTTCACAACTTAAGACTCATAATCAACTTCTTCTGCAATGCCTATTTAAATGCCATCTCTTTTAAAACCTTTTTTCAAAAGGTTTATAATAATCTTTAAAATATTTCAAGTTATAAATGATTATTATCCTCACCTGAGACTCCAACAAATGGCAGCCTGTTTTATGGTGCACCAGCTGGCCATAAAGGTGAACTGGCAGGTAGACATGTGGTCGCTGTAATCTGGCAGAAAGAGAAACACACATAGGTTTCCCAGCAATTCAAATATTTTATTCTAAAATAAATTACACATGTAATACAATGACCTACCCTTGATTTTTTTCAAAGAGAGAATTCTTTTGAGGAATTTAGAAAGTAAGAAACTGTTTCAATTGGAAGGGATGTACAACAATAATCTAATCCAACTGCCAGACCACTTCAGGACTGACTAGAAGTTAAAGCCTTTTATTAAGGACACTGTCCAAACGCTTCTTGAATACTGACAGACTTGGGGCATCAACCACCCCTCCAGGATGCCTGTTCTTCTATGTGACCACCCACAACCCTTGTGGTAAGAAAATGCTTCTTAATATCCAGTCTGAACTTCTACTGCTTCAGCTCTGAGCCATTCCCATGCATCCTGTCCCTGGATGCCAGGGAGAAGAGCTCAGCACCTCCCTGTGCCCTTCCCCTCCTCATGAAGCTGCGGAGAGCAGTGCGGTCACACCTCAGCCTCCCTCTGTCCAAAGCGGACAAGCCCAAAGACTTCAGCTGCTCCTCACAGGAGGTTCCAGCTCTGTTTCCCTCCTCAGGATGCACGGAAGGAAGGACCTTTCCATCCCTCTCCAGCGGCAGGGCCCAGCAGGCCCCAGGTGAGGCGGCCCCGAGGCTGAGCCCAGCGGGACCATCCCCTCCCTGGGCCGGCTGTGCCGGGCTCGGGGCTCTGGGCTGGGCTTTGTCCTCGGGGCTGCCCGGCCGCTGCTGACCCACCCTGAGCCACCCCTCTCCCACTTCACCCCTGTGTCCAGTGTTACTCCTTCCCAGGTGCAGAATCCACCATTTAGACTTGACAAATTTCACCCCATTTAAGATTGCTCAGTGCTCCAAACTATCCAGATCCCTCTGCAAAAAAAGCCTCTTATCCCTCAAAAAGAATCCACAGCACCTCCCAGTCTGGATTATCAGTAAACTTGCTACTAGTGCACTCCCCTACTGCATGCAGATGGTGGATAAATACACAGAACAGAACTGGCTCTGGAATGGAGCCCTGAGGAACAACCACTGGTATGACCAGTCACCAACCAGATGTTGCCCCATTCACTATAACCCTTCGGGCTCAGTGCCTCAGCCAGTTCTTCACCTACTACAACATGAACTTGCTCATCCCAGAGCTAAAATACTTGTCGAGAAGCATGCTGTGAAGGACAGCATCAGAAACCTTGCCAAGGAAAACAATATTCACCACCTTCCCTTCACCCTTCTGGGTGACCTTACCATAGAAGGCTAACAACTTAGTTAAAGAAAACTTTCCCTTTGTGAACTCATGCTAACCGTGCCTGATGACTGCATTGTTTTTCAAATGGCTTTCAACAACACCTAGTATAATCTTCTACATAATTTTTTCCACTAACTGAGGTCAGACTAACAGCTCTGTACTTCTCTGGGTCTTCCCTTACGTGCTTCTTGCAAACTAGAATAAACTAGCTAGATTCCAGTCAGCAGGGACTTCCCTAGACTCACAAGACTTTTGGTAGATGATAAGAGATGGGTCCTGACACAAAATCTGCTAGCTCCTTTAGTACTGGTGGGCTAGTACTGATGCGGCTAGACCCTCAGCCTGGTGGTAACCAGGCCCCATGACCTGGTGAACATTCAGCTGATACAGATGGTCCCTTACAATTGTTAGTGTCCACAAATGGAAAGCCACAGTTTCCACATTTGTTGACCTCTGGCTCAGAGAACCACACAGCCTAAGGTCTATCAATATTGCTAAAGACTGAGGCAAAACCCACAAAATTTTAATTCATCTCTGTTTTTTCTTCATCGCTGTAAGTCAGGTGACCGTCTTCAGCAAGAATTGATGAAGTGTTTTCTTCAGACCTCCTCTTTCCTGTTGTGTGACAGAACACTGCTCAGCTTCAGTCCTGAATGAGCTTTGGCTTTTTGTGCCTTCTTTCTGCTTATGTGAATCACAGTTTTGTAGTCCTTCCTGTGAAGGGTGACCTTCTAGAGATCATTTAATTTCCTTTTCCTCTAGAGCTCCATGAGGAGTTGCCTATTCAGCTAAGATGGTCTTCTGCACTGCTTGCTTGACTTACAGCACCATGGCATTGCCTATCCCTGTGCTTCTAAAAGATAGCTCCTAAAGATGGACAAGAACTTCTGGACTCCTGGGCCTCAAAAATGTACTCTGCTAAAGTAGCTCCCCAAGTTAGCTCTCCTGAAGCCCTGGGTAGCAACTCTGCTGTGCTTTTTCTCATTACATTGAAAATTTTAAAATTAACCATGCCATGATCACTGTGGCCTAGAGCACCTCCCCCTCCATCACATCTCCCACAAGCTCTACATTCACAAACAGCAAGTTGAGGAGGGCATCTTTCCTAGTTGGCTCACTGACTACCTCTCCTACAGACTTTCTCCTACTGAGCATTTCCAAGGCTGTTTGTCACTGCATTACATTACATGCAGTTGATGCCTGGCAGTTGAAATCTTCCACAGGAAGCCTATAAGAACTAAAGCTACTGAAGAGCTTCCAGAAGTTTCTCCTAACTGTCTACAGAATGACTCATCATTACTAACATCCTGGCTGAGCAATAAGTAGCAGACACCACTACATCACTTCCTTTGTTTTCCATCCCCTTAATCCACACCCAGAGGTTCTCAACCACATCACCACTAACATAGGGTACATAGGGTTGTATAATTAAACCTCTTCCTCATATAGAGTGACACATTCATCTGCCCATCCCTGCTGAAAAGCCTTAGCCCTCCATTACAGCACTCCAGTGATGGGAGTCACTCCACCACATCTTAATAAATGAGTTCTAAAAGCTCTAAAACTAATCATATAAAACCTCTGAAATAAATTATATTAAAACTCTGAGAGCTAAGCAATGCATACAGTTTGTCCTGTGTGTTTCTCATACTGTGCTGATGTACTGCTCCAGAAGCATAATAAACTGAAATCCTGTTGGTACCCTTTTCCTTGTACATTTCAGTTTACAGCTCTCCTGATCAGTCCAACCAGCTTGCACCTCAGAACACATTTTCCCAAATTTACCTTTGGTTGCTCCGACGAACATAGTTATCCCCATCAACAGGTTTGCGGTATGTTGTAAGTGCTTCATTAAGTTGTTCTTCAATCAATTCAACATATTTTAAGTTATATTCCTGTAAGAAAGCAGAGGAGGGTTGACACAGTTTATTTAGTGGTTTATGGTGTTATAGCACGTGACTTTATAAGGAAGAAATAATTGGGGAAGGCTCCTTAAGAAAGACTGAATTTTTTTATGATCTGAAGGTGAGGCTCAAGAAAATGAATACACTTCACACATATAATGAGTTTGCAAGTCAACAATTCAACAACTGATTTCATAATTATTTCAGGGAACCTGTTAAAAAAAGGAAGAAAAATACTTCACATCTGACACACTCAATTTCAACAGATGCATTTAAGTACTCCTTGGGAAGTGACACTTAAACAACTAAAAAAGTTGCCAACAGGAATCAGACCAATGTCTTACAATCAACTACAAAACCAAAATAACATATGAAGAGTTTTATTCAAGTTATGACAATAATGAATTTTTATTAATGCTCTTGTGTTCCTCTTTACTTCCCAACAGCATCAGCCAATTCTGTCTTCATGAGCTCTAGGTCTAACTTTAATTACCAGAGGTAACAGGTATATTGAAAAGCAGCATTACTTTGCACACTTCTCTAGATAACGACCTTCCACAACAACCTATTTTAGAAGATCACTACACTCCTAAAATATTTGCTGAAACACCAAAATTATATAAAGGTCTTCGTAAATCAAAATCACGTATGTACAGAAAAGCTATGGAACTGTAACTCTCTGTCAACCTTTACCAGCAAAAACATTATGTCACTGATGCAATAAATGCATTTGCACAAGCTTTACAGGTACATCAAAAGGCAAGTATTTTTAAGAATCTCTGTTCTAAATCTGCGTATTTTACACCATTCCTCCTAACATCTGGCAAACAGTTTCTTCTTAGCATTACCTTTTGCCACTTTTCCATCTGTTTTGTTACATAACCTCTTTCATTTAGATATGAAAACCCCTTTGGGATGGACAGAAACCTGTAAAAAAAAATTAAAAAATCACAGTTAACACTGTAATTTAAACAACTCCCAGAACCTGAATTTGTTTCCACAATGTGAAACCAAACAGCATATTCAACATTTACCTTAGGAGTAGAAGTAAACCCTTGTCTCCAAGATGAGAAAGAGCTGGTTTCATTTGGATAAGGGCATGAAGATTGGCCTAAAATAATTAAGAACACAAAGAGTATTTGACCACAATTATAATTCTGAAAACTGCAATAACTACAACACACTGCCTGCAATGAAACAGCAAGTTTTTCACAAGTATCAAATGCTAACTTAATCCTATTATTACCAATTTTAGCTATCTTCTGTCATTAAATATAAATTACTTATAATGAATAGCGTAATGAATAAAGTAAGTGGCAATTCATATTTAAATACAGGCATAATCCAGAAGCCTATGTTTTCTTGTAAGTAATATTGCAGTCATTTCATCAAAGGGGTCTTATAAACTATTTAAAGTCCATCAATGACAATTCAAAAAGGAAACCATCAGTACTTACTTGCCTGTTTGTACTTTGCTACTAGGGAAGGGGGTGGGGAAGATCTTAAGAGCAGCATACCAAAAAGAGGTTAAAAAGAGAATGGATGCTCACCTTGTCTTCACATGCCTCATCTAGAATATCAAGTGCCTCAGAAGAAATAGTTTTATTTTTATCATGTAACTGGGTCACCAGTAACTCAATCCCCCAGTTGCTGAAGAACTCTACATTAGCTCTCAGCAACACTCTTAAGTGTTTTGTTGCGTACAACCTGCAGCTCTGTAAAGTAAGGAAAATGTTTTCTTGAATGGAAGAAAATAACTAACACAGTTAATGATATATAACTTCTAAAAATACCTTTCAATTACTGCATTTTGCAGCAAGCAACTATGAAGCACACCTTATCTATTAAAATTACAGTTTATCAGAGAGCTATTTATATCTTAGCAAATGGGAAAACTGAAATCTAAGATCACAAGTAAATTGGTCATCATAAGTGTCCAATCCTACATCTTTTATTATTGTATCATTATATCTTTTAAAGAGAATTTAGAAGCAAGTAAAAAAATTGTAGTCAATAGGGAGCTTCATCTTTCAATGAGTCACTCCTTCAGCCTCAACTATCTTCACTACTTTCAGACTCCACTCTTTATCCATAAGAATCATCATATCTTTGACAGTGTCAGAGAAATATTCTCAATCTGTCCTCCTCTTCCAGAATACAGTGAGACATTTAAAGCTAGTACCTATATTTTTCTCTCATGTATCTACTCTAGAACACATTCTGTATGTTCAGACAACAGAAACAACTTCATTTGCAGTAATGAACATTCTTTCCTAGCTGCATTTCAACTTAGTTGTCATCTATCTCCCTGACATCAGTGATTGCCTGTCTAACAATGTTACCTTAAAAGTCAAGAGTTTCCTCTCCCAAATCCATGTAACTGTATTTTTTATCCCCATCCACTTTCTTTGATTGAGAACAAATCCCAATGCCTGTTTTTGAACCAACCTCTCATTCCAGCAGCTACAGCATCTACTTCATTCCAACACACTGAGTAACCTCAATCATTATCAGAACAGTGTCTATAGAAGGCTAACATGCTTAGTGCTGCTAGAAATACAGATTTCTGTTTGTGACAGCAATGTCTTCACAATTTATTTAAGATGCCACTGACCTAAACAATTACAATACACTTAGTTATACATATCAAGACTTTAGACCCCATCTGATGTGAGACAAAGTTCTATTTGAAGGACTTAATTTCTTGAGCACAAATACAACAGAGGGTATGAAGTTCACAACATACTCAAAAGCTATGCTTCTAGGAGGTTCATTTCTCTGAATACAAAATTAAGAACCCTTTTCATATGTAACAGCTTAAAAATAAAGTCATACACCTTGACTAATAAAATAAATGTGTAGAGGGCAGTAACAAAGGAATATAAGTTGAACTGAACTTACATCAGTAGCTGCTGTCAGGATTTTAGAAAGGATGACTCTTGCCAATCCATCTCTGCTATAATCCAGACTAGAAACAGTCAGTTTTAACAAGTGATCTTGGTTCTTTAAAGAACAAAGATTAAGAAGACTGGAGGCATGAAAGGGGAGGAGGAAGAAAATAAAATTAGTATTTGAACCCACTTGAACCATCAATAATTTAAACTTAAATACTTTGAATTATACTTTTATTACTATACATGTGATATACAAAGTATATTCTTGTATGAAACTGAGTAACTTTAAATTGTTATAACTATAAAGTCAAATAGGGATGAAATAATGCACTGAACTGCAAGGAGAAAACCTCAAACCAACATCTTTTATAATTGCCCTGTAAAAATTTTGTCAGTATAATTAGTGGTTATAAGCATAAAAACAAATGCTCATGAAGCTCTGTGAACAATTCTTCACTTTAAAACATTGTGTATAAAGCTTGCCATTAAGTTAGCCTATTAACTGTTTAGATTTTATTGTATATTAGGTTTTCTAAAGCCAGTAAAAAGCTTGCTAAAAATCAACAAAATCAACAATAAAAAATAAAAAGGAGTACATTAAAACACTTGCATTTTTACTTCAGGTTTATTACATGCTGATAAACTAGTACTAGTCATCACCCAATTTATTTCCAAAGGAAGCTAAGTTTGTTTGTACCTGAACAAAATTTTGAGCTGCAAAACTTCACTTAAATATACTGAAGTTTTAAGTGCAACATACATCAACATTTCACAAATGTCGCCATTTTTTCATGGTTTTTGTGTTTTTAGTTTTGTTTGTTTTTCTGTTTCCCCACACTGCATCTTTCAGTACCTATATTCCTTCCTGATACTCATCTCTGTCACACAGGTGTGGATAGGAAAAAGTAAACCACTTATCACTTCTGTCTGATTAGTAAAGACAGATTAGGAGACTGTAGGAAAAAAATGGGGACCTTTACTTGCAAACTACACCAAAATAACCTTAAAGTTTTCAGCTTTTCAGATGGTGACCCTCACACAGTTTAAAATTTGCATAGCTACTACACTGCAAGTACAACTCAAACCAAATAAAAGCACTCACCACTGAAAAACATTACATTTTTCAAGCATTTTCACTCCATGAGGGTGACAAGATAAAGTACCAAAAAACAGGAAGTAGTGCTGGCTAAGGGTATTTAGTAACCCATTATTCTGAAGACTACGTTCAGGTTTCATGCCTGATGAAGAGTTGAGCCAAAGTACAATATCTTTAACCAATTCCTCCAGATAACCTTGTCCATCCTAGCAGAGTAAAGAGGAATAGCATCTGTTAGCAACAGAAATGCATTCTTTAATGAAACTCACTATTTTAAATTTCTTAAAATGTGCAAACACAATACAGACACAAAACAGAAATGCAGACTGGAAAACAATTCAGACTAAAGAATAAGTTTCAAGGCAAATAAACGGAGCTAAGCATGGAAACATCTTAAGATTACTTCTCTCTTTCCAGGAAAAGGGCAAAGTATTATTTATTCAATGACATTTTCCTCTGACCTGAGGCACAGAAGTCTTTAGCACAAAAGGAGTTTGAAAAGGAAGGTTATACATAGCATGAATAATAAAAAAAAATTCCTTCAAACTCTAAGCTGCATTTAACAAAGCTGTATTTAATACAACTTCTACATAAACATGGTCATCTTCCTCAATATTTCACATTGTATTTCTTAATTTTAGATTTAACACCCAAAATCTCAGAAGTCTTTACCAAAAACTAAGGTTTTTCCAGGTGGCATTCAACAAGACTATTCATTCTACTTCCAGTCTTATAGCTGAAAACTTCTTACCTCCTCTGATTCAAGAAGAAATTCAGTAAACTGACAACCGACAACAGTGAGCTGCTTTGCCTTGGCATAGTCCAGATCCAGGTTAGCATAGAGCTTACTGCTAGGCTTGTAAAAATACAGCAATCTCCTTACAAACCTACAGAAAGTAAAACAGAATTGCCTATTTTTCAGTATGACAAGGACCGTCTCTCAATACAAAATGATGCTAGAAAAAAATGGGTTATACTTGGTTTCTTGGCAGTAAGTCTTAAAAATTTATTGAAAGAGAAGCAGGTGGCAGTAGTGACTCTATCCAGACACAATTTCAGAGATGCTGCTGTACTGTGCATTACAAAGAGTTTTCTATACCATGGCCTACTAAAAGCAAAGGAACTTAAAATCTCTGTACTCTCAGAAGCTGTATCTTCCTTTTCATTCTCATAATTCATTCTGCTGTAATTTATCCTGTGGCAAGTTTAAAAGACGGTATTATCTAGACTAACAAACACCTTAAAAAAGAAACTTGTGACCTGAGCTTTCTTCAGCTATTATAGTTACTGCTACTGCGAAAAACACATTTGCATGTTCTGACGGGAAAAAGTCTCATTTATTCAGCAACACTATTTCCAAACACCTCACTTAAACATTTCTGAAGCATAACACACTGATTGCTAACACACCTTCAGACTTCTTAAAATCACAGTAAGCAATGTAGCTTGAGTTTTACACCACAGGAGTAAGCCTTTAGCAAAGATCCTCCTCTCACAAGTTCTTCAAAATATAAACACACATTTGTGCTTTAAAATAACACAAAATGTTCTATAAGAAGGCAGATATGCCAGGCATCAAGAAAACTTAATTACACAACTGCACTCTGTAAAAGCTTGAAAAAGCCAGAGTAATCCTCTATGCCTAACTCCAAACACAGGACCAATTACAAAGGAAATTTGAGGGCTTAATTAAGTTTTGTGAACTAAAATGTATTTTATCCTGGGTTACTAGCAATAAATATACAATGACACACAAATTTATACACGTATATATCTATGTGTATGTATATTTAAGCGTGTATGTGTGTTTATCAACATGTGTGCATTCAGTTTTGGTGCCCCTGGGCCCCTCACTGCACCAAGGGGCTGGAGCGTGTCCAGAGAAGGGCAACAGAACTGGGGCAGGGTCTGGAGCACAAGTCCTGTGAGGAGCAGCTGGGGCTGTTTAGCCTGGAGAAAAGGAGGCTCAGGGGACACCTTAGTGCTCTTTACAACACCATGAGAGGAGGTTGTACCCAGGCAGAGGTGGTCTCTCCTCCCAGGTGACAAGTGACAGGATGAGAGAAAAAGGCCTTTGGTTGCCCCAAAGAAGTTTTGATTGGATATTAGGAAAAATTTCTGCACTAAATGAGAGGTCAGGCATTTGAACTACCCAGGGAATTGTCGGAGTCACCATTTCCAGAGGGATTTAAAGGACACATAGACATGGCACTTGGAAACACACTTTAGCAGTAAACAGTTGGACTCAATGATGTTTGAGGTCTTTTTCATGATTCTGTGATCCTGTGTGTATACATACATTGCATGAACTGTATCCCTATGAAATTAAGGAATCTTTAAGAAAATTACTGGATTTTCACTTTTACAACTGTAAGATCATCACAACAACACTAACATTAAAAAAGATCCATTTATAGAAGGAGAAATAAATGTAATTTACACTTGAAAAACGAAGCGGCAGAATTTTTTTATCATCAGCAGTGAAACAGAAGAGATTTGGGGCTTAGCTACTTATAATTAAACAGGAGCAACAGCATTTTAAAGCCATTAAGCTCCCAATTCTGCAGAAAGGATCAATGAATTATAGAAGCTTCACACCAATTCAATTCTAGACTTTCCCAATTTATTCAGAGTTAAATCACTGAGGCACTGAACAATGCTTGAGTGCAGCACAAAACCATGGAACAGGAACACTGTCCCACACAGGTAGGTTGAGAAGTGCGTGCTGGTTTCACAGTCAGAACTGCAGACACTGCTTTAGAGAACCAATGTCATAAATCACCATATTTGGAAAATAATCCTTTACCCTAAAGTACAGACAGGCAATTAACATTTCAGGAAAACGCAGAAAAAAAACAAATGAACAATTGAATCATGGTTATGACAACAACAGAACTACTGCTTATGCTGTAAATATGTCATAAAATGAATATTTTTTGACAGGTTTTTGATAAAAATTTAAAGCAGAGCCTTTCAGCATATATTCTATCTTTTGGGTTTTCCCCCAGTTCAGGACGTAGCTTTTCATGCCCACAAGCACCGACCTATTCTTCAAAATCATGTAATCTATTTCTGAAACACATGCTAGAAGGCATATCCAAAAACTAATTAGTAACACTATGACCACACAGGCACAGAAGTAATAAATGTGTCTTAGTGACAACAGACATGAAAGGAGCCAGGGCTGTACTGGAGGCTTTTTGTTTGGTTGGTTTTTTTTCCAAATTACACATGTTGCTCCTCCCATTAACAGCAACTAGAAATAATTTCCTCTTCTTTATTGATGAAAGCTGTAGTTAAAAGCCTGTACAACTATGGACTTAACTCTGTAAAAATTTTCCGAGCTCTGACCTAAAACATTTCTGACTGATATATCAAGCAGTAACATTTCTAAGGTTTAAATTAATTAAATTTAGTATTTGCAAAGGCGGAATGATTCCTAAGGGACTAAATATATAAAGTACCTGTGCACAGAGAAGAAGCTTCAACACCTGTTTATTTAAAGCAAATACTGCAACTCAATTATCCAAATTTACACCTTAACAACTTCTTATCTATAGATTAGGTTTTAGAAACATGATACATCTAGGGAATATTTTACTGCAGTACTAAAAACTGGTTTTCCGAATTTATTTCTTCAAAGGAAGTCTACATAATTTTTACATACCTGTGCAACTGCTCATCTTTGTAGTTCCTTAGATTTATATTTGGCCACTAGAAAAAACAGCAAATACAGCATTATATGAAACTTGTACATCTGTCCTTCATTAGTCAGTAAAATTCGTTAACTCTATCAGTTGTATTTACTTAATAATTAGAAAGCTTTATTGCACCTAATGTTACATCTTAAAGACATGATTTTATTAAAAAGCCCACACTGCCTGCTTCAAGAATTGTTCAGTTTTTTTCTAGAGAAGGACAGGGAATGTTGGTCACATGCTATATGTACAAGACAATAGTTCTAATGAAAAAACAAAACAAAACAAAAACAAACTATGAGAAGCTGATAAAAAATGATTTTGCTTAGTTTCTTTTCTGCAAGTAACAAAAAATTTGATATGCATAACAGGGAAATAATTTTTGGCTGCTGTTTTGAATATTCATCACATTTGGCTTAAAAGTAATCATTACTCTGTTACAGATCACTTAAATGCTGCTTATTAAAATGGTATTTAAACTCCCTTGTTCATACTTTTTAAGATATGTTAAGAAGGACCACATGAGAAATAACATTCTCTTTAGGACCTCTTCTTTCTTTCCATTACATTTTCCTCTGTTTTTACAGCCATCTGTTGTCTCTATGGTTTCAGATTTCTTTCTGTTGCTACTAGTGAGTATCTTCTTGTCAGGAATGCAAAAAAAGTGAATCAAACATTCTTCTTTCCTATTTCCAGTTGGTATTCCAGTATTAAGACACAGACGGCACTAGTTAACAATTAGTAAAATTGACCGCACCATGTAACAGTGCCAGATACAGACAAGGCTGACACTTTTGCCGCTCTTTTAGCAGCTTAGACAGCAAGCTGAGCAAATGAAAAAGGCAGTAAGGCACCACCTGAGCTGCACACAATGAGGTGGTTAGAGAGCTGATGCTCCACAGATACAAGGCTGCAACAGACAAGCAGGAGATGAGCAGCCAAATGAGGTAACAAATTTCAGACACTGGAATCTGGATCCTGCTCATTAGGGGACTAAAGACAACCACTCTGGTAACATTATCTCAGTTTATGCTGGTGTTACACAAGAACAGAAATGGTTAAAAGTAAGCCAGAAAACACACACACTTCTAATTCAGAAAGGAGTTCCCAGTTTTCAGACATTAGGAACTTTTTGACAAGACACTAGAAAATACACTGCTGGGGAGGTTTGAGATGGCAGAGAAACTGGCTGTTTGACATAAATTTCAGTTAAAAAAACCTCAAAACACGGAGGTCAACTACATAAGGCTTCCACTGTTAAAATACTACACCGACTAACAGTGAGATTCTGAAAAACAGTGTTCTGATAATATCTTTAATTGTGAATCAAAGATAAAAGTATGACTAATAATAGTTATCTAATAACCCAGTAAATTGTATAATGGCAGTAAAAAAGTCTGTAAACAGTGAAATCTGGTGGAGCAAAGCTACTGTCATATACATATTCAGGTCTTTATACCAGACAGATTCTTGCTCTTTCAACTTTATCGGTCCCTGAAAAAAAGGCACAGAAATATTTAGTTTCTTTTCTTTTTCTCAAAAAAAACAACATAGTCTTGATTATGACTGTCACCATTAAGCCTTTTTTGTACTTTCACTACCTTTGTAACAACACCGTAAAGAAGACAGTAAGAGAATGCTACTCAGCTCAACGATGGCTTTGATGCACAGAATGACATCTTGGAACAATTTTGGTTTGAAGATTATATTAAGTATTTAGAAAGTTTTCTTAGTCAAGCAAAATATATTTTCTGCTTACAAAAAGAGGTAGTATCTTAAAATCTGTGCATTAAATATATTTAAGATATATAAATATATTTAAAACAATGCCCATCACCCCATTAGTTATTTCCTTTATGATGTAAAAGAAATTAATTATATAATGAAATCAATGCTACAGAAGTATTTGCATTAGTTCAAAACATTTAATGAAGTTTTCCTACATGGTTCAGTCTAAGCAGCTCAAGTTTGATCTAGAACCCACCTCTTACTATAACCTTCAGCTCACATTATTTAAAAAAATCTGCTATGACTTGAAACATAGCAGTACCCCTCTGCAGTCTGAAGTATTAGCAGCTTTAAAGACAATATACCTAACTCTATAAAGTTGATTTGGTATTTATCTTTAAGATAAATAAAGACATAAAACATTTAATATATGCTTCTTAGGAAAACTGTGAATTTAACTATGCGTTTTTTAACATAGTTTAAGGGTTGTATATAAAGAGACTACAGCAGCACTGACTAAACCCAGGAGATTCTAATTCCCTGAAATAAAACAAATTATTAGATGTACTCTGGAATGCATATTAGAAAGCCAAAGCTCACACGTGAAACAGACTTTTTCTCCAACATATTGTCATGGCCTTTGTAAACTCACCTTCAGAATGGTCCCTATTAAATTCCAATTCCAGTCGAGATTCTCTTTGTGATTGAGAACTTGGCTGTCTCGAAGATTCATGATTAGTGCTTCTTCTGTATCCTGGAACATAGACATGAAAAATTCCAACAGGTTTCCCTGCATCATCTTATTCAATCTTGCCACATGAAATACTTACCGCTCATGTAAAAATCATTAAAAGGGCTGTGTTTCACAGTAATGTGCACTTGAAGGTAAATTGTATGGTTATAGTACTGCATTAAGAATCTAAAAGTAAGAGCTCACAACTGGTTGCAAAAAGCATTAAAAGTCATTGGAATTTTCATTCTGAAATGGAATTTAGTATCCACAAGTACCCACAAGACTAATGAGACAAAAAAATACTACACAGAATCACACAAATGATTCTGAATTACACTGAATGAAGCTTGAGGCGTAGGATACAAGTCTCCACAACACAGGGTCAAATTCAGGTTGGAAAAATTAATTATCATAATACCTTTAAAATAAAGATGTCTTTCTGCACACGGTACTGATCCCTTTTCTGGTGTGTTGAGATTGCTTTTTGAATAATATGATCTAAATGGAGGCTGTAAGGTTTAGGGCCTCTTTTCTTCATCTCGTGGAAACGTTTTAAGCAGTTGAGTGCTGCACTTGCTCGCCTAATAAAAAAAGAAATGTTATAATTAGCATTTGGCAATTGTTATCAGACTAAAGAGGACCACCACCTCCTGAGCAAACAGTTCAAGAGAAAGAGCTGACAAACAATTCTGAAACAAAGAAAATTATTTTCTTGAGACACATTTTTATACATCTATCAGCCTCAGTCTCATATCAAAATCACACAGAAAATTATCTTTTAGAGTTTCTAGCACTGAAGTATTATCCTTACTGGTAGCTTCTCTTCTGCTCTGCAATTACTGGTGTCTGTCACAGTTCAGAGAGGATATTGGAAAGTTTAAAGTTGATTTCCATTGTGAGATATCACAGTAGATCAACATCCTGCAGTGAAGTTGGCAGCTGAGAGTGCTAGCTTCAACTTAGAGTAACAAAGTGTCTCTCATCCATTCTCATCCCCATCCCATCTCCCTGAAAGGGTGGCAGGAGTATCAATAATACACTTCCTTTTCTTATATCTAAACTTGTTTTATATATCTAATCTTGTTTCTGTTTTCTGGGAAAAGACAGGGAGTAACTTGATCGACAGCTGACAAGGATAAAACCAGTTAATTACAAAATAATGGTAGCAGAAAAAAAACCACCTACTGAGCAAATAAAAATACGGAAGTCTAAAAAAGAAGAGTTAAGTCTCTCTTTTTTTCCCCATAAACAAAAATTGTCATAGTGTAGGAGAGTGCTTTTATTTTATTTTCAAACAAATACCTCTGGATTTGGTCACTTATTTAAATTATTTGAATTTAATCTGTAACACAGATTACAGTTTTTCAGACTATAAAACAATGTAGAGTGCTGACCAATGCTAAACTCCTCAAACAAGAAACACTACTTCTAAAAACACACTTTCTTTCAACAGGAATGGGAATTCTTACTACTCTATTAGGTGTGTCCAGAAATGCCAACAAGGACAACAATTCCAGATAATGTATACCTGTCTTCTGCTCTTTATCCTTTCTTTCACCCCACCACTTTCACTATTCACCATGGGAAATATCCTCTCCTGACATTTCAGATATGCCTTTTTTGAAAACTAATGCTGTCATTGCATAGCAAAGTCTTGCACTGACACATAAGAAACCTTCAAAACTAAAAAACAGAAGAGCACTACACTTTCAGGAAGTACTCTACAAGCAGCATTTATCATTTCACACTAGCAGTTTAGAAAAATGCTGTAATTTATCACTGACAACACAATGTGAGACAGAACATTATATTATATATCGGAATACTGACCTGACAAGACAGATCAGAAATGGCAAGAGTCTTTAACAAATACATTTTTACAAGTGAAAGAAACCTCAACACACTCATTTTGTCTTCTACAAAGAAAACCAACTATGAACATAAAGTTGAAGAAATACATCTTAAAGACATGAATTTATAAAATTATTTGACTTCTTCCATTAGGAAGTTTCAATTGTATAAAGTGCAGAGAAGATAGCATTTTGTGACAGAAATTTATGCTTTCAAGTGTAACATATAATTCTTACTGTCTCTTCTCTTTCATGATGTCAAAGGATGCTGCCATATTCATCAATGTTGGTAAGCAATGCAAATGATGGCTATGAGAATGAGGAAGAATTGTGTTTGCCTACAAAAAATCCAACAAAGGACCAGTTAGAATAACTTATCACAAAAATTTCATCCATCTTTTTAGAATCAACATTTCAAGAATCTACGACTTTTCACAAGATTTCCACAAATTTATGACAACAAAATTACATTTTGCTTAATGTCTGAGCATAATTACACATACCGTTTTTAATTTGTGATCCAACAAATCAACCTGAATTGCACTAGAAAATACCTTGAAACAATTTCAGAGTTTTATAATACATAAACAGAGTTTTATAATACATATAATACATAATACATGGAGTTTAAGTTGTAATATACAAAAACTTGGAAAGCATGAGATATGCTTATGTCATGTACATAAAAGTACCGAAAAACCCTAAAATCAGAAATCAAATTAAAGTTGATAATTTCTACTAAAGCATTACTGCACAAAACCCCCGATCTATTCATATAACATTCTACGTTGCTAGACATTTAACTGCTTTTAATAAACATATGTAGGTCTGCAAATATTTTTAGAAACTAAAGAACATGAAGATAGAGATTACTTATATTTCCAAACACTAAATAAACAGGTAAGTATTTTTTTCAGTTTCTGAGAAACAGTAGCCATATCTGATTAACAGATCATCCTTCAGAAAATGAAAAAATGCCTGTGCTTTACAGCATACTCCAGTGTGAATTAACAATCATGCCCATTCAAAAGTATTCAGGAAACCAGAAAAATAGGATATAGTATTATAAAAAATGTAGCACTGGAGTGTTTATGAAAACAGTATCATCACCTCAGTACAAAATTAGTTTAAGAGAGAGAAGATACTCTAAGAGCTGTCTTAGGTCCACTGAAGTGGAATAAAGCTGAAGTTTCCCTGCAGCAGGAGCACAGCACCAAGATGGACGTGCCTGAATGAGCAAAATTGAGTACCAAAAGCACACCAAGCTGAGTATGAAAAAATGTTTATCTGTCTACGCTGTGAGGCAGAAAGCTAAACACACTTGGTCAGAGGCCTACCGACCATCACTCTAAGAAAAGCAAAAATTAGCAATGGTCCTTTTCTCAAGCAGTTACTGATGGGAGCATTTGCAGGGTTCCAGCTTAAAAATACAACTGCTGCTATGCAAGAAAGTGAGAGTCAGACCGACAGACAGCACTTTAAATACTTTCCAAAAAGTCTTCCTATTGAATTATACTGGTTTTGATCTATGAAATGCAGAAGATATAATGTGAAATTAATCCACTATTCAGATGAAAATGACATGTTTCAAACTTGGAATACAAATTAATGCTATAATAGCAAGTATCTATTTACAAGTAGTTACACAGAGTGGTATTTACCATGTGCAGAAGTTCTCCCAAAAGGATAGTTGCTCTGACAGATACATGGTCATCGCTACTTGTGATCACTTCAACCAGACCCTTCAGAAAGCAAAAAAATATTACAACATTCAGTGTATAAATCTTACTTAAACTCTTGCAGGAAAAACATAGCAAGCATGTATTAAAACTGAAAGTCAATAGTTACCTCTAAAAGTCCATTAGTAATAAAAGCAGAAAGCACTAAAGCCAAGTAATTATCCATGAGATCCGGCCTAAAGAGAAAAAAGGTATAAAAACAGTTTAGAAAGTACATTTCTTATTGTTCCAGCAAGAAAACCAGAAATGTTTTGTCCACATTGCCACAAAACAAAACAAGAATGGTTTAGACTAAGTTAAGTTCATTAAATCCTCACCTTGACCTGGCTCGATGGGGTAAAACAGTTTTAGCCTCAGCAGCTACAAAGCCATCAGAAAGTCTCCAGCAGTCTTGAAACCTGCCTGGATCTAGAACAAGAAAATACAGACAATGGTAGTTATAAGCTTCCCTTTTACACTATTATTATAATGGCAGTCAGTATGTAAATAATAATCCTTGCCCGCAAATATTATTTCAGGTAGTTTCAAATTACAGAAAATTTTGTCAGAGGAGACAAAATCTAACAAGTCACCTAATCCACAGTCCTGAACACAGCATGAGTACCCTGAAAGCCAGGACAAAGATTGTATCTAAGTGTCAACAAAAACAGTGAAATTTCCAATTCATAAACATATTAAACATGTTTAAGAGAAAATACCATTAGCACCTAAAATGTTACCAGGTGCATCCATATATAGGAGTAGCAAGTTTGCAACAAAGAATTATTTATTTACTTACAAATCAAAAAAAGCAGACTTCTCTTGGGTTTACAAAAGAGTAATTCTAAAAGTAAAATACTGATTTGGTTTAAATTTAAAGACATGAAAAAGCATGCACTTGCCCTCAAAAAAGCAGAAGTCTAAGGACAATGGGGACAGCTAACAGATAGACTATATTTAGAACTAACAGACTAATAACTTGTCTGTAGTATTCACTAACACATCTACAATTCTGAATATTCCTAACAGTTCAAAGAAGTCTAATCTGCACTGCTGACCTTACAGTCTCTCATGTTAATGCCTAACTATGCTGTTCTTTCATCAAACTTGTAACACTTAACAGGTGATAACGAATTTCAGACAGGACTTCAGAGCACACAATAAATTCAGTGATAAAACAGAGGCAATTAACAATACACAGGAGACAGCAAAGTTTTTCAATTGGTATAGGAGTGTAATAGACAAAAATTTTATGTGACTTGTTTTAAATACTTACCTACACTCAGAAGTGCCTCGATAAATTCTTCTGCAATAACAGGGAGAGGAAGTCGAAATATATCGTAGAGAACTTCAAGCAGACCTCTCTACCAAAGAAAACGTAACACAACAGGAATTTTACAGATTTACAAAACTGTCCCTTTTTTCACTATTAATACTGACCTTAAGATTTCTAAAGTGCTAACACAGGTGCATTTGTTGAAGTGCTTTTTTCACAAACGGAAATAAACTGGAGAAGAGAGGATGGGGCTTTTTTACTTTGGAATTGTCCCTTATTGTCACTGTGAATGCTATAGTAGCTCAGGCTACTTGGATTGCAGATTTTTAGAATAGTTACATCTGGAGCCATCAACTTTGCTCTAGTAAGTTTAATTTGTGAATAAACATTTTTTTTACCTGGAATTCAACTTTGATTATTATGCTTTAATCTTGTGACTGCAGCTACTGTAAATTGGCTTTGATTTGTGACCAGAGTAAAAACTAATTTATGAACTTTTCTCTCCTCTATTTTGTCACATATACATGATGTGCTTCCCAATTTCAGAGGAATTTTGTAACAGAATTACAGATTTGAATTTTGGGGGTTAAATAAACTCAAGAACAGCTGTCTCATAACTGGAGTCTGTGTTTATTTAAACCATTTAATTGCTTAAAAGTTACGAATAACTTAATTAAAATATTAAGTATTATTCCTACATCGGTACTAAATATTCACCACCTACCCGGATTTCCATATTTGGTATACAAAGCACCCCAATAAGAGACTGAATCCCAGAATTTCCAGGTTTGCACAGGCTGATAATACCTAGAAAACATTAAAGGTGTAACAATACTCCCTCATCAACAAATGAAAGGACAATGGACACATTGCTAAATTAGATTTCCAGTTTGAAAACAAGCACACATGAAGAAGAACTACTAATCACAAACATTTTCACAAGGATGAAATTTTCTCCTTCCTAGTCAATAATATTTAACAAAACTTCCTAATCACAAAACTTTATATTCTCATTAAAAGACTGTGCTACTTTTGTCCTTCCTATTGTGAACAGTACTCAAAAGTTACCTGTGAAAACATATGCATGGAAGAAATGACAAAAAGACAAAGCTGTCTCTAATGAGTAGTGCTTAAGCCTGAAAGGTTTTCATCATCTGAGCAGAAATGTAAGATATTTCAATCAAAAGCTGCATCTTAACCTAACAAATTAATTAATTTCCCTTTAGTCTCAGAAGAATTCTAACAACTGTTAGATCTAAGTGCCTGAGTGCAGGAAGATGCAGTAACACACCTATCAGAAACTGTTTTTTGAAAATTTTAAAGTCATCACATGCCTCCTCTTCAAGCATGTGACAACACAAAAGAAACTTGAAAGATATCTGGATATTAAAATTAAGCTTAGCAATCATTTTCAGAACTTAAAAAATAACACAAATAGTGTCACAAAACAGCTTAAGTATAGCCTGGAAAAATTCCACTCAACATTTTGGTAAATGTTTATATTAACTGATTTAAATCTGCAAGACAGTATCTTGGCAAAAAAAAAAAAAAAAAACAAAAAGGCAATCCCTGAGGCAGTACCTTCATCTTACATATTATCATATCACAGAGAAAGGATTTAGTAAAATGAAAAAAAAATCTTTTTTTGATTTAGAAATATCCTCTACATGAAAAATTGCTAACTATGTCCATTTCCAACTTCTCCTCAGCTATGGCAAAAGCAGGTAAAGTATTTGCCAATAGCTGAACACAGACAAAAAGACTTCATTTACAGTGGTAGAACCATCTCAAATATAAGTTCTTATGATATTATGTTATTTTAAATATCCTTTCATGCATTAGATTTCAAGAATGCCCCTCAAGATATAATTTATAAAGCATTTTACACAGGAGGGGAAAAGCTGTGCCTTCTCAGGAGTCCAAGAAAACTACACATTGCATCCTCCGATTTTACAGTATCAAAACACATATTAAGTAGCATTGTAGGAAGGTATTGATAGAAATTAGACATACCAAATGAGACAGATCCTGTGTCATTTACACTAGAAAGTAAAATCACACTTTCAATAATCCAATTTCAAACAAATAAACAAGTCTTACCTGCCCATGATCGAAATGCTGCTACTATTCCCATTTTACTAGCTAGGAATCGTGCTTCTCTGTCCTCTCTGCCATTGAAACAACAAATGTCACAATGCAGGTAATCATTACAAAACAAACAGTACTACAGTATTATTATTGAAAGGTAGTTAACTGAGATAGGGGACAAAATCCAGAGTAAAAGGAATATTTTATTCATGCATATATGTGTACATATGTATTTACACAATGCATATACACACATAAAAGGTTTAGAATTTTTGATTATTGTTACTTTCCTCTTCCAGGGGAGTTTCCACAGGAGGAGAACATAAAAAAAACCGCAGAGGGGTCAGATGAATCACTCTGCACCTCCACTGACACTAAGTCTACAGCAGAGATGTAAAGATTTGGACCTTATTCAGTTACCCAGACCTAAGCATCTAATCCCGCTTCATAATTTAAAAATCCTGAATAATTCAAGTTGTAAGCCACCTCAAGAGATCTCTCTCTTGTCCAAATTACTGCACAAAAAGTTACCTGTTATCAGACTATGTCAGATTATAAAAACATAGAATGGTTTGGGTTGGAAGGCACCTTTAAAAGTCATCATAGTTCAACACCACTGCAAGAACTCAGTAAATGCCTTTACAGTGTCCAGAGCTTTAGGGAGTATACAAGCTTCTGTAATTCAGCTTGGAATACCTCCAAAAAAACTCAAGGCTTTATCCAGCTGGGTGCTAGAAACTCAAGGCAGCAGGACCTCTCTGGACAATATACTCTAACTCTTGACCAGCCTCATATAAAATTATCCCCACTGCCTTACATCAAGTTGAAATCTTTCTTGCTTCAGTTTGTCTTCTGTTGCTGTTTGTCCCTGTTGCTTCTTGTCCTCCCACCTTACACCACCATGAAGGGCCGTGGCTACATCATCTTGAAAGCATTTTCATAGGTAGTAAAAAGACTGCTATTCAGCAGAGGGTCTCCCTCAACCGTCTCCTCTCTAGGCTAAACAAGCCCTTTTAAATCTGAAATGCTTAACAGTATTTTAGAAAACTGCACTCTGGCCTATGATATTCAAGTTTTAGAAATTTAGCATTTGAAAGGAAGTACAGCTCAATTCTAATACTATGAACATAACTGATGGCACAAGTAGCAGTACTAACACTTACTTGAGTTGTCCTTCTGCTGTGTCTGGATTATGCCTGTAGTGAAAATCTGTGTAAGGGGCTAAAATTCGCTAAACAAAAGAAAGACACACATGAAAATACAGTTAAATCACTAGTGCCCTTTCCTCAGTCCCACTCCAAACTGCTATATTATTTCTGCTTCATAAATCTCAGTTTTTTAGCCTAAAACATTTTATCTTTTAGACACTGTGCACTAATACACAGGAAATCTGAGACAAAAGTAGAGCATTCAAATGCGTAATACAGTGTTTAATTTCTGTCACTAAACAAATAAAACTGCACTCACCTCTAATTCTACATCTGCTCGGACATACTGTCGGGTCTTTGGATGATTAATGAGGTGCAAAACTGTAGTTATCAGCGCCTCATTTATTCGGCTTAGCTGACAGTCAATCACATTTTTCAAGATGGTACTTAAACCACCCCGAAGTGCCACCACCTCAGGATTCTGAAGTGCTAGATAAAGGAAAACAAGGAATTTTGGCCAGTGATCTAAGGTAAAACATTTCATGGCATATGACAAAGTTGTCATCTCTAGTATGGGTATCTTATCTGCCCTGAACACTGCTGAGGCACATGTATGGCTTTTAATGGAACTAGCTGACACTAGTAATGAATGATGATTTTGGATTCACTTATCATACACAAAAATACTGGTCACTCAGTTTCCAGTTGAGTAATTTCTCAACTTAACTCCCAACCAAGTTTCCATACAGTAGTTTCTGGATTTTTCCAATAGAGTTTTCATACTTCACTGAACCAACATAGATATAATATTTATACTGAAATAAGAGTAGCATTTTGTTTATTTCTTTAAAACAGAAGCTTTAATCCTGAAAACAAATTACTGAATTATTTCCCACAGATTCATTTTGAAATCCTTCAAAAATTAGCAGCCAAATGAAAGTTTAGGGAGTTAGTATAAACCACTGTCCTGATGATGACAGTATCCACCCCAAAATTTTTTTAATATGAGGATATTTTGTAGTTCTCTGAACACTTCTAAATTTGTCAGCATCTTGTGTATGCAAATCTCCTTATTTCAAATCCATTAATTTAAGAAACACCAACTGCAGCAGAGAAATGTCTTTAAGGCAAACCAAAAACTGTCAAGTCTTGAAGGAAAAGATGAAAACCCAAAACCTTTGCCTACGATACATAAATAGATTTTAAGTAATTTTGGCTTATATCCTACAAACAACTACAATCCATGAAACTGTCAATAGGAACACTTAACATCTAATTCTCCATTAAACAAGTACTGCGAATGACAACCATGTCAAAACTGAACACTAATTAAGAAAAATTATCTTACCTAGTTCACAGATAATGGCTATACATGCTCGAACCATTCTATCTCTTTCTTGAAGACCATCATTTCCAACTGCTATCAAAGAATTAGTAATAGAACTGGGGAACAACGAAGCATTCACAGTGATCATCTGCCAAAAAGGAAAGAAAAAGCCTTACGGTTTCTTTACATTTCTCTAAATACACTTACATATTCACCAGTATTCTGTTATCTTCATACAATCAGACAGACCAGTCTACCTATTACTCAGTTGTATCTGGTGAATCTTCACAACTATTTATTTTGCTCTTGAAATTTTTTCAATATTAATTTGTTTGTCAATTTACCATTCTCTTTCTGCTTCAGGTTTTTTATTTTCATATTTTATCTTAATAAGAAAGAATTTAAAAGATGTTTTTGGCAGTGAGAATTAAGACTGCCATCATCATAGTTTTTTTTCTCCCAAGAATATCTTTATTGACAACATTATCCAATGACACAGAGTTGACTACAAATCCATCTACTATTAAGGACATTTTGCACTACAGAAAGCCTAGCTGTGAGTTTGGGACGCTCAAAATTCACACCCGATTAAGGAGCAAAATGCATTAAAGGTAAAGAAAACCATTCCTGAACAACCAGTGCCACCAACTCGCCACCGTCACCCAAATGAGTCTTTGATTACAAAGGCTGAGCAACTGCTTGTTCATATTTTTTCAATTTGTGAAAATTAAATACACATATCCTTCCGGAACAAGATCACTAAACAGATGTAGTACTAAGGAGGAAGCAGGTTTTTGTCTGACTACCTAAAAAGGGAACAATGTTTTATAGCCCACGCAGCCATGTCACCTTCTTTTCTCCACTAATAAATAAAAATGAGACATAAAAAATACTCAATACCCACCAAGCACCTAAAAAATCAAAACTAGTTTCCCATGCTTTTGTTTAACATCCTTTTTGTTTTCAACAAAACCAGGCTTATCTTCGTAATTCTTCCAAAACCATTTTGTCCTATAGCCATTTTACATCTCCCTTTGATGTGTTGCAGATATTCGTGCAAAGACAATTAGTTTTTTACCTTTTTTGCAGAGATGCTAAAATGAGAGGGAATCAACAACTACGACCAAAATACTGGAAGAGTTTTAACAAATCTATCTTGAAATACATGTTTTTGAGAAGCTTCTCGTTATACATAATGTTAATGCAATGAAACAGGAAGCTTTAAGATAGGACTTTAAAGAAAAAACAAATTCTCTCCCACCCACACAGACTTTCACTTTTATACTGGGAAGAAGAAAAAAGAATAAGCAACAGAATAAGTGCACCAATCCACTCTAAAAACTGCAACTTGTTTGCTACTGATATTGAGATGGTACTTCCTGTGAAGACACAAGCTGCTCTGCTTCACTGTCTTCTTTGGTTTGCAGACAAGAGAAGAAAAGGCTTCTTGTAACACTCAATTCTAAACACATCAGTAGAAAAAACAAATCTTTTTATTTACTTTGTATCTGTTCCAGGTAATAAAATGCAGTTCTAAAGACCAAGGACAGGTAAAGGAAAGCTACTTCCAAGTAGCTACAATGAAATAAGTAATGGAGACTATGAAGTTGGTCTTTTAAGACCCCTTTAGAAAAGAGGAAGAAAGAACATGGCTCATATTGCATTTAGCCATGACTTCTGCTATAAAAAGAAAACACCCAGACTATTAAATGTAAAAGAAATGTCTTATTGACTTCTATCAGATAGAAAAATGCTTCCGGAAGCAACTTCATGCCATCCTTTTCACAGCTGAAGATGTTACTAAATTTTAAGACTTTTACCCGTAAATGTAGAGGTGATTACAGTCAAAACATGCAGTGAACACTCAGCCTTCAAAAACTATTCAGCATGAAGTTTAAAAAGTCAGATTGTTTTAAAAATCTACCTACACCATTTAAACCTATTATTTTAAAAATAAAGTTTACGATTGTCTTTTCTAAATTCTTAAAGAATATTACTATTTTATGTTTTGTTGTTCTTCTCTTATGAGAAGAAAGAAAAGGGAAGGTTTTAATTTTAATGTATGCAATTCTCACTGACATTTTTACTACCTAAGATGAGGTTAAAGAGCCACATCTTGAAACTGAAAACAATAGTTCTGTGATACTGGAAAAACCCAGTTCAGTTTCTCAGTTAATTATCTCCTGAACCAGTCTGCTAGCTTTTTTCCATTTTATTTGACATTTATTCTTGCCTTTTAGTCCTTTATGTAATCTTTTAGGAATCCTGGCATCAAATCACTAGATCTGAGACATTGAGGGAGATGAAGACAGAGGCAGAAAAAGGGCAAGAGCAGGGTAACAAAAAGACAATGTGAAAATATAGAATATGCTATTCAGGAAGCACAGTATTCCTTGTAAAAGAATTTCTTGAGTACTGACTGCTCTATGCCAGCGTATGCCTAACTGCTGTGGCCTAGACAGCACATGAGAAAGCTGTTAAATTTAGTCGCAGCAGGCTGTGTGGCTTTTTGTTGGTCTGACACTGTCTTTTAAGAAAACAGAATGTTATAGGTAAGTTGCAAAAGATGCTAGAAAAGGCTTTCCATCAACACAGTTCTCAGCATCAAGGAACCACAAGCATGGCTGCAGAACCTGTGTATCTGATGCACACACCTGGTACACACCAATACCCTTGCACCATGATGGAGAAAAAAAAAAAACAAAACACCAAAGGTCAGCTCTAGGATTTCTTTGATGTTTCTCTTTGACCATCATTTTTTTCAGATCAAGCTAATGAATTTGTTTCTCTTGCTGTCTCTTCCTTCATAAAAACAGAGAATGCTCAAAAAAGCCCAGAAATAATGCGGATAAATTTCGGACCTAAATAAAACCAATTATGGATGTGCTTCCATCTACTGATGAGTCCACAATGAAGCTCTTCTTTCAAAGCAGATTCGTAAAAAACATTTATTATAAAAGTGCAACTTCCTCAAGGACCTGTTCCTTTATACTGGACTTTTTAAATTTGTTTTGGGCTTGTTTGAGTTTGGAGGCAGCTGTCTTTAAAACTCTTTTTTGGCACAGTTGTTAATCAAGTACATTGTATCTTGTGTGGGACAGAAAATATATTTAGGTAGATTTAAAACACAAAAAGAGATTCCACACAGACAGTACTCCTGGGGAACCATTCTTCAACTACTTCAAACTTTACTCCAGTCTTCAGTAGTTTCTATAAGAATATGAGAGCAATAAAGAACAGTGAAGTCCAGCACAAAGGCAGGATATTATGTTTCCTGAATACATCTGGTACCTCTATATGCAAATTTCTCTAGGGTGAACTGGAAAATACAGCTACCATGCTTTCAAATCTACATCCATGAGTACACAGTACAGTAACCATCACAGATGAAACGCATTTCATTGAGTATCAGAGACAAAATCCTTTGGATAGCATCAACTGCCACAAGCAAAGCAGTAAGGCTATAAGCATTCCTTGATGATCACTTCAGTGACAATTTTTCTCAGTTCTCACATGGCAGCAGATCTCCTAATCTCTGACTCACAAATGCTTAAACTATACAATGAAGTAGTCATAATTCCAATACTGAAACTTCAAGTTGTTTTTATGCCCTTGTATTCACTCTTTGATAAGTGTTTCCCAAACCTTGTCCAGTAAGCACGATTTTTCTAGCACACTGGAGATTCTAAATGGTAAAACTGTAAAATCAAAACAACTCTCTTCACTACATTTTTCTGTCTTTTAAATTATCAGCCGTATTACATGATAAAGGTAAAGCAAGGTATTAGAGACTGTGAAAAAGCATTGTTGATTGAGACAACCAGGAGTCAGCACAAGTGAGCGGCACAGCAGATACAACCATACATAGGAGCTTTTACCTTTCTGACTAATCGAAGTGCTTGTGTTCTTTCTACTTCATTACTCTGCTGTATGTCAATGCACCTAAAGTAAGTTAAAAAACACATTTTGTAACTTGCACCTTAACAGTTAACAACTCATGTTAATATTTGTGCATTTGAGTACAAAAGAAAAAGAACTGACTTATGGTTTAAAAACTACATTTTTCAGCAAATATACTCATTATGATACATCAGTTAGGTTTGGTTTATATTTTCCCTGCTATTTTCATTACAATTAAGTCACTAAAAGGTTCTCAAATATAAAATGGCAAAGCATAATGCTTCAACAACTATTTTCTGAGCTAGCTGCATTTGTCATTTGCAAATGAGACCACACCAACTATTTCTAATGTTTCACATCAACACACCTTGAGTGTTTGAGATCAGAAAAGTCCTTTTGCTCCAAAAAAGTTGAACAGCACACTAAAATTACATGTGTGTATTTATAAACAGAAATTCACACACATCTGTACCAGTATATTAAATAAAAAAATTCATTACAGGAAGCACTAGAAATGCTATTATTTACATCTATTAACCATGCTGATTGTATTATCTCACTTGCTGGTTTGCCCTTTGGTATTTTTCTGTTGCGTCATTGATTATATTTAGACTACAAATTCTTGGACATCAACTATTATAGCAATGTGACAATACAAAGAATCAAACAATTCCCATACAAAAACTTAAGACATGAAAATTATTACTATTTCAACCATATTAATTAACAGTTAATGGCATTTATGACTAAAAGTAGAAATTATTTGGATTACTTGTATCATATATTAGGACAGCATTTTATTTGGATTAGCTAGTGTGATGAGATACTCTGTTGAAGAAAAATGTATTTTATAAAACTACTTACTAAAAACATAAGAGAATATGGAAACACTTCCCTCCTGTATCAACCGTGAAAAGGCAAGTGATTTAGAACTTTACAGATTGTAACAAGAAGAAAGAGAAGAATTACCTGGCTATCAAATAATCCACTTTCAACTTTAGCACCTTCTGGAGAATAGTGGAGTCTCGAATAAGATAGCGGAGGGCTCGCAATCCTGCTGCTCGCACCTCTTTTGCTTCGTTTAGTAAAGCTAACCTCAGACTACAATGAAGAAAACAAGTGGGACAAACAACTATTAGGCAGCAGGTAGACTTCACCATCTGACATGCAGCTACTACTCACTCATTTAAGACAAAAAGTATGATTTTTAAAAATAAATGTTGTGAACTAATTTTCTGACTTTCAGGTCTTCTCATGTGCAACCCTTAAGGCAAGCCCTCATCCTGGTCAGCAGATGTAGACAATATAATAATCTTAAAAAGCCACAAATTAATTTTTTCCCAAATAACAGCTTGTACATCCATGAAATGACATAGAATGAAAACCTGTACATAAGTTGTTATTCGACAAAGCAGCTGAGCATAATATTAGTCCAAGAAAATGAAGGGGTAGAATAAGGTAGGTAGGAAGAAATGAGATATGGAAGAACTCTAGAAATTGAGTTACAAAGCATGAAGTAGCACACTGTCCTTTTGAAGGCCCTCAAGATATTCATCCCTCTTCCTCAACAACATGCAGAGTGAGGTGGGAATCCTCAACCTCCCAATGACACTTTTTAATAGGACATCTAAGAATGCAAATACTTAGCCACTGAGACTGAATTTCTACTAAAAAGGTTTAGGGATTTTTTTTTCCTTATTCTAGGGTTATCTTATCAGCTACTCCTAGGCAAAAAATCTTCAGTCTTTTGGTGAATACCTGGCCAGGGTAAGTCAATGTAACAGGAGCTTACTCCCAGGTGATACCTAGACAAAGTAAGCTGCCATATCATTTGCAGAAACAACAAACTGGTTACTACTTTCAGCACCAACAGGGAATTTTTTCAAGACCATCTTTCCTGTAATATGAATATGCTACCCACATTTCTTTGGACGCAGCCCAGGACACAGCTGGACTTCTGGACTTGCAAGACTGGACAGAGGACTGCTGACTCATGTCCAGCCTCTCGTCCAGCAGGACCCCCAAGTCCTTCTCAGCAGGGCTGCTCTCAATCACTTCAAGCCTAGCCAGCATTGATACTGAGTGTATTCTTGATACCACATTTGAGTCTCACTCCTGGCCCTGCACAGGACAACCAAGGATCACACTATGAGCCTGAGAGCATTGTCCAAATGTTTGTTGAACTCTGCCAGGCTTGGGGATGTGACCACTGCTCTGGGGAGCCTATTATGCTGCCCAACCACCCTCTGGATAAAGAACCTTTTCCTGATATCTGGGCTAAACTTCCCCTAACACAACTTCAGGCCATTCCCTTGGGTCCTGTCACTGGTCAATGGAAAGACCAGATCAGTGCCTGCTCCTCCTCTTCCCCCCATGAGGAAGCTGTAGACCAGTTAAAGAACTGGCATAGTGAAATTACAAAGGAAAAGATTATCATGAGATCCAACACTCAAAAGCAAAAGCTACCATAAAGAGATGTGTCACTGTCTTTGGGTACGCAGTGAAAACATACAGTTAATCAATAAGATAAAGACATCGGTTTTAGCTGAGAAAAAAATTACACAAGGCTTCCCAACATTTTGCTAAAAGAACAATTAGCTTTCCTAAGCTTTTTTGCTTAAGTGAGATCTAAATTGAAGGAACAGAGAAATGCATTAAATATTTGATCTTATTTGCTTTTGTCACCAGTGCTGGTCTTCAAGACAAATTTATAAATCTCTGTGTGGAAATAAGCATGTAGTTACACTGGACAGTCAAAATGGCCACAAAATAAGACTGAAATTCCACTTAAAAGTATATACACAGGACATGTCAGTAGCGAGGCAAGTAGTGCTTCATGGACATATACAGACCTGTACAACATAAAATACTACTCTGTATTTTGTAAATGTACATTTTTATTAGAAGTGCTTTCTACAACTACTGAAATAGAGGTACTTTTACATCTCTGAGGAGTATAATTAAGAAATCTACACTTCTAACTTGGAGGGTTTGTCTCTGTTTGCCTAAAAGTGAGTAATATATTTCTGATTTTACTCATTAAAGTATTTAGGGGTTATATACTTGCATTATGAAGCTTCAAACATATTATAAATACAAAACACTAGTTGAGAAGTACCAAAGAAGCTTATTTAGTTGCACCAAAAACAACTGAAGCTCCCTAGGACTGCCTGGTGCTCTTTACTACTTACCATATAATGATGCTGTCGTAGGTAAAACCTAACTTTTCTTCAGCATGGCCAATATTACAAAGAAGCTGAAAATAACAGAAAATATCTATTATTTATAGATCTCCAAAAATAACCATAAAAATCACAGATTTTGGGAAATGCTTTCAAAAAACCTGAGGAATTTAATTTGTGTAGCAAGGGAGAGAATACCGGCTTCAGACTTCCCTGAGAACTTCTGCTGCCCATATTGTGTTCCTATACACACCAGATATGGGGACTCACCTGTGGATTTTCATACCAAAAAAAGGTTGCATGGTTGTGTAAGCTGTGTACTGGTCAGTCCATTTTACAGCACCACATTGCTAGCTGGCAACTGGTAATTTGAGCAGAGACCTGCTTCAGTCAAAAATGACTGAAGTCCAAGCAAATCTGCAGGGGGCTCAGGTAAGAGTTTTGAAACAAAGACTGACACTGATGGGTCACTATCATGTTTTGTCACAGCAGCACAGAAGTACAAAAAAAAATCAGATGGTATCACCAAGTGTCTTGTAATGGACATTTGGTCTTGGCCTGCCACCCATCCTATAGAACTTGTACCTCTGAAAAATCAGAGCAAAGTTTGAATTTATGCACACAAAAAGACAGCTGTATACTGTCACAAACTGGACATTTCAACCATATCTAGTCATTGTGAACAGAGAAGATTTACAAGCACAGTTTTTAAGTCCAAAACCATGCTTAAAAGGAGCAACCTAGGTTGCCAGTGTTTTAGCCTCTTGAGGAAAGGAAAACAATCTCTTCTGTAAGAAGAGCTAATGCTGTTCTTCTTTTCAAGAACAGCAAAGAAATTCCTAGTAATCTCACTTATTATCCCTGGCTAAAATTGTAAAATATTATCATGTCCAAATCCCAAAGCACTTTTCTAAGCACTTCCAAAAAACTCAAGTGACTAATAGTGATTGCAATAGCTTTGCACTTTGTCCTCCATTTTCAAAACAGGCATGTGTTCAGTTTTAAGTCAGAGCAGTATTAAGTTTCTCCTAGTGAGGAATTCAGGAAGTATTTGTGCTAACTAGTCATTATGTCTGCTCTGAAAATACTGTGATATATCAAACCCTGTGACACATTCTTTATGTGCATTTACTTCTAACAATAAGACATTTGTAATAAACATCACAAACAGCCAAATCAAGGCTACTGTAAGTTAAAGTATTTAATGTGTTCCATGCTTCAGTTCTACTGCTCACCTCCGTCTGAAAAAATAACATATTGACAGAAACTCCTCCTTTAAGTAAACCAATAAGTAGAAATTAATTTGGTGATTACATTATGTCTTACAAAATTGTCTTTCAAGAAAAATACTTAGTGATAAAGTTGAATTTTAAGGCTGTTAATGAGAGATGATTAAATTGGCCTGGATCAGTCCCACATTCGGGCTCAAGTAATTTAAGTTAATTGAAGTATTTTGGATTTTGCATTTTTCTTAACCAGAGACAATTATAAAACATAAGGAAAGTTTTTACATAACCTTTTTTACTGCCTTTCAAATTTAAGTGATAATAAAACTAGGCAATTGATGCACTAACTGGTTATGACAGTATGTCACTTCCTAACATCAATCTATTTTTATTCCATGTTGTTGGACTGCCTAAGGCCACCACTGCTGCTTTAGCATTTCTATTGACATCTTATGAACTGTAAAAATTGGCTGGCAGAGTGTAAGCAAAACAGTGCGAGAAGATAGTGAGTAAAAACAGTTCATTGTTCAGTTGCAGACAATTACATGAATAGTTGTTTAGGCTAATCATTTATACATCTAAACGTTTCCCCAGTGTTCCACCCTAGACACAAATGAGAAATCCTAACTTAACATAACAGATTGTCCTCAGCAGCCTATTTTTCCTACCTTAAAAAACCCCATAGGATTCTGAAGTAGGAAAACCCCATTTTTTAGAAAGCTGCTATAGTATGCACTAGTGCATAAGTGCAGCTAGTCTCCAACCACACATTACCATTGGTTTGCATCTTGAGCAGTCCTGAGATTAAACTGAAGCACTTGACATCTTCCAGGAACCTACCTAACTTGCTGCACTGCTAAAAAATATTCAGTTCACTGAACCAGTTCTAGTATGCTTGTCATTCTCACTAAATATATACAGTGGTTATCAGCTCAATACCAACTGTTTTCAACTAGGTATGTACTCCCACTGCACACATCTTTGCTGATGCTGAAAAGAACTTGACCTTATCTTGAAATTCAAACACAGTCATGTAACCTGACAAGTTAAAACTTCCATCAGGTTTAACTGTTGTTTGGATATAAACTTCTGAATTTGACAGTAATAATTAGAAGTGTTTGATGGTGTCTGTGCATGCATCTAAAATACTTCTCCCACAAAAAAGAAAAGAGCTACTAGTTTATTCTCCCTTTAATGGGACACCAGTACTTATGTATTAGCCTTCGTGGAAATTTATACATATCCCATATAGAAAATGGCCCAAAAAGTTGGACAGCAAGATCAGAATTGAAAAGTGTTTCAGTGACTTGAAAGCCATGCCCAAAGCCAGTAAGAAGATTTAACTAAATAGTAGGAATAGCATATCATATCCTTCAGGGTACCACAAATTAACAGACACATAAGAAATGAAAGTAGGCCAGCAGAGAAACAGAAAATGTCCAGAAATTCACATTGAGAATGTTAATTTAAACAAAAAAAGAAAAAATTTTATCTCTGGAAATACTAATAGGACTGCTTTATGTTTCAGATTAAGACTTTTTCCATTTCACTGGTTGCTCTCAAAACTGCAAGAACAAAATTTTGTGTGCCATATTTTAAGAGCAAAGTGGAAAATGTGTAGCAGAAAAATGGGCAAGGCAGGTAGAAAATCCACCCATGAAGCCTGAGCCATTTGGTTTATTTAACCTAGGGAAAGGAAAAAACAAACTGGCCGGTAAGGCTGGATTTCTATAAGTTTGAAAGGGGGAAAAAATAGTCATGGAAGCTGCTGCATAACAAACAGATTGTGTTCAGCTGGTTCAAATTCCTTGGGTATTTGCTATGGTATAAATGTCTGTCCTTAAATATACTAAAAAACATTATAGCTTTCTTCTCATTTCACCTTCAAACAACATTAAGAAGATCAATGATTCTGGCCCAAATGCAGTGGTATTTGTAGATGGCTGAACTCCTGACAAAAGTCAATTAACTGTCATATGTCTGACTGTAAGGTTTAACAATTAACATACATACCATGATAGCATAACTCGGTAGGCAAGCAGTACCAGAACACTGAAATCTATCTTTGGCTATACATTGACATAGTTCATTAAAATGGCAATGGATTATCATATAATACCTGGAATTATGAAATTATTTATATGTTTATACTGTTTGTATTTTCAATATATAGATATTACCTACAAAAAGCATACATTTTTAAATACGCACATATTTTATATATTTTTATATCGGTATAAACAAAACCAAACAGAGTATACTTTGTGAATCAAACCTGCAAATTAGTATTTAGTGATCAAATACACAGTGACTGGGCACAGCAAAGACTCTCTGAGGAAAAGATTAAATATTAGGATAAAATGGCAAGTACACTAGGCCAGACAGTGACTAACTTACAGTGAAGGTTTTTTTCATGTTTACTGTCAGCTATGAGTTCTTCATACTACTCAGATGAGTCACAGCAATATGAGTAACATATCAACATGTCTTGGAAACAGTAGCTCAGAACAACAAAACCATAGGAGGTCAACAACATGCACAAATGGAGTGCACATTTGAGACCATTCCAATTTATATTTAGCAGAATAGCAACAGCAATTACTAGGTAAAAATATTATATTATTCTGTGCATTCAGAATGCAACTACTGCATTATAACTTTGGAAATACAGTTTGAACCACCACTGGTAATAATTAAGCAAAGACTACTATGCAGATCCTAGTCTTAAGAGAAACCCCTACTGACCATTCACAGCTGAATGTCTCTAAGTACATGTTCTGTTCCTATCTGCTACATCATCGTGAGATTTCAGGTTTTGTCAGTGGTTTATCAGCTTGGATGAATGTTACAGTCAGACAATACATTCAGTCTAAGATAACCCGGGTTTTGCAAAAGACAAAGAGACTCTAAAATGACAGACTATGAATCAGAGACATAATCCTGAAAGCCTCTATGGCCATATCCATACCCAAGCCACTCAATCCATATCATCCTAGTGGAAGTCAGCAACATGGCCAAAAGCTAACATATATAGAGCAGAATAGCAAAGCTTCATTAAATAATGACAATTAGTTTCAAACAGATTGCAAACATAATTTTCCATATCACTATATTACTGATGCTGTTCCATTCCTAAGGTTATATCTAAAATGAACTGCTTGAATTTGTCCTTTAAGAAGTACCTTTCTTTTTGAAAGAAAAACGTAAATTCATACAATATCTGTGGATTTATTTTTCAGCTTGTTGTTAAAATACCCTTTCAGTTTTACAAAGTTATGAAAGATCTCTCAGAAGCTCCCAGAGGCCTAAACCTTCTATAACAGAGGATTATAAATAAATACTTCAAATCATAAAGATACATTCCACTGGGTAAATGCAATTGTACAGTTTCTTCAGGTTTTCAGTGATTTATCTTACTGTTGTGCATGGGGGTGGGGAAAACCCAAAAGACATAACCATGACGTTTTGGTACTAATCAGCAGAAGCTGGGGAAGTTCAAGCTGCTTGCCTTATGTAGGTGGCCATATACATTAAAGATGGGTAATCCTACGCATCTTACTGGAGCTAAATGCATATTCCAAACTTCTGAACTGCTGTGACATTTGAAAGTGTCACTGACCATTTACTGGAGGTCAAATTCTCAAACAGTTTTCAGGTCAGAATATAAGTTAGCTTAAATAGAATGGCTTGAAAAGAATATAGATTGAGACAGTACTTCATAAAAGCTTTTGCCCACAAAACTGCAACTTCTTTTACTAGGTGACAAGAAGCAGAGAAGGAGTGTGCTCTCATTCAATGCAGATAAATTTTCTAAGTCTGCTGCTCCTGCAATTCAGAACTGAACATACCTTTCCATAGCCTGTGCATCACCAGACTGGGAATGCTAATTTCCTGGAACAGAAAACTTAAGACCACCTGTCATGCAAGAACAACTCACATTCTGCAGACAAAAGGCAAAGAACTGGAACACTAATGACTTAGCTACTAATGAATACTAGCAAAAATTTGATAAATGAAATGCAAGTTTTTGTAAAATATCACATATAAAGAATACTTTGCACAGTAATAATGGGTGCTGTGGAAACCTGAACAACACTAGTTAACACTTCTCTTAAAGGGAAGTAGCAATGAAACAGGAGTTACAGCACCTAAGAACAGAAGCTTCATATAAAGCATCTGCTTCACTGTCTCATTCTTGCAGATGAACTAGTGGACTGTAAGTCAACTACTGTTGACTTCTGATCACCATTATCTTAAAGAAAAATTTAAAGTATTTAACTTCTACACAAGACCCTGAAGTCTAATTCAGTACTAGTTCAGCAATTTTAAAAGAATTATTATGTTCCTGCTCCTTAAAAAAAGGGAGGTGAAGGAAACAGATCTCACCTTAAAAATCCAGTTCAGTTTCAAGTAAAGAAATCTGAACATAACACACCTCAGATATCCTGAAAATAATACAAAACTTGGGGTCTACCACCATTCCTTGTTCAGGAAACTCCACATTTGGAGTAAATTAACATTACTTGTTTCCATGTGATAAAACCATTTTGCTTTCTCTGACTGAAGAACTAAAACAGTAAGATTCACACTCTCTAAAGGAAAAATGGGGGTAATTGGGAGCAACTGTTTAGACTAGTTCAGATGTTTTCTTTCAAGTATAATATTTCTAGCAGGAGACTAATAGATGTTCCATATTATTTTATCTGAAATACACTATTTAAAATGTTCAAAGGTCATTTCCCTGTCCATAGTACAAATATCACAGATAACAAGTAGCTCTTTAAAAATGGACCACAAAATGCAAAAATTTCTAAATAAATCAAGTTCATATTCACTATAATTCCAAGACAGGATACAAACATCCTCAGCCCTTAGCATATCAATCTTACTCACACTCCTGTCTCACAAAGGAGGAACTGAGACTATACCAACTCATCGTAGAAGAAGAGAGTGCAAAAAGGAAATAAAACCATCTTGCCAAGCTCCAGGCTTTCACTTTTAACCACTGGAATGAAAACCACAGAATTGTTCCAACCACAAGGCAGACAATACAGTACAACTTGCAACTTTTATTCTATTCTCATGACTGCATTTACAGATCAAACAAAAATAGGAAGAGTTTTTAAAACCAAAGCACTAAGTTATACAAAGTACATACCAGTGAGATGAATGTAAGAACAAGTGTTCAATATTACATTGAGTAGTATGACTCCCTCATGCACCTTGATTCTGATTTAGAATCAAAATCAGGTTATGAACTACAGTCTACGTCCTCAAACATCATATTTAATTTTATTAAGTTGCTTTACACACTCATAATTTCCTGGTAGTCTTAAGTGCAATTTATGAAAAGCATCCTTACGCTTCTCCAAGTGTTTTTCATTCTCAATGCTGAGTTTAACAAAAACCCAAATAATCTTCAAATATTTAATTATGTAATTATGCAATCTCTCAAAACTATCTTTTAAAAGAATATTTGGTTCATGTTTTATTACAATATGCACATTTATTTATTTAACAAAGTTATTGATTATTTTAATCTGATTTTATATCTGATTTTCAATAGCAAAATTGACCCGGTTTTAAGATCCCTAGTTCAAATATTGGCTTTTCACTACAAATCATGCATCTATAAACCTAATTCAGCTCTTTAATTTTAAGACAACTAGAGAATTCTGAAGCATTCACATTTCAAAGTTCCCAGATTATCACAAAAAGGAAACCGAGCTATGCATCAAACTTTTCTAGCAGAATAAAGGGCATTCTTGCAACACATTTTGGAATTCCAGTGAAAACAGCAGCATTCTGTCAATGGCTGGTGTCTGACAGACACAAGCCAACAGGCCAAAGAAGATATCTCAGTGTGAAGTTCAGTTCCTTAGTAAATGAACCTCTTCCTGAACGTTCCTACATGTGTTCTGAACCAACCCAGAAAATTTTGAACTTACAGATTTGCTATTAATGCATTAGAAGATAAATTATTGTGATTTTGTCCTCAGTACTCACTTTCCTGTTAAGCAAATCTCACACTTTACCACTGAAGTGGTCAGTCTCACAAGGAGTGCCTTTAACAAGCAAGATGCCTATTTCAAAGGTTATCATGCATGTTTATCCTTCTCCTATCAACTAGTTCCCCACACCTTCCCTTGAGTATTCCCTCCCTTCACTTAAGATTGGCTCAAAAATGTCCAATAGACTCCTGGCAATCATACTCAATTCTTTGTAACAAACTTATCTGCAAGCATAATTTAAACCTTACTTCATTCCTTACATTCTCCGCTGCTATGTTATTTCTTGGCTTCTGCCAGTTGCAGGATCCATCCTTAATTACAGGAAATCAGTTTTCATTTACAGGTGTGTTGCCCTATCTCTATCAGAAAGGTGTACAACACACTACATCCCTCTATCAGCCCATCAATCTCGATTCACACTGAAGCTTCAATGTCTCCTGCCTCACTGACTGCAACGCATGTTTCCCTTGGACTGACAAATGGAACACTGGTCCAACCACAACCACTCACCATCCTACAATGAACACTCTTTCCCCAACTCCCTGACCACTTCCCATGAGTCGTCTCAGCTTCTCTCCACAGGTTTCTCTTTTACCCAAAAAATGCTGCATGTCCTTCTGAAAATCTTTCATGGTTTCTTTCGTCAGCTTACACCCTCATGCTGCAATAAGTTTTTAATTCTTGCCTCATCAGCTCACAGTGACAGCTTCCAATGTATCTTGTATTTTCAGCACGTACCTGTCACAGGTCCGCAATTTGGAAGAAGCACATCAAAAATCATCAAACAAGGACGTATTGCAGAAATGTACCCTCTAAATCTTATTCACTATGGAAACTGCAGTGAAAGTCACAGTTTCTATTCTATCACTGTTCAAAACATTGCATATAATGTATATTGATACAGTCCTCCCCTCTCACTGTACTCAGTTTACGTTCAGAAAGTATGGCATTTTACATTTTTTATTTCAATTCTATACAGCAGGAATCAAATCTTTAGCTCGAGTTATGCAACTTAACCCATTAATTGGGAGAAACTTCCATCTTCTAAGCACTAAAATATTACAAAAACTCAGCCAGCAGGACAGATATGCAACCTTAAGCATAACTCTGCATTCACACATTTGCTTGTCCTTATTTGTTACCTTCTTTTCCCACAGTATGTAGGCTCCAAGTACTGTTCTGTAATATTAAGCAATTTCATAAACATCCCAGCCAATGTCTGACTGAGTAAATATGAAACATTTTACCTGTACCATTACTTGTTCTATGACACTATTTGAGCTCTTACCTTAGTAAAATTATTCAAGTGACCTAGTTTCCTCATATTTGACACGCCCTGTAATTTGGCCACATTTTGGAGAATCTCTCTCATGTTATCACAAGGGTCTGCAAAAGAAAAGAGGGTATTAGCAGATACAGTAAAAGAAAAATTAAAAAAAAAAAAAAGAAAAATCTAAACATGCATTCAACATGCAGCTTCCTAAATATAATAGGCGCTATCCTGGTCTCAGTTAGGGATACAAAGCACTTTTGTTCCAAGAAGCATCAATGTGATTTATGCTAGGGACCAAAACCATGCATACCTGAGTTCACTAGAATAAATGCTAAAGGTCATGGAAGAGAGACACTCTTGCTTTAAAGCAAACTTGAATCAATATCTTAGATTTGCAATTAACAAAGAAATCTATTTAGTGTCTGAAATGCCAATCCTTACATCTTGTAAGTGAACAACTTTACTGTTAATCCCCTTGTAACTTAAAGTAAGCTCAAAAACCGAAGTTAAAATATAGCGTGTTACTGGCACCCCATATTACTCCTTTTTTCTCCTCCAGACAAAGCGTTGGTGGGATTTTGGAAAGAAGAGACCTCTTTTCTGCTCTCCACATTAATTGCTTTCCACAATGATGCTTTAAATAGAAGGCTAGGCCTTTCCAGTGATGTGGTAAGTGAACTACAAGGCAAACAAGAGCCTTAAGAATGCTGTCTTCTTTCTTCTTAAGGGTCTACCATCCCAGCAAAACCAGATGAACAAAAAAATGCCACCACTACTCACACACCAACAGATGACCCTGCATTCTGTTAGAAAACAGAGAACGAGTACCATGATGAGAAGAGACACTCTTGTTCCACTTTTGGAATTAAGGCAGGAATTGAGGCAGAGTGGAACAAGCTGCACAGAGTGAGGCTGGGCCCAGGGAGCTACTGTAACATTCACTGCAGTTAAGTTCTGTATGTGATGGTTGTGTGGCAGAGCAGGTTTTAAAGGGACCTATTTGATGCAGGATTCTCATGGAGTTTTAGATTAGACACTGAGGATAGGTATCAGCAGTTCCAGAAAAATTAAAAACCAAGGCTATCCTGAAGATTCAAACCATAGAAAGTAATACATTACCAAACAGAAGAAATAACATTACATACATTCATTACATAAAATGAAGTCTTTAGAACAAGCCTGACATCTAGTAAGCAGCAAAGAGCGAGCTTCTGTGTGTGATGTCCCACACTAACTTCAGTAAGAAAAACTTGCCTCCTACTACAGAATGGAACAGCTACAACTGAGTTTGTGGCACATACAGAGTCTTTTATGTTCCTTTTACTTGTCAAAGTGTGTTTGTGTATATTTCATTATGGAAATGAAATCAAGAATTGGAGATTTAAAGAAAGCATCACCTTCACTACCTCTCTACAAACCATGCTTTTACATGACTTCCCATACTTTAAAAACTTAAACAAATTTAGAAAAGCAAACATAACTAGCAATCTTACTAGGATATATCCAGAATGTGTTTGGACAGACACAACCTGTATTTGCACCACCACCAGGAATCAAGACATTATTTAAAATTATGACACAGGTAGGCACCCCAATTGAAGTGTACAAACCTGTTAACCCACTGTAATCAATGAAGATTCTGTCTATCAGCCAATGAAATCAACTGCCATCAGCCTGATTAGCTGCTAGATGCCTACTTAAAGGTAAGGTAAGCAATTGCATTGACTACGGTGTTTATAATAAAACTTCAGCACATGTAGAGACGTGCTACTGCCACATTGTATAATTCTGGTAATTTTCAAAAAAAGGATCAGTGAGATTTTGGGAAGACAAGGTAAGTCTTAAACATGGCATCAATTTCTATTAGCACCAGCTTGATGTGAGAGATCCTTTTCCACAAATCTACTCACAGCATACGCAAAGTCAACCATCAGATACACAAGTATGGACACAGCTACTCTGCACCGCTGTGCAGTATGCACAGTAAAACCAGACAGCTAATAACTTTGAAATTAAATTGGAATATGTGCATGGACCTCTTCACATCCCTAGGAAAAAAGAAAAAAAATATCTTTTATGTTATTACAGAAATTAGAGACAGTGAGAATATTACTGGATCTATACCAGGTTTAGGATTCCTCTGCACAATTTGCTTTTCCAGGGCTTCACTCAGTTTCAGAGAATAACACAAAATCATGGAATGGCTTGGATTGGAAAGGATCTTAAGATCACCTAGTTCCAGCCCCCTCACCACGGGCAGGGAATCTTTCACTAGACCAGGCTGCTCAGAGCCCCACCTAACCTGGCCTGGAACACTTTCAGGGATGGGGCTCACTGAAAACAAGTAGTTTGGATTAGTTAATGGCACTACAAATAGTTTGTATCAAAAACGTAACAGGAGAGGAAGATAACCCAGTTTCTTTGAAAATACAGTCTGGCTCATATCTATGCTTTGGCTTGCCTTGGGTAACATGTGTGAATTTCCCTGGCTCATAACACTTTTGGACCTGTAGAATTCCCCGTTATGGCACTAGAAACATCCCAGGTGAGCAGTTTTAGAGCAACATAACTTTCCAAAATGACTGAAAGTATGTTTTGATTTTGAAAGTGCAGATGGCTACATATGCACAATAAACCCCTGCAAAAACTAAGCTCACTGTGTGGACAGGAAAGACCACAAGACTAGCCCAGAAAACATCTTGTGCAATAGCAATGGACATTCTCATTCAGTTATCTGATAAAGCTGGCATTAACTCAGAAGTGCCCAAGTTGTCCTGAGGAAAAAGGCAGTCAGTTTGGATGAGAAGAAATAACGACACAACAATACTACAATCTCCCATATTAACAATTCTGTAGCAATGACAGATCTGTATAATAAGGACGCCTAAAGAAAATGTCTACTAAAACCATTTTCCTCTATTTTTGCATAAAAAACTGTGGTTACATCAACTTTTTCCTCACTGTATCCTCTTTCAGTTGAGCAAAAACTCATTTTTAGAGACTGAAAAGTTTGAGGAAAGAGAGGTTTGTGGAGCTTAGCAGGGCACACAGGTATTTCCCAGAAGCTTTATTAGCAGGTAAGTAATTTGAAGCAAACTAGGGACTCCAGAGCAAAAGCTACAAAACTGTGAGAAAACTGAGAACACGACAGATGTGTCCACTACTGAACTGATAACATAAATAGAGCAAGTTAGCTGTCTCACTCTTCAATCTTATCAAAACCAATACTGCTACAGAAAAACAAGACAGTAAAGAAATAAAGACCCTCTCATAGTTTATTACCTCAGAAGGAACTAAAATAACAGAAGTCTTTTTGGTCAAATACTGTCAGGTGAAGTATTGTTTTAAACTTCAGAAGAACCTTCTCACAAAAAGTATCCTATAAAAAATTTAACAAAATAACTGTGACATTCTAACTTCATGGAAAGATTGGCTATCTTCTTTTTCCTTCTTCTGAAAATGCTTCATACAAAGAAGCAGAAAATTCATATTACTTACTAAAGTATTACTCATTTTAGTAAAAGTACAGCCAGTAAGGAATGTAGACAGGCCTAAGAAAACTTAATGTCACAGATGTAAAAGAATTTAAACAAATCAATATGACTTCCTAAGTGGCGATTTGGTCCTTCGCTAGTCTGTCCCTCACATTGAAATGGACTTGGAAAGAGATTGAATACATCCTGGATTCTAAAAACTAAGCTAGGTAGCTTTCGTGTAATCACGGATCAGATAGAGCACTATCTTCCTGTCACAAAATCTCACAAAGGCCGAGTAATGCAGAAATAGCAAAAGCACAGCCCAAAATCACAGACTGATTTTCCAAAGAAATATCACAGCCTTAAGATTTCATTGTCAAGGTTAACTGTTCATCTTGGCCCTGACAAAGACTTTTTTTTGTTTGGTTTTCTACTTGTTTCAGTTTGTTGGGGGTGGGTTTTTTGTTGATTTTTTTTTTTTGTTTGTTTTGGTGAAGGGTTGTGGAGGGAGAGGAAGGGGCTGTTGTTGCTGTTTCACAGATTCACAGAATATTCTAAACTGGACCCACAGGAACCACTGACTAACTCTTAGGTAAATGGCTCATACAGGGATTGAACTCAAAACCCTGGTGCTATTAGCACCATGCTCTAGCCCACTGTGCTCATCAGTGTTGTATGTGTTGTTGTAAGGACCCCAGTATATATCACTGCTGTAGAGATTTCTTAGCTCTTACTCTCTAGCTCCTCCTGTTTTGTACCTAAAACAAAAAAAAAGAGAAGATGAGCCACTTACTATTTTAAGATCCCCTCAAAAGTCTTTTCTTTCCTGACTCACTGCATTTATGACTTTTATTGGGAGAAATTTTTTCACCCAAAGCACTGTCAAGCACTGGAAACAAGTTGCCTGGGGAAGTAGTTGAGTCACCACCACCCCTGGAGGTAATTAGAAGATGCACAGATGTGGCACTTAGGAACACAGTTTAGTGATGAGCTCAGCAATGTCAAGTTTATGGTTGAACTCAGTGATCAACCAAAACAATTCTACAATCTCCAGCTGGCACGGCAACAACCAAGTATCTTCACATTCTTTCCCATGGTGCTTCTGAGGGTGGAGCTGTGCAAAATGACTAAACTGATCTTCCAGCTTTTCTCTGCCAAAAAAAGTTCAACCCCTTCCTTTACTTTCCTTCCCTCTCCTCTCCCACTCCTTTACACTACTTCAGCACCCATCTTCAAATTCACAATAAAATTATCCTGCCAAGTATCTCAGTAGAATCCTTTTCTTGTTCTTCTGACTATGTTAGTTCTCTACTGAGTTACTGACTCAAACTGAATACTAAATTCTTACAAAACCCAGTCAGAAGTAGCTGTGCCAATGAGCCATTCACAGGTAGAGTGGTGGAAGCAAGACATACCTGTTCCACATGACACCCAGTAGAAAGAAGTCACTTTTTTTTTTTTTGCCTAGACTTCACAACTCGCAAGTTGTCCCAATTATTGTACAGAAAGCCACTTTGCTCAAATGTCATCCAAAAACTTGTTGATACATATAAAAATTGCAAGTCAGCCCACTTGTGTCCTGCAGCAACAGCTTAGCTTGCTCATCAATATTCTCATTTTCTCTCAGTCTGCTTTTTGTTGGACAAAAAAGCAAAAACTTTGAAGTAGCAGTGGTTGTTCTGTTTACTTCTGTTATACTAAACAGAATTTCACACCCACAATTCTTTGCACTAACACCCTGTACTTAAAACTATAATCTTTAGCACAGAGCAAAGCTAGGGTTTTTTTTAAAACTCTAGCCTCAAAAACTCCATGATTCTCTATGCCTAAAAGTAATTCACAGATGCTGTATATCAAAAATCTCCAATGTTGTGTTGTTGTTTGTTTTTAAACTCTCATGACCTTTTAAGGCTTGACTCATTTTTTCACCCCTTCAGGACCATGACATTGTTTTTCCCCAGTGAGAACCATGATGCATTCTGACAGATCCCATTCTCCAGAGAGAAAGAACACGACAGAAGTCCAGCTACACAAAACAGCTAGGCTCCATCTAATGCAGGGATGAAACAGGACCAGCAATAGCTATATTAGCATAAGTGACGACTCCTTTTGCCTAACAGATTTAGCAGCATTGTTTGTCCAAATTCAGTATGCTAGAAGCATGCCAATTCACCGTTCTGTTAGGCACATGTGAATGAAAAGGGAAAAAAAAAAAGAATGAAGGCTTGAGCACACAAATAATTCAGTAACCCTGAAGTCAGGCATGAGTTAAACTGAGCAGTGTGTATTATATGCATCACTTGGTAGGCGCTAAAACAGTACAGAGTACTGTACACAGCAGCCAATATATATATTCAGTAACTCTCAAGTGAAAGACGGATGTCACAAGAGCAGCTGATGTCACACCTACTAGAATCCCAAGGCCAAAAAGTGAAATAAATGATTAAATACTTATAAATTCTTCCTTTAAAGAAGGAAGTTGTATTTCACTACAGTCAATCATCTCACCATTGACATACACAAGAGGTTATCCTCCTCTTACAGAAAGAATCATAGCAATGATTGGATAATGGATCATTTTGGTGGACCTCCTCTACACCTCTACATTTATTAGATATTTTTGAAGTGTAAATGCCATGCAATTGCATATTGTTAAGCTGTTCTTAGCTTGTTAAAGTACAAGCTGCCAAAATGAAGGAAGTTGAGTGAAATACACCAACTAGAAACGCTAATGCACTGTTCTCCACTTCCCCTGAAACAAGTTATCAGTTATTAAAAGCAGTGAAACATTAGAAATCAGTTACTTGGAGGTGTCTATGTAAGAGTATGTGATAAGTAATCAGCCTTCTAAAACACATTTTAATCAAGACCTTTAATAATGAAATGAGACCTCAACAGTAAGTCTCATTCTACCATTATCAACTTGTTACAAAAAAAACCCAAAAAAATCAGGACACTTATGCAATCTTCTTGATATTAAAGTATTCTTAATTTAAATTTAATTCAAAAGATGGAAACTGCACAGAAAACCTGAGAATATGAAAGATGAGAAAGCTACATAAAAAAAGCAAACTCTGCAACACAGATCACTCCTGTATTATTTGTATTAACACATCAACTCTACTTTGCCAGATTCTAAAAAATCAGTGCATGAACACTCAATGTGTGGTTTTAAAAAACACATTAATATATGTTTAGACTGAAGGTATATCTCAATTTATAGTGTAAAACCAAAAAACCCTGTCTGTTTGTAGTATTACATTAACATAGTTATGGTGAAAAATGTAGTGAATACTAAGCCAAACAGATAGCCTCTGTGATCATAGTTAAAATTCTGCTATCACACTTTGAGCCATAAATACTTCATACTGTAAGTTTTGCCAAATAAGACTTGAAAATTTTTGATTAAAAAAATTCACATGCATATCAAGTCTTATCAATTGAGAGTAACCCCTTAAAAAGTACCTATGACTAAGTGCGATTTCAGCAGAATGCACCTTCATTTAGTTTGATTCCCAGACCTTTCATGGGGAACCATACAAAGAGCACTTTATTTTGAATATAGGTAAGTTCCAGTAACTCATGTACATGAAAACAGAAAGCAAACAGAAACTAAGAACTGAGACTATATTCCCCCTTGCTTAAGAAAGGCTGCTTAAGAAAGCTATGAATATATGAAACTGGCTCACTAATATGGAAAAAAGTACACATCCTCTCTTTCAAGGCAGTCAGCAAAGAAAGTCTCAAAACTATTCCTCCCCATACATCACTCCAGTAAAAAGCTCATGTACAAAAATACCTACGAACTAGACATCAGTGGAAAAGACAGCATATTCAAGGTAGGATTCAGGAATCATTAGAACTTCAGATAAACAGGAAATCAGGATTACTTTGGCACACATGTGCTTCTGAAAACATTACATAAAATTTAAATGTCTACTGTGATTGTACAGATTTTTCTTCTGCAGATGTGCATAGATGTTGTAAATTAAGAGGACTTTTTTTTTTTTTAAATTTCAGTATTCTTAAGTACATATAAAGGTGGCAGCAAATAAGCAGTTTGGTGTTCCAGTCAGCTTGAAGAGCAGCTTCAAAATGAACCACTTTCCAAATTGTGGTCTTATAATACTATTTCTAACCAAGACACTAAGATTACACCTGTACAAAAGTCATTCTTATATCCTCACCTAGGAATTATGTTAATTATTCCCAATGTGTGATCTTGTATGGCAGCTTTGTACAGAGCATTGCTTTACTGCTAAAACTTCTAAAAAATGGGTTTCATAGATGAAATGTTAAAAGCTTTCCCAGGATAGAAAGAGAAAACTGAAGGACCATTCCAAAGGATAACTACAAGTCTGACTTGACAATTAATTACATACAGTGTCTGATAAACTAACTATTCTTTATACAAAATCTAGAATCCTGCATAAACTTCCTCAAAGACCAATTATGAGAATAGTATTAAATAGTATTAGTTAAGAGTATGTAAGGTACCAAGGCATATTAAAAAAAACAACTCTTATAAAAAACTTGTCTATTCATAGAGAGAAAATATTTCTTTAGTCCTCCATTTAAATTTACAGTTATATCCTCAACTTCCAGGTAGATATGATGTTGATGACAAGAATCACAGCAGTAAGTCTTGATACATATCTTTGTGAATTACAAACTTATTCCCAGTGCCCCCACCTCTTGCCCCTCAATAAAATCCCATCAGAATGTCATCTCTCTGCACTACAAGACACACAACTATAACTATTGCATATTATCATGATTAAAAGCAAACTAGTCTTTTGAAATTTTTATCATGATCACTTAATAACAATCAAATATAAATTATTCTGGAATACAGTTAAATTCAGGAAGAAGTTCCTTAAATTTTCAAAAACTCAGATGTTTAAAAGAAAAAGAAAAAATAAAGGAGACAAAAAACACAGAGGGTCAAAATGCTGGAGGCTGGGGAACATTCCATAACTGTGTGACTACGCATTTGTTTGCCCTGTTGTTCTGCTCTCTTCTCTGCAACAATTATAAACTACTGCCAAGGTTGGAGTGACCCAGTACAACTGTTCTTACGGTCAAGAGCCAGTAAAAGCCTTTCCCAGATTTACAAAATTTCTTATGTCGGTACACAAATCAAATTAACACTTCCCAGAACATCAACAATGAATTTGAATGGTGAATATAAATTTATTGTAATGGTTTAGAAAATTATCTTCAGTTTCTCCAATCCATTTTCTTCTTTTCTACCACCACTCCTAGAAGCAGAAACATCAGGATGGTCGTAATTTTCAGTTGTTTTAACAAAATCCATGCCTTTCTGACATCTTGCAACCAGTATTTGGAGAGTGGACCAGGCAAATCTGCTTTCAAAACCACCCAGAGAATTTTGATCACATATTTCTCTGAATATTATCAAACTGAAATATGATCTTATTCTGAGACTATTTTCTCAATTAGTGTTCTGATTCTTCTCTGCATCATTTCAATATAATCAAGAACCTGAAAGCACAAATGTTACAGGGCTCCCACCAATAAACTCAGAAGTTGTCAGAAGTAGCCACTGTCCCCAGAAATATCCTGTTACGTAGGGCATCATGTAAGAAGTCTATCAACACTAGCAGATGTAGGATCACCTAGTTTGCCAATCAAGACATGAAGGGCAACTTGCATGACATGGAAACACCAAAGTAGTAACATATTCAAATTCAAACATTAATACAGGGACATAACTAGAAACTACAAGTAATTCACAAACAGCACTGACTGAAGTAGGAAATATTTAAACTGTAGCAAATGTCATGTGCTAATTTCCTCATCCTAAAATGCTATATAACCAGAAGATTTCCAAACAGTGCTGACTGATGATATTTGCAGGCTTCATTCCTTCATATTAAGGAATAGGACATGTCCTTGCATCACACAGGTAATATAGTCACATTGCTGCGACCATTCAAGACTTCTACTCTTTCTCCTGAAAAAGGACAGGAAGTGTCAGTCATATTTATAGATTTCACAAGATCTAAATACAATTCTCTGAAGACAGAAGACACCTAATCTATTGGTCAATGTCAACTTAGAAAAACCTATCCAGCTGAAGTAACAGGCTAAGCTAAAAACTGAGCTGCAAATGCCGCATTTATAGAAACAGCAAGATTTTTTTTCTATTTAATTTTTTTGTACTTCATGAAAAAACCCAGAAGTCTACCCGTGACACACACATATGGTTTGCATAAAGAAGGAGATGAAGACATTCTAAATTCTCTAGATATGAGGTTGCTCAAACTGAATTCTGACTTCACTGATGCTAAGGAGGTAACAAAGGAATAAGATTACTTACAGATTTAATAATTTGTTTTTCAATAAGTAATTTCTAGGCAACAGCTGTTCTTGATAGTCCTCCAAGTAAGTATTTTTAAATATATGTATTTATTTATAGTCTATGTACACTTCAAGCAGGAAGCCAATCTTCTATGCAGCTAAAAAAACCGAACAAAATCCCTGTGTTGTTCATCATACACCTTTACATTAAGAGATTCATTAAATTATTCCTTGTTACTCTTAGAGTTACTGTGTATTTTTCCATAAGTCAAGGCCATACTGTTTTGCTTTAAACACCTTAACTCTAAACATAAATATCTCCAACCAATCATTCTATCGTCTCAAATCAACAGAAGTAGTTCATTTCACAATGAACACTTATGCAAATAGGGCACAGAGATGTACTTCATTTCAGCCAAACAACTGCTAACTCACAGGAGCCATTTCCAAGATGGCAAGTAAGTCATCTTCACCATTTTGCCACCCTTTTTCCTCTCTTGGACTATAATGGTTACTGAAAGTATAATTTATAAACAGCATGACATTTATTATGTTCTCTTACCATTTTTCTAACTGAAACAGAATTAAAAGCTTTCATTTTGCATCTCAAACAATTAAACACAATTCTACTAAACAAGCAAATAAATAAATAAATAAACTAAAAACTGTGTTTCTGAAAAGTTGCAGGAGCAACCAGCTGAGTGAATTTTCAGATCTACCCAAACCCATAGCAGTAGAGAGCAGATGAACTAAAATGAGCTTAGAAAAGTCTAGGGAAGAACAAAACCAGTAAATTTGGGGGGAAAAAATCTCCCCTTTTAAGAAAATGTTCATAAAGGCTATCATTCAGGTTAATTTTTTAATGAACAACCTTTTGATTCAAAGGCTATTGCTGTTCAGGTAGAATTCAGGTGAAGAGATTTTCTCATTATACTTATTTATGCAAACTTATGCAAGCCACTAGTGACAGCTAGAAAGCTTTCAAGTATGTGCTAGTAAAATTCAGTAACATAACTAAAAAATATAACTGTAAGTATTTTTTGTTTGCTTTTTGGGATTGGGTTTTGTGTTTGGTTTGGGGGCTTTTTACTACATTTTCTCATTTATGCATCTTTACCAGTGTTCCTCCTTTACATCAGATGCAAAGATTTGATGAATACACTTTTCACTAATCACGTTCAGAAGTTTTGCTTCCAAAATCTCCATCACCACACCAGATGATAGCCAAATGAAAAAAAAAATTCTGCAACATATACAAATATACCAACATTACAGACTCTTAAACTAGAACGGATACATTTTATTGTCACAGTTACAAGTGCTCCAGTTAAAAAGTTGACAAATACCAGCCAGCACTTCCACAGCACTGTTACCTCACCGACTCTTCTGTATCAGAACTATTCACAGGAACACTGCTCAGTGTGCGAATTTGCCTGCACTATTGTGCGAGCATCTGCCTACATGTAGGTAAAACACTTCCAAAGAAAAGCAAACTTCTTACTTTACCTGATATTTTGTGTAGTCATCTAAGCCTCAAGACACATATTCTTGTCTTAGTCGCAAGAAGGTAGTTAGTATTAAAAGCAGATGACTTATGCCACTTACTGTTTTGAAAAAGAAATCTCAGGACGAGTTTCTCTTAGCATAAAAATTAAGAAAAACTTGTCTGATTTTTCAGTATGTTCCCCAAAGTCAGTTGTCATTTCAGTATCTCTTCTTAAGCTGTCCTGTAAAGTTCTTGAGCATTGCTCCTTTCTGCAGTGTCAGAGTTTGTATGGATATTAAGAGTAGGAAAACTGCAATTTTAACTACGGCTATTTCACTTCTTCCCACTTTAAAGAAAAGTAACTGTACCTGAAGTTAAGCATCTCTTCTGTGTTACCAGGGTAAAACTTCTGAGATTGCTAGGTAACTGGTAAAGCACAGATAAAGGTCATCAGCTTGGGCAAGTGATGCATTTCTTTATGGACAGGAGAGGGTAGACACAGCTTCTTTCTTGACTATCATTTATGATGAAGGGTGAGTTCCTTTAGACAGCATCTACACTGGATAGGCTCTAACAGAAAAATTGCTGAAACTAAGCATTACTCTAAATCTCTAAGTGCGAGATGCTGGGAAGCAACAAAAAAACCATGAATAACATTTATGACAAAGACTCAAATATATCAAGAAGGCAGCAGGAGACTTTGATACTTCAGCACTCAGGGAGGAAGAAAGTATGTTGAAGAAAGTAGTGAAAACATAGCATTGCTTAAATATCTATGAAGGTGTTTGGATCAGTATAGTGATACCGATCCAAATCACAGAATAATCTCTTGTAATAGAAAGTACAAGATCTTAGAACAGTCGTTTTATTCTCTGACCACAACAGCAGGAACAAAGAACCCACACACAAAAACAAATTTAGAGGTGCTGTACTTAAAAACTTTAAAGAGAGACATAAGTGCAGATCTTCAAAGACATGGTAGTACGCAATTCTTACAGAAATCTGTAATCTTAACAACAGGCAAGCAAGCCATAAGATTTTAAAGTGGTCTTTTGCTGAAATTTTTCTTTCATTAAAAATGTGGTTCTTGTTTTGAAGAAATGGAAAGTGGAAATACTTTACGCATACACCATCTCAGTAGTTCTGAGAAGTCTTAAGATTATAAAAGCAGCGCTTAGGAAGCAAAGCCAAAGGTACAAAAGTGTTATTAATCTAACTGGGACAATGCACTATACAATTCTAAAACAACAGTCAACTAAAGCACAAGTGCAAGCACAAGCGCAGACAGGACAGTTAAGTGTATGACTTAATTCTGAAGTGCATGTATTCAGCACTTCAACTCTCTTACTTTTAAAACCTATCGAAACCTTCCACATTGCCAAAAAAGCTAGCAGGCCACAATCACTGAACGCTTTCTCTTTGCTCCTCCTATATAATAAAGAACTCCAACATACAAAAATAACACAGCATAACAATTCTCAGCTAACAAAGTAAGAGGTCTCTCCAACAGTTTTCACCCCATTGTTGCATATTTTGCGCCTCAGGAGACTGAATAAAAAATGTCACTAATTATCTTATGACTGTTACAGTTTCTGTTACAGATTCACAAACAAGGGAGCAAAAAACACCTATTGCTCTGTGTGACTTGCTCAAGCACAACATCTTGCTATAGCTACCCATGAAAATGATGGCATACTGCAACATGAGGATGAAAGGTACCCACACATTTTGATTATCTGGCTATTTTAAAAACACTGTTTCTATGGTGTGGTAGAGCCACACTTCTCCAAACTTTCAAGCCAGGCTACATTTCCCACAAGTACAGAAAGAAAGACCTAAAGGCTTTCTGTAACAGACTTGCCATTAGCGTGGAAGAACAGCCTCTGAGCCATTAAAAAGTATGCACCAGCTGCCATCTCTGCAGTGGTTTGCCTACTGCAACGCTGTAAGCAACACAAAAGGGTTATTTTCTGCTTCCCCTACTACTTGAGATTTCAGTATCAGATGTGTGCTCTGTTCTCCCTGCTTCTTCTACACTGATGAAGAAAGCTGGAAACAGTATGGTCACCAAATCTCAAGCTGATTTTGGAAACAAAATTCATCTAGCCTTCTTTAACTATCCCACAAATAACCCTTAAAAATGCCTGACATTTCTGTGGGCTGTAAACTGCAAATAGCATCCCAAGATGTTTGCCCTGCATGCAATGCACTATGATATACCATGTGGGAACACGGACTCAAATACTATGTGGTTTGAAATTATGGAAGTGCAGTAAGAAAAGTAACACCATTTAGATGTCATAAAGTTCAATGGAATTCCTTTATGTTTTATTATTACCTACATGACAGGAAAAAATGAAGGCAAAAAAGGAAAGAGTATTTTCTCAGACAACACTAGTCAATTTTGTGATATCAGTCTTAGGGAGAAAAAACAAAACAACTCGTCTTCTCAGCTGCTGCTTTGTTCTTGTATGTCCTGTGTTAGTCAAAGACTCAACATCTACAAAACATCTACAAAATATAATCAGTCGTACAAGAAAAGTTGATAAACCAAAGTAGAATCTTGTAATGCATGTTTTTGAATACTAAATGAAAGTACTAATGCTTGAGACAGGTACATTTCAGTTATTTAAAGAGTACACTATCAGCAAGTGAAGACTGCTACCCCCAAAAAGAAGGAAATGAACACATACACACGAACAGCACTCCACTCAACTTCAGTATACAGTTGGCACCGCTGCAGCAGTAAGCAAACAAGCTCTGAGAAGTTCCTAATAGCCAATGCAACCTCTGAGCTACAGGATTCCAAGAAAATAGGGATCCCTCAAAGGAAGATGAGCCTGACGACAGATAATGAACCATGAGACTGCTCTCAACTAGCCACGTTCCAAACTACTGAAGCCTTCAAGATCCAAGGACAACCACCAACAGTAAGCGAGCAGTAAAAAGTGATTCAGTTACAGAGGTGAGCAAAGAATCACAGAATGGTTTGGGCTGAGAAGGACCTTTCAAGGTCACACAGTCCAACCTCCCTGCCAAAACTCAGGAGCACATGAAGTGTGGATTACACATGCCTTTAACAGTGCCCAGAGCTCCAGGAGGTGTATGAGCTTCTGTGATTCAACTCTGAATGCCTGTAAAACAGTCAGAAACAAAGAAAAGGTGCACAATATTTGTATTATGCTTATATATGCAACCATGGCCAAAGTCAGTGGAAAAACCCCTACCAAATGCACTAATCTGGTTGATACCTCCAATTGTCGTTTCTGGCCTTTGGAAGTCATGAGCTTGATTTCAGTAGTCTAATTAAACCAATCTCTCTCATCCCACTGCTAATTCCTTCCAGATGACTGCAGTGGGAGTTCTACTGGTGGTGAGTCTGTCCTCCTTTTCCTATTCTGTTCTATTCTGAGCAGGTAATATAACACAAGGCCAAAACATGAATGTTCTGAATCCCAATTATTAATCTGCACCATTATTTCTTACTGTACCAACATTATATGCAGAAATGTTTATCGTGGGGACAATTTTTTCAGAGTTGATCAACCCTTCAGCAAAGTGGTTTTCTTAAAAAAGATTTATCTGAATTCCCTTACAAGATGGGCAGGGCTTAGTGGCTCAGAAAAAAAATTAATACAAAAAACAAACAAATACACACCAAAAACCCAAACAAAAACCAAAAAAATCACCCCAACTAAACAAAAGAACAAAGAACCCCTAAAGAATCAATCCCACTCCCCGAAAAAGTAAAAAAATACTCAGAAAAAGCAAACCACATACTTACTTTACATTATCATCTTTAACCAGGCTAAAAAGTGTAAACAGAAAGGTCACACACACCTATACAAACACACAAAATGCAGCATCCACCATCATGCAAAATGGCTTTCATACACATAACGTCTCATTTTTAAAAAGGCAAAGCACCAAGTAGCTCCAAAAAGTGAACCTAGTGTAGCAGCCATGGTAAAATTTGTAAAAGGCTTGGTGCCTTCTGGGAAAACATGAGCAACCCTGTAACTGCAGAATCAGAAAAAAGAGCAAACCAAACACATACAGAGAAATGCAGATCACTCTGCAAGCAGCAAGGCAGTCCTCACACCTTACTGCTCAAAAAGCTAGGAAGAAGCAGAACACAGAGCAGCACAACCTGGAGTGCTCTCCCCACATCTATTATTTGTTTTGAAATTCTTTATAACAGCACTGGCCTCTTGCATGGGAAGTGTAGTCACAGGTATGGACGAGTAAAGGTCTAACCTGCAGGCTAAGTAACGCCATTACTAACAGGAACCTATTCAAAATAAGGCAGTGCCAATAGAATTTCTTGTGTTTGTAACAAAGAGGCCCCTGTAACTAGAAGCATATGGCTGAGGTTCTGTTTATGGTGATTCTCTACTTTGCCCAAATCAGATATTTCACATTAATCAACACAAAGTTCAGTTGTACCAGGAAACAAAAAACATTGGGACATTCTTTTAAGCTAATGCAAAAAAATGAGCCCTTTGGAAAACTATGTGATCTGCACAACACAGGGAATCAAAACAATGTGCTATTAGTACCAAATTAGGGTAACAAAATATTTAAAATAATTGCTTACATAACTATTGTAACAGCTGGAAAAACAAATACTCGTTGTGTTCACCATGGAAATCAAGTTATCATCTAGCTTAGTTAATGTCTTGCTGAGACTTTTAAGCTTCTTACTTTTGTTTCCTCTTTAAAATGCAGTTAATATCTACACAGATATATGGTGCTATATGGTTACAGATCAGTCAGCTGTAGTCTTTCTAACAAAAAAACCCCAAAACCATTGGGTTTTTAACATCTAAATTTAAAGAAGCTTCTTATTTGATTCCCCCAATGATTTATTCTTTTGGTAATAGAAGATAAAATGGCACAGTGCAAAATACCTATTTTAATTAAAAAAAAAATTGAAAACACATATTAAAAATGCAGTTTGCATCTTACTCAAGAGCCTCTTTTACAACATGATACACTGTAATAGTTGTACTGCTACTACTACAGGGCTCTTGGAATCAGCAGGCAGCCGAAAACACCTCATGGCAAGAATCAGTATCACCATGACAGTCACCTATTGAATTCTGATTAGAAGATTTCAAACAGACCACATCTCAAAATTACCACTCCAGCATTTAAATTTTGTGTATTGTTCTTTTCACCTCAAAAAATACTTCAGTATGCTACACAACATTAAAAAGAAAATTATTAGACCCACTCATTAAAATCCTAATTCTGCAGATTTCATAAACAGGTAACCTTGCTTACAGTAATAACTTTGTCATGTGCTTAAACTGTTAAGGCCTTCGTTCCACATTTTACTGATGAAAGCTTCACATGTTTTAATTTTTAAAGGCAGCATTTCTCTAAAGCAATCACGTCCATTGGGAGACAGAATGAGAAGATCCTGTTTCTTTAAACTGAGGAAACCCTAGCCATTTTCCGGGTTATTAAAACACACTTGTAAATATGATATCTATACACAGAGATAACTTGCAGCCCACAATAAAACTGCTTAATAAAATAATTGTAAACACAGCTTACTTTGTGGGAAAAAAGAATTAGAGAAAGTATAATGCAGTATCAACAATTCCAAGATGAAAACACTACTTCTGCTGCTGGTATTTTTACTTCCTTTCCATTTCACAGGCCACTTTTATCTCATTGATTCTGTCATTTCCCTGCCTACTTCCCAATAAAATGGATCTATTCAGCATAATAGTCATCCTGGATCTCCTGAAGCAGAACAGTTACACACCAGCATAAACTTCATTCCCTCTGCAGACCAGGATCCTCTGTCCCATGAAATATCACCGCCTCTAGAGTAGGAACATTCCAGTTTGCTTTCTGAATTTTACCAGTCTCTTTGGGAGGGTCTAACCCTTACCTCAGTACTCAGTTAGGCAAGATCACATTTTGTACCCTATACACGTGTGTAGGGAACGAATACCTGTTCGTCTGAGACACAACTTCTCAGCGTGTAGCAGATACCAGTGTTGCTTCCTTCCTCTTAACCACCCCCCCTCCCCCCCGACACATCTGAGAGCAGTGGAGGACGTCTGGAGCAATTTAACAAGTAAAGGGGAGATGAGTGGCCGCTGGTCTTGGAGCAAGAGGCTCACGGCACACGGAGTGGCCAGCCGGCCTAGGGCACGCAGGGATACACGAAAACGGGATGGAGTCAGGAACAGTGGCCGCCGCCGAGGGGCTGCTCGGAGGCGCACGGCACGATCGGCCGGAGGGCTGGCCGCTGTGAACAACCCCGTCTGCGAGCAACAGGGGCTTCAAGGGCAGCCCCAGCGGCGGCTCAGCAGCCTCGGCACGCAAACCGGGGAGCAGGGAGCCCCGCGGCCCCGGAGCTGCCCGGGCGCGGCCCCACGGTGCCCGAGGAGCGGCTCCCACCCGCGGGCGGCTCCGCTCAGCCCCCGGCGGCGGCCCCGGCCCCCGCGCCCGCCCCACGGCCCCACCAGGCCGCTCCGCTCCGCCGCGCCCCCCGCCCGACTCGGGCGCAGCGAGGCTCGGGCGGCCCCCCCGCCTCGCCCGTACCTCGGCTAAGATCGAGGGACACGTTCTCCTCGCCGCTGTCGTTCCGACCTGCGGGGACGGGGGGAGAGAAGCGCGTTAGACGGGCGTGCAGGAAGAAGCCGGGGACAGGGAAGAGAAAGGGAGGAGAGGAGCGGGGGGCGCCGGCGGGCACCGTGGCGGTGCGGGCGCCGGCGGGGCGGCCCACGGGACGCTCCTCACCTCGGATGCGGAGGTGCCTCAGCGAGCGGGCGCGGAGCGTCGCCGCCATGTTTGCGGCCCCGCAGCCACAACACCGGAAACCTCGCCCGCTCTCGCGAGGGGAGGCGCGCGGAGCCGCCGACGCGGAGGGCGCCCCCTTTCCCCCCCCCGGCACCTCCCCCCTCACGGCGGGGGCGGGGCGGGCGCGGCTGGGGACTGGCCACAGAAATAACTCCTTTTTCCCTTTTTTTTTTTTCCTCTGTTGTTGTTTGTTTGTTTGTTTTTGGTTTTGTTTTTGCTGTATTTTTGCTTGATTCTTTGTTTCTTTCGGGGTTTGCCCGGCCGGTTTCTCGGCCTTGTGATGAGGTGGTAATTCACGTGGGTGCGGCGTGACTGTGGGCTTTGTACGCCGGATGTTTTCTGCTTTTTTAAAGCGTGAAGTAATTAAAAACAGGAAAAAAGAAACAGCTTTTCGTCTCTTGTTTGGCTTGTGCGCAGCGGGTCTCTCTAGGCTCAAGTGCTGATCTACTTCTTAGTGCTTTTACTTTTGTGAAACTTAGTTGATAAGATAAATGCAATTTAAAAAATAAAAACAAACCAAAAACCCCAATGTGGTAAAGAAGTCCCACTGCCAGAAACTGTTCACTGACATACTGTCTCCTCTTTAGGGAGAAGTTTAAAGTAGATGATAGCACCCCACATCGCGCCCTGATGTTACAGACAGTCATGGACGAGGCAAATCCTTGCACTCTGACATCCCAAATTCTCTAAACCAAACAATTATAAAGCTGAAGTGTGGAAGTAGCCAGCTGTATCAAAATACCTTCAGAAGCTTAGGCTACTGTTTTCCTGTTTTCTAGTCAATTATTTTCCGTTCTGAATTTTTCCTCTTCTCTTGAGGTCTTTCAATTCAGATCCAGCATTACTTAAAAAAATCTGCGGGTTTTGAGTATTCATGAAACATTAAGTTTCAACTCAAAATTTTTACACTTACTGGTGCACTTCTGAAACATTAATACTGATCTAGGAGAGTGAAATAATTATTTGGTGAGACAGAGTGGAAAAACTTTTTGGCATATCAGTTAATGCCGGACATAGAAGAATCTTGTTATAGTATAATTACATCAAGTATACTTAATTTAAAATGTGATTTTCAGAAACTTCTGCACCATGATTTTTAAATATGTTAAATATGAAGCTAAGGTTTTGGAGGAACCAAAGATTCTGAAAATTAGAAGCTCTAAGCAATAAAATCTCATCTGTTTATAACACAGGAACAGGTCGAACTTCCTTGAGCAGGTTCATCAATATGCCTCAGGGCTGTCCTTTAGGGTTTCGTGTACATGGAACCTTTGACCTCCTGAAAATGCCAAATTAACTGCTGCTGGTTGTAGTAATGCTGCATCCTATTTAATACAATTTCTGCTGTTGTGTAATTATTTTCACATAACTTTGACCCACCACTAAATATTGGTCCAGTCTGGATTGGATTTGAACTTGTGATCTCTATGTAAAGTGCTTTGGACACTATAGTAAATGCTACTGCCATTCAGCACTTGCTTCTTCCTGAGAGATACAAAGTCTGGAAGAAATTAGGTACTTCAAGAAAACCCAAACATTATATTTCAACACGGGAGAATAAGAAAGGAGTTATTTTTAAATCTCAGAGTACTCTTTTGCGGATTTTTTCCTGCAGACACCCTTTAATAATCAAAATATTACATTTTATTTTGGGGGGCTTGAGTTTCCTGTGTCTTTTTCACACTAAATATATTTGGATTCTGCAGGCAAAATTGAGGTTGTCTCTGATAATCACACACAAAAGAATGTCGTAATCTCAGTTATAAGTGCTAATCCACAAGGCTCTGTTAAAAGAAGTTTAAGGTATAATTAATATTTGCCACAACTGGGAAAAAAAAAAAAAAGGAAAAGAACTTTAGATTTTTAATTTTTCATTATGGAGAAATGGAAAAGAGTGAGAATGCATTAACCTCAACTACCACTTAGATCCCCACAAAACCAACAAACAAACAAAAAAACCCAGAAAACCCAATAACCCCATACATATGGCTGCAAGGAAAGTCAGGGCCTTGAAATGTTGTGGTCATCATTGGCATGAGGAATTCTCACCCTGGGAGAGCAGAGGACATTTTTGGATCTGTTTTTGGAGCTTTTCCTATGTTCTAGTCTTCACTCAAATGTGGGGAAAGAATCACAAAAGTTTATTCAAAAAATTACGGTTTCCTTACCTGTCAAATTTTCTACACACTTTCATCAGCCACTATTGCTCCTGAGTATGTAGAAAGGGAGAAAATCACTTTGTCCCTTTTGAAGGGGGAAAATTAATACCAAAGAGAAAAATTAACTTCTTCGCTTGGCTTGTGTGTCACAGATTACAGCTGATCCAGTGTATGGCAGCCTCTTCTATTTATTTTTTTGTTTTTCAGTGTCTAAAACACAATACATCAAATCACTATAAATCCAGTCAAAGAAAAGACATTAGTGGCCAAATGGGCAATCAGAATGCTTCAATTTAATTCTTCCTTTATAATTTTATGTGAAAGTATGTAGTTTAGTTCTCTATGTAGTTTAGTAAATCTCCAAAAGGAGACACAGGGACACATTGTGAAAGCAGAATTTCCTGTGAGCTGCTGGTGTATTTCCTCTCCCTACTGCAAAGCATGACGTATGAGACCATAACAATCCTCTAGTGTCACCTGGAGGTGTGCAGAGGCAGGTTAGTCTTAAAACCAGAGTGAAACACGTTCTACATGTTCAAGAACTGGAAAGGGGCTTCTAAAACTTGAGTCACATTTCTGTGTTTGCATGTGAAGGACTCAAAAAGAAACTGCTTTGTTCTTTTCTTTTCCAGACACAAAATTGTTGCTTTTGCCCCCTCATGTGTGGGGCAGCCTTTTTACACACTGAACAGGGATATGCCATATGCTGTAGAAGATACTACTATGTGAGCTACAGGTCTTCAGGAAATAAAATCCAAAATAAAGATCAAAAAGGAAAGCTTTTAACTTGTTTGGAATCAAATAAAGAAATCTAGTGGCAGAGCCTTAACTGTGTTGAATCATTTAAACTGCATGGAAATGAATATGCATGTGCAATGTACACCAGCTGCAGCCTGTCCATCATATAAATGTAGAATAAAAAACATAAACTTGAATCAAACTCTGCAGACAAGAAGATAACTTACTGAATTCAAATAAGCTGTGATTTGTAGCTGCAGAGCATTTTATCTTATGCAAATGTACTTGCAATACTCTTCCTTAATTTGCAGTATCATAAAATTGGCTAACAATAAATGATAAATACTGAATGACAATTGGACAAACAGGAAGAGAAGAAAATCTAGTGAATGGGATCAAAACGTTAAAACAATCATCCCTTCTTTGCTATTTCTGTACTGTTAGCAAGAATTTTTGTAATCACTCTGTTTGTTTAGTCTTATTCTTGACATGAAGCCCATCAAACTGCATAGAACATGATAAAACATGAGCTCTGTTCTCTGCAGCTAAGAAATACTGTCAGTAGAGGTATAAAAAAGAAAATTGTAAAGAAACCATCACTGAACGAAGTATCTCAGAAGTTTATCTGATATTGGTTTGTCCATATCATATTACAAAAATCATTTGACCTGATTTTTCTGATGTGAAATTAAAAAAAAAAAAAAAAAAAAAAAAATTCAGGTTGTAAAAATGTCTGTCTAAGCAGCAGCTCAGAATAAGGTCAAGAAAGACACTGAGGTACTTGAGTGAGTCCAGAGAAGAGCAATAGACCTATAGACCTAGGGAAGGGTCTAGAGCCCTATGAGGAGCAGCTGAGGGAGCTGGGGGTGTTAGCCTGGAAAAAAGGAGGCTCAGGGGTGACCTTGTCACTCTCTAGAGGTGCCTGACAGCGGTTGTATCTAGCAAGGTGGGGGTCAGTCTCTTCCCACAAGCAATAGGACAAGAGGCAATTGCCTCAAGTTTCAGCAGGGGAGGTTTAGACTGGAGAATAGGAAAGATTTCTTCGTGGGAAAGTTGGTCAAGCATTGGAAGAGGCTGCCCAGGGAATCACCATTCCTGGAGGTATTTAAGAGCTGTATAGATGTGGTGTTTAGGGACATGCTGTAGTGATGGACTTGGCAGTGCTGAGTTAACAGCTGGACTCGATCTGAGATGTCTTCTACAACCTAAACAATTCTGTCTAGGAATGAGTCCTGGTAGATTTTTGGTTTAGAAGTTCCACTATTTCAGTCAAATCAAATCCAGCTCATCGGCACTTTTTTATCAGCCAGACAAATGTATAGTATCAAATTAAATTATTGGCAGCTGCGAACGCCCAGTGGTCGTTCTGAAGCAAAACACAGGTCCTAGAGCAGACCTGCACAATGCCTGACCCTTGGGCACTGAAATTCTCAGACCTCCCTATGCTTCACAGTTGGCATAAATTGGTACAAGTGTGACAATGAATGTTGCGTCTCCAGCCAGATACAGAGCAGTGTGTGGGAGGATGTAGCTGCAGCTCTGGGCTTGTGTGCCTGTTGTGCAACAGAAGGACCTGCTTGGGAGAGGATTGTGCTGCAAGATTGAAAAGGCATCCTCTTCAGAGGATGTGAGGAGGGAAAAAATGGGAAAATTAGTTGCAGCATAATCTACATAAATTGAAGTCCTTTAATGTGCTATTCTTGAGATTTGTTTCTATGTCCCCATAATACAGCAACACACAGAAATAGGAAGGGTCCTTCCTCCTGTGTGTAAATTCATCCGACTCCTGGGAACAGAGTCTTTTTGCTGTGAGTTCAACCAGAGGATCTGAGAAAAATTCAGTGTGGCCAGAGCTGGATTGAAAACCTAGCAGAATTTGGGGTATTGGGAAAGGCAGAGGTCTTGAAACAAAATTGCAAAGTGAAAGCAGGGATATTGCATTTTATATGCATCTGCTCCCTGGGGAATCCATCTGGCTCATGGGGTGACCCGGGGAGGGAATTAGTGACATGGATATCCTGAAAAGATGAGCTGGAAGTTCTCTGGACAACCTTGCACTGGTCATGAGCCAAAACTGTCTGATTCAGGCAATGTGACAGCAAAGGCCATCAAGGTCCAGTGCCCAGGGATGTTCCCTGGCAGAGTTTTAAATGATGTAAGGATGAAGTATGGATGCAGCTATGGGCTGCATCTGGTTACAGGCAAGGTGTGGGCTGCCAAACTGCCCAGACTGGAGCAGTGCAGAGAGTAAGTCAAGCAAGGAAGACCTTAGTGGTAAGTACAGTTTAAGTGGATGCTGAATTTTTTTTTTTTTTTTTTTTTTTTTTTTTTTGGCTGAGCTTTTGATACATATGTTAGATGTTTTTGATTTGACCCTTTTGGTCTCAGGTTCGCCAAACAGCTTGGAGAAAAAAATATAGGCTATTTGCAGTTGCTACCACTGGACTTGCTTTCTGGGTTGTGAGTGCTCTTCTGGCTTACATGCTATATTCCTAATATATTCCTATGCTTTGCTCTTCCTATATATTCCTATGTTTTTAAAATACAATTAAGTAAGTGTATTTCTACATATATTGAAAATGAGTTCTGTAGGCACTATTTTAAGTATCAGTAATATAGTTGGCAAAAGTAATGTGATTTGCTATAAACAGCCCCCCAATACGTCACAAATTTTTTAGCTCAGGAAATTTCTTTTTTTTTTTTTTCTGAAATTGCTCTGATTTTGGAAACCATCAGAATCCAAGTTAATTCACAAATATAGTACCCTTAAATAAAGAAAGGAATAAAATGTATTAATAAAAATCAGAGTTGATTGCACTTGTTTGTAGTGTTAATATTTCTTCAGTACCCCATAATGGAAGACATTCTAAAAATGAACATACAATGCATAGCAGAAAATTAAGCAAGAGCAGCAGTAAGTATTGTACTAAAGCAGTAACAATCAGTAGCAAAATAATAGAAGGTCAAGTGCTGCAACAAGTCTTCCTGATTAACTGGGCAGGTTGCTAACTAGATTGTTAATTAGTACAGCCTTATACTTAGGCACCCGTTCATGTAAGATTTTTCCCAGCATTCCACACTGTATAATCCTATTGAGGCTGTGAAAAGCAGCAGGTGTTTAGTTTGTGTATGGTTGGCATAATAATTACACCTGAGGAAAAAACTTTAACAAAACACAGCTGCAGTTTCTGTCCAAATAAACTCCAGTAATAGTGCTGAAACTCAATGTAAGGATAATTTTTCATCTACTGATGCAAAATCTATGTGGCACCAGAAACTATTTTTGTAACTCACAGACTTTTCTTAAGAACTGAAGAAGCCCATTAATATTTTCTTTGGGCACTGGCTGACAAACACTGGCTAACGTTTCAACAGCCATGCTGATATACATCTTGGTATCCATACTGAAATATTTGGATATTGGAGATTCTCAGCAGCCAGTGATTGCCATTAGAACATGCTTCAGTCTCTTACATGGCCAGTAGCAAGTAACTTAATATGAATCCAGAAGCAGAAAAAAGGGATGCGATAGAAAATAATTTTTTTCAAGTTTAAACTGGCAGTTGTAAGATTTAGTTATATATAGCATTCCAACATCAGTACTAAAGAAAACTCCCCCAAATACTGAGGGCAAAGGAAGGTATGTTTAATCTGATTTTAAATGCTGTGGGATAAACAGTCTAGAAGTCAAAATACAAGAATTATAAATCTCCTCAGTGCTTCTGCTGGTATGACCCACAGAGTTAGGAATCTTGCACCAAAAAAAAAAAAAAAAAAAAAAAAAAAAAAAAAAAAAAAAAAAATTAAAAGGCATTTAAACAGAGCAGCTTTTAAAAATGGAATAAAAATGAAAGTGCCAGGGGCAGGAATGCAGAAGTAGGGGAATAGTTTAAAGGATGACAAGAGAAAGGAACAAGGAAGCAGAAAAGCAAGAAAAGCAAAGAACAGAATGCCATGGTCAGATGGTCAAGGAAAAGAGGAATAATTATGGGGAACAGGAAGTAATTGAGTAAAAAAAGTACAGAGAACATGTCAGGCATTGAAAGGAGGTAATGAAAACAAAATATAGATTTTCTTTGGATCAATACAGAAGAAGAAACTGGGCTTACCTGTGTGAGCTGGAAGGTGTGTGACAACATTGTCCAAGGCAGAACAGGGAAGAAGCTGAGACGCAGGAGAAGGGAAGGGAGCTTGGCAGGCTGTCCCTTCTGTCAGCAGCAAAAATGGACGAGAGCCTCGTATTGTGTGTCTGTGTTTTGTGTACATTTTCCACCTGAAGCACACCTACACGTAAATGAAGGATCAGGCAGCTTTTTCTGCTGAGAACTTGAAAATCAGGAATCAGGCCAAAGAAAAAAAAAGTTTAAAAAAGCAGGGAAAATAGCCAGTGCTAATTTTTCCTTTCTTTTCCTGTCTCATGATTCCTGAGCAGCCAGATTTTGTGCTATTACTGAAGTAATGCAAATCGTATAATATTTCTTAAAACCCTTGGTATCCATCTAATTAGCATTTCATTCATGTTTGTGTTGACATTTTGCATACTTACTTTCTGCCTAGTAGTGAGTATTTTAAATTCAAGCAATATTTATGTGTCTGTGTGTTAAGAGAAAAAATACACAGTGTCCCATATTCTTTGTGCAAGGCCCACAATATAAAAAGCCTCCAGCAATAAACTTTATACATTTATTAGCATCTTAATCTTCTCTCTCAAAGTGCTTTCAAAGGAGGCAAGTAAAAATGATTTACCAAATTCTATGTATGTTTAGGAGTCATCTATCTAGAATGAATCACAGAGAAGGAAAACTGTGAGATCACTGTACTTTGCTGCCCCCAGGGAACTGGGAGCTACCACACTGCTGCTCAGCACAAGGTTAGAACATGAGTTAGGGGGTGTTCTGCAGTACCATGGCTAATCAGAGTGGCACTGAAATTGTTCCCAAGTGTCTAGGGTTCTGGAAATTGCTTAAGATGACCCTTCATCTTGCACTATAGCCTTATTTCTTAGCCAGGCTAAGCAGTCAGGGTGGAGAGTTTGTAGGGTTATGCTGCTATCCTGAGTGAATTGCTTCTTATAGATAATTTGGCTCTTTCAAAGATGGTTCAGATGTCTCAGCCTTGGGACCAGGCTATACCAGACCATATACACATAAAGGTTTAATTCTGGTGAGAGCCACAGACATCACTCAAAACCATACCAACAACTGCCTGTTAACATGGGAGCTGCAAGATAGCAATGGATATAAAGTGTAATAATGTGGACCACTAAATTCTAATATTCATCCTCACATTTTATGGTTTTTCAATATAGCCTAACCTATTATTTACATTAAATTTTAATTACTATTCTCTAATTACTCACCTTTTTATTGCTGTAAACATAGTTAAAATCTGATTTTCTTTTATTATAAGGTAACCAACCTTGTTGATCAAGAGAAGCCAGTTGATACAATCTTTTTGGATTTCAGCAAAGTTTTTGATACTCTCACAGGAGCCTTCTGGACAAAATTTACAGCCCACAGCTGGATAAACACATCTTGTGATGGTTGAGCAGCTGGCTTATGGGTGAGGCACAAGGGGTTACAGTGACTGGGGTGACATCAGGTTACAGTGACAGGTGAGATCAGACATATCACTAATGACATGGTAATCTGTCACTAGTGGGGTTCCACAGGACTCCATCCTCAGCCCTGTGCTCTTCAGCATCTTCAGAAGTGACTTGGACACAGTACTGGATGGATACTAAGCAAGTATGCAGATGATGCAAAACTGGGAGGAGCTGTTGACTCCCCATAAAGCAGAGAAGATTCTGTACCGGAGATGGGGCAGCCCTGAATGTATGGACAAACTGGGAAAGAGCTGCTGGAAAGCAGCACTGCAGAAAGGTGTCCTGGTCAGTGGTGAGTTGAACGTGAGCCAGCAGTGCCCGTGCAGCCAGGAGGGCCAGCCCTGTCCTGGGGGGCATCAGGCACAGCACCAACAGCCGGGCAAGGGAGGGGATTGTCCCGCTCTGCCCTGGGGTGGCCTCAGCTCGAGTGCTGGGGGCAGTTTTGGGTGCCACAGTGTAAGAAAAACATTGAACTATTAGAGTGTCCAAAGGAGGGAAACAAGGGTGGTCGTGTCTGGAGGGGAAGCCATATGAGAAGTTGCTGAGGTCACTTGGTCTGTTCAGCTAGGACAAGAGGAGACTGAGGGGAGACCTCACTGCAGTTACAGCTCCCTCATGAATGGAAGCAAAGGGGCAGGCACTGATCTCTGCTCTGTGGTGACAGTGACAGAACCTGAGGGATTGACCTAAAGAGGAGTCAGGGGAGATTTAAATGTTAGGAAAAGGTTCTTCTCACAGTGATTGCTTGAGCACTGGAACAGGCTCCCCAGGGAAGCAGTCACAGCACCAAGTCTGCCAGAATTCAAGAAGCATTTGGAAAGTCTGTAATTCTGTAGTCTATTTACAGTATAAATTGCATGCTATTACTTTTTAAACACAAGATGATGTCTCTCTTAGCTTTGTATTTAACTGTAAGCAGAGGTGAAGAACAGGAAGATAAAATAGTGGGAGTCCCAATCTAGGAAAGTACAAAAAATTTAATTTAGCTTCAGTGGTTTGGTTTTATATACAGGATTAATGGATATGTGCCACAAATTGTTCTCTGTTTGTGCCTTCCTTTCATACATTAAAATGGGGATAAAATGTTTTCCTCTCTCGCAAGATAAATCCATTCCTATTCAAGGGAATGTGAGATATCATTGTGATGAATGCCATGAGAAATTAATAATTCTGGGTGCAGCATAAGCTGGGGAAGATTTCCACTAAATGAAGGAGTGGCCAGAAACTGAATGAGCAGGGCTGAAAAACTTCCCTTTCTATTAGTTCTCATCCAGCCCATGCACTAAATAAGGCAGGGATCCTGTGGAAAAAAAATACTGAGCCATGGTGTAATTGTAGACTGTGCACACAGTTAACGATGTATCCACACGAGGAGTCAGAACAGAGGCTGTGCAAATACAAGCACATCCATTGACTCTCCTAGCACTTGAGGTTTTTTTCGCTAAATGAAAAAGCTTTTCTGTGCAGGGTGGTCTGAGGCTGCTGTACAGAAATCATAAAGGTGCCCTTTTATGGGTCCATTAGTTTTCTCAGAATTTGCCTTAATATGTGCATGAAGTATACTCACACACAACAGACGCACACATTCCTACACACACTTGTGCTTACAATGGTATCTGCTGTAGAGTCATGTAGTGGTCAAGGGCGTTACAATTCACACAGAGAATCTACACTCCACCCCTGAATTTCCATGCTCTTACTAAAGTACTGATCTTTCCAGTTGAAAATGCATTATGTAAAGGGATCACACATAGAGGAAATTTTGTTTTGACTGTTGGAGGAGTAACCAGGGGATCTGCAACTATGTGGATCGAGAATATAAACCTCTTACACAGGAATGTGCAGGAGATCAGCTGCATTCCTTCAGTCCAGAGCCTGCGGTAACAGCAGAGAAATGTTATAAAGCTACTGAATTAGAGAAGTCTTTTTGCCTTCCCAGTTTTGGTTTTGCTGAGCCTGTTTACTGGGACAGCACAGAGGTACAACACAGATGGAAACCAGCTCTGTTTACCCTAACTAGGATGTTCATGCTGAAACCTAATTTTTATGTCAATATTTTGATGTTTTCACTGCTGACTGTTTTAGCAGGCACAGCCAAATACCGCAGTATTATAGATTGAATTTGGAGGTGGAAAAATATCAAGTGAACAGCTTTCCATTTCTTTCTTTATGTCTTTTAAAAAATACTAGAATAAATTACAGGTGAGAATCCCTTAGAATATAGACTGCCTAAGTGTAGATTTTCTTTGTCTGGAAGATTTTCTGCTTACATTTCATTTTCTGTGCAGCAATTACTAACAAATGCCACGTTGCATTTGTGCAGCCTTTGCAACAATAATAAAGTTGATTTTCACTTTGTTAGCTGCTCAGTGATAATTTTCAGAAGTTACTGTTCAGCTACTGTTGCTCTATTTTGACAGAAGACAGTGTCCCACATTTCTTGCTAAGAAAATGTTTATTCAGAAAAAATACTTTTATTCAGTAGAAATACAAAAAAGGATCCCACAGCAGTAAAAGTTAAAAGATACAATGCCACTAATTTTCAATGAGTAATATTTTAAATGTTCATTTTAAATTAACTTAAATTCATTTAATAAAACTTAATTTTAAATGCAGCAACCACATAATATTTGATTTCAACAAGCAACAAATAGAGTTTTATCCATAAATATATTTATTTCTTTTCATTATTTAATGTATCATATGGCCAATGTAGTCAGTCTTATTGATACAGAATTGCAGTGCCTACACACATTAGCACTAAGAACATGGAAGAACTATGCAGTTGTTTAGTTGCCTGCATGCCCACTCAGTTCTTTGGCGTATCACTATTTTAATGCAGACAGCCTCTTGAATGTCACTGAAAAATAAATAATCCATTAGCAGTGACAGTCAAATAGTCACACATATTCATTGCACTTAATATGCATGGTCATGTTTTATATTTGGGTGCTGCAGCTGATGTTTACACATGAAATTGATATTTGATGCCTGAATGCTGGTTGAATAGTAAATACATAAGATAAATAGCAAATAGAAAGAGAAGTCAAGTTGCATATAGCTTTTCAGGTAAATACATAATATAAATAGCAAATAGAAAGAGAAGTCAAGCTGCATATAGCTTTTCAGTTTGCTATCAGTGATTTTGCATACAGTACAAAATAGCTTATAGGCCACTATCTCTTAATTTTATGTTTGATATCCCCACTGCGTTATGCCTCCTTTGAGAATGACTGTATTTGGAAGCAGCAATAAAAGACACTTTTATAAGACGGAATCTCAGCTTCACTGAAGGTAACCAGGAGACCAAAAGTCACTGACTTAACAGCCAACATTTTTTATGTTTATATTTATAAACTAAACTGGCTGTGTTGCACAGTGTACTTGAATTCCCTTCAGCATTGTACGAGACTCGTTCATAAAAAGTAGCCGCTAGCCGCTTCCACTGATCCAGCCACATCAGTCATTACAGGTTTTTGATTAATTTGCACTGCAGCAAAATCAATAGATGCTCCATTTTTTGCACACACTCACCTTACAGTAATCTCTTTATTGTGAGCTTACTGTAAATGTCTTTTGATTTCCAGTGACTTCTGATACATAAGGATAAAGTGATATTTATCATTATGAGTTACCTGTTGACTTTGCTTTTATTTACAACTTATTCATACAACAGCATCAAAAGTGAACTTTAGGAATAAATGTTATTTCTACAATGGATAAACATGGAAATATTTGAGTTCTGTACTCTTGGCCAAATCTAGTAGTAAACTACAATACTTTGAAAAAAAGGGCATTATCAAAATAGAGTGACAAATATACCTACATATTTAGTCTAGAAGTAATTTCCAAACAGTTTATAGCTTATAATACCTATATTACTATAGTGACAACTTATCTTCAAACTAAACAGAAATTAAATCTTAACCTAAATGTTCTGAGTATATTTTGAGCAACACTACAGTATAAAGTAGAACACAATACTCTAAAGTAGACTTCAGATAAATCCTAGAGAATGATATTCTATCATTAGTACAACATGGAAAAATAGACTTTTGAAACAATGGAACATGGCTGCATATGTTAGTGTAGCTAACACTTGCAGCTGGAATGGCAGGTCAATGATGTATTCTCTTCTCTTAACAACTTTTAATTTCTTTTTTTTCACAACAGTATGTTATCATCTTTTTTTTTTTTTTTTTTTCAGAATACTGTCCTACCCAGAGTGGCTGTCTTTGGTGCTTAGTAGGTGAAAGTCAGAGTAAAACCTGTTGCCAGAGATTGTTGTCCTCTAGACCCTTCACAGATGTAAACTGGCCTTTGTGGGAGTAAATAATTAAAAATGTGTTTCTACATGGACTGTCAGAAATATGAAAAGGAAGTGAAAAATTATAACTCTGACTTTTGCTTGTGTTTCCTCAATTTTAAATGCTCAGATAAATGGGAATACAAATTTATACAAAACATTGGAGGACAAAAGGCCGAAATCCCAAAAAAGATTAATTGTGCATTTAAAAGAGACACCAATTAACTTGCAATCAGCATTTGTGACTCTTCTTGCTTTCACAAGTGGGATTCCAAACTAGAGTTTGATCTTCAATGAAGTTGTTACTTCAAGAGCATTCAGCATCAGAGTCATTATCATAGATGCAATCTGAAATGGAAATAAAATGAAAAACTATTAATATTATGTAGTACTCCAACACAAAGATAAAGTTATTTATTGTAATTGAATAGAGATGAAGTATTGTTCCAAATGTTCAACATACCGTCACCAATATCGTCATAAATCTCTCCGTCACTGTAAGTTAAAAAAGATAAATAGTATACTTAAAAGTTGAAACATCAGATATGTATTAAAAATACAGTAACAGAATGCTGCAGGCAATTTATCAAATAATTAACTTGTTAATTAGGAAAACACAACCTTTGTAATAACAGAACTATGCTGAGCATGATGGTCAGGCCAAAATATTTTCAGGGAAGTGTAGACTTGGATATATTTCTTTCTAACATGAAAAGGTTGCTTTATTAAAAGTCCTTTTTATTTATTACATTTTTACATAGATATTCTCATAGAGTTATTTCCATAAAGAAATTAAATACTTAATTTTTCTTTAAAAATGGTCACCAGAAAAATTGAATTTAAAAATCCAATCAGTATGCCCTTGAAATTCTTTTTGTTTCTGTACTCAGCAATTACATAATAGTTTTGGAGGTGCTACTTTTTATGTAATGAATTTATATAATGTCTATGAAAGATACATGGTCCATGAATAGGAATTTTCAAATATGTGACTAAGACACATGGACAGGCCTATGGACAACAGTAAAACTGTTTATACATATAATTCAAATATGTGTGTGAGTATTAAATGCCTCTAAATTCTAAAAGTGACAATTTTAAAAGTGATATCTGATTTGATATTTAAGGGTCTAATATGAAAAGCCTCTTGAAGGAAATGGAGAGGCTTTGTCTGACAAGAGTTTTGGATTAGAGCCAAAATGCTGAGCTCCATGCAATTACTTGGAGCAACACTGAGCCAAATCTCTATCCCACTAAGACTGAAGTACAAACAAACCTAAAGAAAATTTGGTCCATTTTAGTTAAACATTTGAAAAAGGCATCAATACACCAAACCACATTAATTTGCTGTTCAGTAACAGAGTCTAGTGCTAATGATGCTTAATTTATATGATTTTTCATGGTTTAACCAGAGTCTATGGTTAAGCAATGAGGAATGAAACTGGCAAATTTCCTGCATGGATGTATGTGATTAATTTTTGACAAACCTAACTCCTTGAAAAAACTCAATTCTCAACTTTAAAATGACAGACTAAAATGATTATCTTTTACTTTTTTTACTAGACCATTTAGAACAAAATTAAATGTTACAACAAATTTTTCAAAATTCTCTCTTTATACTTACTTCTGAACTAAATTGCTTCTCAGAACGTAGCCATCTGTAAAATAAAATATAGATGTATTTAAGTTAAATTGAAATACTCATTATTACCTTTGTTGCTAACACTAATGAAATGCAGTTTTTCTCTTTTATATACTTCAGACAGAAAGACATAATAGATGGAAAACTATGTATAATGGGCACCTAGTCAATGAAGATTTTGCTGTGTCCATCGTTTTGCTTTTTCTTTTTTGCCTACTTAAATAGTAATAGAGGTTATGCAAGATTAGTTTTTCGTCTTGTATTTCAGTTTCTTGGTTGCATGAGAGGGATGTGAAACAACAGTTATTAACAAAAACTACAGCACAAAAATGTAGTATACTAATAACAACATAATAATATTTGCAGTAATATTAAGTAACAGAAATATTTAGAGTTTCATACAAGAAGAAAAATGTATTTCAAGATGCGTACTCCAATTAAATATTATTACATGTAACAGTTTAAAATTTTAACTGTAACATTAATAAGACCAATAATGGATATAATAATGGAAATACTTTAGAAAAAATACTATTATTCTGTTACTCTGGGGCATTACTAAAGAAATCAGATAAAATTACACATACTCTTTTTTAATGTATATAATTTCTTTTAAAAAACAATTATTTCCTGTCTTTGGTGAAAGATATCTACTGAAATACTTTTCAATTGCTATAATGAATACAAAAAAAAAGAGAGAGCCATAACAGTAATTACATATTTGTAGGTAAACACTAGTAAGCTGATATGAAATTAGGAGAGTTCTAAGGAATAAATGTGATCTTGTCTTGAATTTGAAATTACTATGTAAATTTCCTTCTTTTAATCATTAGCAGTGTCTGTTCAGGACATCTTAGCTCAGGTGTCTTTCCCCAGTTTTTATTTTCTGGAATAAAGACAATAGAAATTGATTTTTTAAATTTTTTAAAGACATGTTTTTTTCAAAATTCTTTATAGGGCAGTCCAATATTTTCCATGACTCTTGAAGTCTCCAGGAAATAATTTAAAGTCATTTGGATAATCTAAGCTTCTCTGATTTTTCATATAATTTTCTCAAGTGAAATATGTGAACGCAAAATTTCTTTGCTCATAGTCATGGCATACAAACACAGTGTTCTTGGAAATCATGTGCATGTGACAGTGCTTCTACCATTGGAAAGCATTATCTGAGTTCTTCTGGTGATTACTGGCCCTTAAATATGTGGGAGATACAAGCCCTGCTGGTTTTACACTCTTTCAGATTTACTAAAGTAACATGTCCAAAGTTTCAGTTTCTAAATAATTTGTTATTTTTTAATGGTGCTTCCAAATAAGGAAGAAGCCAGCAGGTCAGCACACTCCATGTTGATCAAGCACTGAAAGCTATAACACATTGTGCCAGCTGCTCACTGACAATGTAAAGGAAGCTCAGAGAGGTCAAAAATTAGACTTTGGGCCACTGAAGTCCATTTGTGTCCTAATGATTAAGCAAAATCTACAAAGCTGAATTGAAAGCTTTTGTGTATTTCAAAATGTGTGAGTTCAGACCAAGAAGGAATTTGAGATGTAGATGAAAATCAGTTCCTTGTTTCACTTATGAAATTTCAAATAATTTCATAACATTTAAAATAAGCCATAGCAGAATATGTTCCTAAGATCATCAGTCCTTGCTTTAAAAGGTGAGAACACATTGAAATATAAATTGTTGTTTTATTTAATTGTTGGCTTGAAACCATGGAAGTGCTACATACAAGTTAGTGATTAAATCAAAGAATTCATGTGCAAGAAAATAACAAAACTGTCTTTACTTGTGGATTTTCAGTCTACCTGGCCTTCAGAAGGTAAAACAACAGCTTTATGATCTGAGGAACTAGAACAACTAGAGCAAATAAACAAAACTGTCATGCACTTAACTAAAGTTAAGGATTCAAACTTTGCTAACTAATATGTAAATTGACTGGGATCTATTCAGAGGTTTCCAGGGAGGATATTTTTATTTGTTTTGCTCTTTTATGCATAGCAAAGCAGTAGCTCCTGCCATTATTTGAAAGGCTTTGAAGACTATGAGAGGAAAACAGCCAACATGAACTACTTTCTACTTTGTTATTAGCTTGATTCAAAGAATGTGGCTTTGAAAGCTGTTTTTTTTGGGAAGTGGCTCTACTAGTGCAATCCATATTTTGAAAAACATATGTGTTGTTATGCAAGAAATTCTTCCTCTCCCTGCAGGCCTGCCAGGAAGAAGACTGTACTCCAGACTGTAACAGTTGAGTACAGGAGGAAAAAAATAAAAGGAAGGTGGCTGAATCCTCTTCAGATGTTTATAGCATTGGACTGTCTTCTACATGAGCCAGAGGTAAAGAGGAAAGGTGAGCAGGAGGATGCTGCTACTTTGAAAGCAGGCTGTTCAAGAACAAAGTGAATTTTCACTAGGAGATTTGGAAAGTAGTGTAACAGAAGCTCATTATGAAATTGAAACCATCAGGAGATGGTTTTGGACTTCTCCAAAAATCCAAAAATTTCTGCCAGTGCAAATCCTGGCCAAGGATTTCAAAGAAACACTGAAAGGCCTCGTGCAGCTCCCAGAACAAGCAGATATGCCAGCAAGGACATATGCCTTGGATTAGCTGGAAGTTGGGGAAGACTCCAAAGCAATGTTCCCCCCAGCCTGTTGAAAAGACTAAACTGCATCTCTTCCAAAGTAAGAACATTGTTATTGATTTTCTCTTGGCTGCAATTAATGGGCTAGTGCTATCCAGAGGTGCAGCAAGGACTTCACTTTTACTAGACTCAGTGGGCTATCACAGCTACATTCCTTTTGGCACAGGGGGAGAGACAGAAGCAAGAAAAACATCTGCTGATCCTAGCTGCAAAAAAAAAAAACTTAACAAAAAAAAATGGCCCTTTTTTCTAATACTTAGTATATCTTGTCCACTGGAAGAGGTTTGGATTTTTTTAAGGCAAGCCAGTGTTAAAACACAGTAATAAAATAACAATCTGCCTCTTGTCAACCGCCAGGCAAGGTAAACCTCAGTAAACCAGGGAAGAGAGGTTTTACACATCCTACTCAACCATTCTCTGACAATTTCATATGTACAACAGTTTTTAAACAAAACTTACATTTTCCTTCTTTGTTCCTGCAAAGGACCTTGGTATCATCTGTACTTTCAATAATGTCAAGAGATTCCCCTGGTTTAATTTGTAAGTCTTTATACCGCCATCTTTTCTGAGATAAATTCTGGACTGTGGTTGTAGAGTAAAGAACTTTTATTTCACTGTCAAACTGAAAAGGAGAAAAAACATCCCCAAACCACGGTTAGAACCCATCAGTGTTTTCCCATTAATATTCCCATTTATTACTAAATTTTTGGAAATTAGCAAATACTTGTATATGCTGCAATATGTGTATGTGCCTGTACTTGCCATTTGGACTTAGAGATGCTCAGATCACTATTTATTTATACATGTAGTAATACTTTCCCTTTCAAAAGCAAGTTATGGGGAACGAATTAGAAGACACTACACAGATACTTGTTTTTATATCTTATGTGAAGAAAACACTTTGAACAAAACTTACTTTGAACATTTTTCTGAACTCTTTCTCTTCTTTTTCCATCTTCTTGAGGTTTTGTCCATACTTTGCATCTGACTTAGGTTTTCCAAGCCTTACTGATTTTGATGAACTAAATCAAGAGATTACAGATAAAATGAAATTAGGAATATATCAGAGGCATGCTTTCAGATAATTTTGGTGAAAATGCATTCGCCTTCATGTCTCTTTATCACGTTTTTTTCTTGCTCTGAAAAACCAATACTGAGAATACAATACAGATTTGACTTCAAAATAAGTAAAAAAGTTGGGGCTGTCTCTCCTACTTCTCTCTGATATTTGTATAGCTAACACATAAGTGACTATCAAAAATTAATTTTAAGTATCTATCTACTAAGACACTTTAGAATCTCTCAGTAAGGATCAGTTTTTGGGAAGATTGTGCACCTTTGGACAATAAGCTGGATGAACATGTCACACTGTGGAGGCAGCTGGAACATCTTATCCTAGCCCTATGTGCCTGAAGACTTTGCTACACCAGGGAATCTGCACTAAATGATCTGTTTCAAGTTCTGTTGTTTTTTGCACATCCCTGACAGCACTGACTTTTGCCAAAGACCGTGGAAGGGTTTCATGCCCTAACTGCCCTTTGTGATGATGCACCTGGGAATGTAAAATCTGACTCTTGATCCTTGCTGATCTCAGCGGGATGACAGTTGCATTGATGATGAATGTATGTGTGTGTGACCTACCCTAGACTTAGCTTAGAAGTTCCACATATTTTCCTTTGGGTACACAGTCCAAAGAGATCTTTCTCTTTTTATATCTCTGAACTACATTATTGTAGTGCACTGTCACTCCACCTGAGTGAGTGACAACAGGATGTGATGTGTCATAGTCATCCTCACAGATGGAACTGTGTCCACAACACTGTCCTCCAGATATGATGATAATTTTCTGGTTCAGGATAAGTTTTTCAAGCTGAACTTACACCTCCAGATATGTTTCATACTTCAAACACAGGCACTGGGTCCTTTTCTCTTAAAATACTGCAGAAACTGAGATAAAGCATCTATCCTAACAGTCCCCAAATTTTGATAGAAACAGAACTACAATCTATAATCTATCTATAAGATCTATAACCTTTTCTACCTCTTTTCCATCAGGGAATGAATATGTTGATGTACAAAACATGCCTACTTATTCTATAGTCTAATTATTATTTCAATCTGTAATGGAAAAGGGCATTTAACTGCCATTATCAGCAGTAGGTTTATGAGAAATACAAAACATGACAACACCAAATAAAGCAGATATTAGTAGCAATCTGCCTGTGGTATATACTTTAAAAATGTCTCTCTGTGTATTAGATTTCTGATCAGGGAAGTAATATTTTCACTTGCCTGGAAACAGGTGGCGGAGCAGGGAATTCTGAAGAATCTACATCATCATAAACATTGTCTCCATAATCTGAAACAATAGTGTTCAAAAGAACAAAATATTATTATGTGAAAAAATGAGACGCCAATATATTGTGTTACAATGTAGCTAAATTGATAAATTATGGCAAGTACTGCAGCCATTTACTGTCTATGGTAACTCTGGGCTCTGTTTCGCACAACCTGTGCAACACAACCCAACCTTTTCAGATTAAGATTCTTTATTAATAATAACAGATTTTCACTGAAATTCTAATCTGCTCAAGCTAAAGCAAGTTTTGACACATGAGATAGCCTTTAATTTTCATTTTAATTAATCAAATTCCCACTGTATTCACTAAAGTATATTTTCTGAGTTTGATTTTTATGCACATTCAATAACTTCTATAGCACCCTGATCAATGCAACATTGCTTGGAAGTGGATATGAATCATGGGTATGTTAGTTTTTAGGCCATCTTGCAATGCTAAAGCAGTGAAGAGAATTCTTAGCTCAAGAATATTTTTTCAATCACATTCAGCATGTTTGTAGAGAGGAATCAATTGTTTGACTCATCAAACCAATGGCTAGAAAAATCAGCAGGATATAGAAGGTTTAGAACTCAGTTCTGGAAGCAGACTCAAAAATTCAAAGAACTTCCTTTTTATTCCAGAACTGAGCTGATGCTTGTATGTGCTTTTACAGAGGCACTGCAAGTGCTACAAATAAAACAAATAATTTCTCTTTACTTTTGAGGTCTTTCACTGAGTGCTTATTTCCAGGGGTATCTGTTCCTATTTAATGGCAAATAAAATGGACTAGTGCAAATCTCCGGTAGAAAAATCACATTAAATACTTTAAATTGTTTACCAGGGAGCTTGCAATGTATATGTATCTCCTTGTCTGCAGCCGGATCAGCCACAATATTTGAAATTTGTTTGCTGGAACGGGGTAAGCAATAGGAAGTCCTGTTTCCTTCCTTGGATGGTATTTTTGTGACTAGCATGATACAGAGCAATGTATACAGAAAAAGAATCAGGAATCAATATGGAGACTGAACAATAGGCTATTAATTACCTTTTCCAGACTGCTTTGTTGAAGAAGACGTGCTGGAGGGCGGGAAAAAAAAAGCTCATTAAGTGTCTATATAACATTAATAGCCTTTTTTGTAACCTAAATAATTAAAAAACTTGCAACACAAGGGTTTCAAGCAATCTTCAGATATTTTGAAGTGTCACTAACACCAGCAATACTTAGGGACTAAATCTATTTTTATCACTGAATTAAAGTAAACTGTTTCAGAACCAAATGACTGAAGAATGTGGCAAAATCACCACCTGCTGATTTATTCTCTAGGTAAGATGGATAGAAGACAATCTTTGCATTTTTCAGTTTGGCATATTATTCCTAAAATTTTGATAATTGGGCCGAGATTTACCAGTTCATCTCAGCTACATTGTACTGTACATGATGAGAAAAGTAAATTTTAACTGAGTATACAGCAAATTTACATGACCAGTGGCACAAAGATGATAGATTATTCTGCTGCTTTTCACCAAAAAAAGAATTCAGCATATTTTGATTACCAGACTTTTGCAACAAACACAGCTTGTTAAGAGAATAATTATGCAAGTGAAAAGAAAGCTCAGTGTTTTTGCAGAAAAGTATCATCCTGAGCTGCAATTTGATGCATGATTCATTAGGCTGCTGTGAGGACATGTTAGTAGCATGTGATCAATGCTTTATTAGAATTAGTTAACGTGCACTTTTATTTCCTGGCAGACTCTTACAACAAATTTTCATTTTCTTCTGCCTCATTGACTTTGGCTGTTTTTTCTCGTACACTTTTCTTTTTGCCATCTTTGACCTTTAGTCTCTTCAAGATTCCCCAGGACCAGATACCATTCTTATCTTCATCCTGCGATACAGACCTTTGGAGTATGCATGTGATTATCACAATGTAAAATGTACTGTTCTTCTTAAAAGGCCCAGTAAAATTAAAAGGCCCATTGATGCACATAATTATCATTAGCTCCTGAAGTGAAGTTGCTTACCCAAATGCTAACATGCTAAACTAGAAATATGTATGTTAGGCCACTTGTAGCTACTGAGATGTATTTATAGTATAGATATTAATCTAGTGGCTTACTGTTTTCATGTTGTTACTGAGCAACCTAGAATTTTAGTCTGTTATTTTGATTTCAGACCTATTCTGTCTAGTTGGAAATTGGGACATTTTCGTGATTGCAAACTGCTTTTGCTGACATATCAAAATTACAGAACAAAACTTCTTCAAAAGACTGAAGAATCCTTTTCTCTAGCTTCACATATCCATTTTGATGTATACCAACTTGCTGATCATCCTAATACCTGCTAATTGTTATGCTTGATTCAAAACTATTGAAAACTGAAAACATTCTGTCAAAGAAGCAAATTATTTAAAATATATAAAAACATACCTAGCTGTAGCATCTTCGTCATCAATTCCATCATAAATGTCTTGATCAGAAGGAGAAGGTGGGAACATGCCTTTAACAAATCAAATAGAGAGTTAATGCAATTATATTTCATGTTGCTGAATAAGGTATTCATTATAGGCTTCTTTACTGTATCAGATGTGTGAGCAGTTTATGCAATATCCTTGCAAATTGAATCTTTCTGTAAACTAGCTCAGACCCTTTATTAAAACAGAAATTAAGACTTATTCCAATTTAGAATGCCATCCACAGCATTTAATGTGGCACTGCCAATCACAAGAGCATGGACACTGAAAACAAATGCTTCTAGACCGTAGTGAATGGAATTCTAAATGGCTGATTTTGGCCCAGACCTTATGATGACTTTTAAGATTTCCTGTGTGACTCAAGTGATGATCGAACATGTCAGACTAACATTCTCAGCAGCTGACATCTTGTTTTCATCCAAAGTAGTCAGAGACAAAAGCAATGTAAGCTCCCCATTTTGGTCTCAGTTTTGACCTTTGTGCCCCACCTCCTTCAGTGCAGGGTTAACTTGGTTTGCATGTCCAATTCTAGACACTGGTCAGAGTAGGCACTGAAATCTGTACTTGGCTGGCAGATGATCCATTCAGTACTGCCCGGGGATGCTTCTGCTATGACCAGTATCTAAACTTAAAGCTGAGAAGATGAGCTGTGCTCTTGTGATTAACAGAGAATGCTACATAAATATATATGCTAACAAAGGGAAAACTGGGTTTGCATGTGTCAGCTTGACAGCGTGAAGCTGCTGCAGTTGGGCCTCCAGTGTGCTGCTGCAATTGAATTTCCCCTTAACTCTGTCAGCAAAATGAAGCTTTAGTTTGTAGTAATGCTGGCTATTTCAGAACTGGATTTTCTCCTGTTGAAAACCTCTTGCTCATGTGAATATTTCTCCAGCTACATCTGTGCTGTTTTGTGGGATGATTTGCCTTCACACACAAGTAAAAAGTTAAAGTTTGATCATCTGGCATGGTGGTGATTCACAGTATCTGGAGACAAACATTCTGTCTCCCTCAAGTTCCCATAGGTGGTGGGGAAGTTTAGTTGGCCACTACCCTTCCTTGTTTGTTGCCTGTTAGCTGACATTTAACTTGCTTATTAATAATTACTGCATTATATGGAAGCTGCAGAAGTCAGAATGTGAGGGTAAGAAATACACAGAAAAAACTCCCCCCAAACACATAAGTAGAACTTACTTTCACCTCCATCTCGGTCACCACTTTGACTGGAAAAGCAAACAAAAGACATTTTAGAGAAAAGCAGTCATCCTTCAGAAAAAGAAAACACCATGATCACCCATCACTTCTTTTCTAATTCTAAAGCTTTTGGCCTTGGCAAAAATATTTAGAATGTATTTTATATTCCTATTGATATCTTAAAGTATGAAATATGCCTTTGGATCATAGGATAATTTGTGTTGGAGGGGATCTCAGGAGATCATGTAGTCAGACCTGATGGGAATAAAAATATAATCTGACTGAGCACTACAGAGTACATCCAAACCCTTTAGATTCATTTCTTATGAGGTGATCTTCTTGAAATGAAATGGTAAACAAGTTAATTTATTGCTCAACTAGCTTTCACTGTGTATAAATGTATGTTTCTAACAATATGGAAGGAGTACATATTAGCCCAACATTCTAACAGTAGTTGAAAAAAGCCTGAGAGGTTCATAGTGGCTGAGATTATTTCCAGGTCAAAGCCTTACCTAAAATTATACATCAAAACAAGGTACTTGTTAAACTCTTGTGCCAAGAAATACTGGAATACAACACTCCTAGTCATTTATTAATTTTGGAATATTAGCAATACTACTGATAATGAGAAAATACTATTTGGTTAAGAGCTTTTTTCTGGAATGGCATTCTTCCAGTGGCTTCAAAACATATTGATATATGTCAGACCTTACAACACTTCATGCTCATGAACTGAACAGAGTGTTATTAATCACTAGAGAAGAAAAAATGTCAAAATACAGTTTAAAGGATTTAATGAATCTAAGCCAATCATTAATCCTTTGAAGCTCCTTGGAATACACTGTTATTTTAGTAAGAAAACAGTGCAATTGTTTGCTTTTGAATGCAATACATTTTCTAAATTCCTTGCATTGAGGTGACTAATTGTAATGCTTGCCCTACTGAAAAGGATTGGCCAAGGATACCTCTGCAATGAAGTAACTAATGCTGAGATTACCTGAAACCTAGAACAACTAACATGGCTCTCATGGCGAGGTCATGATGCTATGGGACCAATGTGCTGGGAGGAAAACTGATACTGAGCAACCTGGAAAAACATCACACACAAAGCTATACTGGTTGAATGAAAAATGCCAGCCTGAAGGCAGACTTTTCCACATGCTGCTGCTGAAGCTCATGGGGATGTTCTATCATCCAGCCAGCTGCAGTCCTGTTATTCCAGGCAGGCCTCTAAGCTAAGGAGCCTCATGGGAAGCAGTAAAAGCAGGTGTAATGGCTGAGTGCTTCGAGATGGTTGTCCTACATATTGAAATCCTTTACACCCATATGCAGATCTCTTATCTGAATCCCAGGCTCTGTTTCTGCACATCAGGACATTTAATGGAGAATGGTTTGTTGAATCACATGTAAGCAGCAAAATTTCCTGTGGGGTATGGCAACATAATTACTTTCATGCTAGGCTATGCGATAGCCATGAGTTTTGCAACAAGACCACTAGGGTATTTCTCTGCAAGCAAGTCTGATCTGCTGCTGGATCTGTCACTTCTCTAGCTGCAGATCTATTTGACATGAAAAAGATGACACATTGAAGAAGAGACTCTGCAATGTAGCACTGCCCTGCAAATGCATGGAGACTGCCATAGAGAAGCTTCCAATGGAAGTAAAAAAAAAGTATAGCTTGTACACATCTCATGGAATTTGAGAGGCCTTGGTTTCAGGGTTCAATTCATAATCTGCACTCTCTTCTGAAGGGTTACCCTAGACAGGATTTCAGAAGTTCCTTCTTGTCAAAACAAAAGGGGTAGTAAGAGTTAAAGACTCATGCAAAGGCTCATGAGGGCAATGAGGGTGATCAGGAGTTCCCTGGTGCAGTGAGTGTTTCCATTGCTTTTAGAGTCTTTTAGTCTTGCATCTTAGAAAAGGGAGCACGTGACTGAAAGACAGAGCAAGTAGAGAGAGAGAGATCATTCCTGCACATGATTTGTAATCCTGTATGGCTTGTACTTTTTTCTCCTTTGGATTTCAATGAAGTAGGTCCTCTTCCTCTAGTATGGGCTCCTCCTAAGTAAGAGTGCTTACAGATGCTGGATTCCAGAATTCATTTTAACTCCTCTGACCATATATGAACTACTCAGTCTGCATAGCCACATGTAATAGTTATACATTTCTTAAATAAATGGCTGTTTTGTGACAAGAGCTGGGTTTGTAGTTGGAAAACTTCCCCTGTCTAGGCTGACCCAGGTGAATCACTTGTTTCTTTTCATACATTCCTTATACATACCTGCTAGTAGTGTCCTGCTGTCCAACATCATCATATGTTTCTTGGTCATGCTCTGTATGTTTCACAGCAGCTCTGGTAGACGGTTTTTGCTTTCTTTTTAAAGAATCATAATCAATCTCCACCATGGTTGTTTTAATGTATCCATCTAAATAAATGAAACCATGCAGTTTAAGGGTCATGGAAAAGGGATGATTTTAACACGAGGTTCAGAATCAATGACTGAATTGTTTTGTATGATTTTTGAAAACTTTCAAAGAAATTCTCATTCCAAGCAACCTCATCTATCAACGCAAATATCAGATCTATCTCAACTTCCACTGTTAAACCCTCCTCAACTGATATTTAGTTCACCTATTTGAACTAAATTTCTGCTACAGCAGAAGAATTTTCTGTGGAGGAATCATGGGGCAGACTCCTTTTCTCAGCTGGCTTTGGAACCACTTATGGCAGGACATCTTGTGGGACCACTTGTGCCCCTGTCCCCCACCACCACAGAGAGTTGGTGCATAAAGAGATAACCTGGCCTGAAAGGCTCAGCAAGGGGGAATCTGGCACCAAAAGGGCTCAGGCCTCAGCTAGGAATCAACATCTTAGTCTGAAGATTTGATGTGGGAAGAGATAAAAGAAATATTCTTGACTAAGAAACCCTGTTCTACAAACTATGAAAGACACATAAGTTATCACAGAGGCAGAAGCCTTCTACACACACACACACACTGAAAGTGTAGAGATCTCTCGCTAGAGTTTAAAACAGAAACAATTCCCTGGGGAAGTGTTTCTCTGGGGATTGAAGGAAAGAATCTCCATGTGTGCCCCACCAACAACTGGATGGTAAGATACATTGGATCTTAAGTTATATTATTTCTTTGCTAGCTATAACATTAATTAATTAATTTAACCTCATGTTGTATTTACTTAGTATTAGTCTTTTTTTGTCCTTATTCTTGTGTAGTATTAGTTTGGTTTAAGTCTTATGTCTGTTAGCTTTATGTCTATTAAATAAATAATTAATTCCATAATAGACCAAATCAGCCATTTTTCAAGAACTTGAAAATGAGAGTGGTGGAGTTTTGGAGTGGTGGACACCCCAATAAAGCTACTACCTGATGCCAGAGGCCTGGGTAAAAGGCAAGGACTCATCTAAATCCCCACATCTATTCATAACACCACTGCAGTCTTGTGGCATATTTTAGGGCAGTCCATGACAAAAAGCTCCTGACCGATCATTACGAGGATCATGTGCTTTGATTTTTCTTCAGGTTGGCAGACATACTGTAGCTGCATTGACCAGAGCAGTTGACCTGAGATGAGGAACTCTATCACTCCTGAGGGTAATTTTTGACAAGTATAGTGCCTGTGCAACAGAGTACGCAGATTGATTTCTCCAACGTGAAAAATGCTCCTGAATTTTTTTGAAAATGGAAAATTCACCACTCTCCTTCTTCTGAGTGAATGAAGTTTTTAGTGTGGTTCCTCTCAAAGAGGAAGACACTGATCTTTCCTCTTACTTAAATTATAAGAACTGATTTTCTTCTTTTGTTTGGTCTTCACAGACCTGGCCTGTGAACATGGAAGGCTGAAGCACTGGTGTAAAAAACTGGTCTGTATTATTGAAACTTTTCAACGAAAAACCTTGTACAGCTTCAAGTTTTGCTGATGCAAGAATTAATTAATGAAAAGTAAATTAATTAATGGACTGCACATGCACTGGAAAATACCTTTCTCCCAACCCTCATCAAGGTTTGATTTTCTGTGTACAAAATGGTTAAGGTAATTGACTTATTTGTCTCACAACAATAGTTGACTCACAACTTCAAGGTATCATGGAAAAGTTGTTATTGGAACTTGCCTCTTGAGATATTCTTGGCCCATCTCGCTAAACAAACATGATGCTCCATTAGAGCAAGTTGGCTAGGACTGTGTCCTGTCAGGTTTTGAAGATCTCCACAGATGGAGACTCTACCACCTCTCTGAGCAACATTGTCCCTTACTTGGTCACCCTCAAAGTAAAAAAAGTGTTTTCTGCTGTTCAAATAGAACCCTTGTGTTTCAGTATGTGCCTTTTGGCTCATGCAAAGTCACTCGGCAAATGGAAAGAGCCTGGCACCATTTTCTTTACATCCTCCCACCAGGTATTTGTGAACAACTATAAGACACCCCTTAATTTTCCTTTCAGCAGCCCCAGCTCTCAGATTCTCTTTGTATGAAAGACACTCAGCTCCTTATTATCTGTATAGTAAGATACAAGCTGCTCAGCTGGTATCATCTACAATTTTGTAGAACACTCTTCTACATGTGTGAACTGTCTTACTAATTTTATTGGCATTTTAGTTCCCCTAAAGATCAAGAAAATGCTTTTAATAATTCTGTTTGATTTTATAGATCAACCTTTTATAACCCAGGAGCCAGATAATCAACCTCTTTATACTCAAAGATCCACTGATTGTACTTACATCTTAATAGGAGAAGAATTTAGGATTTCAGAGAAAATAAAACCTGGAAGTCAGTTAGAAACCTTCCATAGGAATAGGAACAAGAAAAACACTTAAAACAGGTCCTTATATTCTCTAATTCTATTTTAAGAACACGCATGTTACATTTAATACAAAGACATGAAAAAGCATGATACTTGTTACTTGCGGGAAGCTGAGTTCTGATGCTATTTGAAGGCTGCTGACAGGGAATTAACCCTCAGTATGTCAGGTGAAGGTCCCAGCATGCTGTGCCTAACTTATTCCAGTGCCTATAGGTGTTACATTATGTTGTGCAATAACTTCCTGCTATGAACTAGCTGAGGACGGAAGGTTGACTTGGGGTAATTATTTACTTTGGTGGCCAGTGACTCAGACATGATAGGGCTAGTCCTTGGTGTAATGCTCACATGTTTGCTGTCATGCAGTGAAAACATTCAGGAGCACAGTGAAGAAAGAGAACTCACAGCATCCTTTTATCCTGCCCAGCCACTTTCCTTCTGGGTTGTTTGTGAGGCGAATGATTTCAACCTTATCCCCCTGTTTGAAAGTCAGTTCATTCCTCCCTCCCTTGTAGTTAACGCAAGCCCTTGCCTGATGAAGGACTTCGATGGGTCCTGTTAACTGAAGAAGAAACAGAAGACATCACAGTTGTGGAAAAATGGAGTTCTTTCCCGGACATTCAGAAAAAAAAGTAAAAAATAATGATAATGATGGTTGTTTCATTGACATTATGAAATACTGTTCCCAAATAAACAAAAAGGCTTCCTCCTGCTCGAATTACACAATTTAAATTAAAAATCAGAGACTAAAAGAGAGGGGAATGGCATGGCAATAGAGCAATTGAAGAACTGACTGGCAAAATGACAGAAATACTAAGATTAGCCTATGACACCTTTAATGAGTTCATGAAACAGATGCATTTAATTTCAATGGGTGTTTCCATTTATTTCCAGCAGAACTACTCAGATAATTATAGAATATATAGGAAAAGACCTCTAAGATCACTGAGCTCTACCATTAACCTAACACTGCCAAGTTCAGCTAAACCATGTCCCTAAGCACCACGTCTCCAGATGTTCTAAATACCTTCACAGAGAGTGATTCTACCACTTCACTGGGCACCTCTTCCAATCCTTTGCAATCCTTGAAGAAATGAAGGATTTAATTTTCTTCAACCCAAGAAAAATTTCTTCAACCCATGAAAAAATTTTTCCTAATATTTAAACTAAACATTCCTGGTAACAACTTGAGGCCATTTCCTCTTTTCCTATTCCTTGATACTTGGGAGAAGACACTGATGCCCACCTGGCTCTAATTCCATGTCAGGCAGTTGTAGAGTTTGAGAAGGACCCCCCTGAACCACCTTTTCTCCAGACTAAACAACCTCAGATTCCTCAGCTGCTCCTCAACAGGACATGTGCTCCAGACCCTTGATCCACTCTGTTGCCTTTCTCTGGACTCACTCCAGTCCCTCAGTGTCTTTCTTGGAGTGAGGGGTCCAAAACTGGACATGGGATTTGAGGTGCAGCCTCACAGTGCCAAGTACAGGGGACAGTAAGACAATCCCTGATCCTTCTGGCCACACTATTCCTGACAAAAGTCCTATGAGTAAAATATTAATTAACATTAATGTTAATTAATCTGCCATGTAATACTTTGTGTTTACTATTCTACTCTATAAATGATCTTGCAAGTACTCACAAGAGATGATCTCACTGTTTACTGATGTCCAGGATTCACTTTGTGACTTGTTTATGTTATGTTATGAAGAAGCCATTTTGGGATTTAATATTTGTGACTTTAAGATATGTCTTTCAGAGGCATATTGCTCTTGCCAATTAGACTAACTCAGGAATATCTATCCTGTATAAGTGGCCAATAAATGGGAAAGAAAATATGCATTAAAAGATATTTGTTTAAAAGAATAATAAAATACCTTAATGGCTGTAGGAGCACAGTCTATAAGCTAAAAGATTTCTGTGCACTAAATGTCTACACTTCTTGTGACTGGTCTAAAAAATAGACTTGGCACTCAATAAACACCAGCTAACTCACTATTATAACTATATGTGCCTTTAATATTTGCTTCTTAATTCGTGTCAGGCTCTCCACAGCAGACCAAGTCCATGATGTGAATCACTATGGCTTTATGTGTACAGAGCATTATAGGAAGAAAAACAAAGCTGCCCACTGTGTACAGTGACACTGAAAGTAGCAGAATGGAGAATTGTGAATGGGCATTAGTTAAGAAAAACTGACTGGCAGACTTGTAAACTGTGAGAGTGTGCTGACCACCAGCTATGCAAAAATGATTTAAAACAGAAACAATTGTCTCATCATTTAGCCCCAGAGAATGACAGTAGCTCTCCTATACAAGTCTGATTTTCCACCTCCTCATTTAGCCTGGAATTAACTGTAAGTCTCCTTCTACCAAGGCAAGGGCAGTGTATTGCAATAAAATTTTGAAATATTTAAAGGGCTAAATCTTTTTGTACCTGACTACAGTGAATGATTTTAACAATTTTAACAATTTTAATGATTTCAACGCTTTCTTACATAGAAAAAAGGCAAGAAAGTAATTTAATGAAAACGGTAAGCAAACAGTCTTTGCCATCCATCAGCACAGACCTTGCATTCAAACATATGCCAAACAAAAAAAGATAGCTTAAACCCTAATTCAGAATTTATGCAGGTGTTTGAACTACCTACCATAACAAATAGTTTTGTAGCCAGGTGAAAAGTCTATTTTGAACTTGACAATGCTAAATAATGCTGCTTGCATACTTTTGTCCACATTACCAAATAAAAAGCTTACTTTGAACTTTTTCCTTAGTTCAAGGTCTTTCTTGTCTTTTTCTTTTTGTCCTTTCTTCTCTTGGTCCATTCGTCTCTTATCTTCTTTGTCCTGCTTCTTCTCTTTTCTCCTTGATGATCTGAAAGTGCATTGCCAGGACAGAATGTGTGAAGAAAATCTTCCATACCCAAGGATGAAAAAAACTGACGGTGATGAAAAAAGACTCCTCCAATTGAAATCAAAGCTACAGATTCTAAACCATAATGCAGCTACAACAGATAGAGTAAGGAGTCCTTTACTACATTTGTAAGTTACAGTGCCTGCCCTCATGAGGACAACACACCAGACAAGATTATCTACCTCCACATCCATGTGTCCAAATGTCTCTGAGATAATTTTGTTGAGCATGCTTGTGAACTGGCAACAGTCTGGATGTTGTACTGGATGCAGCTGTTAAATATTTACCCATGCCACCAGTGGTTGATGCAGGCTGAACTGAGACCTGAGCTGCCACTGAACTGTGTTTTTAAAATTGACTGCAACCTATTCCAGCAGTGTACACAATGAGTCAGTCTTTGCACTCATTTCTTCACACCAGTGTACATTACCTGCTGTGCATTTTGTACTGGAAGGTACTGGGTTTGGGAACTTGGGATGGAATTAGGCCTACACCTCCAGCTCTGGAAGACCTGTGTTTTAGAAACCCTATAGAACTGATCTGGTGAAACTCTTTTTTTTTTTTTTTTTTTTTTTTTTAATTATTTTTTTTTCCTTTTTTTTTTTTTCCCCAATATTTTTGGGGGAAAAAATGTTCAAGCCTACTATATAGGTATACTATATTCGAGCCCACTAAACAGGTAGACTCGAATTGTAAAAAAAAAAGCCTGAAATGAGGATCACTTGGGCTATAAATCAGAGGGAATTCAACAATAATTTTTTGCTGAAAATTGTTGTACATCTGAAATATTCTACATCAATTACTTATTCAGGGAGAATTAGAGCTTTTCTTTGGCTATTGTAACACTGTAAATCCCATAGATTTAGATATTACCAGGGCAGAGAGAGTCATCAAAGGAAAGGTCTAAGCGGAAGAAGAATAAGCAGAGCTTGTACTCAGTCTCTGTAGCTATCCTAGTTGACTCGGGCAATCAAAATTTTCAATCCAGACTCTCATAGCAGTTTTAAGAACATTTATCTGAAAAGCAATTAAAAAAAAAAAAAAACCCACAACAAAAGATCTATCTGGGACCATAATACCTTGGGGCTGAGCTTATTTCTTCTCCTAGGCTGTAATTCCAACCAGTGGTTCAGACATACTCCTTAGATCAGAAATCAGAGCTCTGTTACCTCAATCACAATAACTTCATTATTTAATTGCAGGTGTTTTGCCATGCCAGGTTTGCCAGGGCTTGGCAGGTTTAACTGGGAAAGAACCTGTGAACAGACAGACTTTCTCCAGGTGAAATGAATGAAGACAGTAATTCCTTGTAGGGACTGCAGCAGAATGGCACTTTTATACCAAATTAAATACACGTATTAGAAAAGATAACAATAAAGATAGAATGGGTTATAGAGTTTAGAATTATTACCTGATGTCATTAATGTCTTCATACATCTCTCCATCACTTTCTTGACCCTATAAAAAAATAATCAGTTTTCAATGGTCTAAGTACAGTTGAAAAGACATGCAGAAACTTGGTCTGCTATATAAGCTTCATACAAACTATATAAGAAACATTTATAGAAAATGCAGATACCCTTATTCTTCCCCAAACACCATTATTCAAATGCACTCTTGTTTTATTTCTGCTATTTTTTTTTTTACAATAGCATACTTATGAAGCCATGGATTGTTAGAATCACCCAAGCAGGTTGCTTAATGTGCTTCAAAGTGGATGTTTTAATTGCAAAGTGTGTCCTGTAAAGTTTTTATCATTGCTGATGATTGCACTGCCATCATGAAGGGGTCAGGGTTAGCCCTATTTAAACTGGAATGCTAAGGATCTAAACGGGGCTCAGATTAGGGTCTAAGAGATTGTCTTAGTCCTTATATAGCCAGGTGCTTAATCATATTGATAAAAATCTGTGATTAACTGAAATATTAACTGAAATATTCTATTACCAGAATGGAACAGGGTCATTATTTCTATTATTTCTGGAAAATTCCAGTGAAATGAAATATCAGTGGTAATAGAAGGGATAGTTTTGCATTTTCTTTTTTTTTTAATCAATTTTTGGTGTCTAGCCAGCTTTGATAATTTGTTCCAGTTTACTCTGCTTCTCTGATTTCATTTCTATCCTTCACAACAAATAACTGCTTCTACAACTTACTTACTGTGGATAGACTGGATGAAATCTGCAGGTAATTGTCTAATGTGTTGAAAGTTTCACTAAACTTGTAAATTTTTGCTAAAAAAGGATAGGTTTATGTTGCTGGATAGTACTTACCCTCTGTGTATTTCCATGACCTACAGGAACAAAAAAATAAAACCAGGATATTTATTTTTTTTCTTGCAGAGAAAACAATTCATTCTAGCATTAGCTATCTAAAACTGCCTATAACATCAGTGATATTAACTAGAAACTTTTATTATGAAGGATCCTGGTTTTTGGTGAAAGTATGAATGCAAAATTCAGTTTTACTAGATTGCTTTTGTGGAACAGTGCAAGCTAAAAATATCTACAAACAGTATATTTCACTATGTATTTTAAAAGTGGAAAATTTGTTTTAAAAAATCTTTAATGACATTAGTGAATTTACCTATGCTATTTGTTTGCAAAATCACTACTTATATGAAAAAGTAATTGTCAGAAACCTAATAAATCTGAAGAGACCTCAAAGAAATTGCTTCCTCCAGCCCAACAGCTGAGTAGGCTGGCCAAAGTCTCTTTTCCTAAACCAGCCTCTGCCCTGGGCAGCAGGAAGAGATATTCTGTGAATCTCCTGATTCCTCCTTACTCTGCAGGCAGGTAAGGAAAGCTCTGTTCCAGCGGCACAGCCTGCAGGGCTGTGAGTCGTGGATGGCTAGCACGCTAAATGATGCACAGTGTGTGGCACAGACCAAGTGCCACCAAGGAGGGCTCCGGAGGCAGATTGACATTCTTAGTTCACAATCTGCTTGTCTGCTGCTCCTGGTACAACTCACTGCCTCTCACTGCCTCAGACCACAAAGTGACAGTAAAAGCACAGTCAACCCATCTTTTTTTTTTTTTCTTTTGGTAAATCAAGTACAAAACAGTGCCTCGTTCGCCAGACCACACAACGTCAGCTCTGAAAGAGCAGCATTCATTTTGGTTCAGGTTTGAAGACCTGGTGATTTATGGTCCCAGCATATTTCTAACCAAACAAAAACAAAAACAAAGATAAAAAGAAGAAAAAACAGAAAAAGAGGGTAAGGGGGTGGGGTCAGGGAGGGGGGAGAAAGAAATTTAAAGCAATTTCTGAGAGTGTGTCATACTAATCACAAAACAGTAGTAGATCCATTAGGGTTATGAGAACCATCTTTACCCATAAAGCAGCAGAATATTAAAGAAATCACTCTTGAATACAATAAACTGTCTTATAAATACAACATGCTTTCAGCTTCTCACAGTAGCCATTAATTAAATGTATAAAATGTATGCATCTTACCCTGTGAAACAAATTCAACGTCATCATAATTTTCTTCATTTTCTAGGTTTCTGTAAGTATGAAAAGGTAAACATGTGAAACCTATGAAGACGATTTTATGATTATGTTTTCATTAACCATTTTTCTGGTGCTTTTTATTATCTATTTTATACAAAGGCAGAACAGTCTATTGAGCCCTATATCCTACTTAAGTACATACAAGATTTTCTAAATTGTTCTCTCTGACTGTGACTCAGTGTTTCAGGTGGGGTCTTGATGCACCTTGATCTTGATGCAGAGTAAAAAATATCAGAGTCAAAGGCACTCACAGAGAGTGTGGTATGAAAAATATAATAAGCAGACAGGCCAACTGAATGGAAAGAATCTGTTGGACTTCTTAACCATTTTTGCAGGTGCAGTCTTCTTACAGTGCAAAAGTACAATGCCACACTTTTTCGCAATGCTAAATATAGCTCTGAGACTTTGACTCGTTGGGCTTAAAGTCTCAACAAGGGACAAGAGAAATGGTGTAAAGGTTAGGCCTGGTAAAATGTCACCAGAGCTCTTAGATTTAAAATGTTGTCCAAATGAGAGAACAGGAAATTAAATTGAGAATATGACTAATACTATCAGGGACTTTTAACTTTATAACATTTTGTTGCAGCAGCAAGAAAACAAGGGCTGACAGTTATCATCAAAGTGTAATCAAAAAGGGACTTGAAAGCACAACGGGTTGTTCTAAAACTGGATGGGGAAAGCATGGTTACAAAGCAGGTGAAAGCAAAGGTTACAGCACCCAGGCAAAAATGTTCAGCAGAGAGGAGAATTTACAGGGCACACAGGAATGGGAGAGCAGACAGGGCATCTGGAGGTACATTTCGGAAGTGTCTGATGTCAAACTTGGCCCCTGTGCCTGGATAAAGAGGAGGTTACCCAGCATGGCAGGACATGCCTCCCTAGCTCTCCCTGCCTGCTGCTTGATGCTCTTTGCAGTACCTGCTGGAGAAAGCAGCTCATTTTTCAGGCTCAGCTTGATTCTGGTCAGTTTTGATGCTGGACTCAAGTACTTATAAATCTGTCAGTAGAGGTTCTGCTTCTGTAGGCAGCTCTTCAGAGAAGGATAAAGAAAGGAGCCCCATATCAAGAGAGGCTTCTCAGGGTTATCACACAAGGCCACGACACGGCCTCAGTGCAGTTTCACAACCAGTGCTGAGCTCAGTTCCTCCAGCTTGCAAAGCTGCTTCCTGGGGTATTGGCTCATAGACCTGACCCTCCTCGCCCTCTCTGCCTAGAAAAATTCAGGGAAAACCTTCAGCTATTGAGGCAACTGATTTTCTATCAGTGTTTAAAGTTTTTGGATTGTTCTGGAGTAAAAAACCAGTCTGTTGCCTTCCCCCTATCCTCACCAACAAAGGACAAAAAAAATTGTGTTATACACAAGACAATTCAGGGAAACAACCAAATAGATGGAGGGTACAAACTAATATAAAAAGCTAATTCTAAACAGGCCAGGTGCAGGGTGGGATAAGGAAAGTAGTGTGAGACACCCCTCTCTCAGAAACCTGGAACTCAGGTAGCCTTTCTCTGCTGTGCCAGGAGAAAGTGGTATGCAGAGAAAGGTGAGAAAATAAAGATCTTGTGGCTTATGTTCACTCACATTGTTTCAGAGCTGGTTTTGATGTTTCTGGGAGGCAGACTGGGAGCTGCTGGCACCTGCAGGGATGGGTGAAAGGCTGGCGGAGGAGGCGGCACGGCAGTGTGTGATGGAGGTATCGGTGGGGCAAGTGCTGCTGAGGAAGATGTTTTCTTTTTCAAACCTTTATTTTTAGGACCTGAAATATAGCAGAACAGACTGAATTTATCAAGCAAACATTTGAGGAAGGAACTTTGCTGTGTTTGATGAAGTTTTCAGGTAAGCTATCAGTACTGCACGCACCCCAGAGAAAGTATAGTTTGTTGAACCTGCTCGTAGATATTTTTGTTGCATCATCTTACCACACTAGAGAGGAGACTCTGCATTCAAGAATGTTCTCCCTGTACAAGGACACAAAAGTGCCTTTGCCAAGACATGAACTAGACACAAAAACAGCACAGTTCATCCAATATATTAATACCTGTGTTTCAAAACTAAATTATAATTTAATTCCACTATTTTTGATTAAAAAGATTGGCTGCAGAATTTCATATGAGCACTGATGTAGTCTTGCTGAGTTTTTCATGCTCAAAGAAAGACCTTTAAGGGAAGAAATGAGAAACAAAACCATATTTTGGCTTTTATAAAGAGAGGTACAGGTTTCTGAACATCTTCAAATACATTTTTAATATAAGTTGCAAAATTCTGGACTTTTCTAGCAAGCTCAGATTAGAAAAGTGGCAGTCTGCAAAGATGCACAGAAGCTACACCCTCAACAGACAGGTATAGACTCAAAAACTGATGGTGCTCTGCACCAGGCACGGAAGCCACAGCTAGATGAGTGAGCTGGTATGCATGTGTGCTGCACTGAATTCATGCTCCCTGCACAAGCCACAAACAAACAATAGCAACCACTGCTCTGAGGGTTGGTTTTGAGAGAAATTATTCTACACAAGCAAATTAAGTCAGAGTTTGGATGCCATGATGTTTTTGAAGTTTCTGTTTGTTTGTTTGTTTGTTTGTCTGTTTTTAAAGTATCATTAGCGGATTAAAATCTACCAAAAAAGAACTGTCCCCAGCTGCGTGGAGACAAATCCAGGAAAATCCAAGGAAAAGCAGAACAGTGGGAAAAAACAAATTCAGATTTCTGTTAAAATCAATTACAGCTGAGAAGAAACCCATTGTCTTCTGGAGAATTTAAGTTCACACCTGTGAGAGATTAAAATCTTGTCAAGTAAAGGAAATGATAACCTTGCTGAAAAAAAAAGGGGCTCAAAACACAGAAAAACAACAAATATTTACTACTTCAATGGCAAGACTGAAAATTGTAAGAAGCTACTGGAAGAGCTTTTTTAGTTTATTGGGTGTCTGGAATTCTGTCCTTGTGATAGACAAGAAAAGGGGAGTTGGTAACTTTAGGATAGAGCTTTACATATTGCACATGGAAATCAAAGTGAAATTATCAAACCTTGGCAATTTTTCTCCTTACTACCACACAACTCAAAAAATTATGGATAAATATGTCTTCATGGATGCTTAGACCAACTTGTCAATATACATGTGAACAGTGGTGCGTTTTAAACCTGTTAAATTCCTCCATTACTTAAATGGCAAAATACTGATAGCCCCAAAATGGATGATCATACAAGTGAATTCTTTTGTGGTTTGTGCATTAAGGAACACGCATATTACAAAAGAAGACTCATACCATTTAAGATATGTCAAGATTAAATTTGTACCACTTTTTTTTTAAACATTTTATTCAAAAATATAGTCCAAAAGTTAAGAGAAATAATCCTTTCTCTTAGTACTGAGGAGGCTACAGCAGGGTCAATGTGTGCCAGCTGGAGAGTACCCAGTAGTGGAGAATAGGGAGAATGAGGTCTAGAAAACACAAAATCCTGAATATATCAAAAAAATGGTGATGGTTTAGGGAAATGTGGTAAGATTGGGATAGGACAAAATTAATACCTAAGTCACTGGTAGTGAAGAAAGGGATAATTTATATTTTCCCCCCTTCTTTTCCACAGTGAAGAGGCAATAAGTAAGATGCTTAAAGCCAATCAACATTTGCTAGGAGGCACTTTCTAACAGTGAAAGTGGAGTTTTCATCCTTTGAGGTATCCATGTTGAAGAAGTAGGATAAATTTACGGCACGAATAAGTTCTAGTACAGTTGTTCTTATGCTGTACATTGGGATGGACATCAACATAGTGACAAACCACTTCTTTATATCCCTTCCAATTCAATGCTGACATCCTTTCATTGCTGTCCTGTGTATTACATCACACTTGAAATATTTGCTGCTATATTGAGATCAACAGCTGGAGCTATACTAAAATAGCATTTTGGCTAAAATGTGTCTTTCAGTTGTTTGAGGGGTGTTGACAAGAAAAAGAATGCTACAGAGTTTTTGGAGTGGTACTTGTTTAAGTTTGCTTACTATTAAAATCTGAATCTTACTGTTTTCTAAGTTCCTCAGGCTTCACATTCTATTACTTTTATTTTTACCTTTGCACACAGGGTCAAAATCCTTTTTATCACCACTGTTTTATACCCAAATTACACTGGAATTATTACATAACTCAGATGTCTTTTCAGTGACTTTAAAAGACTCAACCTTTTAAATTTCAATCAAGGGTGCTTTTTTTTCCCTTTTTATTCCTTATGTAGCAATTATTTCATAGATATTTCTGTTATCTCTCCAACCTTTCCAACACTGTAGAAAATCTGGCACTGGAATTCTACAGAGCATGCACTTGTCTACCACATGTAGTGATGAAAATTGCAAGTCATTCTTCATCTGGTCATATCTCTACTGATTGCATCCAGGGGGTTTCAGTATTTTTTCCAATTGTCATCTCTCCTCCTGTTTTGGTAGAGCATACTCCTGACTATTAAACTAATGCCCATGAGCAAAAATCTTTTATTCAAAAACTTTGTGACTATATGAAAATTCTTTAAGGATAAAACTCCAAGAATTTAGAGTTACAAGCTGATAACCCTTATGCATTATACTCTTGTGTCTCATTATAGTCCTTACCCAATTGTAGAACTGCTTATAACTTGATTTTTCCTCCAAATCATTACACAAACTTGTTTCACATGTATGGTTTACATTTCTTCATTATAGACATACAATTGCATTTGAATGAAAGCAAACTTTGCTTAAATGAGCCAAGGTTACACATGACTGTGCTCTTGTTGTATCTGAATATTTGCAGACTCTGTCTTAGCATTAAATTCTTTACAGTCTTTATTCATCTGTAGACTACAATTTCTCATTGCCCTAAAACTTCTTATGAAGATGAATACCACTGACATGTATCTCCAGATAAATTCTAGATTTCTAATCAAATAAAGCAACCAGAAAGGAGTCTGTTTTTTGGTGTTTGTTTTTTGTTTTGTTTTGTTTTGTTTTGTTTTGCTGAAAGCCACGTTAATTGGTATTAATAATACTCTCAAATTTATTTTTGTGTTTTAATAGGGAATCCTATATCAGTTTTTCTGTGGTTAAATCTACGCTGTTCTAACAGAGTGTTGTGTACGTGCACAACATGCATATGAACCTTTTGCATTCATATTTTATTACTTCTTGTGATAAGTCCTTTGTAGGACTAAGGTAAAAATTCTTCCCAGGTCTCCGTGCATAATACTTCTTTCATCTGATGTCTCTTGAGAGCCAAATACAGGCAATAGGAAAGTGAGCCAGGAAAGGACACCACATGCATTTTAGATTAAGTGCTTATTTTTAAGTATAAAGGCTGAACAACCTGTCCTTTTAAAATTTTGTATTTTGTTATAATCTAACAGTAAGTAAATGAGCATCATATTAATGGAAACGCTGCTTTTTTAGTTTCTAACTATTATAACTGACTCTTCTCTGACTTTAGAGTTCTGATTAGCTTAATTAGTTACACTTATGACCAAGACTGCTGTAGGTGTAAAATACTTTAATTCTAGTACCAGAAATGGTGAATAGTGGAATGATTTAGGTAGGAAAGTGACATGCTGAAAAGCTGTTTGGAAAAAAACCAAGGTGCTGGCCTGCTGAGCCAAACCTATCATAACATTCAATAGTGGGTTATAATGGAGTAATGGTGCATTTAATTTTGACTCCAGTTCCTTTTTTTTTTTTTTCTTTTTTTTTTCTTTTTTTTTAAGTCTGGGACACTTGGTACTATAAAACCATGGAAAAGCTCTGTGGAGGTAGTGGAACAGCAGTAAGCAGCAGACACAGATCAAGAAATTAAACCGAAAGTACATTGTGGCTTCACATGCACCTAAAGCACTCTCACCACAGTAAACAGTGTTAAGGGCAGTCACTGTGTGACAGTTTGACAGCTAACACCTCGATTTCCAAATAACCTGTCCTCTCAGGACTCTCAGCTTTTTCACATGTGGTTCTGCACTGAATATACAGGGGCAGAAATGGAAGATCTTCAAATAGAAACAAAAGAACAGAAGAAAAGGCACTGCAGCTGTATAGAGAAACCTGACATAAAAACTGTCCACAGAATGTCCCAAATATTTCATTATACTGCTGCTTGTGGCATTAAATTTTTTTTAATAATGCCCAGATCCTCAGCACTTACAGTACAACTATGCACAGAACACTGTAAAAATCTATCTTGTGTTCTTGGAGAACCTTCTCAAACAGTTTTCATATGGGCACTGGCCAAAAGTTCACTTACATTCTTGGGAATGCTTGTTCATTGGGAAGTGAAGGACATTGAAGTTGTCTTGATGCAATACTTATGACTTTGACCCTTGCCATTCTTGGCTTGTGAAAGGGAAACACTGATACATCTTTGGCAGCCAGTATGACATCTAGAGAAAGATCCCATCTTCCCTTCATGTCCAGACATTCTGTGTTCAACAGCAGAAAAAATCAACCTGCATAAAACAGCATAATTTCTATGCCTCTCCCATGTGAACTCAAAGAGAAATTAGAAGTCCAGCTCTTTTGGAACTTGTGAATTCTATGTGGGCAAAAGCATCCAGGACAGAATGAGAAAAGGCCATTCTTTCTCTCTTACAACATTCAGTGCTGTCCAGAGATACTTCATCTCTCTGTCCTGAGATGCTTATACCATAAATATGTGGCAAAATGAAGGGAAGTCCTAGCACTGCCTGAAGTCTGTAATGGAGTACACCTGGAAATGCATGACTTGGTGGTATGGGAATCTTACGGGAACCAGTCCTTTGGTCACAGGTGGTTCCCTGTTTTTCAAAATTGTAAAATGAATTGGACTCATGTTCAAGGGCTCCAGTATTCATAAAACTGAAATGATATATCTCTGTTTCTTGCCTCCCTAAATACCAGGGTATCTGGGTGTTTGGGTGAGAGACTGGAACAGAGAAGAAAGTGAACATCCAATTACCAACCTGAGCAGAATAGAAGCTGTCAAAGGGAAAAAAATCCCACATATCATTTAGCACTCAAACCTGCAGTTCTACAGCCATCAGCTAAGACACAAACCCATCTGTTCAATCCAATCAGTATTGCAACAGAATGTGTTTATTTGGCACAAAGCTTTTAACTGGCAACAATGAAAAATAATAATTTTGATAACCTCCCTTGAAACAGGCAAGTATCCTGTTCTAGCAGAGGGTGGTGTGGCTTCAGCTATTCATACTTTTCTCACCCTTGGCAGGACTGTAGCAGCAATGCATACCTGTTCCCAAAGCCAGCAGCACTTTAGAAATCCCAGTTAGCTCAGAACAGCTGTGTTGATCTTATCTGCAATACATTCTCTTGCAAATGCATTAGCCTGGCCTCCAGTCTCCAAACAGTCCAGACTTAACCACAAAGACTGAACTGCTAATGATATTTAAGGTATCAGGCTGTAGCATCCAGCTTATCCCTTGTCTCAATCCAGAAATTTCTGGTCCAAGACTGCATCCTCAATAAAACTGGAACTGAACAGCAATGCATAGCATTGTGTACATTCCATTTTGAGTGGTCTCATCATACCGCTTCACCACAAATAGACAGCATAAATATATATATATATGTATGTAAGAAAATCCCTTCTATAACAATGCAGTCTCTTGCAACATGCAAGGCAAAAATGGATTATTGACTTTGCATTCTAAAAAAACCCCACCTTCTTTCTTTGGCGTAGAGTATGGCATTTGGTGAGATCTCACTCCCTTTGAGCTCTGATGCAGTGAGCTCCTGGTCTGTTGCTGACTCCTGCTTTTAGTAATGTTAAGAAAACCTGACAATGAGGAGGTGCTACAAGGAAACTTCAAATATTCTGTGGGAGAAAATGCTTGTAATTTTAAAATTATTAGTGAACTTTTATAGTTTTTATCATACAATTATTCACTGCAAAGCACCTTAGTACTTCTACATGCAAGACCTGGGTAGCTTTCTGGGTTTTACAGAGGGTTTACTAAGAACCTGCAACAACATCTGCAGGAGCTGATCAGCCACTTCCTACTTCATTTGTAATGTGCAGAGAGCTGTGCTCTGCTCTGCTTCCCTAACCACATTTTTGTTTAGATACGAGCTATGGTTTAAGGTTTCACTATTATGTTGCTTTGGAGCTGCTCAGGTAAGCTTACAAAAGAGCTGAATCCCAGTACTTTTGATTATGCTATTGTGACACATACTGTAGCAACAAATTTCAGTTGTGACACTGCCCACACCTTGAAAACAAAGAGCATGGAAAGTTTCTGGTTGTTGCTCTCCTTGAGTCCAGACCTTACTTTTAAAAATGCCTAGGTACAATCTTTTATGAGTTTTCTTTTCTTTTATTCCTCTCTTTCCTGATTCTCCTCCCAGTTAGGTGATTAAGCTTTTATTTTCCACCTGTGTGCAAACAAAATTATGTCCCAAAAGAGTGGAATTTCAGACAAAGGAGAAAAAGGGGGAAAAGTACACCTAAGTCTTCATCCTTTTTTGGATCAATTTGCTGATGGTTGCTTATAACATCATGAAAAAGACAATCAAAACAGGTGGAGAATCTCTCCTTTTAAAAGCAAAACTTCTCGTTGGTCTCAGTTTGAAAATCTTTCCACAACAGATGCACAGACTACCTTAAGGGTGTTTCACATAAGGTTTAACACTTATTCTAGCACTTATATTCTCAAAAATATCATGTAGTTGACATATTAAGAGTTGACATAACTCTAGACCCCATACAAGGTTGGGGATTTTTCCCCTTCCATATATATTTAGAGACAAAAAGATGACGAGTATAGAGCACATGAAAGTGAGCATCTAAATTTACATTTAAGGTCAAGGGCTGAAAAATATTAAACATGCCCATAGCCTTACTCCAAAAAGAGGCTCACAGTTTCACCCAAAGTACTTCAGTATATAAAAGTTTGCAGGACTGAGCCTTGTGGTGACTAAATATGAGGTCAGATATTCCTAATTCTTTAGGGGTCCAGCACTTCTTCTGGGCAAGGCTGACTGGCATGAGGAAACTGACTTCCAACTGCAGATGTGTTGTCATAGACAGAAGACTGTACTTAGCTAAAGAGAAACACAAAATTAAATCTAAATTGAACTGCAGTTGGTCTGATAAAAAGCCTTAATGACTGCTTCTAAATATAATAAGCCTTAATGACTGCTACTAAAAATATTTATAAACCTGAGTAAATTAATTTTATGTTGCATGGTATCATTTCATGTGCAAGAAAAAAGAATAAAAATTGAAAACATTCAGAGATGGAGGACATATTAGATAGTAATAGTTTAAAAATAATCTTTTGTAATTAATTTGTATTTGAAAGAGAAGGAAAAAGAAAATGTGCACCATGATACAAAGACAACTTTGTAAAGAAAATGTAGTGGAAAAGTTTTCTTAAAATGTAACTATTTCCCAAACTAAAAAAGTGATGAGGGATTTTAAAATTTTTCAGTGTGAAAAATAATAAATAATTACATCATACATACCATGGTATAGAAAAAATAATTTTCATAAAAAATTCTCATTCAACAAAGTCTTGCATTTGGATAGTGGAAGTTTTCAGATTTTCTCTTCAGAATTTGCAAACAAGGAACACCATTGTTCCAAATGCACATATCTGAGGAGGGTTCAATTTCAAGAGGAAACCAATGACCTCAGGAATGTTCTTTACTAAAATAAACCTTTTAGGATTAAAAAAAAAAGATACCATTTCAAAATCTTCCTAACAGCTTTACTATGAAAGGCCTGTGGTTTTTTTTTTTTTTTTTTTTTTTTTTTTTTGTGTCTATTAATACTGAATATTTATAATAGCATTTAATATCAAAACTTTCAAGAATGACTGTTTTCCATATATGAAATATAGTGAACTATGATTTTAATGTCTTTTCTATAATGAAATATATTCATTTGTGCTGTATTATTACCCATGCAATGCTACCAAATGATGAAGATTTATTAAGAGCATTCCTCCCTGTGAACCAATATAGGTCTAGAAAATAAAAAGGTGAAAATACTTGCACCAGTAGGGCACAGATTGTTTCAAATTCAAACATTACCCATGCTGCATAAGTTTTACCTCTGTGAGCTGCTAAGGAAATACTTAAAAGAGTACAAACAAATTAGAACTTTCAGCTCAAAGAGAAATTTCAGTACATATCAAGCTTCAAATACGAGAAGTATATGCTAATCATTCCTGTAATTACAAGTAAACAGACTACAAAACTGTATTTTTTTTTTGGAGCTAGACACCTTTTGGGTTCAAGATGTATACTACAGCAATGGTACCAGGAACATGCCCAGAACTCCATCACTACAGTACTTCTGTGCATCAGGGAAAACAAGATATTCTCCAACTTGACCATAAAGCTGTCTATAAAATAGTGTGATATGCTGGATACACTCTCTTGCTAAAAAAAGTTGTAAGGTAGGCTTTAAGCAAAATATGTGTCAACTTAAAGAATGGGAAAATTTCAGCTAGTTCTTATAACTTTTTCAATCTGTTAATTAAATATGCTCTGTGTTCACATTCTTTTCTGGAATCTGGACAGGTTTCAGAAGAGGTGAGGTGTTGGTGCAGCAGAGATGCTTTTGTATTGTAACCCATATAATGCAACCACATGATGAAGGTGCATAAATAGGTGTTTCTTCTTGTGAATCAAAATGGGTGAACCAAAGAACAAGAAATCAGAAATTAAATTAAGGGAATTTTACTAAGCAGAAGGTATAACTCAGTTCCATCAGTTTTACTTTTTTCTCTTCAGCAGCTTCCTTGCTGTCACCTTCCATGAGAAACTCATAGCTGTCTTTTTTCTACATCCTTATGAGTTTTCCTTTCTAACTTCCCCTCTTAGCACTTTTTCTCAAAGGCTGCTGTCATACATAGTGTAATCCTCGAGGCACTGTGTTAAATCCATCCAGCACCGACCCTGTTGGAAGGTGGGCAATGGTTTCAAGTAGAGCATAATACCTCACGTGCTTCATTCAGTCCTTTGCAGAGGTCCAGACCTATTGAGTGAATGTGTTATGCATATACTTTGATTCAAAACAGAAGGGGTCTCAAAGCCATTCCAATTACATGTCAAACCTATTACCAAAATTAACAGGTGCACTTGCATGGTTTCTCTTCTGAGTCCCAAATTCTGTATCTTAGTTTCTCCACTCAGGAGTGGTTTTAGCTGACTCAATGGAATTTAGAGCAGTCAGCAGCACAAACAACACCAGAATTCATGTGCAGATTATAACAGGTGTATACATGAGAAAAATAGTTTTCTGTGCCTCCATCCTGTGATAAAAACAACCCACATCTCTACTGTTAATTTTCTAGAATCAGATAATCTTGAAGGGAACAAGTGTGGCACATAACCATAACAAACAAAAATGGGGATACTTAGGAGATCTTCTGCCAGTTGCAGAAGCTTTGACCATTCACAATGGAGAGGTGTCTCCTGATGTTAAATGGATACAATTTATTCCCTTAAAAATAAAAATATACTCTAAGACATTTGGAAAATGTTGCAGAACATTGTAGCTAAGGCAATAATCAAGCATAATGAGTTTAAATATTAATTTGCAGTGAGTTTTATGTACTTTTCCTTCTTTATACACAACAGCAGCAAGTTGCACTCTGAACAACCACCTGCAAGGTAACATTCAATGTTGGTTTATCTGTTTTCTTAGGCAATCTTAGGCATATTGACTAACTAACTAACTAACTAACTAAGACAGATAAATAATGATCTCATTCATATTTCTCTAAGGATGATGGAATTAATTTTTAAATTGCAGTGATTTATCTTTTTCAATGTTGTAAGCCATACTGGCAGTTTAGTTTACAGTTTTGTCCACATGTTTTAGGAGAATTATGTGACAAACCCTTGACCTTTTAAGGTAATGCTTCAAAAAATCCAGAGTGGTAGGGTTTCCTCCACAGCCTTAACAGTCTTTGTTGTGGAGGCTCTTAAAAATTCTGAGGAATTTTCTCCCTGACTGAAGAAGACTGACAGCATGCACCCACTTTTTATTCACTGAATAAAATGGAAGCCCTGGTGTTTGTTGTTCAGGAGTTATGCAGAGGTGTGTAGAGCACTAGGGGCTCAGCCTGTGGCTGGCTTTGTGTGTGTGGCCACCTGTACCTGTATGGTCCCACTGCGCTGCTGTGGCTCTCCTCGGGAAGCAACACTACAGTTGCGGCCTCACATGGAAAGCTGTCAGCAAAATGACTTTGTTTCTTTTCCTTTTTTCTAAGACCTTGGGTGTTTATTGTAAAACAATATAGTTGTTACTGTTTTCTGAACACAGAAGGCACATGCACTTCTTTGATTCTTAGCTGAGGTAAATTTGATCCGTCATGGAAAATTGCTGCAATGGGACATAACACAGGAATTTACTATTCTGCCATGTATCTGCAGGCCCAGACAGGAATTTCTTAAAGCCTGCCTTCACTGGAAAATAGTAGCATGTCAACAGTGAGACTTTCTTGAAAAAGACATTTATATCCACAAAAGTTTTTATCATGGAAAGTTTTTCAGGACTAGGTTTTTCAGGACAAGGCCAACATCAAACTAACATCCCTTAGTATTCATGCAGGCATGGTGGATGACTAAAATCCTCCTCCCACACTTAACTAAGACTTCTGTGTCAAAGCTAAGTCCTTCAGCCTCTAACATTTAGTGTCATTTCATGCCCAGTGAATACTTATTTTCAAAAACCAGTAAAACAGGTTCCATGGGAAAGGATAACAACCAAAGAAAAAGGGGTGAATTGATACTTCTGAGAAAGCAGAATTCAAACTCCTGTTTTAAATCAGGCAATACAAGGTTTTCTAAAGTGCAGGCACATGCCCTAACATAAGTGTAAAAACCACTATGTGTGGAGGTTTTCTCCTCAAAGAACAATGCAAAGTCTAACTTTTGCCCTATTACGAACAAAAGCTCCAAAGGTTAGATCTCAGAAAGCTTTGTTGAATGGAAAAATTATTTTCATTTGCTTAACCTTCTTTATTTTCAGCACCTGAATCACAGCAGCAAATTAAGGAACTATGGAAACCTTCTGTTCACCAGGACACAGTAATGAACGGGAAGATTTTGTGCTGTGAGGGTGGCGTCTTCCTGACATGACTTTGATTCTTGAAATAACAGTTTAGAAAAAAAACACAGTTCAGTTTAACTGCCCTTCCAAAGCAGGTAGATTTTGTTATTTATATTCCAAGAAACCCATCAACAATCATTAACTGTCAAGCTGAAAAGGAGTTTGTTCAGGTTTCACTCTAGAACAACTTGTCTGTCCACCAGAATTGTTCTGTGTAGACTTTTGTCCACAATGAAATGGGCTGCATTAATTAAAGCCAAATTGAATATCAAGGTCTACATGCCAGCTCTCTGAGTGAAGGCTGAAGTCCAGGGACACTATGGATAGCTTCTCATGGATATGGTTTCTAAATATTTCACTCTTGACCTGCCCCTATGACTGTGAGCTAGAAAAGACCATGTCTGATCGTTAATTTCTACTTAGTTGTGAGTTTTGCAACATAATTGGAAAACCACCTGGACCACCATGCTGGCCAGCTCCACCCTTAGCTCATGTTCCTATGACTGTCAGGGTAGTGGCTGCTCTTACCCCTGGTTACTAACAACTGGACACCCTCCTTCTAACAAAAATTCTGATATTATTCTTACAGCCCTGCTCACAGTGTTAATTTGAAATACACAGGCTAAATATTTCTTATGCTCAGTTTTAAAAAGAGAATGAAAAAAATGCTTTGTGACTATAATTGAATGGGAACCAGAAAAAAAATCTGAATAAACAATGAGCAGAACAACAAATAAAGATTTCTCAATTAATTACTTAAAGTAAATTTTAAATTGTATTTTAAATAAATTGTCATTTTCTGTATTTCCAGCCATTGTCAGGATTTCTCAAAGTTTTAACTAGCAAAGCTCTTACTTTTCTTACATAACCAAAACATTTACTTGTGCAGTTGGCTGAAAATGCTGTCTTTCTGTATAGAGATTGTATATGAGCATATTTGTCTTAAAGATATGCACAAATATATACACAAATTTGCATAATTTGAGGATCTTGGCCTGATCTTGGATTTGTGAGAACATTTCCTTAGCTGTAAGGTAGCAGATGAAAACCAGAACACAGCAGCTGAAAAGAAAGCAATTTTTTTTATTACCGATACACTCCTAATCTTTGAGTGAAATTACTAGCAACACAATATATAGCTGCATGCAGGCACTGTGTTTTTAATGAGGTTTTTTCTCTTAAGAGAAATCAGCTCTGAGATTTTTCATGCTGCCATAGCCCCTCTGAACCTCTTCTGCCTCAGGAAGACCAGTCTTATGTGTATTCAGAACTGCTGAAACACAAGCCATGCTGTTTCTAGGCACAGACACAGACACAGACGCAGACACAGACACAGACACAGACACAGAAGGTGTCATTCTAGACACATTCTAGACACAGAAGGTACAAGGACAAATTATGTATCAACTAAATTACATGAATGAGCCTGATATACCACACATGTGGTGTGGAGTTAGAGATCCACTCCACTATAAGCAACTTCAGAGCTCCGAATCACACCATTGGGCATCCCCCTTCCTCACTAACTAGACTTAAAATTGAAGCATCTAATTTCGATCTGTTTAATTATGTCAGGACTTATATGCCTGTTGAGAAAATACTCAACACAAGTTAATAGCTGCATCTGAGTAGTTTTAAGAAACAGGTGAACTCAATACATTAAACATTCTTCCTGAACTTTATCACTGAAGGATAGAAAACACAATTTTAATTGTAGAAAAGAGACAGAAGCCCAAGTTACAGCTTTAAAGGGTTTTCTGATGCACAAGTTATTTCTGAACAGAAGAGGAGATTCCATTTGAAATTAACCTGGTTCTAAATGCATCAAAAAGCTAATACCCAAGGAAGAAAGAACAGAGTGGACTTACTGTTTTCCTGGTAGGTCTTCTGGAAGATTTCCAGGTCCACAGTGAGGGGTCTGCCGGGTTTTTGTGGGGGCTGGCTCGGCTTGAGCCTTTGGGGCAAGACTTTCAGCCTGGGTTTTCTAGACATCCTCTCCTCATTCACTTTTGATTCACCTGATGGTCTTCCTGCAGCAAGTGCCATATTTGTCTTAAGGAATTTATGAGAGGAACCTGATTCTTCCTGGGTGATTTTCTTGAGGAAGATGTTCTTGGCAGCACTCATTCCCTTTTCTGCAGAGTTATCTGACACTGTTTTGGGGGGTCCTTTTGGTAAGCTGTACCCATGGCCAGTAGGCTTCAGAGCTATTTTAGGAATATTACTGCTTGGAGCTTCTGCAGCAGAGTTACTATTTTCACCCATTTCCTTTGCTTCTTGGTGTGCATGTATGTTTTTTCTGTGTGCAGACGGTCTTTGCAGAAAACCACTTTTATAAGAAGTGTTTTCATTCTGAGATACCTCATTGTTTAGAGAAGGTTTCTGAGCAAGAGGTGGTTTAGAAACAGGAGGCTTGGGCTCATTTGCTTGTGTTGCAGACATTAACTTTTCTTTAACTGCAGCTACTTTTGAAAATTCTTGTTTTGCCTCATTCTCCTGTGATGCAAAATTTAAATTAGGTTTTGGTCCCAGAGGATTTTTTTCTTTATTAGGAGGAGCAAGGAACTTGTTCTGTGCAGTTTTTGGGTTCGAAGGCTTTGGGTCCTCTTTTGATGGGTCACTGGTTTTGATAGAGAATTTACGGCATCCAGCTTTTTCATCATTTCTTCTGTTAGTGGGCTGAAGCTGAACACCAAACCTTTGTGCCACTGGTTTCAAATGTGGTGGGTTTGGATCTTTGTCTGTTTTGTCATCACTTGAAGGCTTGACTGCCATAGGAGGCTTAGACTGAACAGATTTGTGAAGGGTACTGGGTCCTGGAGGAAACGCAGTACATCCTTTATTTGTACATATCTCATGTGTTGCTTTCCTCATCTGTAATCCTTTGTCTTCATCTTTTCTTGGGATTTTGAAGGGTCGGCTGTTTGAAGGATCCTCTGTGTCTCTGTTACATTTCTCAAAGTTCTCCATGAGGAAACTCCCCCTTAGTTTCCGATTCTACAAACATAAAGAAGAGAAAAACAAAGGGCAGCAATGGGAAAGTACTGTTGCAATGTTCACAAATACTGTACTTTAAAGAGTTTCCTGGTCTGAGGCTTTACTACTGCTGATTGGCTGACGAGGTGCTATAGCTCATCTTCCTGTAGTGTTAAGAGAAGCTGAGCATTTTGTCGTATCCTTGCAGTGTTTATATGATTTTTTGAAATTTTCATTCAGGTGTTGCCTTTCAGGTACTGCAAGTCCTTTTGAGCATATTATAGTTTCTGGTTACTTCTGGAATTGTGAAATAAACATAAGACATTACATACAACTTTAAAATCAACCTACTTAAAAATTTTATTTTCCTGTAATAAGAAGTTCCTGTACTGGAACCTGGGGGAATCTGTCAGATTCATGTTATTTCTCCTCACTCTTTGAAGAACTGCAAGTTCCTCTGTGAAAACAAATTATTCTGGTTGATGTATGTGCGTGTCAATTTTTCTTTCCTTTCTCAGCAATTTTTTTTTTTACTTTCTGCTCCCCATACTCTCACTTTGTCCTTGTTTCTCTTCTCCATTTTTTATCTAAATAAAACTGTGCATGTGTAGGTAGCAAATGAAAATATGTGAAGCAAAATTAAAAGAAATGATGATCAATATACCCAGATATTGTCAAAGTTACTAAATTTCTTATTTAAAAAAAAAGAAGTTATGTAATTCCAAGATAATAAAATCCAGCTTCATTCAAAAATAGATATTTTAATTAGTCACCCCAATTCAATAAGTTTCAGGACCAGTCTTAATTATGAACTGAACCCAAATGTTCAATACATTTGAATTCAGGAAAAATAAAACATATCACAGTGCAGGACGGGAGCAAAAGGCAATGAGCTGGTCCCATTGCACTGGGCAGGGGCCACCTTGGGTTTCCAGGAGCTGCACGGAGCAAGAAGTCCTCTTCCCAGCTTGCAGTGGCAGCAGGGGGTGCAGCTATGGCACATACATTGATACATACAATTCAGAAGTAGGACCTGGATTTCCTGTGTGAGTTAAAATGTAAACCTTATGGATAAACTAGGTAGGGTTCTGAATCATCTGTCTGTAAAACAAGGAGTATTGCTACAAAACATAACAAAGAGGGGTTGGAAAAAAAATTAGAGGTTTAATAATGAGCTGTCTTGACTTACTATGGTTCAGCAAGTACTCAGTGTTTTTCCTTTTTTTACTTCAATAACAAAAGCTTCTCACTTGGGCTTTTGCTAATTTTGTCTTGTATTTCATTACATTTGCTTGTATCTCATTACATAAATGGCCTGTTAAGTTGGAGTAGTTATATATATATGTATACATTGAGAGAGAGAGAGAGACTTCTGCAACTTAAAGGTAACTATCCCAGTCTTTTGGCATTGTCAAGAAATTAAATTTTCCCAAACTGATTGTGTTGAGCTACAAATTACTTACATTAAATTCCGCCAAAACAAGATAGACATAATGAAACTTATACCCAGCGACCGCATTGTTGGGTATTTTTGTGCATATAAAGAAGGGAGGAAGTACACATTTACTATGGAGATTATCAGGGTTAAGCCATATGCTGCTGTTTGATGCATACACACTCACACACACACACAATTACACTGCAGAGGTATGCATATGCATCACTAATCATTCAGGATTTGTCCCACAATACCTCACAAGGTCCTGATTTTACCCAGTTTAGACAATTCAGTGCCGGAGAGAAGAAAAAAGCCTTTTGTCTCTGATCTCTTTTGACTTTGTACTAATGATTTTTTCCTAAGATCTATAAGAAAATCCAGACCTCCAGAGATACTGTAATTATAGCTTATGTCAGAAGTCTTCAGACCTTCTAAGTTTGGATTTGATCAGCTGCTTGGCCAGCTCAGCTACTAATTTCTTTTGAAATTGATAGCAATAAATTGATAGCTTTGCTACTTCTTCTGTTTGAAATATAAGAAAATGTACTGTGCAAATGACAGTACTTTTTACAAGCAAGAGCCATTCAACATGCAGACCTTTAGGAAGCTGGGAATGTGACTTTGAAGAAAATGTTATTATTATGATATATGGTTTCTGAGGAGTTTTAGACTTACAATAGCAAGATTACATTAATTACACGAATTACATTCATACATGCTTCCAAATGCACTGAGCCATTCATTCCTGCCATGTCAGGAGTGCCAATGAATTTTTTAATATAAATTTCTTCCCAACAGTCTGAACAAACCTTGCCCTAGTCATGCATATTTACAAGCCCAGCAAGACGAAAATGTTCCTGGATATGTGGAAGAGTTTACAATTATAAATAAAGACTCTTTCATTTACTTGGTAATGGCAATAGTAAGAATCAAAACAGAATAAGAAACTTGGTGAAATCTTTTTGCTTCTCTTTAATGTACATGCCCAGCTTCTGCCTTCATAAACTGTGTTTCATTAGAAGCCAAGCAGATTTTAATGCAGAGCCTGACTGGTCAGGTAAGCATAGGGGAACCGGGGAAAAAAAGAAAATTTTTTGCTTGTGGCTCTGATCATAGAGTAATCTCCACAGTCTCTGTGCTTCCCTTCCCAGAAGCGACAGCAGTTACCTACATCATTATCACGTACAGTAGGTTGTAAATCATGAAATGGGAACTTGAAAAGATTCTGAAGAGAGATTAAGTTCCCCCTGCCCTTCCCCTCTAAAGTGCCAAGTCTCTGTGCAAAAAAGAAGTCTCATGCAAAAGCTACTTGGGTTATTTTCTGAACTTTGTCTTTGATCTCTATTGGAAACTGTGCAAAATATTTCAGCTTTTCAACTTTTGATCTGAACAGCAAGCAACACATAAGGAGCAAAATAAGATTTTCTTTAATACAAGATGGTTGCATTATTCAATGTTTGCTCAAATCTAAAGCAATACCTATGTGTTAGCTCTCATGCCATAGATATATTTTTATACACAGAGCTTTCAGAGCCTCCCACAGCCTTCAGCAGACTCACAGAGCTACCAAGTTAAACTTGTACAGAACTGTTATACTACACCTTAGTTACACCTCAGTGTATAACAAATATAATTCTCCATAATTTACAATATGGCTGTACATTTCTGTACAGAAGTACACTGTACTAAGAACATGAAAGTACATAAAAACATTCAGTTGTATTCTTCCTGAGTTTAGTATGGATATTTCAGTCTCAACTGGCAGCCTAAACAAAAAAGTTTCTTGGATTTTTTTTTTGCCTTGGCGTAAATATAACTTTATTATTTACTTTCCTGTCTTGGTGAAGCCAAAAGATTATTTCAGTTCAACTTGCCCTTGAGGCCAAGCTTTCTTTAAACAGCATCACTGGATCAGTGAACAGAATAGCAGATGTGTGTGCATACAATCATTAATTAGGCAAATGAAAAATATGTAATTTTTGACTGTACAAAGAATTCATTCAAAATACATACAGATCTGATTTATAAAGGATAAAATCCCCATCTTTTCTCTTCTTAACTGTAACTTTTACATTTCTATTCCCAAGTGATGGGGTTTAAATATACCCTTTAACACTCAAAATCAGATCTTGATGAGTTTGTTAGAGAGTAATAAAATAAAGATTATAAAACTATCCCTTTAAGAAGAAAATTATGCTTAATTATGAATTCTTTGATAGTGAAATAACCAGAGAAGTTGATAACCACTAAGGGAATTGAGCTCCAACCTATGCACAGGATATAAGGAATAAGAAAATGGACAAAAATGGCATGGAAAATTACAAAGAGAGCTATAGAAAAATACAGATCTGAACATTATTTTGTAAATTTATAAAAGTCTTACATAACTTCTACTGAAGGTAGTAGATTTGAGACAGTCTAGATTTTTGTATATGTGGCAGTGCCATTCTGAATTTGTGATAAATTATTGCTTGACTACTTTCTTTTCCAGGCACCTCAGAATTATCATTATGCAAATTTGTTGTTTCCAGAAGATATTTCCAAATTGCTTTTTGTCCCCTTGAGCCTAGCTGTAATTACTAGTTCAAGAGCCCCTCTAAGAGTAAGTGCATTGGAAGTGAAGCTGAGAAGTTGCAATGCTCTGCGCCTATAAATTTATGTAGCAGAAGTGTGAAAAGAAGACAAAGAGACACAGTTTGCTCATAAAATGCTAATTGCTAATACAATGGTTGCTACAAAAGAGAAATGAGCCCTCATCAGATAATACTTAAGGATGAGGACACGGGCTATTCTTCTGTCTGGGATTTTTATGAAAGGAAGACCTCTAGGATGGAAAGGATAGAGAGAAATCTGAGGGATTCCCCAGTGAGAGGCTGACAGCTCTGACAGCCCCTGAGTTACCCTAAGAGCATAATTTCAAACATCCCTCTAACAGCAGCAGGAAAAAAAAACAGTGCACACATGAGGACATATGGTTCTCAAAATTAGACAAGGCAATATTCCAGCCTGGTCACAGTGTATTCTGTATCTTTTCAACTGTACATTTCTCTACATCTTTCTTATCTCTCTTTTGCCACATTTTCTCCCCTTCCATCTAATCATAAGACCAGCTATTCATACTGCAGAGAAATAAAAGACCAGTTTCAGATGAGTTTGAGACCAGGATGAGTGAGGGCATAGGGCTTGACAAGAACAGTCAGATTACATCTCATCTTGTTCCCAAACTGCTTTTGTCAAAGACTATGCATGAAGTCAAAGCATCAATGGAGGCATGATCATCTCTTCATTCTATGTCCTAACAGGCTCACAAGAAAGTTTCTCTCTACACGGATTTGTTTTTGTACCTGTTTAAGTGAAAATAAGAACTATCAACCACTGGCAACTTGGTCTTCAACAACAGAAGCTTAGTGGCTTCAATTTTTCCATCAAGAATTTTTATCTGATATAAACAGACAACTTCATATCCATTTCTGTAAAATTATTGCATTTTTTTGCAACATGGTTTTATATAAACACAAAATTTCATTATACTTAATTTTATTTTAAAGTTTATTTTTATCATGAGCCTTCTAATACCCTTTATCAATTATTTATTTCAGATTAATGTAAATTTTCTCAGGATCTGCCCTGAAATGAAACAGATGCAACAGATTTCTTTTCTCTCAGAACCCTATATATATATATATAGTGTATACAGTAACTGTCTTATGAATGTCTGGTTATCCCACTAAAGTGAATGCTCCAAGTCTCAAGGAAGAAAAATTTGAATTTCTGTCACTGCAAAGTTCCTACCATTATTTTGGGAATTTCCAGATCCTACATTATTTTAAAGGAAATTTTGTGCAATTTAAAGACATTGAGCAGCATTTTGACTCATAGCTGGAAAGGAAAATACTTTCTGAACTACTTGATGAAAATACTTGATGAACTACTAACAAAATACACTGACATCTTAACCCAGAGTATAGTACATTAATTTATACCCTACCCATAATTTAACGAACAACAAACAATGTAAAGGAGATAGGATAACTAAAAAATAATTGCCTTTGAGTGATACCATTACTGCTATTATCCAAAATGCAAAGGCCACTTAAATGAGGATTACTTTCAGTAAAATTTCAGAGAACTAACTACAAAACTCTGAGAGAAAAAATTCAATTTTTTCAGCTCAGCTCCTAAACTAAGTAAAATCTACAACTAGTTAATTAAGCTATATTCAATACCTTGTACTGATTCTATTTATTCTGGAACTTTCCATGCTTGTTTTTAAGATGAAGGTGTGCAACAGTTTACCTGGATATCCCAAAGCTCTCCAGTATTTTGAAACAAGCAGTAACACTGGCTCCCTCAATGTGACAATCCTTGGGTGTAACAACTTAACAGCCTGGTCTATTTGCTAAAGAGGAGTTCTGCTTCTCACAGAGGAGTTCTTGCTTCTCACAAGATACACTTGCGGGTTTCATTATCATGAACAGTAACTGCTCTCCACAGGATATTAGGCAAGAAGTGCTGGAGGAAAAGGGAACTAAAGTGTGTTCAGACTGGTTGGCTGCTTCCATCAGCAGTAAGCACCATGTGATATCCAAAAGTATTGTGTTTACCCCATATTGCGTAGCCCTGTGAGGCTCCCTCGGTGCACACAAGCCTGAGCCTTTACAGAATAGCTGCTAAACAAATGTGTTAGGCAATTACAGACATAAAGGGTGGGCTGGCCACAGGTCCAGTGCCCTGCTACCACTGAGAACCCTGCATACATGGCCTACTCTCACGTGTCAGCTAGCATGTTCCTTTGCTGCCTCACATTCTCCAGTGGGATCTTGAGATTCTGCTGGCCAGTTTTTTAAAACTTCTGTTATGTGGAGATATTAAAAATAAAACAAAACAAAGCTGTGATCATACATTTCTTCTGTCCTTCCTCCTTTGTGTTTGAGTTTGAAGGATGATACAGGATAGAATAGTCAATACCCAGTAAATAAGCTTCACGAGAAATTCTAAACGAGTCTTTGTGTTGAAGGTAAATCAAAACCACAAAGGCTGAATGAATGCCTTACAAAAAACAGCTCAGTGAATTTGCTGGAGCAGTGCATGGGGAGGAGATTGCAGAAGAAAAGCTGTGTGTCTTTAATTAGAAGTTAACTGAATCTTCCTCATGGTCTACTACTCTCCTTCTGCACAAGCTTCTTAATATTTTTTGAAATATTCTGGAGTGTTAAAGCAAAGCATTGAAAGTGCTTGATATTTCTAGCTTAATTTTACAAAAACTTGTATCTTAGCTACAATAAACTTCATAAGTTTATTAGGGTACTGGATGGAGCTTATTTGAGTTAGAAACACTGCTGCATGCCAGTGACAACTGATGTTTTTCTAACACAACATAATGGTTTTTTGCAGTGGGAGAAATGCTGGTTTTTTATGCTACTCATTCAGCTAAACACTGTCTTTTTATTTATAAAATAGTATTTATTGTGAATATAAACAATTATCACAAATGATAATGCATTTATTATTAAAACTACGGCAGATTAGAATTTGTGACTTGCTGATGTATCTGGCAGCCTTCACAACTGTTTTAAGATGGCAACTGTAGCAATAAAGTCATTTTATGTGGGTAAACACCACTGCAAGAGTTTGCTCACAGTATCAGCTCTAGACAAATCATGCAATGATCAAAGAACTAGCTTATCTTCACAGCTCGGAACGCTAGACAGTTCCTGTAGTCTTCTCTTTCATCCAATACACACAAATAAGTATATCCCTAACTGACAGAATGCTCATGAGAATGTAAATTGCAACAAACACAATGAAAATAAGTTTAAGCTGTGAATTTCTGTGAAACCTGCCCATCTGCAATATCCACCGTATGCCTCATTTTACATTTCCAGGTGCAATAGCTTCCTGAAATCTCTCTAGTTTTTTCCTGTTTATTTCTGTGAAGGTCATTTGTGAGTGATATAGGGAAATTAGCTATTTTTAGGTGAAGAAAGAATCTGAATAAATTAATATTTTAAGTAACAGGACCTGAAAGCAGTGTAAAGTTATTTTGCCTTTTTCACTTTTCACAAAAACAACAGCAGCAGCAGCAAAATCACTAGTTCATATTCAAGGAAGACAAGGATGCTGATAATGATAATGCCTTCTGATGTACACACATACCATTACATTCTCTGTATAGACCAAACCCAGCATCTAAATTCCAGCACACCACTGGTAATTTAATTTTGTTTTTAATCAGAGCACTTATTTGGATGTTTCCATGTAACTTTGGGAAAAGTGGCTACATAAGAATTTGTCAAAAATTAAGGAAAAAAGAAAGGGAAGAAAAAGAATCAGAACCTTGGCCATTCAGGAAGAGTGTGGCCAGCAGGCCAAGGGAGGTAATCCTCCCCCTCTACTTGGCTCTGGAGTGCTGTGTCCATTTCTGGGCTACTCAGTACACATAAGAAAACCAAATACTGGAGAGGGTTTAGCAAAGATTAGAAAGATGATTTAGGATCTGGAGCATCACACTTGTAAAGAGAGACTGTGGGAGTTGGATGTGTTCAGTCTGGAGAAGAAAAGACTAAGAGGGGATCTTATTAATGCATAAAAATATCTCAGAGGTGGGTGCCCCAAAGATAGTGTCAGGCTCTGTTCAGTGGCATCCAGAGATAGGACAAAGAGCAGTGTCCATAAATTAAAACACAAGAAGTTCCACCTCAATGTGAGTAGGAGCTTCTTTCAGTTGAGGGTGGCAGAACACTGGAACACCTGCCCAGGGCAGTCATTGAGTCTCCCTCTCTGGAGATATTCAAAACCCACCTGGACATGTCCCTGTGTAACCTCATCAGGAGGGTTGGACTGGAATCTACAGAGCTCCCTTCCAGCCCTAATGATTCTGTGAGTCTCTGCTGCAAATGTTAGTTCATCTTTTTAAGATATTTTTTTTTAATCTACTGGTGTTCTCTGCTCCAAAATGGTTTGAAAAGTCAGGCACTTCCATTTGAACACCTCTTGGTTTCCAATTCAATGGTCACAAAGAATACCACAGTTGGGATTTTGTTACCTCCACAGCTGTGTAAATATGATTGTTCAAGTTGCTGTAAGCTGAAAGGACATGACACAATAAAATTTCTTTATCTTTTGAAATTGTTTTTAACCTGCTTCATTTCACTAACTTAAAGTGTATTATATGATCCCAAACAAGGAGAGACTGTGTAACAGAGTAAGTTGTGGGGGAGGGTGGGAGAAGGAACAGGCAAAAACGAATGGTTGGGGCAGCTAATCCTTAAACCATGTGCATATAGTGGGAGACAGTACTGGGGTGCGGTATGTGGAAGCACACCTTTGGACAGGTGCATTAATATCATTAAAGCAGTTTGAAAAACTCCTTCAAAAATAGCAAAATAGTGTTGCTCTGTAATATACAACACATGCAAATATGTGGAGCACAGAGCAAGAGAAAGTCAACATTAGCAGCGTTTTTCACTGAAACTTTGCTTCCTGCCTTCTCCTCTTGCTCACAGGGCTTTTGCCTCCTAGTTGTTATTGAACAGGTAATATTTCTGTAAAAAGTATCTATGCAGCAGTGGGGGAGGATGTTGGAAAATTCTTTTAACTTTAGCACATTAGTGTACGGTCCCTGTATTCATGGTTAATGCTCAGTTTTGTACCATACAGTGCTTAGTGCAAATACCAGAGATTAATGTGGCTTTGTGTTAACTCCCTACATCTGTGACTAATAAGTCTTGTGCCAGCTAATGCTTCCTTGTTTACTTCTATCAGTGATTAATATGTACTAGCTGATATCTTGGTTTTGAGAACAAGGATTGTGTGTCAGAGCTAAGAATGGTAAGAGAAGTACATTACAACCTGACAGTCTCAAGGAGAAAAGTTTCATCACAAGATCCGCAACCATATCCAAACAACTGAATTGAAATAATTAGTATACATACATGTATTCAGGAAATGAGATGAATGTTTATTAGTTTCAGAAATATAATGTGGTCTGTTAGGTTAGAATTTTAAGGAGAATTCCCCATGCACCCAATGTTACTAATAAAGTAACGTTATTTCTCTTAACAAGTTTGTTACAGTGTTTATTTCCCAGTTTTCCATGGCATGGGGGCAGACTGGCACAGGAGAAAAAAATAACATATTTATCAATAATCTTTGTACACACCTGTACTGAAAGTTTCAAACTACCTAGTTTTGTGCTGCTTCTGGGGTAACTTTTTGAGTACATGAACCTCATCAGGGGGCAAGGCAAAGAATCAGCAATCCTGCTTCACAATGCTGTGCAACTCCCCAGTGTCAGAGTTCTGGGGTGAAGGGCCATCTTGCCAAGGCAGTGATCCTGTTAGAGCATCACTTTGGAAATTACCTGATTTTCAGAATAAACTTGATATTCTTGAATGCTTGCAGGAGCTTCTACTTGCAATTGCTACAGTGCACTATGAGAACCAACATTTTTGGTAGGGCAAGTCTGTGTTATCTTTGTGTCTGCAGACAGAGCTAGACTTCCTCAAAAATGTGCTGCTGCATTTCCATCGCTTTCTCAATTGAAGGCTGTTTTAGTATTTCTGACAGAAATTTGGTCATAATTAACAGCATAATTAACAGCAAATTAACAGCATTTCCTTGTGTCTACATGCAGGGTTAATGGGAACAATTCGGCTTTCCAGATGCTGTTTGGGGAGCCAAGCTCACCCATACAGGGGGGCTCAGGTGAGGTGACTTTTGAATGAGGCTTTTTGCCCTGCAAACTGTGTAGGTTCTGCTTACATCAGCACTCCTGTGCTCTCTCTCTGCCTGCGTTCAGCAGCAGGAGCTCGGGGGGAATTGAAAGCAATGCCGCAGCAGAAAACACTCCAGACAGAACAAATGGGAACACCAGGTTTTTCCTAACCCTTCCACAGGGAAACTCTGGAAGGCACAGAGAGCACTATGGCATGAAGAGGCCTGATGAATGCAGGCATAGCCCCGTGGCAAAGGGGCTGAGGGGGCTCACAGAGGGTGCCCCCTCAGAGCACCACGGCTGCTCACACCCCACAGCTCTACCTCACCGAGGGCCAGCACTGCTCACCAGGGGAAGCTTGCTTAGAAGATTTAATGAGCTAAATTGCAGGTGATGTGAGTGTAGCTGTGATGGCTAAGTCTGCAGTAACCAAAGCCTCCTAGTCTGAGGCAAGGGGGATGTGGGGAGGACGTCATGGCCATCTCGGTAAGGCAAGCTAGCCACTCAAGACAGTGGCAGGCAAGCAGACTTGCTGGCTGGGAAGTTGCTAGAAGCTGTATGAGAGGAAATCAGAAGAAATTGAGGTGAGAAGGGAGGATGGAGGAGCAGGGCAGGGCTGGGAGCTGCGCACGACCAGTTTGTGTGGGGAGAGATCCTCTGGCAGCTGGGGAGGGTTTGTCCTGGTGAAGTTTTTTCCCCCTCAGCCCCCTCCTCCATTCCCTTCAGGAATGGCTGTGCCTGTGCTCTGCCATCCCGCACGATCCGTGCACCGAGCCCCGACTCTGTGCCTCCCTGCCCGGGCTCAGGCTGCCCCGGAAGGACCCGGCGCTGGATGAGGCCGGCGCAGGCCTGAGAGCGCGGAGGCGGCGATCGCAGCGGCGGGGAGAGGAGAGGGGAGCGGGCCCGAGCTGCGGGAAGTGCACACTGAGACGTCAGAGGGGAAGGGAAACTCTCTCAAGAAAGAAGTTGCTTCAGTTTCCACCCTATATACCCTCATGTGAATGGCTAAGCGGGGGGTTATCAGCTGGTCTGGCTTCCCCTTCAGCCTCCCCCCCCCCCCCCCCCAGCTGCTGATACCAGGAGGAAGTGGGAAAGCAGCAGGGACAGCTTTAGCAAAACACTCCTGACTTCCCTTCCTCTTCAACATGTCACTCCCTGCCTCTGCCTGGGAGGCAAAAAGGTGTGCAAAAACCCCATGCAAATACCTCACCAGGAGTTGTGTAAACCCTGTGGGAGAGAGACAGGGACACCCCACACTTTCATATACAAATTAAAAAACCTCCTTTCCTCCCTCTCATATATCAAACACTGATCAACTCTTCAAGTATCACCTGCTATTAGTGCAGAGGAGCAAATTAGAAACTTTTATTTCCTAAAAAGCATCCAAGCTGCAGGCAAGGTGCTGTTCTGAGCTGTTTGGCCTTCTGCACCACCTTATGGGACAGAGGAGACTTGGAGCTGACATCTGTGACTCTTCAGGTATCACCTAGCTCAGGTATCTTAGGCTTTCTTTGGGAAGTGGGTAATAAAGGGCCTTTACCCTTTAAGGTGTCCTCCTTAAACCCCTGAGTAAAAGGTTTCAGATGAGAGCAATTTAGTCTCTTTAATATCTGATGATTTCTTAACAACAGCTCTTCATCTTTTCCTTTTTAAAAGTGGAAGATCAGACCTACATTTGTTAGCTATTCCCCAGTTCATATTAGAAGGGTCACACTGCTTTTACTTTTAAAGGATATTTGCTTAAAAAACCCCAAACAAACAAAATCTCCTAGATTTTCATGGTGAATCTCAATTAGTCAGACAAAACCTAGTAAAGTTTAGAAAAAATGCAGATTTACATCTTTCTGTACTTTACCTGTCACAAGTGAGACTAAATTTAAACATATCTGAAACAGAAAGTCAAAGCTCAAGTTACATTTTCAGTTGCCAGGAGCATTTCACCACTCTGTATCCTTTCCCAGTACTTCTGTGATAATTAGTCTTATTTATTAGAACTACATCTAAAACCTGTAGAGTCTTCTGTCCTAGGCTGAAATTTTAATTTTTTAGTTACCATGTATGCTATATTGCAATTATTTTTATTTCTAAAGCAAGAAGGTGGAAAGGGAAAGCTTAAAAAAAGAAGACAATGATGTGGCCTAAATAAAAACAACAAAGGGAATGCTCCCACATCATAAACATTTCAAAACACAAAGTAACTTCAGAAATAGTTTTAATCAAAGACAACAAAGTTTAAAAATGAAAACATAGTTTAATCCAAACATCTTAAGAAGAATGTTTCTGGAAAAATTTCCTAAGTCCTTCTGCCTAATATTTGCTTAATGCCTGACATCTTTTCTATGTCCTTATCCTTCAGGCTTTTAAAGAATTCTGGCTATCCCAGATCCCTTATCTTTAGCAGGTGGTGGCAGGTTGGTCACAAAACCTTCTGGCTTTAAAATAACTGGTTAGCCTGCGATATAAATCCATAAATGAAAGAAAAGAGAAGTTAGTTTAAGTGAGAATGCATTCACCTGTGCAACTGGCAATCACAGCAGAAAACCAGGATCAATTTTCCATCTGCTAAGAGTCCTTTTGGTAAAGTCAGCTTAGACAGAGAGTGTACACAAACCCCATATTCTGAAGCCCTGCTGGCATACTAAGAGTTTCTTTCAAAAATAACATTTCTTCTTTCCTATCCTACACTCCTGTCCTTTCCCAAGACTTTCCTCTCTTCTGCTAGCCTCACTTTTCCTCTCTTTATCCAGCGTTTTGAATGTGCTACCTGTGAAATGAGAGTAGGTGGGCTGTGTGTCCCCTCTTACACCATACACCTGCCCTGGTCAGATGGGTCTCTCCTGCCAGCCGTACACAGAAGAGAGCCCTTCCCAGCTGCGCTCCCTCGGGACAAACATCACGTTTTTAACGCGCCGCCTTTCCCGAGCGCTGGCACAACAGTGACCTCTAACGGAGGAGCCTCTCCTGTGAAAAATACTAACCTTCCAGCATTATTTAGGTATGGAGGGAGCAAGGGTGGAAAATCTGCTGACCCTCTAAATTGTACCAGCATTTGATTTCTATCGCTGTTAAAAGAAAAATAAAAGGAAAAAAAACAAACCCAAACCCCACAAAAAAACCCCAAACAAACAAACCCTCAGAATGCCAGCAACAACAAAACTAAACTAACAAAAGAAGGAAACTAATTGGGATTTTGGGGGGTCCTTTTTGTGTTGTTTCCAATGCCTTTTTTGCCTCTCACTCTATCCATGTGCATCTCTGAGATGAATATGACACACTTCCATTAGACATTTGAAAACACCGATAAAGTCACTGCTTTGCCTACTTCTCTTATCTTCTAGCCTGTCATGCATCCTAGCTCCCTGATCGCTTACAGGTGCCGCTGTTTTGTTTGCTTAGTGCCTGCCTGCTGCTTGCCTGAGGCAGAGTGAAGTGGCTGACCTAGAACAGAGAAAAGACAGAGCTAAAGAATAAGATAGGTGTTTATTAGGAGGCCTCAGTGGGTACACCTTGGGCAGTACAAGAGCCCAGCCGGGGTTACACCCAATAGGATCCCGAAATGGTCACAAATGCATGACTGGTCATGGGGTCTCACACTTTTATAAATTCTGGTTCATTTGCATGTTGGATTTAATTGTCCAATTATAGCTTTAGCTTATGAAGTCCCATCCTTCTTGTTTTTCTGTCTTCAGTCCACGTTTGGTTATGCTCATGGGCCTGAAATTTGGATCATTTTACTTTGGTCCCCAGCTAAAGAAGGAATTGTTTTGTCTACCTACTCTGTGGAGAGAGCTTACTATCCCCTAATATGAAACTCAGAGGTTCACACTAAAGGAGTACAGAATCTGAAAAATATAAAAGCTAAAACCTGAAGCATCAAGAGAAGCTATGGCTGCTTTCTTAACTTCAATCATGCAAATTTAGATACTTACCAAGTCTGTTATTTGCACTGTTTCAGGCACTTGAATCTGCTGTTTACACAATTTGTGTGAAAGAAAAGGGCAAATTCAGCAGTGTCTCTTTCAGTTTTGCTGCTGACTCAGAGGAGTTACAGGCCATGACCGATGAGGCATCATATAGCAGCTTTTTTGCTCCAGATGCTAAATTGTATGGAAAAAAAAAGAATCCATTTTTTTTGTTATGCAAGATCATGCTGCCAACCTTTTGCTGACCACGGGCTAGATTGAAATGTTGGTCTGCTGAGCATTTATCAAAGATTGGGTAGATCATCAATTCAACAGAACATTTTTAATGTGGAGCAGAGGACAGCTGCTGACTGTCATGGGGAGAAGGGCGGCAGGAAGCAGAAATGCAACAGTGGTCAGCTTGGGGAAGACCATACTGTTCATTCTTGTGAGCTATTGCATAAATTTGAGCTGGAAAAATTTCTCTTATGGGATGATGAAAAGAGATTTGATAAGAAAACTCATGTCATGTGTGGAAAATACCCAAATCCCTGGAAACTTATGTGTGGAATAATGCATTAAAGACTGAAATCCATAAGAGAATAAGACAAGACCACAGAAATCATAGAAACAGGACCACTAGGGAATAAACACCTGAAGATATAAAAGGGATTAACAAAAGGATTTTGAAAAAAGGTAAAAAAATTACTAAGAGGTGGAGAAGATCAATGGTTGTACATACGTAGGTGTTCTGAGAGCCTTTTTAGAAGATAATTGAGAGCCTGGAGACGTGATTTCTGAAAGTTTTTCTTCTCCAAAGACATAAGAAAACAGGTCTCCCTATGACTCACCTTCAGAATCAAAATGCAGATGCCCTCAGGGGTTTAGAGAAGAATTGTGGTATTATAGAGGTCGTGACACTTCTCTAAAACTTAGCTAAACAAGTGTCAGCAGAAGTGAAAGGAACACCCAGACATAGCTGCAAATACAAGATGCACAAGATTCTCTGATCCCCATTTCGTTCTATGAAAATGTAAACTCCCTAAAATTATTAAATAATTTTGTTTGTAATTATGGAAAGAATTTGGCAAATTTCTTACATGTCTCATTTTTAAAAGTGTGATAAATAATTTTCATTACTTTTCGGTATCTTCAAGTGAGGATATTGCAAGTTAGAGAGACTGTTGTTCACAATTTCAGTGCTGGAACATAGATGTGGCTTTGTTTTGGTACATTTCTGTGTAATTTTTCCATTCTTAATTTTCTGTGTACTTCACCTTTTACATACAAGGTTGTGGCTGAAGGCAGGTGCTCTTTTTGTTCATTTCATATTTTTCCTGTTAAGACTCCTGAACTCTGCTTAAGAACTACTTTTATTTTTTTTCTTATCTGTGAAAAAACCCAGTATGAATGGTTTGTAAGAAAAAAAAATCTAAAAAGATTACTTTATGTTGAAATGAACCCACAAATTCCAGCAGGTTCTTAATCCTAGAATGTTGATTCAGGTGTAGATGATTTACTGATAAACACTAAACCGCTCCTGTCACAAAAAGGATAAAAGCACACCTTTAAATATTCTTATGTTTTCTATATGATGCTATCTAGAGGTGTTAACAAAGTCACATGATATGTTCTGTATCAGCTTCATATTTACATTTGTTTATGCATATGATTTATCTTTGCCTTATTTGCATACCTAACATGTTTTCCTATATTAGCTTTCCCTCCTTCCACATTCCCGCCCCACATTCCCCACAAATATGAAAAACTTTAACAAATAAAAATCATGTGAAGGGTGTTGTTGTTCTGCATTCTAAATGTGTCTGCAAATGTGTTTTTTTTGTTCAAGTTGCAGAGTGCAGGGATAGGGAAGGTTTCAATTAATTCAGCATCTCTTAAATAGGCTGAAATATTGCCTGATTTCAGCATGAATGGTCTGGTGGATGTAGTAGTATACCTGGCTTGCCAATGGTTTTCCTTAGCGATGTGATGAGGCTCTGAAGCTGGCAGGACACCAGAGAATAACTAGGATGCTGGTGTTGGTGAGGCTCTGAGTGCAGCGTGTCCCTCTGCGCCACCTGAGGGCAATATGCACCCACAGAGCAAAGCTGTGCGGGTGCTGCCAGCAATCCACCTGCTGCTTCTCTGGCTTCACTGTTACGGCGTGTTTCCTGCTGTCTTAAACAGTGAGTGAAAAAAGCATTTTTGGATTTGATTGGGGCAGATATTATTTTACAGAACTTTTGAAAGTAGCATAAATATCTGGGGAAAAAATTTATCTCTCAGTGTTTCTCTACTTATGCTCCAGTTCAGCTTGGTGGACAGAAAACCCATGCATGTTTAACAAAAACATGCAATTTATTGTTCTTAGCCCTGAAAGCTGTATTTTGCACAAATCTGTTTCAAAAGTCTGCTGAGTTCCCAGTTCTGCAAGATCTGCTGGTCTTCTGTGGCTGTCAGACTGTATTTGTCAATAGAAGTTCACATGCATGTTGCTTCTAAACAAACCTGTTTGTGAAAGCAGCTAGACACCTGAATCATGCCTGAAGAGTAACTGTGCACTTCCTGTGCAATTTTTAATGCATGATTTTGCAATTATAAATACTCCATACATATTTGGTCTCCTGTAGTACAAATTAAAGATACCCCATTTTCACCTCTGAATATTATAAGGCACCTTTTTTTTTCTTTTGAAACAGGATTGACAGCTTCAAGTCAACCTCTTTAGTAATACTACATCCAGGTAGGGTGTTGGTTGGATGTAGGTACGGTGATGCATGGTATACACAAGCTACTTCAGGAGTTTAAAATCTAGTTAGAAGTTGTGAGCCCTTCCCATTTCTTGGTTAGTGTCACACTGACACTTGACTGCAGAATTCCTCTGGATACACAAATTTGTCAGTTTAGCTTTGAAAGAAGTTGTTTTCCTTAATTTTGAATGCCAAAATCAGTAAATAAATTAGAAACCAGTTCAGATGATGAAGGACCCCAAAAAATAAAGCTTCCTCATGCCCTCAAAAGAAGAAAGCCAGATTCAAGGATTTGAAAACTGATAGAAGTAAATTTAAAGTTTTACAGTCCCATCCACAGCAGCTTTAGTGGTAATGCATCCATGTAATAAAAAATAAATTCATAAAGTCCTGTACTTACCATAATTCCAGTTTTTCTGTCTCCTCAGGCCTCCTGAGGAGCAGGCACTGTACCTAGACGGAGTGACAGATGCTCTTTGTCCTACACTGTGAACGCTTCTTTTGAGAGTGTACCTGGCCAATCCGGCCTTCATATGAAAAGATAACAGCAATATTTTTGTTTTGCACCATATCAGAGACCTAGCAGAACTGTAAACAGTATTTGTTTGGGTTACATTGCACTGCTGTGAAGGATGAATAGGTTTTATTTATTAATGTAATTGCTTCCAAGATTTTCAGGTAAACCATGTCTATGCTGATGATAAAATGATATAGTTATTCTTTTCAGTAAACTTTGGCTGAATTAAAAAGGCAAATGTATTTTGGTTTTATTTTTCATACTAAAGGTTCCTGAATTTACATACATTTAGGCTTCACTGTAAATTCCATACATGTTTCCTTCTGACCCAGACTTTCATGTATGTTTATTATCTGGAGGAATTTTCTATCTCTAATAAGCTGAACTATATCTCTATCAGTTAGCCTTTAATTATTGGGTTCTTCATAGATGATACTATCAGAAAAATAGGATTGTCCTGGTCCGACAGAGTATTAAAGTTCTGTAGTGTTGTAGACTTCCTGTGCACAAAAATTAAAGGAAGAAGGCATATGGCCATAAACTTCAGTGATCTAGATCTAGGAAAAAAAAAAAGTGGTGAAAGAAGGAAGAAGAGGAATGAAGTCCTGGTTAATACAGGAAAGAGGGTAGTAGTATATATTGGTGATGCCTAACTTCTAAATAAAAATCAGTTGAGCTTTCAGTGACAAATCTTCTCAGTATGAGTCAATGGGGGATAAATATGTATAATCATAAAAAAACAAAAAGTACTGTATCTGTGTCAGAAGCAAGGTTTATACTCCATCCTGTGGGGAAATCAGGATTTTCCTAAAATCTCAGTGCTACAGCACTGAAAAGATTACTGTGTTGCTGTAAGTCTCAAACCATTTGCTTTCTATTAAACTTTCAATGAAATGTATCAATACAATACATTATCTATTATATAGATCATAGTAAATACAACTACAGATACTTATAAGGGCAATTAGCAAACACACTACCTATTTTTGTAAAACCAGGAAATCACCAGGGCAGCTACATGCTTATTTTCTTGAGCACAAGAAAAATTTTGAAAAAACCTATTTGAATGAGAAAACATCAGATCTATGTAGCTACATCTAATGTAGGTTTCACTAACAAGGGATTATATCTCTTAATAAATAAATCCATTAATAAACTAATACCTGTTTTGCAAAGCTGAGCTGGCATTTAAGGGAAAGGTAATACAATTTACTTATTTGTCTAGATTTCAGCAGAGGATTTCAGGTGATATCCTTTGTTGAAATTTAAGTGACAGGAATTGGGAGAAGATGTGACCTATCAGAAAAACTGTAAGGTAGACTAGGAGATGGTTAAAGCTACATCACTTTAGTGGAAAGAGAATTACTGAGTTTAATTGGGATTACTTGCAGTGTTCTGCAGGCATCAGTCATGGGACTGATCCGGTCTGATCCATTGCTGGGGTCTGGTTCAAGAGAAGGGCCTATACTGATGTTATCTGAAGATGTTCTAAGCTAAGCAGTTCTCATCCTGAGGGGTGTCAAGTTGTTATGCAGGAAGGAGGAGAATAGTGTGTGTATTGGAGTAATAGAACTCAACCAAATTTTAATAGCAAAGTCATATACTTAAGGCTAGAAAGAAAACTTTTTTGCTTTGTGACAGGGACACAATGAGTCACTAACATGACACCCACATGTGGAAAGTACATGTAATTTGAATGCTGATTAGGCAAATGATTTTTGGGAGAGGCAGGAAAAAAATTTGTGCAGAGGACTGATGAGGGCTTGTTTAGAATTTTGTGTGCAGCTCTGATCAAATATGCTGAGTGACCGAGTGGAGACTTACAGAATGAGTAGGACTTCCTGCCTTCTGAAAAGACACTGAAAGAGCTTACCCTGGGTAACTTAAGAAAGTGGAGATGAAAGGTTATGGCAAGGTCTGTAAGTATCAAGGAAGAAGGAGTCTTTCTACCAAAAAATATGGGATTGAAATCAAGTGTGTCTAAATAAGTTGCAACTACATTTAAAGCGGGAATTCTATTATAATTTATATTCATTCACATTCAGAAATGATCTTCCAAAGAGCATAGAGGAGGAAGGAGATCAGTAAGGCTTGCTTGTGCTACATGAGCAGTTTAGGAAAGACATTTAATAACAGGACAGGGATAATTCTGCTGGAAAAAATTTGCGTATCAGAGACAGATTACTAACTGTACTGGAAAGATGCTTGGTCACCATGTCTGCTCACACTGTGTGTTAAATCTTAGTTTATGGTAGGTTACCCTAAGCCCATTCTCTTTGTACGCTTTTTTTTTTTTTTTTTTTTTTTTTTTTTTTTAAGTAGGAATGTTTTCACAACCAGCTCTTTAGGATTTGCTCTGTCTATTAAAAGTTTTCTGATATCTGATAGCTCTACTCTTGGTGGAGAATTCTGCTCCCGCTGTGAGACAGTAACACCAGATCTTCACCAAGAGGTGCCTTATTACAGGTGCACAGTACAGCAAAAAGCCTGTCAGGTTTCAGGCTTTCTGAAATGTCCCAGGAAGACTACAGGAATACTGGGTGCAGGTGTAAGCATAAATTAGAGGAAATCTGTTGCCACTCCTGTGGTCTGAAGGGACTATTCATGGTGGCAGAAACAGTGAAAGGTCTTTTTTCTATCTAATTTTTGTAGCACAGTAGATTTTGTGGTTTTCTCTCCTGCTTTCTTTTGTGATGTTTTATCTTGGGTACTCAGAGTCTTTAGAGTCAGTCATGGTGGGCAGGAGGAAGGCAGAGAATGTTCCAGGGCACTCTTCCAGATCTGGACTGCCACTATGCAAGGGACTAATCTCATTGATCTGATGTCATCTACTATTTCTGTATTTCCAAACCACTCAGCCCTCATATATCTTTGTTATTAACTGTTTCCTTATATCATGCTTCCAAGGGGATCTTCCAATGTCTAGTTAACATGGTTACCTTTTCCTCAAAGGGGATGCTGATTTTTTTTTTCTCAAGTTAGCTGCCTTTTTAAATGATAACCTGTTTGAGAGCTGTCCTTCCTCCTCATTCCAAATTTTCCAGTAATTGTCTGCTGGGTTCAAAAGTCACAGAGGAAGACGGACAAGTGAGTTCAGTGACAACATAATTGCATCAATCTTGTTTCCTTGTTTTGGAATTTCTGCTAAAAATCTGGATAGTAATAGGACAATTCTTTTATCTCTTTGTAATGTGCCTCTGATTTCTCATAAAATCTTTAACTCATTGACATAGACAAGACACAATGATGAACTATTCTGCAAATATTGTGAGGAGCAAGCATAATAGCTCTAGTGAAGCTGCACGTCTTCATAAACATCCTTGTGATCTATGCCATGAATTAGATGTAAAGCATAGGGCTGAAATAAATCTCCAATGGCATTTTGCTGAAGACAATGACTCTTCAAAGTTCTTCTCTGACAATGTACCACCAAGCAAATGATGCAATATACTTATTCTTATATTCTTATATTCTTATATTCTTATATTCTTATAATTATGCTGGATTTGAGTTCTTGAAAGTAATTTGAAAACATGCTAGAAATAACGATGAAAAACATTAATAAAGAGACATTCCATTAACTAACAAAGATGACATATCAATATTCTAATGACAGCAACAGACAAATAAAAGGTTGATCACAGCTACTGTGTCAGCACATCTCTGTTAATATGTTCATAGTTTAGTACTTTGTTTTGATTACGGATCATTTAAGCTGCAGGTACTTTTAAATCATGGCACTCGACTATTCTGGTGTAGCTAGCTGGCCAGCAGAAACTGTGATTTGTGAAACCAGTTTGGAATCCATGAATGTTTTCTGAAAAGAGATGAAAAATAGTGAAGAAGTGATAGGAGATAGTAGCTACAACATATATATTTGGTCAAAATTTAAAGCAATTTTTACTCTTATAGCTCACTAATGTAATGATTTTATTGTCTCCAAAATATGACATTAAAGTAAAAGAATTGTAGTGAAGAACCATCTGGACACAATCATGTGCCACGTGCTCTAGGATGACCCTGCTTGAGTAGGGAGATTGGACCCAGTGTGGTCTCTTCCACCCTGACCCATTCTGAGGCTCTGTGTTATGCTGTGAAGGATGAATCAAAACTCATAGGGTGATTTTTAGAAGACTTAAATATCAGACTTCTGCTTCAAGAGTGAGGACTCCACATGTCTGAAAACATATAATGTCAGAAGCCAAATTAATAAGGTTAATATCTTTTTCTATGCCATAGCAGAGGAAACATTAGTGAAATGTGCATGTCATGAATAATCATTGTGGTGTTTGCTCTCATGGCTGAGGAAATAAATGTTAATGACACAGTACAGGAATAAAATTAAACTGCTTATGATGTTTGTTTTTATTTTGATAACACCAGCTTCATTGAACCAAGCGAAGGCTGACTTCATACCCCGAATTTAACAAGAGGGCAGTAACACTGACCTAGGGAATGTCCAGGAGTAGGGAAACACATAGCAATATGTTCCCAGAATACAGAGTCACAGAATCACAAGGTTGGAAGAGACCTTCAAGATCATTGAATCCAACCCATGCCCTAACACCTCAGCTAAACAATGGCATCGAATGTCACATCAGTCTTTTATTAAACACATCCAGGGGTGGTGACTCCACCACCTCCCCGGGCAGACCATTCCAGTACTTTATCACTCTCTCCATAAAAAACTTTTTCTTAATGTCCAGCCTATATTTCCCTTGGCACAGCTTAAGACTGTGTCCTCTGGTTCTGTCAGTTGCTGCCTGGAGAAAGAGACCAAGCCCCACCTGACTCTAACCACCTTTCAGGAAGTTGTAGAGATCGATAAGGTCACATTTGAGTCTTCTTTTCTCCAGTCTAAACACCCCCAGCTCCCTCAGTGGCTCCTCACAGGGCTTGTGGTCCAACCCCTCACCAGCCTCATTGCTCTCTTCTGGACGCACTCAAGTGTCTCAAGGTCCTTCCCAAACTGAGGGGCCAGAACTGGACACAGCACTCAAGGTGTGACCTCACCAGAACAGGGGGAGAATGACCTCCCTGCTCCTGCTGGCCACACTGTCCCTGATAAACCAGGATGCCCTTGGCCTTCTTGGCCCCCAGGGCACACGGCTGGCTCGTGTTCAGTCAGCTGTTGACAAGTACCCCCAGGGCCCTTTCTGCCTGGGCACTGTCCAGCCACAGTAGTTTCCAATCCTGCAAAAATTGATCCTTGAGAGACTTCCTGAGTAAGCCTTTAATAACCTTTTGTTTTTTGGGTTGAAGTAAAAGGCATACTTACTTTTGGTATGCCCGTTGTGTGAAGGAGGGGTCTTCAGTCTGTTTAAAATCTACCTCTTGCTGGTTTGTTTAATTTATACTACTTATACCTGTTCTTGTGATATTTCTCTTGATCTTCCAGATCTGTATAATATTCTTCCCTCAATAAAAGTTTCAAAGCTGCTTTAACACTAGCTTTGTTGGATTTCAGCATTCTATTTATCAAGTAAGAGGCTTCAGTCTCCTAAACTATCTTAATATTTTCTTTCCTGGAAAGTCTCTTCCCTCTCCTTAAGACATAAGCTTTTTGATGGATAGTCTGACTGGAGATGAAATCTGGGTTTTTTGAGAACTGTATTTTTAGTATATTCTTATCTATTTCTATCCAATTCTATTCTAATCCCGAGTTCTGTAATATAACATTACTTGTCAAAACATTCAAATACAAATCTAACCATTCATAAATTCAATACACAGTGGTTGATCAAAGGTAGTACCAAATTACAGATTTAAGTGAAATATGTGAGTGAACATACCCATCACTTAGTCAACTGCATTTTTGAAATGCCCCAGATATTGGCTGAAGATTTATTCCAAACTGCAGCAACAAATTTAAAGAGGCTGCTTACCTGGTTTGGAGGAGCATAACTATTTCCCTTCTTCACAGGGCCTTTTTTCGATGCTTTCTCCCTGGCATGGTCTGCCATCAGGTCCTGGTGCTGGATTATTACACTGGCGAGTTCGAGTGCTCTCTCCATTGATGCAGGTGGACCAGGCAGTCCAACAGCTCCAGCCTCCATCAGTCACAACTGGTATGAAGACAGCATACAGGATTAGGCCATCTACCTCTTTCAAGGCAGACCATGATTCAACTCAGTTATGGTGGTTCTGCAGATCATTGCAGCCTCCTGAACACAACCCATCACAAAGATTTGGCATTTAAAAATGCATTTGTCAGTGGCAGCGCTTAAGAACCCTGGGCTTTCAACGTTTTTGTCATGCTAGGAAACAAGCTCTAAGGCCCATTTTGGGCACCTGTGCATTAAAAACCTGGCCACAGAGAATGAATTTACTGCACAGGAAATTTTTTATGTTGTCAGTTGTGGAACTGCATTCCTTTCCCTTTTCCCCAACCTAATATTAAACTAGCACAGTAATTGTGTAACATGACCATGTGCTAGCAGACACTGAGCTTTTGCAGAAAACTGAAGACAAAATAAATTAAGACATGGTGAGACTGCTTTTGCCAGAAATCGGTTTACCAGTACTGCACCAGACTTTGATAATACTGCTGTGTTCTTAAATGAGCTTTGTGTCATTCAAAGACACAAAGCTCATTTGTGCAGTAATGTAGGTGGGAAAATGAACTCCAAATTAGTGTACCCTCTTTATGGAAAGAACCCAGTAACTTACCTTACCTTCCACACCTTGCCCTTGAGATTTGACAGCAGTAGGTATAAAGGAGAAATGCTTCTATTCTTATGAAGGCTCATTTTGTCAGCCTATTGTTACAACAGATATGCTCATTTTAGTTTATTTGGAGTATTTACTCACCTTTCACTAATGTAGATTTGGGAATTTGACAAGCAATTCCCTTAAAATAACTTGAGCACAGGCATGTACAAACTCCATCTAACAGCACAAGGGTGCCTCCATTTTTACAGGGTTCACATTTGCACACACTGTATTCGGTAATGTAGTCTTCAATTGCCCTTTCCAAATTTTGTTTCTTTAAATATGCATCTCTTAGCTTAACTGGAACAAGTGTATGTATTGGAGAAGGCTGTGGAAGAAAAAAAGCCCATGCATAACACACTCTTCTAAAGTTCTGAATCCTTTCGATATAATCATCATTAGAATAAAAATCTGAAGAAACAGTTAAGATAAGGCAATGTGTGAAAGTTCATTATAAACTCGGAGTCTCACCTGCATCATAGAACAAAAGCTTTCAAACTGTAAAAAAGCTACAGCTTAGAAGAAGCTGTACTTACCCGCTGCTGTATCACTACTGGAGCATCAACCAAAGATTTAGCCCACTCTATATAATCCTCTACATCAACAGTTTTTGCTCCTCGTAGTAACATTTCTTTGATTTTAACTGAAAAGTCAATCTTCCCTCCCTCAACTAAGGAAAGGACATCATCAATGACAGCATTATCGTTCATTTCTGCTGCAGAAAAAAAAAAGAGGGTGAAGAAGGAAGTTTAATGCCCATGCATCTGGAAAAACAGCTGTCCTCCTAGTGCAGCCAGCTCCTCTTTGTAAAATGATTATAGAGAGAACTCTTGGTTGTATTCAATATCTGTTTGCTTATACCTCTTATGTGGGAGGAAGTCTTTAATTTTGCAATTAAATTAGACACTAGATCTGAAAGGAAAAGAAAGGATAGGACAAACTGAGACACATTATAGAAATCACAGTCCTTTGATGACAAGCAAAAGACAATGAGTAATTCAACTGTATCCCCTGAGCTAAACCAAAATAGGGCAGGAATTGGAATAGTAGGAACTTTTACTTCATAATTAAAATACATGGGCAGAGCACTGAAAATCATTGTCTCTTATGCACTTAGTAGTAAATATCCTTCCCTTTTGCAATTTTTATACTATGTGAAATAAAGCCCATCTCCAGACACATAAAGGAGCTGAGGGCAACAATGACAGGCAGGGGAACACAAACAGGGCGATCAGAAAAAGGGAGCCCCTGCTTTGGCTCCTCCCAGGCCTGTTCCAGCAGAGCCATTAGCCTTGTAGGATGGGGCTGAATATGAATCAGCAGCAAGATGAGTCAATTGAAGAGTTCTCTGGATGCAAAGAATGGCATTTTGTGATTGCATGAACTTAAATTCACAGCATGTATTTACAGGGGTGCTGTTGAAAAGGTAAGTGGGGTTCAGGGTGGCTTTGGGAGGAGCAAACTTGAGAAAATAAAGGGATAAAGGCAAAAAAGGGGGACTGATTGTATGTAGACAAATGACTGATCTATGAGCTACTCTGCTGTGTATTGTCCTTCATCTTTGCAGTTTGTCCTGGCCTACCATTAAATTCCATTCTAACTCTTTCCTAGGGTGAAGGGACTCTATTCTGTGTGCATGCATGTATAAAGCCCTGTGTGCCAGCAGCTAGAGCTGGACAAGGGCTGATGGGCACCTGGTGTTTGTAGTGGCAACCCCTGGCGCAAGTGACAATACATGTGCCAGGGTGTGATGACTAGCAGGTGTCAAGCCAGACTAGTAAGTGAATATAGGGTAAGTGGCTTGGGAGCCAAGTGCCAGAGCAGCTGTTGCTGTGGCCTAGATCTGGTGGCTTTCCGTGATGCAGTGACAGCAACAGTCAGCAAGGGATGACCAACAGATGTCATCTACCTGGCCTTTTGTAAACTTTTGATACATCTCCTCATGATTGCCTTATCTCCCAATTGGAGGCATATGGACCTGAAGGGTGGACTTATTGGTGGACAAGAAACTGGCTGGATGGACACAGCCAGAAGGTTGTGATCAATGGCTCTAAGTCCAGGTGGAGGCTGGTGATGGATGGTGTCCCTCAGGGCTCTGTTTGGGACTGATTCTCCTCAGTATCTTCATCAATGATAGAGTGGAGTCAGGTGCATCCTCAGAAGGTTTCCAGATGACATAAACTGAGCACAACAGAAGGATTAAGACAACAGAAGGATTGATTTCCATCCTGAGACACCCAGACAAACTTAAAGGTGAGCCCACAAAAGCCTCATGAAGTTCAGCAGTGCAAGGTGCTGCACCTGGGTTAAGCAATAGCAGGCCTGAACACAGACTGGGAGAAGAACCTGTGGAGAGCAGCCCTGCCCAGACGGACTTGGGGATGCTGGTGGGTGAAAGGCTGGACAGGCCCCAGACACGGCACTCCCAGCCCAGAGAGCCAAACGTGTCCTGGGCTGCATCCAGAGCCCCGTGGGCAGCAGGGCAGGGGAAGAGATTTTGCCCCTCTGCTCTGCTTTCATGAGATCTCACCTGCATTCAGCTTAGGGGTCTCTAACATGAGGAAGATGTGGACCCTGTGGAGAAAGTCCAGAGGAGGCCACAGAAATGGACAAAATATTGGAAGACCTTTCTTTCCTATGAGGGACAGACTGAGAGAGATGGGGTTGTTCAGTCTGGAAAAGAGAAGGCTATGGGGAGACCTCATTCAGTCTTCCAGTACTTGAAGGGGACTTATAAAGAGAGAGGAGGGCAATATTTTCACTAGGTTAGATACTGACAGCACAAGGAGGAGTGATTTTAAACTAAAAGAGAGGAGATTTAGGTTAGATGATAAAAGGAATTTCTTTACTCAAAGTGCAGTGCAGCAATGGAACAGATTACTGTGCCTCATCCCTCTGGCATGGTTCAAGGCAGGTTGGAAGGGGCTCTGGACTAGCCTGGTCTAGTATGTTGAACCCCTTTCCAAAATGATGTGTTGGAACTAGATGATTTTTAAGGTCCCTTCCAACCGGAAGCATTCTGTGATTTTGTGTCTATTTTTAGAGTGAGACAAGTGGAGGAGCTGGATACCGGGTTTCTAGGCCAAATACTGGAGTGACCTCACAGTTCTGGGTTTGATTGAGATCGGTTCTCATACAAGTGCAATTCTGTCTAAGGCAACTGGAGGTCAGAGGATCTGAGGGCCAGTTGCTGGATTGACCGAGCACCTAAGGCCAGTCCCTGGAGACATCCACAGCGTGTGTGTCTTGGAGTGCATCAGAGTCTGCACCAGCAGTGGGAGTGGAGCAGTGGGCCTGGTGTTATCTCTGCTGCTGACAGGAGAGGCTAATGGTACAGTTGCTGGTTCAACTGGATATTTAAGGTCAGCTGCTGGAGTTATCTGTACTGATTATATATAAGTGTTGTGGTGGGACTGAAATACTTGAGGCTTGTGCTGCCTTGGACAAGGTGGCCTCCCAACCCTCAACTTTCCTGTGATTCTGTGATATTGACCACTGAAAGACTTTCTCCCTGATCAGATGGAGAGGAGAAAAAGATGAAACATTTGTGCCACTTGAGTTTTTCTGAGCACTTTGTTTTGTCTGTATTTATTTGTGGCCAGTGATGTCTGTATGTATGTAGGTGTGCGTCATGCTGATGTGTTCATGTGTGTGCGTGCTGGCAACACATTCTCAGGCTGCCTTGACTTGAGAGAATGGAAGAATATGAATCTCACCTGTATTGCTCTACTGGATTTGTCTTTCCTCTAACAGCAATAACTGTATTGATCATTCAGGGGAAGCAGCTCGTGTTATCTCTTCTTAAGCAAAAGATATAATGTAAATCAAGGATATACTTACATTTGTCCGTCCTGTGAATATTTTCACATTTGCCACTATCAACATTAAAATTGGCTTGTATGTTTTCATATGCAATATTGGCACCTAAGTGATAGCCAAGGCATTTTTTCACATCTTCTACAGTGATTCCTGGAAGTAGAAAAAGGTGATTAGATGTATTGAATAAGCATAAATAGCAAGATATTGTTATTCTTACAGAATACATTTCAGGCCTATTGGAAATGTTTATGGCTTTCTTCTTGCCATTTATCTTTTATTTTTTCCTTTTCTATGTAATGAATATGAGGATGACTGTAGTTGAAGTGCCTGAACAGATCCAGGTGAGACCTGTGGTGACTAGGAAATTACCAAAAATGGATTTCTGTTTTTCTTTATCTTGTTGAAAGCAGGTTCAATAAAATGGTTCAATAAAATGGTTCCTTTAGGAAGCATTTTTTTCCTTTTTTCATATTGAAATTTTGTCTTTTGCAGTTGCTCAATATTTACTCTTTTTCTATACTAAATTTTCCTATACTAACTTTTTCTATACTGAATTCTCTCAGTCTCTCCTTATCTCGATTATGGTTCTCTACTCCTTTTCCCCATAAAATTAATCAGGGTCATTGATCTCTTAAAAGTATGCTTTTTCCATTAATTCTAATCCACCTCTACCCACTACTGTTTCCAACATCTCCTTTCTCCTTATTGAACCCAAACCCAGTATCATCTGCCACTTCAGCACTCTGTTCAGAAAGAATCTTGCTTAAAATTGGGATTTTAAAAATTCAGACTACAATCTCGAGGTGATGAACAGAATATTAGTGGGAAATGAAAGTGACATATTTGTCTCATATCCCTTTTCATAGCCTGAATATTTGATAGTAATATTGATATTGGTGGTGCAAGCAGCAGGTGCTCATTTTCTGATCTCCAAAATCAATGTGAGAATTGTCTTTTCTCACTTCATTCCTGTGTCATCACTTTAATCCAGCACAAACCCACATACATCTGAACTGCACGTGAGGGAAGACTAAATTTCTACTTTCCAATTTTAATCAGGGCATGGAATATTCCAGTGTGACTTTTGAAAGCTATGAAATCAATTTCAACACAGTTACATGCTCCATGTGGTTTCTAGAAAGCACTTCAATTTATTCCTTGTTTTTTGTCATCACCATACCCTTAGAGTGATTGCACCACAAAAGGGTACCAAACAGGATTCAGGGTTTAGGTGGGTTTTCTTGTCTTTGGACAAGATCTCTTGTGAATTATGCAATTATTACTATTGTGTTCACAAGGTTTGTTAAAGGTTTGTTTGGCTCCCTTAGTCACAGACTTAAAACAGAGATTTCAAATAGTTCTGTAAGATATAAAGGTTGACTTAATCTCATGTAATTCTATAATGTCACTGGTGTGCCACAAGCAGCATGCACTGAACTGTACTTTCTCAGTATTTTTCCACATACACAGATCTACCATAAAATGTCTCTTTGAAAGTGTGGGAACTTGGTCATAGCAAGGCCAACAGAAAGCATACCTAGTCGAGACATAACATAGTTATCCAGCACGTAAACAAGTTCATATTTTCCTCCTACAGCTCCAGAGACTGCATAGTGAGTGCCATAATCTTCTAGGAATTTGAAATACTCCCCCTTGTCGTATTCAGCAGGCAGAAATTTTAAATCATCAAGGAAACTATCTGTGAGATGAACATCACGACTTCGAATTTGGAACCTTCCCAGCTGAATCTGTCCTTTTACATGCAGAAAGGTTTGGTTCTAAGTGCAGGGAGAAGAAAAGAGAAGAGAGTGACATTCTGGTATGCAGCACAGCATGAAAATCTATTCTCTTTTACTTGTAAAGAAGCTGCAGCACTTTTCAACATGACAATCAATCTAGCATCATGGAAATGGGACAAACATGTTTTATAAAAATTAGAAAGCTCTCTGATCTAAACTGAGGAAGTAGCAAGAGAGTTATTTTAGTTCTTCCAATTTTGTAGAACTCTTCCCTTATTTCAGGAAGGCCTTTGTGATCTATTTGACCACACGTCTCTTGAAGCACAATGCCTACTGAAAAGTGGCTTTCTGACTTTTGTAAAGTAATTGAAAAGTAGTTCTACATGGCTTGCTAAATAGCAGAAGCTGCCCACTCAGGTCAGATGGCACTTCCTCTTTGTTTATAGTCAGAGCAGACCTGAGTTCTCTCTCTTTTTGGATCACTTCCCTGTTATTCTCATATTGTCAGAAGGAAGGGCACAGCTCCAATTAAAAACAAAACCCTCCTGACTGTTAGAAAGAAGGTCACAGTTCCAATTAAAAACAAAAAACTCCCAACCCAACATCATGAAAGGAAAATTAATGAGGAAAACCCCTCCATATTATGTATTTGAGCCATACATACGTTGTAAGTCTAGATATAACAACCGATTTTTTTTTTGTAAATTACACTCCAGGTGATTTTATATCATATTCTAAATTAGGACCTAGCTACTGCCCATACTTGTGAAATAAAATCTTGTGAAATAGTTGCACTTAAGACTCTAAGGGAACACGTGCCTTCTAAAGCCCATTATTATTTGCAGTATTTATGTGACTCCCTTAATAGTAGGGCCCCAGAGGAGGTATGTAAAGAAACCTTGCTCCTGACCATTATGTTATCCAGTACCATTTAAAGGATCTTAAACTGCTGACTCAGATGCTGCTTAAGACTGGCAGAAATCTTCAGGTACCTAAATCAGGAAATTTTTTACCTAGATGAGGAAATTTTTGTAAGTGCAATATTCCTGCCAGCCAGCATACACAGTTCCTCTCCAGGTGCCTCCAGACGCCTCCAGGATTAGGACTTCAACTTTCACGTGGACCCTGGAAGGGTCTTTTGCAGGGTCTTTCACTCCACTACCCTGCAGCCCTGTGATTCTGCAATGGTAGAACTCATGTGATAGAGCAGATTGTGACTCATTCTCTGAACTGATCTCTCAGCAAGAATTTGAGTCCAAAGCTCCTATCACAAGCCACTGGACTATAAGCAAACATTAAAACCCTCTGAGCTATAGAGCTTGATCTTTTATGTCTGTGAAGATTCATGGTTTGAGGTTTAAATGGTTTGTCTCCATCCCAAGAAAACTGGTATCAGTACAAAGGCAATGCTGTATTCAGCTTATCTTTATTGTGCAGATCTTTGTCTTCAGCATTATTTCAATTAACCAGTGATAAAACTTAGCTTAGCTTTGCCTTACATTTGTTTGAACTCCAGAGCTCTGAATGGGTCCTAGACAACAACACTGACAAACTTGAGGCAAATGTAGTATTCTTTCCACATGGTGCACTTCAGCTCTATGGAGCTGATATGCTTTGTATATGATGGCATATTGTAATCACAGAGCTTGGCATAAAGTGTGGAAAATGGTATATAACCTGATCAGCTAATTCCATTAGCACACAGCTGCTGGATTAGGCCATAATGTTGTGTTCTGCTCATTTTGGCTGAGGGAAAAGTTAATTTTCTTCACAGTGGCTTATCATGGGACTGTGTTTGGGTTTTGTGCTGAACACAGGTTTGATAATACAGAAATGCTTTTGTTATTGCTGGACATTGCTTACACACAGCCAAGAGCATTTCTGCTTTTTTGCTGTTGTGCTGGCAAGGCATTTGTGGGTGCTTGGGAGGTTGGTGGATACACAGCTGGGACAGGTGACTCAAATTGATCCAAAGGATTTTCCATACGTTATGACATTGGACTCTGTATATCAAGTGGGTTGAAGAAGGAGGAAAGGGAGGATGTTTGGAGGGATGGCATTTGTTTTTCCAAGTCCAATTACTTGTGGTAGAGCCCCATTTTTCTGGAGATGCCTGAACACCTGCCTGCCCGTGGGAAGCAGTGACAGAATTTCTTGTTTTGCTTTGCTTGTGTGCATGGGTTTTGTTTTCCTGTTAAACTTTATCTCAACCCATGAGTTCTCTTGTTTTTGCTCTTCTCATTATCTACACAAGCCTGGTGGTGGGGCAGTGAAGAAGCAGCTGCTTGGTCCTGGGATGCGTGTCTAACATCACTTTCTGTGATTTTAACCTCACTAAATGCTAAGGCTACTTCTTTGCTATCAAATAAAATGGGGTAGGGTCTTTCCACTCTTTCAAAGGGTAGGTAGAGGTATGGCTTATGCACAATCCCAAAATGGGCTTGCTTTTCTCCAGACTGTCTACAAGAACATTCCCTTCAAATAGGATGTGGGGAAGTGCAGGATGGGCATTGCTTATGAGAACTAGCACTGACTTAGGTCATGACAGCAAGCTAGGAAAAGTGTGGATTATCTTGTACCAGTGCTAGTGCCTGTTCCTTACAGCCCTGGCTAGTTTATTAGTACAGATGTACCCACATGTCTGAGATTTGACCTTTTGGTCATTATTCCTAAAATTAATTTTGTGTTTATGTAGTGTAGGCCTACTCACTGGCAATTTTTCATCATAAGACTTGATCTAATTTGTCTACATTGTACTAGATCAGAGCTGCTCTTTAATGAGGATGAGACCAGACATCTTGATCCTCTCTAACACCAAGCCCCTGATGAAGATGAGGGTGCTTGCTAATCAAAGACAAACAGTGGGAAAAAGAAGATACTTTGAGTTGCTATTTGGCTGTGTCTGAAATCTTAACCCTACTGTCACCACTATTTCATTTAAAGAAAAAAACAAATTAAAAACAAGCAGCAACTGACTAGAGTACTTAGATTACTATTGCCTAATTCTAAGTCTGTATAAACTGTACCATTTGTAAAATAGCTACATTAAAACCTTTAGAAGAATTAATCTCACCCTTTCTGTGTAGCTTTGCAGGATGGAACTAAATGTATAATTCTTTCTGTAGTCATATTTGAAATTTCCTTCTGAAGCATTTTTGTTACTCCCATCAGTAGGCGTGTATTTCAGAGAGGCATCAACACTAAAATATTTCTGTTTTTCTATGTAAACCTCTCGTAACATTTTCACACGATCATGGTAGTACACAGATGAGAAAGTTTTGTCTGCTTTTGTCTGAGAAAAGATAAAAAAAAATGTTGTATGAGAAAACAACAGGCAGCAGTTGAAAATTATATGCAACATTTTAAAGCTGTATTTTTTACAGAGCATATCAATGTATTTTCTTACAGCTCTTTTTCCTTTTAAACCAAAACAAATGGAAATAGCACTCCCTCCACAAATTGCCTCATTGGGATCAGTTCAGTGGCTCAAAAGTGAACAGAAAGCTGCAGTGACAATAATTTAGTGAATATTAAATCTCAGCATGTAACACTGTAATTTAGGCATGTCAACAGTCCCTTTACACTGTCTACAACTTCCTTGTGAGGGAAGAGGAGAGGCAGACACTGATCTCTGCTCCCTGGTGACAGTGACCCGAGGGAATGGCCTGAAGTTGTGCCAGGGAAAGTTTAGTTTGGATATTAAAAAAGTTTCTTCACCCAGAGGGTGTTTGGGCCCTGGAACAGCTCCCCAGGGAAGTGGTCACAGCACCAGCCTGACAGAGCTCAAAGAAGCATTTGGAAAATACTCTCAGGTGTGACCCTTGTGGTGTCCTGTGCAAAGCCAGGGGTTAGACACAATGATCCTTGTGGGTTCCTTCCAGCTCAGAAGATTCTATTACTCTGTGTGAAGAATAATAGTCTCTCTTTTCCTAAAACAGTTAAAATTTGCTAAAAGTTCCTGACTTCTGAAATAAGTCAGAATTACAACTCAGCCTTCTTTTCTTACAGCAAATAATAACTAATCCAGTTATTTTAGTATACTTTGGCAGAACATCACATTTTAGCAACTGAAAATTTTTATACATCAAAACCAAACATAACCAGAGATATCTGGGTCAGTCTTACTCATTTCGAAAGGACCTGGTTTAAATTGTATTTGTTTTATCAAGTTCCTGCTTACAGTAATTTAGAAGGCAAAATTGTGCTTTGATTTCTGAAAAGTGTCTAATATTTTTTTCAACAATCATCAACATTTTTGGTGTTCAAACCTCACCGAAAGTCATAGTCTGAAACTTAAAAGCCTAACATTTTTTCTTCCCCAATGGGACAGAGAAAATCATCACTGGTTAAAAAAACAAGTAGGAGCAGAATATTGTAATATTATGTCTGCCTTTTTATCAGTGGCTTTTACAAGTCCTTGAAAATGTATCTTGTCTTGTCTACCTAGAAAAAGTTAGTTATCGTAATATTTTCTGTACATCTTCTGCTTATTTTTTCTGCTCATATTTTAAACATTCCAGAAAGATAGTTTCATTTGTTGTGCAAAGGTGCAGCACAAAGATGTGGGAGTTTGTCTGGCATAACTGAGCTTAACTGCCAAAGTAAATGATAACATAACCTCTTTTCCTCTGAACTTTAGCACAAGCTTGAGCCTAAAAAGCTGCTGTCTGGCCCAAGAGATATGCTGAGTCTTCCAAGAGTATTCCAGGAACTGGCATTCAATTAAACACATCCTGTCTTGCAAAGGACTTAAACTTACATCATAAGTGAGAACAGCCACATTCCACGGCTTGCGGTAGTATGTCCGTGTGTTCCCATCACGCACTCGCTCACAAAGACCATTGAAAAAGTCATTGTCAAACGGGCTGGCCACTGGCTGCATCCCTAAAACATTGATTCTACAAGAGAAATACAAGAGAAGTTATACTTCAAAAGAGGGCATGTCAGCACACCTGTCCTGTAGACTGGAAAAGCTGTATTCTGTCAGAGATGGAGACTATAGCTGTGGAACTGGATCTTGCTGCATCCAAGCAGCTTGTCTCATCTCTTGTGATTTCTCATCTGTGTGCTGGAGATAGTTACATATTTTGTAAAGTTCTTGAAGGATCATGTACGAGAAATAAACAAATAAAAGACATTAAACCTCAAGCAGAGTGAAAATCTTAAGCATGAAAGGAGGTAAAAACCATTTTTCCTTATCAATATATTTGTGAGAAAGAACATTTGTTCTTGACAAGTACATCTGTAAGAAAGCATTCCTTGTAGATTTAAAATGTACATCTCAATAGCTATATATATATTTTTAATAACTTAGTTTGTTTGCTGGTAGGCACTTGGTTATCAAGCATGTACAACATCCATCAAGGAATATACAGCTAATCCCAGCACTGTCTCTTCTTGCAGGGTGTGACCTAGTGCAATGGCAGCCTTTCCTGGAACATGAGAGGAAATCTAAACCATTGCAAAACCAGAGAGGCAGGAGCATCAGCTGTATACCTCTATGCATCTATATACTGATGTACATGAAATACTTCCAAAAATAACTCCTTGGAGGATTCTGTATAATTTGTTTGCCCTTTTGTGCCTGTTTCATACATATCAATCTTTTCAGTATTTCCAATATTTACATATGGCAAATGCTTATATACCTTTCTAAGTGTAGAAAGTGATAAGCAAGCCATCAAAATCACCAGTGTCATTACTGCATCTCTATAGGACATTTTCTCATGCAAGATTTTAGTTAGAAGCTTCTAAAATTGGGTTTATGCTTGGTTTACTTCCCAATGCTAAAAACCCAGCATTTTTGTTCTTGCACAGTAAGAAATTAAATTACAAGGATGTATAATTTTCATTAAACACACTCTGGTGCTGTAGTATACTTTTATCTTCCATTCAGTTTGTATTGCTGCCTTCTAATTCTATTTGTAGGTAAACAATATGTCATGTTTTCTTTTTGTTAGAGATAAAAGAAATCCAGCAGGGTCTGCGAACAGAAAGATTAATTTTCAACTTAGATTAATAACGAATGCTCCTGTAAACAACAAAGATCCAGTAAGTGGACAATGCAATACTGGAAGAAAGCTGTGCTTAAAGTGTTGTTGCAGTAAGGCATCCCATTACAGAAATAGTCAAGAGATATCTTCTCCCTTTTAGAATACATTTTAGCAAAGTAATTGACAATTACTGATTGGTTGTGAAATATCATTAGAAACAAATCTATATACCTATAAAATTTACATTTCAATAAAATGTATGTTTATTCATGTGACATATATGTATGATTCTGTTTACTAACATTATGATTCATTTACGCTGTCTGCAGTGCATATTACACTGCATGTCTTATCCTCACAAGTATACAAAATAAAATGGTAGTTAAGTGTTCTTGCAAAGGCTACTTAGCATTTCTGAATACAAATGCTATGATGATTCATATTCCACTTTTGGGAATGTCACCATGCCCCAATTTTTTCAGCTGGCTTTGGAGACAATCCCAAACTCTTCACTAGGCCCAATACTACTTTTTACTACATACCCATGTCCTGCAGTCCTGCCAACTTCAGACACATCAATATCATGGTTTCGACATGGTGACCGTGGCTCAGATTCACAGTCATCTTCGTCAGAATAGTCTCCACAGTCATTATCTACATTGCACACAAGTCTTCGCTTTATGCATCGACCTGGTCAAGGAATAAAACATTGCCTGAATGCATTTTTATCTAGATGGACTTTAAATGGCACCCTCAGCTACTCTTTCTTAAGATCTTTCTCTGTGTGTATTTCTACTGTTGTCTTGAGGGACTAAAATACTGTGCTCTGCCACTTTCAAATGAAAAAACCTGCATACTACTGTTATATGTATGACAGCGGGATGAATGAGAAAAGTAAGTTGCAGGAGAACTGCTGTCATATGAAGAAAATTATTGCATCCTAGTCTGCCCTATAGTAAAGTTCAAATGTCTGGTTGGTTGGGGTTTTCTTATTTGTTTTAAGAGAACACAGGGGAATATCAATTCAACATCAACAAAAAATTATTTCTAAATCATTTAAATTGTTGCTGTTTGGACTCTATAGACACGTACTATCCAAATCTATAGTGATTTGTGCTCTAAAGCAACAGGCAAGTAGTAACTTTCCTGAGTTTACATATCACAAGTTTTACAAAGATGGTTGGTTTTGGGTTTTTTCTACAGAATTTAAAGACTTTAGTAAATTAGCTGTAGTATAATAAATCAACATTTTGAAATTATCAACCTTACCTGTAAATGCCACACAGTCTCTGTGAACTAGTAGTTAAAAGTTTACTTTCTAATTTTAAATTGCTTTATTTGCACTTTTCAGTGTTTGAGTTAAAAGCAATACAAAAAATGGCTTGGAACTTCAAATTCATTTACCATCTTTCTGGTTTTGTTTTGACTAGTTTTACTACGCAAACTTTTCCTACTTTATTTTGGTTTCTGATGAATCTTGAGCACTACATTCATATGCTTTGTATCACTTTACAAATTTATATCTTATTTTGGATCTAGATGCATGCTGATCTCCAACTAGCATCTATCATGCCAGTTAGTTTGGTAAACTTCCATATCCATTCTATTAAGATTCCCTCAGTCCTAGTTTTTTTTTTCCTGGAGATTTTTCATAAAACCTAGTGATCCAGTAGCAAGTGGGGCAGTTAAGCTAAAAGAAAGGATATGGCCAGTATGGTCAGCTTCTGACCATGGAGTAGAAGTTGCAAAAGAATATAGGCACAAATTAAAATGGAAGATGAGAGGAATGTACCCCTTCATAAGTGGTTTTGCTGCTGTGGTTTTGGCATTGTGCTTTTGAGCCCACCTGTCCATGGACTCTTTCTAAGTGCTAGCATGGGGCTGATGTAACTTATTCACAGAACTAAAATGTGGTTTTTGAGTTACTGCTTTACTTGCCATGGCATGAAAACAAAACTCACCTGAACTGCACTGAAAGTCAGCACCACAGTCTGGTTCTGGTTCTTCAGGACAGGCTTTGCTGGTTTTACAGGTTTGTGTGTCTCCTAGGGCCTCCAGGCATGCTTTTCCACCAAACTGCCCGAATCTTTCAATACGTCTGGAACGAAACTTGAAAGAAAAATAACACTATTAATATTGCTCAGAGAGAAAAAGAGAACTCTACCGGAACTTCAGGGTTTCTAGCTGAACTTAGAGCTTTTCAAAACTAAACACTTTTGGTGAAATTTTTGTTTAAAATCCAAAGGCACAATTCATGAATAAAATAAAATTGAAACAATAATTATGATAAATAATACTTAGCTAGTATGTAAAAATGCTAATTTTTCACTATTTAGTTTACTTCACTATTTTATTAATTTGTCTCCAGTGTGGAAATGAATAATATCTATTTTGTATGTTTTCAAACCTTTGATTTTTTTAAAGCCTTAAAAGGATTCCCTTAAGAAAATAAAAATTTGCTTTGGAAAAGATTGTGTTTTGCTTTTTCAGGGGTTTTTTATTTTAGTTTTTTTTTTTTTTTTTTTTTTTTTTTTTTTTTTAAAAAAAAAAAAAAAAATTGAAAAATAAAGTTTCAAACAGAAACACACAGCCAAAATAGATCCTTTCTATGAAGAAAACTTTTTGAATGATCATACTTGAGTGGTATTTCACAACTGGATGTAGTATTCTCTTACTCTATGGCTTCAAATCTGACATTACTATGGGTTTCATCAAATCATGAGCATACGGTATTAAGAGCTGCAATCTGACACTTTCTCATAACCAACAGGCAGACAGATATTCCATTGGTTGTGACTTTGGAACAAAGGCTTCCAAGGACAGCTTACCCTTTGATTGGTGCATGGGTCGCAGGGCCCCCATGCACTCCAGCTGCCCAGTTTGCAATCTATTGGAGATGGAGCATTCAATTCCCTTGTTCCTCTGTGGAAAGCTTTTTCTGAAGAGCTGTAAAACAAAATTTTCCAGTACAGTTCTGGGCAGTATACTAAAATCACATGTGACTTTGTGTTTAAACCACAGACCAATATTTTGGAAGCATCTTCAAGCTGATTTCTTCAAGCTCTTTTACTTCTGTAGCAGTGCTTAGATGTATCAACAGCTGCCCAATATGAAATTCTTTGGTGGTTTAAAATGACATTAAAAACAACATTGAAGACTTAATAAGCCAGGTATTTTCCCCTTTTTCAGACCTTTGTGCATACAAATGCTCTTCTGGTGGGTCATGCTATTGAAGAGAATGAAACAATAATACACAGAAAACATCTGCACTTTCCTATTCAGACAGTGGTTGTGCTCCCCAATATGTAAAGCTAAAAACTAACACACAGCAGCACATCTCAAATGGATGTAGCACTTCAATACATCTTTGTGATTTTAGCTAATTGACTTTGATGTTGTTGCTCTTAACCCTGGATAAAAACATAAATGCCTTCCAGAGTTGAAAGAAGACTCATAATTAAAGGTATTACTTGGTAATAACTTACATTGCTAGAAAAAATTACGTATTTATCTTCCTTACTATTGTTCAGCTTACCAAGTTGAATACTCTTGCAGTTAGGCCTATTTTTTTTTTTTTTGAGAGTGACTTGTCATTTTGTTGCTCAGTTTTAAATATCATAAAACTTCTAGTTCTCAGTATATGTAAGGCCATTACTTAATAGAAATCAAGTTTCTTTAAAGCACCCACTACTAGATATTAAAAACTGAGGTATCATAGAATTATTTATTAAGTTTGAAAACCAAGGCTATTAGTTTACTGGTCACCTTATCTTCAGTGGTAAATAGCAGAGGAGTAAAGGGGCACTGAAGTCTGACTTTACTTTTTTACTCTGAGTAACTTATTCCAATTTGGCCTTACATGATGGTTATTCATTCTCTGTGAAGCAATTCTCTCTGCATCTCTCCAAATTAAGGCTCTTGCCTCTGCTCTGCAATGGGACCTGCCTTGCTGAGCCCAGTGGGCTGGCAGATCTGCAGCTCCTGCAGTGTGAGGTACCTATGGGTTTTCACTGCAGGCAGGGCTTTGCCCTCTGCTCTTTGACCTCCCCACATCGCACAAAGATTGCAGGAGTCCAAACAAATGTAACCTGATTCCATAAGATTAAGAAACCTGCAGTTTGGACAACAAAGACATAGCAGTTAGTTCAACTTTCTGGTGCCATTTATTCTATGTTAAGTTTACATCTGTATTAAATTGTTATTGAGAAAATAAATCTACCTCTTCTCAGCTATCAAGCCTCAACCAGCTCAGGGATCACAGATTTCCCCAAAATTTTGCCATGACAGCTATTAAACAGAGAAATAGGTTACCCAGGTAAATGGTAGGATGTCCTTCCTTGGGAATATGCAACACTATTGTCAGGACTCCTGGATAAGCTAATTTAAAGCCCTGTTTTGAAGAGAAGATCTCCAGAAGTTCCTTTCAACCTAGACTTTTCAATGTATTCAGCTGTTCTGTGAAATTCTGGAAAGTCATATTGTATTTGAAATTTGATTTAGCTCCCTAGCTTCTTCAAAACCAACTCTTCCACCTGTAAGTAGCTCATCTTACAGGCACCCCATACTAAGCAAGTAATTCTTAAAAAGTTCCTGTACAGTTTTCTATGTATTTCCCACCACTCAGCATGACAGTAACATCAACAGTGAGAAAAAATTAAAATCTACTACTCTGGTAAGTGGATGAGAGTCAGCTTGTTCCTTACTGTATCTCCAGGATGCCTTTCCATCCTTACTGATGGAGGACTGCAAACTTCTGAATAACAACATCTATACTGGCATCTTGGGTTGAAGACTGACAGGTTGTCCTTAAACACAGTAGGAGTGAGAAACCTTAGATGTTAGACCTATAAGATATATTGAGGCATCTGATGGGATGTCTGGAAGCAGATAGTTATCTTATTCCTAGCAATTACTAAGTATTCTGATGTTAGACAAATTTACATTGAAATATATTTCTGAACTGTTACACTATTGCTGTAAAAATAGAAACAAAAACCCTTACAGACAACAAGGATTAATCATGGAATGCAGCCATGTGCCTAAAGAGCATCAAACTCAAGCTACTTCATATCCTAAAGATTTTCCCAGAGGTTGTTATAAGGCATTAATTAGAGTCTAAAGTAAGAAACACAGGCAGAAAAGACTGAGTTGAAGTCTCCAGTGCAAATGGAAGCCTTGCCATCAACTGCCTGCCAGCTAAAACTGATGGCAGTCTCTGACTGACTTTCAGGTAGCAATATTTTTCACATAATTAAAGATCTTTTCCAACCTAAGTGATTCTATCATTTTATAATAATCACAAATTAGCAACTTTACCAAGAATATTCACTGAATGATGTACACACACCCATGGGCCTTCTCCAGCCCGTACTCCAGAGTGTATGAGGTTCACATGATTTGCTGCAGATTTAGCTTTAGGGTTTTGAATTTACTTGTGGTTAGCTAAACAACAACAACAAAAAAAATCAGAAAAATCTCATTGCAAATTATTCATGAACTCTCAATCATCACTAATGCATCCACTATTAAGATTATCTGGGAAATCAAAGAGACATATATTCAAAAACATTATTTAAAAGAATCAAGATACTGCAACAATTTGCAAACTTGTCATCTCCACATTAAATTTGAAGAGAAAGTTTTACTGGAAAACCACACTGAAACAGAAGAGGAAGTCTCTCTGGGAGTGCTCTGCTTTTAACCCCTGTGTGTTCTCAGAGGCGTATCTAAGTCCCCAGTGGCCACACCAGGTGCCAATCTGAAATTTGGCCACTGATTGGTTTGACCATAACTTCTCAAAACCTCGCTTCCGGGTCAAACCATGACAGGTGGGCATGGAAATAATTCTCTGGTGTTCTTTATTGAGAGGTTTGAGGGACAGTAGAGTACTCTTTGGAAAGCAAAAGCCTTTTCACAATTAGTACACAGAACAGTTTGCACCTTGTCTTGGATTGCACGGTACACTCTAAACACCTGCAGGCCACACTGCTCTGGTGATTTCTTGTTGAGTCATACTTTAGAATAGAGAGCTGTTGGCTTCATCAGTTACAAAAGGGATGACTCAAAAAAGAGTCTTGATTTGATAATTATCACTCACCAAGAAATAAGGCACATCTCTTGAATTTGAAGACACGATAGCATCACATGAGAGCATAGCTTTGACAACAGTAGTTGTTAGCACCATCTTCAAGCTGCACAGCCCTGGGTACACTGGGGAGCCAAGCTGCTGGCCAGTGTTACGTGCTATGGATTCCCTCTAATAATCAAATCTTCTGTCTGGACCATTTCTAACTGAGCATGCTAAACCTGTCCTTTAATTGGATCTGAATGTTAAAATAAAAATAACCATCAGAACATAAGGAGTAAGTTCTTGCCCAATCTAGTGGCTTTCTACGGTGGAATGCTTCCACCAGTGGACAAGAGAAAGGCTGCAGATGTAATTTATGTGGACTTCTGTACAGCCTTTGACATGATCCCTCACAACATTCTTCTCTCTGAACTGGAGATAGATGGATCAAATTCCATACTGGTAGATGGATAAGAAAGTGGTGTTATGGTAACATCCTGAGTGGTCAATGGCTTGGAGTTCACCAGGGACATCAGTGACAAGTGGTGTCCCTCAGGAATCCATATGGTGACGAGTGTTGATATCTTAATTTGTGACACAGACAAAGGAATGGAGTACACAGCAAATTAGCAGATGGCACCAAGCTGAGTGGTGCTGTTGACACACCTAAAGGATGGGATGCCATCCAGAGGGACCTGGACAAGCTCAAGAAGTGGCTCTTGGGAATCTGATGAGGTTTAACAAGGCCAAGTGCTGGTGCTGCACCAGGATAGGAACAACTCCTGGTACCAGCCCAGACTGGGCATGAACAGCCCCAGAGCAGCCCTGCCCAGGAGGGCTTGGGGGTGCTGTGGGTGAGAGGCTGCACATGCCCCTGCCATGGCACTGCCAGCCCAGGGAGCCAAACATGTCCTGGGCTGCATCCAGAGCCCTGTGGGCAGCAGGGCAGGGAGGGGATTCTGCCCCTCTGCTCTGCTCTGCTGAGACCCACCTGGAGCACTGCATCCAGAGCTGAGGTCCTCTGAACAGGAAAGACAAGGACCTGTCAGAGAGTCCAGGGGAAGCCATTGAGATGATCAGAGGTATGGAGTACCTGTCCTGTGGGGAAAGGGTAAGAGAATTGGGATTGTTTAAACTGGAAAGAGGCAGCATAGGAGTGACCTCACTGCAGCCATCCCAATCTGAAGGGAGCCTACAAGAAAGATGCAGAGGGCCTTTTTATAAGAGCATGGAGTGACTGAATAAGGGGGAGCAGGTTAAGAAAGAGTAGATTTAGATTAGATCTTAGGAGGAAGTTTTCTGTTGTGAGGGTAGTGAGGCATTGGCACAGCTTGCCCAGAGGAGTTGTGGATACCCCATCTGTGGAAGCATTTAAAGCCAGACTGGATGGAGATCTGAGCAACCCTGTGTCATGAAAGGTGTCCCTGTGCTCAGCTGGCACTCACAGCACAGAGAGCCAAATGTGTCCTGGGCTGCATCCAAATCAGAGGTAACTTTCAAGATCTTCTTGTTCCCACCTTCCTGCCATGTGCAGGGACACCTCCCACTAGACCAGGTTGCTCAAAGTCTCACCCAACCTGGCTTTGGACACTCCCAGTGTTGGTAATCCATAGCCTCCCCGGGCAGCCTGTTCCAGTGTCTCACCATGCCTACAGTGAAGAACTCCTTCCTAATATCTAACTATACTTGCCCCTCATTTACAGTGCACCCTTTACTCCTCATCCTATCACTATAGTTCCTTTCCCATTCCTATCACTCCAGGTACCCTGTGGGCACGTTCAGATACTGAAAGGTCTGAGGACTGTAAGGTCTCCACACAACCTTCTCTTCTCCAGGCTGAACAGCCCCAACTTCCTCAGTTGTTATTCTAGGGGAGATGCTTCAGTCTTCTAATTAACATTGTGGCTTCCTCTGGACTTGCTTTAACATATGTCTATTATAAGGCTCACATTTTTTCATTACTTAGTTTTGACCATTTTTGTGAATGACAAATTTCTGATAGAGCAGCTCTTTAGTTTTTTTTTTTTCCCACATGACTGTTTGGTAGGGACTAGGCCTTCATTCTCTGTGGCAGCATCCCTCTGGCCACAGAGAGCAACACAGGATTTCCCCCTCATTTTCCTGGGCAAGGCTGTGAGAAGATCAAAGAAAAGAATGACAAACAATTCTTATCTCCACTTGTTGCAAACATGTGGAATGCGTTGTGGAGATTTGTTTACCAAAGAGCGATTTCTTAATTGGACACTGGATAGTGTTTTGATGGATTGACCGACTAGGTCAAAGCTGTATCGGACTGTCTGTAAGGGTTATGAGCTTCTTAATAAATGTAATGTAATACAGTAGAATAAAGCAATTAATAAGCCTTCTGCAATCATGAAGTCATGTTAATTGTTACCCAGCTGGAGGCCTGTGGCAACAGTTCTCCTCCTAGTTATCTTGCAGTGAAAACACAAAGGCTGTATTTCTAAAGATTAGACAGGCAGTCTGGGAGACTTTAAATATTAAGAGAAGCACCGTCAGCAAAAAATTGTTCAGCTTCAGGAAGAAATAGATTGAGATTAGGTATTTTCACACAGCATGCAACAGAAAAAAGGCACCTGAGCTTTACCTGCCTGCAAAAATATGTGTTCAACTGCTTCAACAGGCACCTTTATTGTGTCACATATATCCAAAATAAACAAATAAATCATTTTTATCTGACTCCTCAAAATACAGGAAGAAGTAGGGTTTTTTCATAGGATATCTGAGCAAGGTCGCATTAGAAATATCCACACGGGATGTTTATGCTCTGTGTCAGAGAAATGAAACAGTGGAGGCAGCTGCAGGAGAAAAAGAACACTTACCTTCTGCTTTCCTGCCAAATTGTGGCAACTGTCTCTGCATTGCATAGTATGGCTATAAGCTGCAGAATAACATGCATGGTTCTCATTTTGTAGGCGAGCAGAATAGAATTATTGTGACTGAATTTGTAATTTATTTATTTGTTCCTTTAGTTATTTATTACCAAGAGAACAAACACAAAGCAATGTGTACTGAAGAATGCCAGTAACTGTGCAAAACTGCCTTACTGTAAGTGCTCTAAAGTCCACTTTTCAGAAAAGGAGGAAAAAGCACTTGAAAGGTTAAAAATAAACTAATTTTGTTTAACAGTACCTTCTGAATATAGAAAAGACATTATGTATTGAATTCAGAGAACCATTAACTGCCTAGTGAAAAAGTTGTAACTGTGACTCATGTAAAGAACAAATAGTTCCTAAAGCAGAGCTGTTTACAAGAGCAAGTTCAGTGCATAACAACTTTGGAATCCTCATTTGGAGTACTGGATAACTGAAGTCCCAAGATTCTTCTTTTATTCCTCTCCCAGCCAATATAGAAGAACAACATATAATTTTTTGTGGATTTAAATTAGACTAAACTCTTTTAGCTTTCACTCTGTCACAAAAACCCAGACCACAAGCCAGCCCTTTAGAACAGCATTTCTTTTCAGTGGTTTGCTATAATCCAGATTTAAAGCATCATGTGTTGGACACAGTCACAAGTCACTCATAAATAACCTTCTGTTTAGCTGTCAAGAATTACATATTTGGATACAATCTTAAAATAATAATCTGAGGTAAAGATTTTCCAAATTACCATGGGTAATTGAAAAAAACAGTAGAAGCAGTTTTATTTTTGTCCGTTGCCTGCTTTTTGTGGCAGGCTGAGGGAAGTGTGTAAAGTAAGGCAGGCAAATTTCCCACCTGCTCAAGCCTTGATTTGGATTATTTCATTTAAAAAAATCTTCATTTGCTGCAGCCTCAATCCAGCTTGATGAGTCCAGTTACAATAAACTCATTTGTTAGGCAAGAATACAAGACACAGAAACTTGTATGTAATATTGTATAGTTTCATCAAAACTGCTATCACAGTTCATGGTTCTTTAAGACAGAGACTCAGACTAAACAGCTATTCAAAGTTAGCTAGCAGACCAGCAAGCATCTTTGGCCAGCTTGTAGGAGGTCTTGGTCTACATGAGCATCCTGATGGCCATTTCAAAATCTGAACAGTGGTGATTTAAATCCATATCTAAAATGCTGGTAAACATATGCCTTCATATTGGCATTAAGGCAGTAAATTGTCCTTTTAGTTTTAATACTAAATTATATGTTGCCATGCAATCAGAAGAAGCCAAAACCAACAAACAAATAAAACCACAAACCCCCAACCAACGAACCCCCCCCAAAAATGAAACCAAAAAATACCCAAAAAAAACCCACTGTGATTCTGTAAATCCCCTTAAGACCTATATTTCAAGCTGGATAACAAATCCCTTGCAATGTGTTGTTTTTATCCCCTTAATCATTAAATATTAGAAATAAGAGAAATAGTCTAAAGCAGCAGCTTACTAATTATTTTTTAATCTATCTCTGTTAAAGGAGTTATATAGTTTCTTCTGAACAGAAGATGTTCTAACTGAGATTTCCCAGCATCAGTTTAGATCTTCTGCAAAGCTGGAATATACAAGCTGAATTATTGAAACATCTGAGTGCAATGTAATTTAAGTACTCAGCTCCCACAGTCCTGCAGAAAGAAGCAAGACAGGATCTTTAGCAGCAACAAGCTCAGGCTGAGCAGCCAAAGGGACAAAGGTTTAGTGACAGCTTTTACTAAATCAGTTTGAGATTTTTATTTTTTAATATGGCACAGCATTTATTGAACAGCTTCTATGCAAGAAGTTACAGAAAGACACTTTGCCATCAGACAACTACAAAACCTGTGAGGAATGATTCTCAGCAGGCTTTGGACTTCTAATATCAACTAGACACAAGACTGAGTTACAGAGGACAGAATTAACAGCCACACTGATATTCATTTGGTATGAAGAGTTGCTTTTTAATGCCATTAAGTAACAGGTACTACAGTTTTACATAACAGTGTAACATCAATAAGTTCCTACATTTCCAGTTTGAGACAAATACTTAAATTCATGATTTTTTTTTTTAATTTTAATAAAAAATTTGCATTACAGAAAGTGCAAGAGAAGTTTGTATACAAGACTAATTGCATGACTGGCTGAATTTGGTACTAAGGCGGTATTCAAGTTGACTTTCTTAGCTCTCCAGTTTAACAATGGCTTAGGCATTTGATTTAACAATAACATTTCAAGTTTATGCTGAACAGAAAAACTTCTGACACATCAGTCATCACCACTGGCCAGGAATGTAGCTGTCACAGGCAGTTGTAACTGGTTCCAAAACCTTTTAGTAAAAAGGCTCTTGAGAAAAGGCAAGTTTTCCAAGAGATGAGTACTACCTCACATTAATGGCACAGAGGTGGTGGGTGGTGCATCTGTTCACAAGGATGAGTCCTATGCATGGAGTGAAGCCATTTTGGTGTTTTTGTTTTCCAGCATGCTGGAAACATACCCCAGTACACCATGTGACAAATCAAACTGAGCCCATCAGGGATTCACAGAGATCTAAGCAAGAACCCTACCTGCTTGTTTCATTTGTTTGCCAAGCCACCTTAATAGGAAAGTAATCCTGGTATTTTTCCCTCCCTGAAAACTGCCATATTAGCACCAAGACAACAGTTAGTGTCCACAGCTACCTAAATGTTCTGCAAGAAGTTTTCCAGCTTACAGTGTAGGCCTCTAGTACTCAGGGCTTCAGCAGTGCTGTTACAGACTCCGCAGTCCCTTAATGACACATTTATGGTGGAATGATACTTTTACTTTTAGTGAAATAGACCAATATTAGATTATTTTCCTCTACACAGTTACATTTTTGTGGCTAAGAGACCAAGTCACCTGTCCAGTCACCAATTAGAACTCCGTAACCTTCACTTAACTTTACAACTGGCTGCTGCTGTCATAATGGGCAACTGACCTAGTTGTTTATGGTGTGGAGTTTCAGCTACTAATTCTATACCCTTATGCAAAGACAACACTTCTCCCCTAGGTACATTAAGTTCCTCTATTGTGGGACAGTAAGTGCTATGTAAAGGGAAATGACAAGACACATTACTCAGTGCTGCCAAACTCTGTAGAGAAGTGCAAAGAACTAAAGTAAAGGTAACATCCACCAATTTGAATTTGGGTTTTCAGCGTGAGTCAATATCCCCATTTGCTTTGCCCTGAATTATCATCTTCACAGCATGCTCTTTGAGGGTCCATGCTTCAATCCACCTGGATATATTTTAGAATGCAGACATCATGAAACATCAGCAAGAATAGCAGACAGCAAAGTGAAACACGTAGAAAAATCACGTTGAGAAGAGGTCCAGTTATTCCATTTGTCCTTTTCTGGTTACACCTAGTATGATGGAAAGGAATTAGCGTTAGTACGGTTATGATTTGTGGCTTTATTGCTTAAACAGAGCCACTGAGAACAAAACTAAAGCAATAAATACCAACACTTGTCTTCTATCAGAAGCTAGACAGTATTTCAGGGGAAGACTGAAAAGTATGGCAGAAGATTTGCTGGATCAGTAGATCTTGCTTTTCAGTCAATGGTATGAAATTTCAAATTATATTTTTTTCTGGCCACAAAAGTGCTTGTAACAGCTTTTGATTAAAAATCAGAGTAAGAGTCTAGCAGCCTTATTCCAGTTTTATTCCAATTTTCCCCAGAGTCTAAAACTGTCATTGTTAAGGTGATTAAACTTCAGAAAGCTGTATGCTGTATAAAGGGCACTCTATGCTAACTTTCCCCCACAGATATCTGAAAGTATTAAAGTCAGCTCCTTTGAGCTCTGCAGCACATATATAGTCATTAATTTTCCTCAAGAAAAGGAAATCTAGATCCATTATGGTTCTTGGGATTTAAATCTGTGGAAGAATAAAGTTTTATTTCTAAGAAAGTGAAGCTGGCTAGGCTTAGACAGAGTGCAGCTATGTACAAATCTGATAGAGTTACTCTAGCACTCTTCCAAGCACTGTTTGCCAGATTTCAGGGAGCATTAGTGTGAAGCTACTGCAGTTTTTACATATCTCTTTGCCAAACATTTCCTCAATAAATTTCAGAGGATGAAGTCATTGGCTTATTGGTGGAAGACTTACCTGATCTATGCAAACGGGTTGCCAAACTGATCATCAAAAGGACCAGAAGGTGGATTCTGAGATTCCTTCTAAGAAAAGAGATATAACCTGTTAGTGGATTTCCAGTTTTCACCAGATTTACACTGCATGGCTCTGAGCTATTTCCTGTTCAAACATCTGGAAAGAATACTTCATAGCTCCTGCTAAACACACATTTACTGTACTGCTTCAACAAAAGAAGGGGGCTGTAAGCTATGTTAGGTTTTATGCTAGTCCAAGGCAAGGTATTTTTCAGAAAACCGTGTGCTACTGAGCACTCCTTTGGAGCCAGTGGAGTCATGATGAGATATCTTCTAGTGAAATGCTAGAAGTCTTAAGTCAGCACTCTGGTATTGGTGCAGAATTTTCACTGAGGGCTTCAAGAGCTCTGCCCCAAAAGGAGTGATCTGGTGAAGCTACTTTCTTCCCTACAGTGTCCTGAACATGGAACCTCTTATTTGTTCAGCTAAAGAGCTTCACAATCCACACTGCTCAGGCTGCTCTAAAGAGTGTTATATATAACCGAAGTGGAGCATTTCTACAGCTACATTACGTGATATTCTTTTGTAGAGTGTCCCAATACTACAGAACTTTGCACCATGGGAAACTGGTTGTGGTGCCAAGCCAAATGGAATAATGCTTTGTTAACCTTCTTGCAACAGATACCCTCTGCTAGATTACATATTAGCCTCAAAAATGCAAAAGATTTTTGTTGTATGGCCTCTAAAGCCAGAACTAAACTAGTGTTCAAATATAGGCACCACAGTTAATAAGGAGAAAAAAAAGGTTTTTCATGTAGTTTTTTGTGGTGGTGACGTCATTTGTGCATTTTGGTGTTAGGGTGTTTGTTTGTAGCTTCTTTTGCTGTTTTATTTGTTTGTTTTGTTGGGGTTGTTTTATTTGTTTGTTTGTTGTTTAATTTTTTTTTACTACTTACAGATGAGGCACTGAAAGGGTCTGTTTTATCTTGACTTTCAAACAGGCCTTCAGCTGGCAACACACTTTGTTGAGGAACAGGCTTTGGTGGCTCTAAAAAAGAGAGACATACTGCTATAAATACTTGACAGATTTAGCAACCATTCAGGTCTGCTTGTATAGCAACACCACAGCTCATCTAATTAGAAACACAAAAAAATTACATGGAATTTGCTTAGAGTGACTTTGAGTCACAATATTAACTCCTGCTTGTCCCTCACTAAGCTTAAATCAGATGGAAATTCTAACGTCTCACAGATTTAGGTTCACTTTGTTCTAGTAAAATAATTTAGGCACTAGGTGTCAGTGTTTAGCCATACTGCTGCTAAGTCGTTGGTTTTATAGCTGAGCCAGCCCTTTAACCCTCTATTTCAGTAACCATTAACTCCAAAATGTAACCAGTCATTTTGGCAGACAGCTTGATAGCTGCCATTTCATCACGATCTGTATTATCTTTAGAAATGCCTACTTTACTTCTACAGTAACTGCTGGGAACTCCAGAAGCACCTGAAAGGCTTTGCTGTTCTCCTCTCCTTGCTGGTACTGCAGGTGGCTTTGTCAGCTGGAAGTCTTTGAACATTTCCTTGACATCCTTCATTTCTCTATCTCCAAGTGGATCCAGAGCAATGAATGCATCACTCTCTTTCTTGGACAGCTCCTTCTGCACTGCAGCTCTGGGTGGCGGCTGGGGTGGGCTGGCTGCTGTTGACATGGAGGGCAGTGCTGAGGCTGTCTGAGCCGGTAGTGGTGGAGATGTGAACATGCTGCTCTGGAAAGGATTCACAGCGCTGACTGGCTGTGCCCAAGAACTAGGAGTAGCTTGTGCTGGCTGTGACCACAGACCAGAAGACTGAGTGGGTGTGGCTCCAAAAGATGAAGACTGGTTCCAGCCTGGCACTGTTTGAGTACCGAAGACAAGTGGTTGAGTAAATCCTGGAGACTGAGCAGGCATCATAGACCCATGAAAGACTGATGCAGCCTGAGTGAAGGAAACTGTCTGTGGGGTCCATGGTGATGAAGTTACTGGCAAGCCACCTGGGGGGAGATTGTTGTTACACAGCACTTCAGTCATCTGAAGACCACAAGTAGGAGTGTATCAGTTCCATAAATGGTACCAGCAAAAGATTTTCATGTACTGTTTGAAAAAATCTCTTGATTTGCACTTACAAATCAAATAATTAGGAGAAAGGGGGTGGGAGAAAGGATTTCATTTTTTACTTGGCTGCATTTCAGTGCTACAAGGACAAAATTGAGGTTGTTGTAAGGAAAGGAGGAATGTAGTTCTAGCACAGAAGTGACAGGTGGATTTGCAATATAGTTGCTTCTGTTTAAATTATTAAGACACTGTGCAGCAATGTTACTCTGACCTCACAAGTTGTGCTTGGCTCACTGTAGCCTTGTGTACCTGAAGCAGGAATCTGCTGTCAAGGCAGTTAACTACTTTAATCCTGATTCAGCTGAGGATGCAGAGTTTAGCATTCACAGAACTTAACAGTTTAGGGCAAGCAGCACATGGGTTAAAGGGTATAGCACAACACAAGAAGTAAAGGAAAACTAGAATCCATGTTTTGGTGCTAGCAGATATCTTGGAATGGAACAAGACATTTACTTTTGTAAACTAACCTAGAGCAGCCAATGGAGATGCTGTGGTAGAACTTTTTGTGAAGAGGTCCAGCGGGTTAGTCAGCGAAGCTCCTGCCTGTGCCCCTGAGCTCAAGCTAAGGCTCTCTGTAGATGGCACAAAGAAGTCTGAGCTGAACAAGTCATCCGATGCAGTCTAGAAAGAAAAGAAAAAGTGAGATGCCATGGCAGAACATATGCTAACACAATCAGGGCTCCCTAGTCCAGAGCTAGAAGATTTTTTTCATCTAAAGTGGAGGAGGGAGTTTTGATATAGCATTTACAGTATAGGAGTTTCAAATATCACCCTTTTGTTCATGCCTATGGAGATACATGGCATTAAATAGGTAAAACAGATAGTAGTCACAAGTCAACAGCAGAAGAGCAGGACTTAAAATGGCTGAATTATTTGCTATAAGTGAGCTTCCCTCTGCACCCCACCCTTTAAACACTACTGCTTAGTCTGCAGAAAGTCCTGTGCTTGTGGCAAGGCCAGGAGTTTTGCATAATTTGAGTACAAGACAAATAAAGCTGATCCAGGGTCACGCTCTGCCTAATCAGGAAAGTCATTGAAATTTCCTTTAGTAGGTAAATACTGAGAAACCACATGGGTTTTGGTAAGCTAGTACTAGTATCTTATTGTTATGAGACCCTAGGTTGATGGGTATACTGCTATCATAAATGGTTATACACTATCATAACAGATTCTGGCCTTATATCAAGAGTTAATATGCATAGCAGCACACTTACCAGACCTTTACAGGAGTATGGCAGCATTAAAGAAGAGAGTATAGAATTTAGTGACCACAGCTACTATGAAGCATTCATTCATAGATATTAGAAGGTACTATGGCTGCAGAGAGTTTAGTGTGATCAGGGCAGGCAGAAGCAGACATGTTGTGAAGCTAGATAGCCAGTTATACAGTAGTAAGAAAGAAAATCTTCCTTTACCCAGCTTCTCTAAATAAAATCATGCATATCACCATAAATTACTTGAACACTGTTCACCTTGACTGATCTCCTTCCTCTTCCTGGCTTGGTACTCTGTGGTGGTGGGCTAATTGTTATAGGCTCATGTGGCGTGAGTTGGATATTGTTTTCAGAATCCAGTTTTACTCCATTCTGCAGAGATGGTCCTTTGGAAGCAGCTTCCAGAAACAGGTTTGTTTGAGCTTCAGGAAAGCCATTCCTTTCTCTCTCTGGTATCACATTGGGAATTCTTGCTGCAGGTGACTTACTCTGAAGTGGCCACCGGCATGTTAGTGCTTCTTGTTTGCCAGTTCTATTAGAAATCTGGTCAAACTGTTTATCAAAGTAGTCAGTATCACCATTTGGATCACCATTACCCCCTGATGTCAAGGTAGTTGGACTTTTCTTCTGATCAGATTTTAGAGAATCAAATGAAGATAGTGCAGATTGGACCGGCTGTGTGAAAGGATCATCACTGAAAGGGTCAGGATTAGGTGTAGGAAAGAAGCTGAGATTGGTGGAGAAAGAATTCTCAGGCAAGAAGGGTGGCTGTGCCTTTGGTTGTGGAAGAGAGGCTGTGATGCCATTCAAGAAGAGATCCTCTTTTGCAAAGGTTTGTTTGGTCTCAATTTCAGAATTAAAATCCACTAACAGGATCTCTTTAGCTTCCTATTTTTTCAGAGAGAAAAATGAAGTTAGTTATACATAGATTTTGCTTCACAGTGAAAAAGATCAAGGAAATAGCTGCAAAAGAAGAGATCCTAGTATCCAAAATATTATACCAGTAAATTCTCAAAATCACACAGTCAGGCACTGCTGTCTAGTCAAATTCCGGCTATTTGGTCCCTGAAACCCAATTCTGAAACGTCTGTTTTCAAATCCCTATGTTAAATATCAGATGCTTGTTCTTCAACCTAGTGACTGTAGAGTGAGTAGGAACAAATTACACCTAGGCTTTCACTTGAGTCAAAGACCCCTGCTTGAGTTCTAGTCCTTAGTTCTGACAAGCTGTGAAATCACACTGCCTTAGTATGACTTCAAGTTGCAGTCTCATCCTCAGAATAACACTGAGGAGCTAGTGGAAGGTAACAAGCTGGTTCTCCACCAAGCATGCAGGAAAAGGGCAAGACTTGGTCACTGGCTGGGTTGACAGCACCAACTGCATTGTGCTGGTGGTGGCTTACAGTGCCAGATTTAAAATGATTGATTTTTGGCGTTGCTGAGCTATGATAAGATTAATGCACTCTTTTGTGCAACTAGGCCAAATTTTTGAGCTAGAGCTACTGGAATGAAGGCAGCATTATGTACTAGAATGACACCTAGTGGTTAAGTGGCTATTTCTATGGCCCTTCCCCACTAGTACAGTGCTGACTGCTGGGCAGATGTCTCAGTAAAACCAGTACTTATTACTAGGACTAAATTAGCTTTCAAGGAAAAAGCCAAGGCAAGTAAGCTCGACTCTACTTACTGTGGGACTGCTCATATCAGGGGGTGTTGACATATCCCCAAACAAGTCCATCTGGTCAACTCCCTTGAAGTCAGAAATATTGAAAGAATTGGCATCTGTTAGAGCTCTCACAAGAAAAATAATCAAGCATCATGCAGATTTACTGTAAAATCTGCAGTAAATACTATAAACACTATCTATAAACACTGCATTACCTACACAATTATGGGGATAGTCAGTTATGAACTCTTTATAGGCATCAACAAAAAAGTTTTGGAATTTAACCTACCGGTTTCATTTTGTCAGCTTGATCAGCAGGAAGTTCTTCACCATCATTCTGTAATAGACAGACAAGAGTGTCAGAAATGACTGGATTTTCAAAATTTGCATTAAGCAAGGAACTTGTGGGCTTTAAAAAGCAAGTGATGGGGAAGGGAAGTATGAGAGAGATTACTACTATGTATTAGATCCACAGACCCCTTTCATTTCCATTTTGATGTAATTGGGCATCTGACATTGCCTTCATAATGCTGGCAGAATAAAGAAAGTTAGACGTGGTGCAGCAGCATACCTAATCAAGAGAGGCTGAGTGGAAGTGACCTACCTCAGTCTTACTTCTTCACTCTAAAGAAAAAAAAAGGCTTTCAATACCTAAGCATCATGCAGAATATCAAAATTCTCTCACATTGGAGTAGCTCACCAGACCTAGGCAGTCAGACAGCTGGCATGACTGCCAGCTAATAGCTTCCAGTGTTTCTGGATTTAGGCAGAGCTTAGTATCAAGTCTTACAAGAGCCCAAAAGTCAGCCAAAATTGAAAGAGACTTTATGCAGACTCATACAATTTCTACATTTTTACTCACATTTTTCTTTTCTTCTTCCTTCTTCTTCATATTATAAATTAGTTGGAAGAGGTCCTTAAGATCAGAAACCAGAGGCTCGGCCTGGAAAAGAATGTAGATTTTAGGCCATGTACTACTTTTACCTGGACTTCTGCTGCTGCAATCTGTGCAGCAAGCCAAACTTCCCTAAATGGTGCAAGACTTAGGTTGAGATAACAGGAAAAGCAAGAGTTTAAAGACCTGTTTAGTCTTCATACAAGATTCTGCTTATGCAGAATCTAAGGGGAATAGAACACAACCAGTGTAGAACTGTTAACTCTACAAAAGTGGCTGTCATGAGTTTGTGCTAACCTATATTTTTGCTAAAAAGCTGGTAGTAGTACTGCTAAAGTGCATGGCAAATCCTAGAAGTGCAAAATTTATCCAAGCCTTCTGGTAGTCTCCTGTGAGGAAGAACATTTTGCATTTGTCTATTTGCTACCAACTCTAGCATTGAACATGGAGAAAGCTTCTATATATAACACTACTTTTAAATAGTGTACAAATAGCAAAGGAGCAGAGTGAGCATAAAGTAAGATTATCATCACCTCAAATGTGTAAAGCTTTAGAGACCAGCTTAAAATGGGATCTGTGACATGATGACAGTTTAATGCGAATTAGAAAGGCGCAGCACGCCCTGCACACCCATTGACAAGAAAGTTGTTGTTGAGATGGTGGTGAGTTCAGATACACTGCTTTGGAACACTTGTGTCAGGCATGCAGCAGCTTGTCACTGTCTGGAGTAGAACATCTCCCCACCTTCAGCCACGACCATTGGCACAAGCAGAGAATCCTTTGTACAGATCTCACTGCTTACACCTCAGCACCATCCTTTCCTAATCAAGGGGTCTAGACATGCAGCTGTGGGAACAGCCATTGCAAGAATCATCAGCTTTAACAAGGAGTCCAGCTGCAGCAGGCTAGAGCTGCAGAAGTCCTTCCTTACAATTTACTTATATCCTTACTTACAAATTTATGACAAAAACATGCAGCAGCAAGTCAAGAGCTGTCTAAGGCCTGGCTGGGCTCAGAGGCTGGCAAGCAGCACCCCATGGTGAAATGAAGGAATAGACTTCAGAATACATACAAAAGGCTTTTGTGCTTAACCTACAATTCCACTGAAATCAATACAATTATTGGTCAGAATGCTGACAAACTAACCAAAAGGACTTAGAAGGCCTTATGGCTGTTACTCAAGTACTAACATGCTCCAGCAAGGAGCTCCTCAGTGGAGGACCTGTAGCGGGGCCAAAGCTGTCAACAGGCTCCCCAGGAGGGCAGGCAGGAATGGGTAAAAAATTTCTAGCTTTGAAGTCTGGGCTCATCAATTCATTATAGTGACTGTTATAAAATCATTGTAAAGAAAAGCTGATAATTTAAAAATACCTAACTTCAGATTATTTTTAAACTGCATAATACTTAGTGGTATTTCTAAGTAGCTTTTCCCAGAATCCAGTATTGAGATTCCCCTCAGAGGGACTAACCTTGCACACAGGATTTCTGCATGTGAGGAACTTACCACAGAAGGATCAGAATCCCTCCCAGCAAGTTAGGGTTAGAATGTCCTAGGAGGACCAGACCTGTCATTTACAGGCCTACAATTAAGTAAGTGATTTCCCTGCTGCACAAGGCAAAGCATCATGTGAGCTAGACTAACATAGTCCCATATTTCTATTAATTCAGAATGAAGCTTTGGTTATTTTACTTAAGAATTCGTACTTTCACAGTGGGAAGCCTGTGCTAATGACTCTGTTCATCTCACTAATGACTTTCATAGACAAGTTAAGCACTGTTAATCATAGTAACCAAGACTACTTGAGTGATTTTATTCTGCACTACAAAGAAACTGTACAAGGCAGAAGCCACAGTGACACAGTCAATTCCTATTATCTTTCTTTCAATGAAACCTGTCCATGCATGCTGGTATTCCCCAAAGGAATTTTGTAGAATTATCAGCAAAACACTAGACCCTTATCACATGTTAAATGTTTACACAACAGCATTATCCATAGCATGTGAAAGAAAGTGTCTGATTCATACCTGTTGGGCTGTTTTTATGGCAAAAAATTGGTGCTGGCCTTCTCCTCCACAGACATAGCCAAAGGCACGATTGTCTGTTACATCCCGAGCAATAAAGGAGATTTTGTTTACTGGATGCTCATGCTCTATCACCTGGAATTGGGAAAAAACAAAAAAAAAAAATTGGTTTAAATTTCTGGAAATAGAATAGCTGCTATTCTCTGCAGTTGGAATGACTGTTAAAAACCTTCAGTCCAAACCTCAGATTCATCAGCCTTTGATTAATCACAATAGGATGCAACTTTCTTTCTGACAGGACTCTTCAGCATTACAAACATTTCACAAGCCAATTTTTGTACATGGAAGTGAGGTATAGTGCTCAAATAAGAATCTAGTTCATATTGTTCTAATTTCCAGGTGCCTCACTAGCTTTAAGAATCACATTAAGAAAATAAGTTTTATCTTACCCCAGTTTTTTCGTCTATTATCTTGATGCCAGAGAGGGAGATGTTTACCCAGATCTTCTGTTTGTGTTGACCCTGGGAACGGGCTGCTGCTGCCATTCCCTAAACAGAATTAATGCCAAAGTATTGATGAGATTTGTGTTGGACTGAGCTTTAACTCTTTCTGTGTAACCTAGGACTGCTTAGGTTTAAAGTGATACCACAGATCAAGATGGTTTCCTCTGTAAATGTTGTATATGTTGTAATTGTTTTTAAAACAGATTTTAGTCCACAAAATTGCTGCAGTAGCAGTGCCTTTACCTGCTTTTCCAGCATGCTTGAAGGTATGTGAGTGTTCTGCACTGCAGAAGTTAATGGTCTTTGTTGCTGCAGGGATTAATTTATTTTTTAGTTTGTCTGTATCTCTCAGCATCACCGTTAACACAGGATGCCAACTTGTACTTTGAGGTCAGTGTAAGTTGAATAGCAGTCGCCCCTTCCCCTCCAAAACCCATGAAATTCATACTGCCGTCATTCATATAGGATGCCTACAGACCCAAAGGAATGTTCCCAGATTTTCAGAGAAATGTCCTTTGAGCCAGAGGTTACAGTACAGGAAGCAACATCCATCCAGATGGTGCTGTGAGTAACTAAATTACCAATAAGCTGTATTTGAAATTTTGCCAGTGACTGTTTGATCTGCTTTTTGAAGGCTAGCCAGAGATTGTTCCTTATGTGATAGATCAAGCTCTTACCTTCAGCTTCATCATTGAATCCTGACTCATTTTGTCTCCTCTTGCCTCAGGAACATCATCTATGCCAATCAGTTTGGCTTTGTATTTTACACCATCACCTTTGAATCTAGCCAAGAGAGATTCATCTGTTTTTTCTGGCCCTGGAGATAGAGAAAAGATATGGTGGGTCTGTTTGTTTTTTGAGGTTATTTTTACATTTGGGTAAGGTGGGTTTTTTTGGTTGTTTGTTTGTTGGGTGTTTTTTGGTTTTTTTTTTTTTTTTGTTTTGTTTTTTTTAATGATAGAAATGGCTATGTTGAGATTCATGACCTTTGAAAAAAATATACACCAGATAAGCATACAGCAAGCACAGGTTAAAACTGTCTCTTGAGTACAGTTGACTAACAATCTGTGTGCACTGCAAGACAGGTACTCCTTTATGGTCACAGTACTCTTGCAGAATGTGGCTTCAGTTCAAAGATGTCTGGGGGCTTCAGAACAATTCTTCACCACATGAAAGACTAAAATGTGGCTAAGCAGCCATCAAGTAGATAGAGGTGCTGAGAAAAAACACCATGCAGAAATGTTACCTCCCATGGCCATACAGCATGTTCAGTAAGGCCTTTAGGTGTTATCCCCAGGTTCTGATGTAGGCAGATCTCTTCTTGCTGTGAAAAATAATCTCCCAGTTCACATACTAGAGCCTGATATCAGCACCATCAGACTCTAGTCCTGGTACTTTCATTCTAAGCATTTGGGATTTTAGCTAATTTGCTGTTTCTGCTGTTCCAGCTACTAGGAACTGCTTGCTTTTCTTCTCTGCATGCTCAACATTGCTTGAGTATGTACCTAGGTATGTATTTGTGTATGAGGTAATTATATTTACATGATCTAATCTATAAAAAAATCTATTATCTGATATACAATAATTCTTTAGGAATGAATTTTCTAGCTTCTCTGGACTAGAATTTGTATTCAGTACAAATCATCTTTCTGGAGGGTGGGGAGGAGTCAGGTTAGAGTTCAGACTAACAGCTACCATGATGCTCCACAGTCTGGTCACCTCCTCAGGAGGATCCCTCTTCTCTGGGCTCTTGCTTACTTGTTAGGCTCAGCAAATTACTTACTAAACAGTGGGACAGAGTTTTAGAACTTAAGGCTAGAAAAAAGCTTTTAAAACTAAAAGGCTAGCTTCTGGTTGAGTTTATTATACTGGCATATTTATTCACCCTTCTGGTCAGGTGGTAAACAGAGTTATTTCAGCAATAGTGGGAGGGTGATATTAGGTATAGGCAAATGCAAAAGATTATGGACACAGAATAGAGGAGGTGTTCATGTGGTAAGCATTTCTTACCTTTCTTTTTTTCCTTCTTTGAAGATTGTGCCTTTGGTGGAGCCTGGTGTTCAGGCTGGCTGTTGGTGGCAGCAGTTTCAGCTTCAGTCGACATGATGGGAGTATGGCCAGTTATGTTTACTGTAGGCTTAAAAATTCAAATAATAGTTAGAAGACAGAAATAATATTTTATCTTGAAGAAGAAATACTCTTATCAGAGCTGTTAGTCCACCCGAGTTCCACTGCACACTGGTGCCTGACAAAGTCTGAAAGTGTAAGGAGTGATCAGATGGCAAGCATGACTCAGTCAGACTACACAGAGCATGAAGTCACGGCCAGGAGGTGATGAACCCTCACCTCAGTAATACCTAAGCAGTAGGGCACACTGATCTACATCACCGGGCTGTACTTGCACCAGCATGTTTTAGTCTGTCAATCTTTAGCTTTTTCTTACCTTTTAAGGCTATTTTTAGACCCTCAGGTATTTTGGCATATACTTGTTCAGCACTGCCAGCTGCATCTCCAAAGCAGCATAGGAGAGAAAGCAAGAAACATTTGCTAGGATCTGTTCCAAACAGATCCTAGCATCCATCCTCCTATGAGGATGATGCCAAAACACCAAAAAGATGCCAGTAGATATTGTTCATGTTTTCATAACCAGCAAAAGGCAGAGGTTATACCACCCAACAGGTGAAACCAAATAATTTCCTCAGGCTGCAGACAGACTGGTCCAGTAAAAACACAACAGAACCTCAAGCCAAACCCCCCACACACTTGTCTTAACAATGATCATGTAATCTTTAGATTTTAAAAAACCCTGCAAATTGACAAGAAACTATGGACTTTTAGGACTTACCTCTATGCCATGTGACCCTTTTGCCTCTGAGACACAAATTTAAAAAAAATAATTTACATTTACCATGTTTTGTTCCAACACAACTGAAGCAGAGGTACTTAAAGGAGCTTTATGGAGTTATGAAGACCTAAACCAAGCCAGAAAGAACTGTATATCCACATCTGCTACCATTCTATCAATCTTCTGTCTGGGATATTGCAATGGTTGCAGTTAGTACCTCGAATTTTAGGATAACAAATGAAGTCAAGAAATTGTTTAAGTGATTAAATAATTGGGCTCCTTTTTAATTCACCTTACATCCAGGCAAGCTGCTGCAGAACAAGCCATCGCTTTTATCTATCATTTGAGACATGATTTGTATGTAGCTCCAAGTACTGAAACATTGCACAGTCCCTTGCATTAGAAGTTTGTTATTCTCAATAGTCAATTCCTCATTTGCCTTAGTAATAGCTGATGCTTTACTCATTACTTGAAATGTACTTTCAGGGTTTTGCTCTCACTCCTGCCTTCCCCTCTCCCCCAGTTTACTGCTAACTAGACTGACTCCACCAGCTTGCCACCGAGTAATGGCTATGAATTCTTGACTGACTCTTAACCCATGAAGAATACAAATTCCTAGGTCTTAAAGAGAGAATTTCACCCTGAAAGCCTCTCAGGGCTTTAAATTCATTTAACATTGCATTTAACCAGGAGGAAGGCCTTTAGGAACTTGCAAATCTAAGCAAAATTACACCTAGCTTCTTACCAGATGGTTTGTGAATTGTTTTTAGCATTGGTCAAGTAAATCAACACTGATAAGGGTGCTCAAATGGGAAAGAAGTGTCAGCTATACCTGTTCTCCTCTGTAAGCAGCTTATCTGGCCACAGTTAGGGAACATTTGATGCAAGGGAACAAAGGTGTTGCTGTGGAAGTTTCAAGTGGTTCTGAGTAGAAATAGATGTCAGAGGAAGAGTTTGTTTAGCAAGCCGTGGTTATTTAAGAAATGTTATCACTGAAAGAGTGGCTTTTGTGTCCATTCTGACAAAGGGTCAAGGGGAAAACTACTAAGCCCACAGGGATTTTGCAGAATACTTGCAAGAGTGCTAAAACATATAGTGCCTATTGAAATCTACATTTTAATCAGATAAAATTAAGTCAACTGAATTCTTTCAGAGTAACTAAGCTAGTTTCCCTGATAGTATAGTTTTGGGTGGAGATATCTTTTAGACATAAGCATAACAAATCCCTCCCTACATTTATCAAGTCCTTCAGAAATAATGAAGGAAAGAGTTAAGGTTGGATCATTAGTTAAATACCCACTCCTATATGGAACATTACTGTTCAGAGAATAGAAGGAAAAGGCCCAGAACAGAGAAGTAAGACATGCTCTCAAGAAGATGAGTTATAGCTTTGGGACATTCTGCCTAGCTCCATTCTGGAAAGAAGAAATAAGAACCTCAAGGCACTGAATCCTGCCTGTCAGTGATCCTTCTTCCTCTAATTAGCAGAGCTACACCCAGCTGTGTTGTTATACAACTTGCATCACACGTTGGAGTAAAATTAAGAGGCAATAAAAAAGAAATAACTTAGAAAAGAGCAAATATGCACAAACAAGACAACCTTGACAACTGCAAAATGGTCTATGGCTATATGTGCAGCTGCCATCTTTGCATTCAAGGCATCTCTGATCATCACTGCCATCTGCCTCCATTGTGTGGAAGTCAGACTACTAATTTATATAGAACCAGATAGCAAAAAAACCCACAGTGAAGGAAGACAGGGAGGGATACACAAGTGTGGCTGAACCTTTGCAAATACCTGTCTTACTATAGGAAAGCTCATTTTTAGTATTAGCAATGCAATTTTAGGTTGGTGAGGGCCTTCTGGCTATTTTACAGGACCTACTCTCATATCTGAGATCTGCCAAAACTCATGTTTTCTGGTGGGATTTTGCAGTACATGATGGTCATTTATCACACCTTCAGAGAACTTTGTGTCTTTGGAAATCACCTCAGAATCAACAGAATTACTAAAACTAAGAAGGCAATGATAGACAAAGACAACCTTAATATGTGTTCATATTTTAAATGACTACTTCTTGATACCTGAGTAAAGCCACATGTCTAGCACTAAGTTGTCTCTGTATTCACCTTAAAATTTTGCTGGGGTGGGGGGAAACGTGTAGCTTGAGCTAGAAGTAATCTATTCTACTCACTACAAAGAGCCTCAACCACAAGTAAATATGGTTTCTGGGCTTTACACTCAAGCTAAAGCTCAGCAAGGTTACCATCAGACTTAAGTTTGTGTTATCTTAGTGGAAAGTGCTGATGTGCTTAATATGTAAGGAACTAAAATAAAGTTAAAATCTTCCATTTGTTTTCTTGGGGGCTTCCTTTCACAGTACTCAGCCCCTTAGAATTTCCTTACTCCAGCTGCAGGTGGAAGGCAACATGACTAGAACTGTTTTCTTACACTTTAATTTTGAGGTCATCTCAAAAGAGTCAGCCAGCAAGCATGGCAAGGTTAGAGATTCATGTGCTTGTATGCAAGGGTGAAAGGACAGCTGAGCCTTCGGATATGCTGGCATAGTAAAGTCCAAGATCATTACCCAAGCAACTATGTCAGCACTTAGTTTAAAGTAGTTTAAATCTTGTCCATGTAGATGAGTCCATTGGTATCACCACACCTTAATTACTCACTAATCAGTTGTATGGTCCATCTTCATTGCTGTGCTAAATGAGCTGTTTCAAAAATCCAAAGAGTACAGATTTACAGATGCTGCTATCTTGGGAGAAGTGCATCAAGCTCTGCCTGTATCACCACATACATATCACACACATTTTTCTCACCGACTTTTCAATTTACTCCAGACACACCTGGTACAGAGACCACTAGCAATATCTTCCTCCTTTCCTTCAGGTGCTATCCTGTGAAGAGCAGATAGGTACTGATGACTCCTCAGACAAACACCATGTCAGGCCCTCAACACACAGTGCTTGAAGTACAACCTGCTACCTAGTGTCTCAAGTCAGACTACTTGTTCTTCATTTCTACACAGTTACCTTAGGAAAGTCAGTCTTATAACTTCTGGTATACTGCACTGTTGGTGTCTTCTCTGAACTCTCTGCAGAGAGGGCTGTCAGTCATGACAAGTCATCCCTGAAATACCTGTTTCTTAGCAAGACTTGGAAGAACATGCCAAACAATTTTGTTGAGCAACATTTAGTTTCCCTTAGAGATACTTTTACAGATACCTCTTATTTGAGAAAGGGGTGGCAACATGAGAGATACCCTTAATGATTATGTTTTTGTCCTGTACACAAGTGAATTGAGAATCTTCATTATGGCTGGAGCTTGTCATAGAATTAAAGGCTGAACAGAATCCAACAGACAGGCTTTTCCTCACTCAGCAGGCAAATATAAGTATCTCAAAGTCGATGAGAGATGATCTGAGAAGAGGCTAGGGACACCCAAAAAGTCAGAGGTAGATAAGCTAAACATCTGCTCAGCAGCTCAATACTTTGTTCTCTTCACAGCCTGTGCTTCTTTGTCCCTACAAGTACATGATTCAGCTTAAAGAGTTATTGCAAGTAAATATTAACCTTGAATTAGAATCTGTAGGGACAAGAGAAGCTTTTACTGCTGAGTGAAATAGTTAGGATGAACTAGTAACAGGAAGCACAGCAGGAGTTCAACAGCTGAACATGCTTCTGGGGCTGGTTGTTTCCTCTCCCACTGCTCTTGAAGAGTTAGTCAGGTTCTTCTGGTTAGAAGGCTGTGCTAGTGAATTCAAGATTTTAATTTGCAAGCTAAGAAACTAGACTAAAGACTAAACAGCAATTCACACAGTGACTAGCAAGAGTCAAAGTTGTAAAGCCAGATAGTCTGTTATCAGTAAATCATCTTGACTGGCAGTTTTCTGCTCACATCAGGAGTATAGTAGTGCATTTGGGTGAACCCCTGTAGGGCTGACTGACATTTGCATCTAACAACTCTCCATCTGATTATCACATTTTCTGCTTAGTTCCTGCTTCAATGGTAGTAGCCTTGAGAAGCCCTAGGCATGCACTAATAAATCAAAAAACATAAAAGTACTAATCAGACTTTTTAAACAGGATCACCCATGCTGAGGAGTCAAATAAAATATAATCTTAAATGTTTTCTTTCATTGCTAGAACACCCATTGCTCTGGTGTCTGACAGTGTCTAAAGAGTCCAAGTTGAATAAACCTTCTGTAACATGACACAAGAGATTACAATTATTTAGATGGAACATTCCAGATGCTTGTTCTGATGCAAGCATAAACATTAGCCTGTTTTCTCTATTAAAATAATCAAACTGTTCTGTTATAAACTGGCATATCCAGCAACTAATATCCATGAGAAGTAATTGTCTTACCTACAGGTAGGTTATATCTGATGTGTTCACACTTATACATGACTAATACCTGCTTGAAGACAAATGGTAGAAGAAAGCTCATAGACAGCTTGGGAATTATTCACCTCCAGTTTTAGCCATGTCTGGAATGCAAGAGCAGTATTACTTGTCAGAAAGATGACTGAACACATACTTTTGTGCTGTAGAGTATAACCAAAGGTCCCATGGTTTGTCTTGTAAGAAACAGATGAAAAGAATATTAAACTACACTGCCTGTCAAGTGCAGCTAATTGTCATTCCCACAATTCAGTAAGGCTTAGATTAGCACTGCACCCATCGTTCAGTTCAAAATCTGGTTGAACTGTCCTGCTTGGGCTGTAGATTGGTAGAAATGTGATTGATGTTCAAGAGATCATTTGCTTGATATTGTGACTTTAGCTAAACCAGGCACTTACCTGTTGGACCAGGTATTTATAGAACAACAGGATTTTACTTCCTGGGGAACTTCTTATGTGCAACTTACTTTTCAAGCCCTGTTTGATGTTTTATCTTCTTACCCAAGAGGCAGATTGGTACTTTGTTGAGGTATTAAAGACAGACTTATGCCAAGGGCTTCCTCTGTCAACACCAATTCCAGTTTGGAATAAACTGCAGCAGCACTTAACACATTGCAGGATGTGGAACATAGTTCAACTGTCTTCATTGTATATAACCAGTAATGAGAAACAGGGAAGGATGACCTTCATCTGCTTAGTAGGATAGAAGGGCAGCATCAGGGAATACCTCCCTCATGCTGCTCCCTTCCCTAGTACCAGCTACAAGGTAGATAAAGATCTTGGTGCACTAATTAGCCATGTCAGCTACAGACGTTGGCATGTCCCGTTGCTGGTGCAGGATCACGCCTGTGAAACCACACAGAGAGCTCACCGTTCAGCCAACTTGCCAGCTGCTATTTCATCAGCTGAACAGAACAGTCTGTTCTCATCACATCGGTCTCCTCTGAACCTCTTGGTTTTTAGCAAGAACATAGAAATTCAAGTTCCTGAAAGTGTTTCATACTCAGTTGAATCACAGCCAAGAGAATATCACTAAGTTAGCAGCTGAGACTGAACAGGTCACACTGTTCAAGTGGTGCAATTGGATTGGTACTTTTTTTATCATTCTACTAGGCTTTCAAGCACATGATTTCTGAACAGATGATTAGTTACTTGTCAACCCAGCTACAGCAGTGGCCCTACTTTGGATTTTTCTTCCACTTGTCATTGAAAGAAGTATATCTTCTACAAGAAAATTAAAGCAGGGGGCTCAAGACCCTAGTTTAATGACCAGTTTAAATAATAATAAATAAACCTGAAGAAGACATGGAACAATACCAATTCATGAGAGAAAAGCATTTAATGAGCTCATGCTATCTGGTTCCCTGAAGACTTAATCACAAGATGAAGGAAAGTAGCACTGTCATAGTGTTTGATAGAACTATTTTTCAGCCAGGAACTTCAGTATCCATAGTGCCCAGATGTCTAGCTAGTCCACCTTCAATTATGAGTTTTTCCAGGAATAAGAGAGCATGCTGATAGCAGGCTTGATAGCAGCCTTTCTGATCTCTGTTCATTAGCTATGGTGACCTAATCATTAATTTACTGAATTAAGAAATCCTTCATTTTTAGTACCACCAGTACCAACACCTGAACTCCAAACTCTCCCCTTGGAAAAAAATTGAAAGGGCATACTGGGATACCTTTCTTGATAGAGAGCTATTACTTTGGAAACAGAGACTAATTAGATTATATATTTAAATTATCCACAAGAATTTTCTTCCTATCAGAAAGACAGCATGTCTTCAAGAAAGACAGCATATTTTGCAACCTGCCAAAGGAGCGCTTCTCTATACCTCTCTCCAGTTCTGAAGCCTCACAAATTAGTGGCACCTGAGCCAGAGCTCAGCTGTCTGCTGTAGTTATTGCTAAGGAAAGCATCACCTGCCCATGGCATGAGGAATCTCAAGCAATATGGCTGCAGTGCCTACAGCTCAACCTTTTACCAATATTCCTTGTTGAGACTCACTGGGTATACCACACAACATGGAAGCAAAGCAGTTGTTAATCAAGGTAGCTAATGTTTACTCAGATGCCACTGAGTGAACTGAACAACAAATCAAACACTTAATTTCCAACTGTACTCCTAAAGCCCTCCTGCCTAGAAGACCTGTTTCTGATCTTCTTGCTTGCTAGTGTAGTGAAGGACTCTTGCCAATAACCATGCTTTTCACCCCTCCTTCTCAGAGCAGAAACTTGACACATATTGAAGCTGTTATCATAGGTTATGTCAGCTGCATACAGTTAACTGTCTGCTGCTGGCACAGTTATCCTTCTTTGCAGTTTGGGTATATGCAAGCTGTACTGAGAGAAATTGCATATGTTTTGCATAGCTTACTCTTAAGTGTTTTCTCTACTGGTTCACAAATTTATCTGTATGATAAATAGGATTTTCCTGTACTATTCTTGCATTCACACAGCTTAAACCCTTGTAATCCTGGCCACATTGTTGAGTACTGCAGTTGGCTTACCCAGCTCAGTTATCCCATGAGCAGCCAAAAGCCTATCATTAAACATTCATCTCAGCAGTAACTGAAGAGCACTCCATCTACCCCCCAGATACTGAGCCTCTCAATACACAAATTGTTGTAGCAGTTACTGCCACAGGAGTCACTCCATACTGCCTCTTGTCAGAGATGCAAATTATGTTCATTATGTATTCTGAGAAGACTGATGAAAATTTTGCTTGCAGATCCTACTTGTTGTAGGCTCTTCTACAGCAGTTTGTTAAGTATTATGAAGCACATTGCTTAATGTAAGGGTTACACTTGCCTTCAAGATTAGATATTACCAAGACCCCCAGCTCTCCCTTGTATATGCAGCAAGAAAGGCAATGAATAGCTACACAAGGTTCAAATCTAAAAAGGTGATACAGAAAGATCTGTACCAGAGATAAGAAAGCATTATCCAGGAATTTTAGAGTTCCACTACAGTTCCACTAGAGTTCTTACAGTAGGTATCCTACTGAGTAGTTAATAGAGTTTCATAGAAGACTATTCTACAGTAAGTTTCCCTACCAGTAATTATAATTACACATATTGAAGGAAGTTTGCACTACAGTTTGTAAATCCAGACTATAAAGCAATCTTCACCAGGGTCTCTCTAATTTTCCATCTCTGTGATAGTCTTGACAGCATATTATAGGGATGCCCCCATCCCCCAGAAGCACACAAACAGAAGTGTCAGATCTAGAGTTTACCTTCCATCAACCAGGGTAGCCATTGTTTGCAGACAGATCTGTGATTCAAGCTACTAGAAAACTAGTCCTTACTCATAGAGTGACCTTTGTCCCTTGCCTCAAAGCACAAATGACTGCATTCTGACAGGGCACAGAAGAGATCTGTAAGGTAGAAAAACAGGTTGTAATATTAAAACAGCATCCTTGGTGCTCCCACTTATTTTCCCCCTCCTAAGAGGAAAGTTTCATCCCTAGGCATTTTAGCCATGGGGATAAAGTTATTAGGTGTGTGGCACATCAGCATTAGGATTTGAATAGACTTTGCTAGAGGCACAGTTTCCTAGCTGGCATTGTGATGAAGTCTCCTGACTGTCAAGGTGAAGGTCCATTATCCTGTCTCTTAGACCTACTTTTTCTGCTGAAGAGATAATCCTCATCTTATTGCTTAAGGATGCAACATGAACTGACAGGACAGCAGGAAATTCAGCTCCAAGGCCAATAATTTGTCCTTAACTGGCCCTGTAATGTCTGAGCTTTTAGATTTAAGGGGACATGCACCAGTTATGAAGCTATATTAAAAACTTTTAAAATTAATTTTAAAAATCACACAGATAACTAGGGGCAAAGATCTACAGGGCATTTCAGCTGAGACACTTCATCCTCAAGCACTCCAGAGCATATGGAAGGCATAGTCTTTCAGATGAGGAGAGACTAGAATGGTCTATGTCTCCATCAGCCAGGGCTGAGAAGACCTGGATGGGAGAAGATGCTTTGTTCAGCACTCAGCTGCTCAGCTTGTATAAACAAGATAATCCTGTTGAAACTGCTACCTTTTGTTTATTGACTAGGCCTGCCACTGTGCTTCATCCAGCTTCTTTATGACCTGAGACCCTTGAACCCAAGCACAGCCTCAGAATCAGGTTTCTAATGCCAGTTTTTCTTCACAGTTACAATCCTCAGACAATTTATTAAATTTGACTTCTCTAATACAACCTCAAATTGTACTTCTGTGGAGTCCATGCTGGGGTAGTGAGTAGTGGCCTGTCCCTGTTTTTGTTTCACAGAAGAAGCTCATTAAGACCTCAAGATTATCTTGATTCTACTAACAATCCATTTGTCTACATGCAAGATCTGAATATTTTCTCCAAAATCCTTATATATTACAAGTTACCTTCATGCTGCTTCAATACTTATTTTGAGAAAATCTAGCCAGCCAGCAGAATTTGCACCAGCTCTGTTTCCAGGTCAAGCGGCTTTCTCTAGATGTGGAATTTATTGCTTTGTACAGGCAAATTCATGCTTCTGTAGTGGTCACATATTGCTGTCCTTGCTGAATAAATTCCACAAGCATTCCCAGGGTTAACCCAGCTGGTTACAGAAATTTTCTGAAAGTGTGAGGTTTACTAGGAAAGGAGCACATCAATAAGAGAGAAAAATCAGCAGGTTTGACAACAATACCCAACAACTATAGTATGTTGGTGCACTTTTACATCATATCTCAAGCCATGGCTTTTCTACTTTGATTTTTGAGCATCCACACTGGCTTCACCCTTCCTTGACATTTAAGTGCATTTATTTGCTTTGCCACAGAGACAAAAATATTTCTATACATTACAATCACCTGCTTAGAGTGTTTTTTTCTCATATCTGCTTGAGAAATAGGGGTCTTGAGCAAGAAGAAGTACATCTATAGTAGATCTATGAGCTTTCCTACCCACCAAATCATGGTGTTTTCTAGTTAAGCCTCTGTTCTGATGACTCACCTGACACTGATTTAGCACTCTCATCCTCTTTACTTTTGCTACCATTTGGTTGTCCTTCTTCCAAAACAAACGTACTATTAATAAAAGTTTCTGCTTCAGATGTGACCACATCCTCACACCATCCAGTGAATTTTGAAAAGCTGACTGTGCCTCAAGAAACATTGTGCTGGATGCAACTGCAGTGATTCTTTGAACAGATGTGGTGGGTGACCCCCCCTAAGAGAGTGTTCAACTGGAAAGATTTTCTTTGGATTACAATTCATGTCTCCAGCCTCACCTCCCTCCAGGAAGGTCCTAATGGAAACTGACACAAAGACTGCATCCTTACAATTGCCTAGGAGATCACTATCAGACAATGTCATCCTTTCAGTTTAACATTGCCTCTCAAGTCTTCACAGCAAACTAGAACACACACCTTCAAAATGAATTTTCTCTGATTGAATCTGCATCTTTACTTTTGTCTATTTACAGAGATGTTGCCTTCCTAGAGCATACCTATAGCCATTCTTTAGCATACCATGTGCGCCTCCATGCTCTCAGATTTGGTTACTTTTGGGCAGCCTTGTTCATGAAAGTTACAAAAGACTTCTGAAGAAAAAAATGTTCCCTTTTAAGGCAAACTAGCTTAATTAGGAGAAGGTTTAAAAATTTCCAACTCTCAAAATAATAAAATCATCAGCCTTTCCAGTGAATTTGTAGAAAGCATTTGAGTAACCAGTCTCAACATTTTTGAGACTTTTCACAGAGAAGTCCACCTGAGGAGATCTGTCTACAGCAACAGCTGCATTTCTCTTATGGCTCACTGCACTGGCACCACCAAGTGTCACCATATAATGGACATTAGACTTTATATATCATCACCTGATAAGCCAATTTCTCTGCCACAGTAGAAGACTAATTCCAGAAAATTGTCAACATCTACAACTATCCCAGTTTACCCCAGACTGAAGCAGAATGCAGAAATTCACTGGCAGACAGAGGAGTGCTCCATCAAAAACAGCAAGGACACTCCATCTGAAAAGAGAACAAACCCCTCCTCCTGCTTCACAGCATCCTAACCTGTGCTCTCATTATCTCTGCTATTAGAGAGATCCTTTCATATTAGTTATTTATTATAATTAGAAACCAGGAAACTAAGAGTTTATATAGTTAATCTGTTTTATGATTTCAACCCCATCCTCCCCACACACAAACCCGAAATCTCGCGTTCATATTGCTTTACTCTCATGCTTCCCCCGGCATCGCCCGCCCTGCCGGAGCCAGGAGCAGGGTGCGGGCGGCTTCTACCGCACCTCAGCCGGGACACGCTCCCCGCAGCCCGGCCCGGCAGCGCCGGGAGCCCCGCGGGACGGGGCCACCCCCGCTCCCGTCCCGGCGCAGCGCGGCCCCCGCGGCTCCTGTCCTCTCCTGTCCTGCCCTCTCCCCCCGGCTCCGCTCCTGCCCTCTCCCCCCGGCTCCTGTCCTGTCCTCTCCTCTCCTCCCGGCTCCTGTCCTGTCCTCTCTCCTCTCCTCCCGGCTCCTGTCCTGTCCTCTCCTCTCCTCCCGGCTCCTCTCCCCCCGGCTCCTCTCCTATCTTCTCTCCTCCCCCCCGGCTCCTCTCCTCTCCCCCCGGTTCCTACCTTGTCCTCTCCTCTCCCCCCCGGCTCCTCTCCCCGGGGCTGCGGCAGCGGCGCGGAGCCGACCCCGGCCCGGCCGGGCACTCGGGCCCCCGCCGTGCCAGCGCCCACCCCAGGCACCGACTGTCGCGGTGACAAAAAAGCTGCTTGCCGCGGTGACAGCTCCTTCACGCCCGCATCACCCCTCCCCGGCTGTGCGAGAGCCGAGCCCAGCGCGCAAAGCTCCTTACAGGCTAGATCCGTGCCGCTCCGTGCATGATCCGATGACCGCAGCCGGTAGCCTGGCTGGGACCGGGGCCCCGGTTAAATATTCGGTTGCGCTCTCGTCTTCAGATTAGTTAGCCACTCACAGCGAGCGATATGGTTTTAATCAGATGCTGGCAGCTGACGACTACCCAGGAATGCGCTGTGATGTTTTTGCTGCTCGGTCTTGGCTACTCCCCCTCAACGTGTCGGTGCTCACAAGTTTAACCCCTTGCGAGCCGCCGCTCCGGCCGCCGCTGCGGGGCTGGAGGCAGCTCCTGAGGCCCGGACAGCCTTTCACGGGGGACAGGCGGCGGGGGGAGGCAGCTGGGACCTGCAGGGACACGGAATCGAGTGGCACCCACCCTCTTTGTGCTCCATCTACCCAAATCTGTGACCAGCCGAACCAAAATATTGGGTCAGTGCAGTTGACTTTCTGGGTCACAACGAGACCTGACCTTTGTACTTCCCACTCATCTTTATTCAAACATCTATCAGGGTTTTTTCCCCCCCAGAGTAGTACGGCTGTTTTCCAACTTATATGAAAGAACCTCTGATAAAAGATAAAAAAAAAAAAAAAAAAAAAAAAAAAAAAAATTTTTGTCCTTGTAGCCTTGTAGCAGAATGTTGGGGTGGTTTTTTTTTGGTTTGTTTTTTTTTTTTTTTTTTTTTTTCCCTGCTGGTTAAATACATTTGATAGATATTTCGAAGCATTCAAAAGATGGAAATATTTAACACAAACTTATTTTACTGCCAGGAATTTTAAGGCTCCAAACTGGTGGATGCATTTGGCAAACATCCTCGTCCAAAGCCACTAAATGATACAACTCTTTTCTAGATACAGCATGATATTCTTATTTTTCATTACTAGCTAGAGCGTGCTATTCCTCCCTGTGCCTGAGGTGACTAGGAGCTGAAAGGTGTGTCTCACTTGCCTGTATCAGCCTTTCATCTGAGAAGTGCTAATTTTAACCAAAAAGGACATGAGAAACGTCTTTTTATACTCCAGCCCAGTGTTCACAGAAGGAAGTGCATGCCGCAGAAGTAGGGAGGCTTTTGCTACAATTAGCAGGTTGCTGGCTACACACACGTCGGTATTTGCAGGATTAGATCGGAATTCCTTGGGACACAGTTATATTCATGTTTAACAATGTTGGTTTTGTGCAGCTGGCACTGCCGTGTGCGTTGTTTCGAACAACCTGTGCTAAACACCCACCAGCAGGACTGGAGCTTCTTGGTTCTGGGGCAGTATGTGTTTTAAAGAGTAATACTTAGCTCAGCATCCTTTATGAGACTCACACAGGCTGCCTGACATGAAGGCTGACATTGTGCCTACTTTAAACGTGGTGCAGTAACAAAGAAAGTTCTATGAAACAGGCCAGCCTGGAGCTGGCATAAGCGGGATTATCATCTGTGTTTTGCCCAAACAAACTCCCATCACATTTCACCATAATACCTTAACTAGTCACACTAATGATTACAGATATGATTTAGACTATTTGTTACTGAATTTGGGGTAAAGGAAAATGCTTTTCATTTTCCAGAAGTGAGCAGTTTAAGAGCCCTTTTGAGGTGCAATGGAATTACTTCTAGTACAGAAATGGCAAGGGGTCCTTCAGTATGCACCAGCACTTGGAGCATCACTAACAGCCTCACAGGAAAACTTTTTTAAAACTGAAAAGTGGTTAATAACTTTCTTGAAAAATTATGATATTATTGGAAAATAAAAAATGAAGGAATGCACTTTTTTTTTTTTTTTGTAAATTGGCTAAGAACATCTCCCCTGATATCCCACATTGTTGTACTAAATGCTAAAATTCAGAAATGTTGCATTAAAGATATGTAATAGGATTGGCTTGCCTTTTGAGTGCAGGAGAAATCCAGGCAGAAAGCCCCATAGGAATTCAGTTATTTCGTCTATACTGCAGTACATGAGGACAAGTTTTATACTTTATGAAAAGTAAAATTATTTCTATTTCTCTACAGGAAAAACAAAATCAAATGTACAATGGCTGTTGTGACTTTAGGAGTGACCATTTAAAAGATGTAGTAGAGAAGGAGTGCTGTTTCCCAAGATTATGTCTTTTTTCTTATATTTTTTTGTGTCCAATTTTACTACTGCTGGCATAGGCTCAGCACACACATAAGGATTTTTTTGTGTAAGTTAACTGCTTTTTGTACAGAACAGTGTCAGCCTCAGCACTTCCCAAACACAAGCCATTTTTCAGCAGGTCTAAAATTATCTTGAAGTTGCAGCTGGAACCCTTCACCTCAGTGAGTTTTTCTATAGCTTTCCGGATGTTAACTCTACCCAAACCACAGCCTGTCATTAGGATCACCAGGATTCCAGTCTGGGTGGAAACAGTGGTAGCAGCACGAAAAACCCCACTGAAGTGCAGGGACCTTCAGAAGACATCAGCTTTCACGAATGCCTCGAAAGTGGTATCAATAACAGTTTGTGAAAAATCTGCTTGCAGCAAAGAAATCTGGTAGCTAATCTTGCGATGGCTTGCTCAGGAATGCATGGTTTATTATTAAAGTAATCTTTTAAGATTTTATTGGAATGTGCTTCTACAGAGATGTTTTTTACCTTTGTGTGCTTTACTATATGCGTGTCATCTTGTCCATAATTAAACTTTTCAGACTTTTTTTCCTTAAACCTCCCACTTTGAATGCTGGAATTTCATTTGAACTTTAAATACTTCCTTGGAATTTGCCATAAGGTAAACTGTCTGCTCCCATACACTTTCCTGCACTGCTACAGACATTGCAGACGCACAATAAATGAATGTAAGAGAACTTGCAAACTTGTGTCTTACTGTTAAAAATAGGCTGACAGGAATGAAGTAGTTGTTCAGACAGTCGTGTTATCCCTAGGAATTCGTGTTTTCCCCACATATTCCCTTTGGAATATGTGGGGAAAAAATAATGGAAAACTGCCCTAGAAAGTACATTTTCAGTGAAGCTTCACTGCTGACAGCTGGAAAAGGTGAAGTATGACAAAGGAAACATGAAGGAAGAATTTGTACTTCAGCCTTTGGACTTCTCAGCCAAGTTTCTCATGTGACTTGGACTTGCTGACCACTTCTTTTTGTAAATTCAGTTAAAGATAAAGTCCACAGAGTATCTGAAGCAAAAAGCTTCCTTGCTCTTTTAAAATCTGAAATTACAATCTATAGTTAATTTTAGTACAGCTTTAGGCATATCTCCAGGAAATGCACATTGACAACCTCAATACCCAAATGCTGGTTCATCAAAAGACCTCAAACTTCTCTTGAAAATGTTTTATCCTGGAATCAAGGATAGACTTGAATAATTATTTAATTGAAGGCTTTTTTCTTGAGGCCCAAATCTGGATGCTTCAGACTCAGACTGCCACAGGGATTTAAACTGGTAATATGTTCAGCAACTCAGAAGTGATTTGGTTGGAGAAGTGTAAGAGCTCTTGAGACGCAAATGAAGTAAAACTACTCTAAGTCTGTGCCTTAGCCACTGAGGTAAACCCAATTATTTTAGATTGCTTTCATTGGTATTTGCCAACAGGTGAAGCTGACAGCCCTCTTACCTGATGACTACTAATGTGTGGCTGAGAGTGGATAATTTCCAGCACTAGTTTACTGTCTGACTTGCCTCAGATAGGAATACTGGAGGAGGAGATGGTGAATTTTAGGACTAGCAGCGTAAGCCTTGCCACTGCTGCAGCCCTCCAGCTCCTCCAGAACAAGAGGTTCATTGAGTTGTTCAGTGTTTTTTTTTTTTTTTTTTTATATCCTCTCATCTGCAGCCATGTTTTCCCTCAGGACCATGAATTTGTCCAAGCAGAAAATATATTGGTAGGCAATATTATCTCATTTGAAAGAGTGCATTACCCTGACCCAGGTTAGGTAAATAAACAGAGTATTTTGTTTGGCAGCCATCAAGATCAAGAAGGGCCAATACCTAAGCCATGGTCTCTGACTGTGAGGCTACTCTTTAAATAGTGGGAGGTGACTTCTTTCTCTCTTGACAAAGCATGGCCAGAATCTGTGGCCTGGTTGACAGTACATATGCACATACATTCCTGCTTTCAGGAAGGGATCTTGGCCATGGTGTGCTTCTTCTCTGGGGAGGTGTAATGTCCAGAAGAGAGGGAGAATTTCAGACTATTCTTCTTGGCAGTGATTCCCATTGGCTGGCTGCAGCTCCTTCTGTTTTTGTCTATTACATATTCTGGCTCTGTTTTTTGAGTCCACAACTGGTGCTTGACTTTTGGGCTTTATAATATTTAGCATCCAAACATGTGAGCCTCTTCTGGGGTCTGGCTCATTATTCCTAACCTGTTAAATGGAGTTTGACAGTTGACTTTCTTAGCTATGTTTGCAAATTCTGGTTAAAATGACTTGATTTTAAATCATCTAGATAGTTTTACAAACCACTCTTACTTAACAAGTCTTACTCCTTTCAGTTAATTGAAAGCTGTCTTTGATGTGCTGCATGATTCTCTGTCTATATGTGTCAGTGTGAAAGCTTGTCCTCAACCCTTGTGATTTGTAAAGCAAAGTTACATAAATTAGGCATTATATGCAATTTAGATCTTAGAAAATTTAGAAAAATGTATTTAAATCCACAGGATCTTATTTGATGTAACATAATTGGGTGTAGGCATCCTTGCCAATATGGGTTCTGTCACATTTTTGAAGATTGTCTCTGTAGTTATGAAGTACCATAGAGTGAGCAGAAGGGAGTCTGAGATTAAACAAATTTATCTGACATTCCAGGAACTAAGCCTCATCTTTGAAGTTGCCCAAGTAAATACGTGAGTAACTGAGGAGCCCAAACTAGTGCCCAAAAGGTGTCAGCTTAATCTATATGAGACCGTAACATTATTTTTGTGTTTAGCTCATAAATAGTCAAGGCCAGGAAACAACACTGCTGGGATCAGTCATCCAAAAGAAGAAAAACACGTAGTTCTTTCTTCTCTTGTTTATACAGGAGCTACTTTGGTTACAGCCTTTCTATGCTCATGTACTTTCAGAAATCTTCCTCAAATGGTGTTTACTATGTAGGTTATTTCACCCTGATTCAGTCAGTGCACACTGCTCTGAGGCCAGCCCTGGCACATTTCTGTAAGAATACTCAAAAGGTAGCATAAGTACTTTCAAAAACATTTTTGGATGAAAATATGCAGTGCAGACCTTTGGAGAGATATGATGTAAATAGTTTTTTATCTGCTCATCTTCTTTCTCTCGGTCCATGTACTTTGTTCTTCTAAGTCAGAAACATGTCACATAATGGAATATATTTTAGGGAACCTCTCAACATAGAACATAACATTTCTACTATGTATTCACAAAACACTTTGCAAGTAAATTGCTTTCATCAACTGAGGTTAAAAAGAGTGGAGTTCAGAGCGGTACTTTATGCTACAGAGTAACTTCAAAATAGAATTAGAGCTCAAGAGCTCCTATAAAAGTACTGAAATTAACCTGCTTGAGCAAATGTTTTCACTTGTTTGCAAACAGTGCCCAGGCTAAATTTTGTACTTCTATACTTTTAATTTTAACATCCTCAAGGTACCAGAGGTGATAACATCTATAAAATTAACATGATGTTTATGGTATATGGTGATATATTGTCTACGGAGAAGAATCAATCCTTTTTGTGCCCTTTACTTTTCATTACAGTTTTCTTCCCACTTTATTTGTTTCTCAGCATTCCTTAGAGCTATCCCTGCACTTTTCACATAAGGCAGTACACATTACCTTTGCTTGTTGCTTGGTTCTTGTTTCTCCAAACCTCTGGAGCTACACCTTCAGCTAGGAATGCCCAGTTGTCCTTGATCCTAATTTTCTAGAATAGTTTCTTCTTAGTAGCCTTACTAATTGTCAACTCCTCTTTTAGGATCTTCCTTTTCCACCTTGTAAATAGCCCATCATAAGCAATACAGTGAAACTGCTGCCTCTTCCTTTTTTGTTCTTTTTTAGTTTGTCATTCTCTGGCATCAGCTTATCAAATGTGAGCTTTTTACCAGTGTTTGTGAGCTGGAACATCTCCAGTTCAAAGAGAGGGCACAGATTTGGGGACCATCTAAACTGAGCCATCTCTTCCATTATATGGCTCATTTCATTTATCCTAAATTTGCAAAATTTGGCTAATAATATTTTGTTCAGGTTGGCTCATCTTTACTGCCATCTAAAATTTTTATGTTTCACCCAAGGTTAATATTTTTTGTTTTAGTCAACAGAAAAGGACACAGAGGATCATTATGTAAACTCCTATTATATGTTCCTAATCTATACAAGAAAATGGAAGCTCAGCTTTTGGTGTTCGCCTCTGGGAGAAAAACAATGATTTTAGCTGTTGAACGCTTGAACTGGTCTCTTATGACTTATCTTCAGGGTAGTGAGCTTTAACAGACTATGATTCCTGTTTAATCTGAAATGCTTTTATCTTAGACAACTGAGATCTTGGAGTTTTGATGCTTAGTTTCTGGCCCTGACCACATCAATTTGTCTTTGCTTTACTCAGACTAGCAGGAAAGATAGGGCAAAGCCATTTTAGTAATTTCAAACTAAATGAAGTTTGTAGGGTACTTGTAAGATCGGCGTTAGGATATGGCTCTTACTTCTTGGACTTTGCTCATTCCTGTAAACTTCCTGTTTGCAAAATTTTTCTTCTAAAAAGCTTTCTCTTGCTGTTTTTCAGAGTTTGATTTTTTGCTAGTCAAATTATACTTTGTGCTTCCTTTTGTCATAACTGATATAAAAAATGTTGAGAAACATTTGCAATGTCATAAGATGGTTATGATTTGAAACACCTGAGAACATTCAAATCTTATTGTCTCTCCCCAGCTGTAGCATTCCAAGCAGTCTGGAAGATAAGAACACTGTCATTACTAGAAGACAGATGGTTTGCAAAATGGATTTAAGATTTTTCTAATAAATGCAGATTACTAGGTTACTGGTCTATGAAAAAAATTTGGATTTTGGTGGTGTAAAATATTAGAGAATTGTAGAACAAATTCATTTACATAAATACAACTATAAAAATGTATGGAGTTAAACAAAATTTGCTTCTTCTTGAGAAAATGATTGCTGCATATATTCTAGCTCATGCTGAGGAATTGACATGATAGGACATAAACTACTATATCCATGATCTCTCTACAGTGCATGATTACTGATTACTCAAAACACAGCTTTGTTTTCTATAAATTGACATAGAGGTAAAAAGAAAAATCATGGTAGACTAAGTTTTTTTTTGTAATAATAGCTACAGAATTCCACACACACAAAAAATTGCTGACAAGAAGCCTCATTTTCCTTAACCTCTTTCCCATACTTACTTCAATCAGAGCAGACAGAGGTTATATTTTTTAAGAGAGGGCACCTATCCAAGTTCTGTCTCACCCCATCACTTGGCAGTATATAAAAATGATTTGCTAATACCAGAGGCCCTCTTTCTCTTTAGGTCTCATTTGTTTAAAATATAAATTACTGAAATATTTCAGGACAATACCTACGTTAAGAGTGTTTGGTAAAAATGTGGCTTCCTTTTCTTTTAGCTTTCTTTTAGGAATGTTCCTTTAAGTGTTACTATAGCAATGCAAATTCTATTGAGACTGTAAACATTAATGATGACTTGGAAGTTGACACCCTACAAAAATATTTCAGTCATTCTAAGTAAGACTTCCAACAGCACTGCCATAATATGCAACTCCTACTGAGAACAGCGGGATTCTGAGTTTTTGAAGAAAATAGTCTATATACTAGACAGCAAAACTGCAATGAAGGGAAAAGAATACATTCTAATTTTGCAACAAACCAAAATTCCCATTTCAGCATATTCTGGTGCCATATTCATTATGTTTTGGGAGGTCTGTCAAGCCATGTTTAAAGCAACATTTGCCTGCCAAGTCCAAGCTGGCTCTACATCTCTGGAATGAAACTTTTGTTGCTGTTGTTGTGGCCTTTCTTTTGAAAATGCAGTAAAAATATGTGTTAGGTTACATGTAACCATGAATATAACTTATCATGTAGAAAGCACAGAAACAAACCAACCACCAACCCAACTAGATGCTCACAGGATATTTTGAGGGCAAAATCCAAATCTGGGCTTCACTCCAAATCTGAGAGATTTTAAAATAGAAAAAGGAAAATCACAGGTTTGTGTCTTGAATACATTTTTCTGATTGTTTTTCACAAATGCAGTTGGCAAAGAAGGCTGAGGAATACTGTTTTCAGTTTCTGCTCACAGGGAAGGACATTCCAGTATAAACTGTTGGGTATTCAATGGTCACTAACACACAGCCTCTCTAGAAAGAAACAGAGCAGCAGTTAACAAAAACTGAGTGAGAAGGCAAATACTTTTAGGGACTCATCACTACGTGGTTGTTTCTCTCAAATTAAATATACTATTTAGATATATTTTACAGCACAATTGGACATTTTTTTGACTAAAAATTGCCAGATCAAAAAGGCACTACCAAAGAGAAATTTAAAAAATATTCCTCTCCCCTGGGTTTTGCTTTTGTCAAGGCCAAAGGTGGTGGTGCTGAGCCAGAGCTTTCCTTCCCTCTTCCTGTGCCACACTGGAGTCTTTGTGGCTTTTGGTGTTTTGCACCATAGGTTGTAGGCTTGTTACAGGGTGTTGGGAAGTATTTTGTGGTTTGTGGGGGCCCTTCTGGACTAAAGAACTCTTTTGCATTGTTGCCTCTGACTATGTGAGCCTGGACTTATGGTCTTCTCCAGCACTGTGTTTCTGCAAGCTGCTTTCTTTCTTGACAGAGTTGATCTCAAGGGTGAAGTGTGTTCCCCTGCTGAGGTTGCTACATGTGGACCCTTGTAAATACAGCAGCCATTAATTTTTCTTGTGTTACAATGCTCTTTCACAAGACTTAATGGAGGGCTGTGCTATTTCAGCTTTGAGACTCCCCAAATTTGGAAAGTACAAACAGTTCAGTCTTGGTTATGGGCTAAAATCTGTGCAAATTCATATTTTAAATAACTTTTTTTTTAAACCCTTTTCAAATGGGACAAATCCATGCTTAAAAAATCAAATTCCATATTTCAATAAATACAAAATTTTTGTCAATAAGAACTTGACTTCCACTGATTTACACTGAGCCATTATCTTACATCAGTCCATCTGAGCCAAGTACCAACACCAAAAGTCCCTGTTCTCAAGATCTCACAAAGCCAAAAGGCATGTGAATCAGAACACAGGAAATGATGAAGGACAAAAAGAGTTTGCTGCAAAAGTATCCTACACAGAACACATGTTGTTTTAGTGACAGGACAAATGTTTTTCAGCATGTCCATCTTCTCCAAGGATGGAAGGTGGGACTTGAAAATTCATAGCAAGGTAGCTTAGAGACTACTGATAAAGTTGCCATGAGGAACATCTTTTAAGTATGTGGGCTGAAAAAAGTTGATAGTGCACACCAATATTCCAGTAGTGCACACTAATATTCCAGTAGTTGTTAGAAGGGCCATGGTAGGAATGGCTCTGCTACTTTGCTGATACAAACTTCATCCTAAACTGATCTTATTAGGCCCCATTTTGAACCTGTTAATCCTGTGCTGCGTCTTCCCCCAGTGCCCATGCACACCTGTCCCATGTTTTTAACCCCTCTTTCCAACCCTCTCTGTGCCCTGAAGTTTCAAATACATTTAATCTAAATACAAGACAGCATTAGCTCTTAGAAGTTAAGCAGCTACTTGCCACTTAAATCCCAAGAGGCTGTAATGTTCAGTGTCTGTTGGGAGCTTAGAAAATATCTTTCGTGTCAGCTTCCATGCTGCTCACGTGTCACAGGCTATCTGCATTATTCTTAACAAGGATCACCAGGAGAAAGAGAGATTTTGAAACAATTCTTTTACATAGCCATGTTTTGGTGTTTTTTTTGGGTTTGGTTTTTTTTTTTTTTCTGTTGTTTGAGAACCCTTTTCCTGTTGTTCTCCTGGGAAAATGAATGTAGCCTTTATAGAAAAATAGTGATTTTTTTTTCACCCTAGGAAGATTCATTCAAGGTCAGCTTTGATAGAGCACAGCTGCATAAACTTGGATTGAGCTGCCGTGAAAACAGCTGATAGATGTCTGGTCTAGGGCAGCTCTCAGCCTGGGAGCCCTGTTCAGGATCAGACACCTGCTCTTGGTGCTCACTGGGGACACACTGCAGATGTGCTAGGCCAGCACAGACTCAGACTGGCAAAAGATCCTTCTTGAAAGCTGCCTGTCATTGCTGCTGTCAGCTGTGTGGTCTGTATGGCAAACTCTGCTACTGGTCTTAGTCTAATTCCTAATAGGTACACCCCAAATTTCTATCAGAATTAACACTGGTCAACTGAGTTCCTCAGAAGGTGGCACCACAGGAGGACCATGATAACAGCTTCACTCTTCCTGGTGAGGGAGGATGTACACCTGCAGTTTATGCTAAAGGATCTCCATTTATTTGCTCTGTAAATAATGCACGTTTTGGTTGACACTTACACCATGAGTATGCAACATAACATAAAAACAGGTTTAAAAGACTATTGAAAGATTTCAATTTATTTGTTGTCTTCTTGCATGAGGTGAAAAAAATCACATCCAAAATGCAGCAAAAATATCCTGGAACCCAATCACCAGTCTCTGAAAACAGGAGTATGGATCTGAAATGGGGACCTTGGAACAGAATTTGACAGGATTCCTACTCCTGAAAGTAGTAAAAAGTAAAAAGTCCAGAAATTTAATAAAGGGTAAGAGAGGGAAGTGTGTTACCCAACTAGATTTCAAATTCACACAGTGGAACTGACTCAGGAGCTGCCCATCTTTTCCACCTCTGCCTGCTTCCTACCTTGGTGCCAGGTCCCTCATTACATGGCACTTTTGTAGCTACTCTAGCCCATGTCAGAATTAAAGAGAAAAAAGGAATGAGGACTAGTGTGTGCTTCCATTTACTACCTCTACTTATTTCTTTCCAGTCTACAGTTTTGAGAGAAACATTTGCATTTCTCTACTGCTGTTCAATACTATAAAAGTCTTAACTTTTAAACTTTAACTTTTTATGAAAGTCTTTAATAACTAATTCCACAAAGGATACAAATTCTGGGGTCCCGTGGCTTGTCTGTATGGGGAAGTTGAAGTTCAGTGAGAACCTGTGATGATTTTCTGCTAAATCAGTACATAGTCGTGATGAGTGATATACTTGAATTCTTCTCAAAAGCAACACCAAGAAAATATTGCAATACCACAGAGTATTGTGAAATCATTAAACTGGCTATAACTGGGGTGAGGGGAGGCGATGGGTAGGGGCAAGGAGGATCTTTTCCATGATTTCCCTTGTTGCACATCATTTCCCTGTTCTCAAGCAGTCTGACTTTGCTGAGGGATCAGAATTTGCTCTGTAGAACTCCACTATATGTTTCTCTGGTTTCTGGGATCCCCATCCAGACCTTCTCAGCACACCTTCCTCTTTGGCCTGTCCTTTTTTCTGAGCTTCATGGATGGTATGTGCATGGCAGAATCTCTGTTGTGGAGCTGGAGGACCACCAGAATCTGCCAGATGAGATAATGGACATGGGTTACCTCCTGTTAGACTTCTGCTGAAGCATTGCCACAGTGAAGGAGCTACATTCAAAGCCTTCCTTGACTTTTTCCCTGCACTGGTGAGGACAGACCCCAGATTTTGGTTCAGGCTACTTAGATCCCACACTTAAATTTGCAGTTTTATGAATGCAACTAGCCCTGCAAAGTGCAGAGTGACTCATGCACCACTTCCAGGACTGAGACTAAAGTTGGCTCATGGAGAAGTGAAAGCTGAGCAAGATAATGATGACACAAGGATATTTGTTCATTAGCAGCTAATGTTGACATTACAGCTGTGGCAATATGGGGAACTGAGTGTTTTGAATTTGTGAAAAATCTAATTCATTAAATTATATATTAAATTATCATTTTCTCTCAAGGCAAATGGACGATATTGAGTTTAGATATGGCTATTTCCAGTGTGTTGCAAATCCCATTTCTTCTGCTTTTCTGTTTGTGTTAAAAGTGCATTCTTAACAGAAAAAAGGGCCAAAATAAAGTAATATGCTTGTAAGTTCATACTACTACAAGTGATTTGATTAAGTGTACATGGATTCATGTGTATATAGAGAACCTCTACAGAGATAAAAAAGACAAGTTAGATGCAAGGAAGATACATTGGATAGTATATTTTAATTAGAAGCAGTGCTCTAAATTGGAAACTTCTTCCTCCATAATATGAAAGTAATTTTTCTAATGTATTTAATTACTGACTGAAATTCAAAAGTTAATGAGGTGAAATTTTGTAACGACTAAGTTACATTCTAATTAGTGTTTTTCATTTAATTGCATCAGTAGATGCAGTTATGACTTTTAATTTGATATTTAATACTAATTCATCCTGAACATTGTCAGTTAGGATGACCTTTCAATGACAATGAAGATCTAATCTGCATTCAGGTAGCCATACAAGTATAGGAGTAATTGGCAGGATTTTCAAGGAAATCCTGCTATAATCTGATGTAACTAGAAAATAATGCACAAGCTGCATAAATGGACCTCATAAAAATTAATTGGTTTGTGCTATGACACCAAAGGAAGAAAACCCTACTGATCAAAAGTGAATGGGGTTTGGACAGAAGTGGTTATCCAATTATGTCTTCTGCATTGGTCTGCCAATGCAGTGATGATTCTCAGTGCTTAAGCACAAGTTAGACTTAGAGAGTGCCATATCTATGGCTTCTCTTTTTTTCAGAGTCATGGTTTAACTGTTTCAGCATCTCTCTACAAAATCTGTAACTAAAGACCAAACACAAATTGGCATATTTTTGCTAAAGGAACGGTTAAAGCCATCTCTAGCCTGGGAAGAATAGGGATGCCTATTGTATTCTGTGGAGCTGACTCAGCTGGAAGGTGTGTGTAACTGAGCTCTGGTTCCAAAAAGCAAGGCTGGACCCATTTATCCATCACGACCACAGTGAAGCAGTATTAGCATGACACCTGCTTACCTGTGGCTTGTTCTGGGCTTTGAATGCCTGTGGAAGCTCCTGGAACCTTCTTCACAGATAAATGGGATGTGCAACACTATGACTGATAGGCTGCAAATATTCAGGTTTTTTGGCATGTTGGGGACCTTTTGAAAAATTTTCTCTCAGCATAAGATGATAAATCCAGTTCCTTAAACTAGATAATGCTGCAAATCCACCTGCTTTTGCAGCAGGCTTCTGCCTTGAGTAGCAGAGCTGTAGGATATTGTATTTCATGGTCCACAGTTTGCAAAGCTAAGGTTGAATCTCCCAGCTGTCTGGATGGTTTGTAGTTATAAGTGTCACAGCCCAGGCAACAGCCCTCTGTGAGCAGTGGCAGGCAGGAAAATGTGTCCTGCAGCAGCAGCATGGTGGGTACCTGCAGCTGCACCCCAACCTACACGGCTCTCTTGATGTCAGGGCTATGTTGAAAAAGACAGTAATGACTATTTTCAAGACCATCATTATTTTTACTGTATAAAGAGGCAGGTATCATATAGTACACATGGCATTCTCTTTGAGGTGTCTCTTAGGTACTAAAAAGGATTTATCTGCAAGTGCCATGCAACATGGATGGTGACAGTGTCAGCCATCATCTGAGTAGTTTTCCAAAGTAGATAAGAAATAGCCTTTGTGAGATGAGTGTAGAAGTGAATCATGATGAACACAACTGAGTGAATCAGATAATACTTGGAATGATTCCAAAGTTTCAGCTGTTTCTATAGCTGGACAAAAATGTGTCATCTAGGATATATTGTATAAATGGAACAGATAATTCTCTGCTTGCCAAGAATCTGGGTTAATTAGACCACTATATGCAATTACTGTGCTTACTAAAAGAAAATATGGTATGAAAAAATTTTGGAACTCAGTACTTCCTGATGCTAAAAAGGTTTTTGCCTGGGGAGGTGCTGGCAAGCACAGCTGCAGGACTAGTGTGGAGTCCAGTTTGCTGCCTACAGGCAAGAAGTATCTAATTCAGCCCTTCCACGTTTGGGTGCAGCTCTCCTTCAACCAGAAGACCCACCATTTGAACACAGCAGAAATTTTGTCCTCTGCCAGAATGTTATTAAGTGAGGCTGTAATGATGTAATTTTGGGGGTATTTGCTTTATATAAAGTGTTAAATCAATCTGCCTGTGCATATGAGAAACTGCTGATTGTGAGGTAATGTGGCTCATGAAATACACTGTACTCTGTTATCCTGGAAATTGTTGGTGAGATTGTTTATTTTCAAGCATTAAATTCTTAACTGTAAATAAAGTTAATTTACACCAAAACCACAGAACAAAGGGGTTTTTATTTGCCTGCTAGAAGACTGTAGGTATATTTGTTATTCAGTAAGGCATTAGCAGTAAACACAGATACTTATAGACCAATTCTAAGTATGCACACTGGGTGAAGGAAATTGAATATAAACACTCTGGAGTCAGAGGGCAAAAGTGGTGAACCTCCACAAGTAGCTGCAGAACATTTACATGGATAAACACCATTCCCAGATATGTAGGCTACTCAATACTAAAAAGTATGCGTCTCCTGTCAAAAAAATATAAGAATTGCTTAGCAATCCAGCATTCTTTTGTGTGAAAAAGACATGCCTCAAGACAATATGCAAGTGGTCTATAAAAGGGCAAAATTCATAGCTCAGAAGAGAGAAAGTGGCTCTGTACAACACAGAGCACCTGACCAAAGCATGGTGTGGTAGGCAGGAGCTCGCCTGGGCTCAAGGGAGGACTGAAAATTCAGGGTGAAGGATACAGCAAGCATAACCAAGTATGTGGAAACTGCATGCAGCTTAGGATCCTGAGGTGGAAACATGGGAAGCTCAGAGAGTCGTGTAGGATAATACTGTACACTTGTTCTGTTATGCACTTTCTCAGCCATCTACTTAATGCTACTGTTGGAAACAGGCTAGTAAGGCCTTCAGGCTCATTCAGAACTGTGATTCATCTTGTGATGATGGTGGGATAAATGGTTTATGGATGGCCAATATAGAAGTAAAAAAGAATCCTGGGAGCATGATAAATCACTGACTTACTCCTTTCCTTTCTCCTTGCCTTCCCTACATTCCTTTATTTTTTCTTTCTTTTTTTTTTTTTTTTTTGAGGAGACATTTGAAGAATGCATCTTTGCATGATTTGTGAAGATGATCTGAAACTTTAAAGTGTTTGTTTTGTTGTGAAGGCTATTTGCTTCTTGCATATGAAAAACACACTGGTACCTCTAGAAGCGTCTTGGTCTAGCAGACTGCAGATCAGACTGGTGTTTCCTAACTCAAACAAGTGAAAGAGGAAGGCATTTTGTGAGAGTGTTCAAAAACCCTTTTCAAAACTATAGAATTGGCAAAAACTTTAGGAGAACCAACTGAAGACTCAACTTCTGATTACAAGTATTTATAAAAAAAGCAAGAAATACAGAAAGAAAACTAAAAAGTAGAAATATTTTTAACCATATTTTTCAACTCTGAACAGTTAAATAGCACAATTTTTCAAGCCAGATTTCTTAAATTGATCTCAAATTATCCAAATTTTCTATTATATATCCTGTCAACTGACAGCATGTGAAAATCTTGGACTAGATTAAAGGCGGTTGATTTTGGGTCTACTAGTACATTAAGTGTCAATTTTCTGTGTTTTGAAGAGAAAGAATACAAGACAGCCATGGGTTAATCAATAAAACAATTCAAAGCTATGTCACCATGCAAAAGCAATAGTCAGATTTGAAGGTGAACAGAGTCATGTCCTGGTGGCTCAGCTCCAGAAGGAAGCCCTTGCACTGCTGCAGATGGTGCAGGTAAAAAGAGAATATGCAAAATCAGAGCAAAGGAACAAAAAGCCCTAGGGGCTGCAGCAGAAAAATCAGCTTGTAGGACTGTGACAGGGAAATGGAGGTGCAGCTCCAACCATCTTTACACATGACAATGATGCTTTCAGCCACTGGGCAGATATGTACCACAGGGAAAAGGCACAGGCTGCAGAAGAGCTCTTTGTCTTTCCTGCTAAAGAGGAAGAAAGCAGCAAAGAAAAGCCTAGAAAGAAATGAAATAGTTAAAGAGAAAAGCAAATACACTTTGCAAAGCAGAAATACACTGGAAGCCATGTAAGCCTTGGCTTACATTTTGCTTCTCCTTTTGTCTGTTTCCCATAATTATTCTCTTGCTTCTCTACTTTTATTGTTTACACGGCTTTTCTGTCTCATGCACTATGTCTCTTTGGGTTGTGCAAGAACTTACATTGTGAACTACTAATTTCCTTGAGTGTATTAGAAAAGAGCAATTTTTTATTTTTATAGTAGTATTTGGAGTAAAGGAAGTAAAAATATTTCATGGGAAAACACTAAGCTGTGTAGCAAAAGTAACCTCTTTGTCTGTGGGAGACAGAAGCTGGATTGTATGTGCTTCTCATTTACCAATGCCTGTGTTGGTATTTTTCTAATTGGGATATTGCAATAAAATGTAACAGGGAAATTAAACCACTGTAGGATAACCTGAAATGAAAAGATTGCTTCTTTCTGGGCATGACAGGAGCACTTATCAAACAAGATTGCACAGACTGAGTGGGATACATTCTTTTTGTGAAAAATTTATTTAAATGAGGCTCTACTGTTGGTGTCACCCCAATCACTGCATCAGGGAAATCTACTCCAAGTTCATTGACTACCCCACAAATAACACAGTACTTTTCAGAAGATTTCAGCTTGTTCCCTTCCTTTGCTGAAGATATCTTTGCATCAGATATACCTACTTGCTTTTTTCCTCCTTACGTGAATCATCTGCAGTGGTTCTGTCAGACAAAAATATTTGGCAAAGTGAAGTGAATTTAGGCAGAATGCAAATTACCTTTGTTGTAGTCTGAGTTCTCTCTGTATCACATACTCTTGTCCAAACAGTGACATTTTGGTGCTGAAAAATTGTATTTTCTATAGTAAGTGAAAATAAATACTAACTTGCTGCCCCTTCCTTGTTGAGTTGTCTAGAGAGGACTCTAGCAGCTCTCCCTAAAAAAGGAAACTAATGGGTCCAAAGTGAGAAATGTGTCATCGCTTTAACACAGATGGTTTTTGCATGTGTGCAAAAATTGAGGGGGTGGGAATGGAAGGGAAAGAAATTGCTGAGCAAATCCAAGAATAGCTTGTCCAGTATCAGAGGAAGATGATAAAGTGAGACAGATATCTCATATTTCCTTATGTGCTATTGTGCAAAAATAACCAAATGTTGATAATTGTTTTTGACCTCATAGAGAAATTCCTTCAAAAGAATTTCTATTCACTCTTCATTCCACATAGTGCTTGGAAAATAGAGGTTGCTTGGGTCTATAATCTCTAAGTGGTGTTAAAAAGCCTTAGGCTTTTACTTAACTAATGCTGCTGTTTTCCAAGAAAGTAAGGTTCAGATGCATAATTAAGCCATGGAATAGTTGTGTGAAAGGTAAAAGCATTACACTGAAAGCCAAACTTAGCTCTACAATGTAAATATTACAAGGTAAATGAGTTTAGCTGAGGGCAACACTTCTTTAATACACCCATGGGACAAATTAACTGCTGAGTCATAGTGCAACAAAATGCACATTTAAAATCAAAGCAAATTACAAGCTGGGATACAAATCTCTGTGAACACTAAACACCAGATTTGACTCAGACTGTGTTATTTTATGTCAAGGAGTCTACCCAAGCTTAGTTCTACCTTTGTAATATAGGCAAGACCTAACGCAGATACAGATTGAGCATTTAATGAGCTGTCCAATACTCAGAATTTCCAACTACTTCTCTTTTGTTTTGTAAAGACTTGAATATATTTTCTGTACATTCCTTTAAATCCTCATTATTTTATTTTTGGTTTGGAACATGAAGTGACTGTGTGTATTGTCTGTATTTGGAATAAAACAGAAACAAACCAAAAATGGTTTGGGGACCACAGTGAAGGGGTTTATATTCAACACTAGCATGCATAAAAATTGGCATAAATACTTTTTCTGCCTTCAGTACCATGGGATTTAAAGGAAATATATTTAATGGGCAGCTGCAAACAATTACTAAACTTTTTAATGGAACTCTACAATGTTATGATTCTGCTCTACTTCTTCAAAAGCACTAAAGATTTTTATTATTTGGAAATAATCCCTTCCCCCCCTTTACCCTTTTACCACAGGATAAATCCTGTGTACCAAATTTTTTCAGAGACCAGAGTTTCTTTCTCCAAGACTGGACTTGTCAGAAGACACCATTATGCTCAGACTTCATTTTAGAGGCAAGAAAAGAAGGGAAGCAAGAAACAGTTCTCCAATATGTTTTCATTTCTTCTCTCCATACACATTTCCTATTTTTTTAGCTTTACCTCAGTGTTCAGAATTTCAAAGCAGTGGAAACTGGCTGCTGGTTGGGGAAAGAGGGAGAGTTGTGTACTTTCGTCAGGAAAAATTCTATTCATACAAACAATGCGGTCGTTTCCACCTGAAAGGAACTGATTGAGAAACACTGTCTCTAAGTGGTCTTCTGACTGCTGGGCTGGGGAATCCATGGTTAGAACTGAGCTCACAGAGTGATTTCCTGAAAATGTTTAACCCCTTGCAAAGGTTTGTAAACTCCAGGACTTGGGAAATGGATCTGTGAACAACAAATCAAAACAAAGTAGAAAGGTCAGCACAAACTGTCAAGAGATAAAGAGTGTTTTTGAGGGAACACGAACAGCAGTAGTCTGATTCCTCACAGAGCCATTAATGACTTCGTGAAAGAGAAGAGAGGAACTTACTGCATTCCAGACATGTCTGTAAATATTACACTAGTCTATTTATTACTCAGTGGCCTAAAGTCACATTATATAGACTATTGAAGGTCAGCAATTATAAAGACTCCTAGTCACTTGTTAACTGTTTGCTTTTCTTTCATTGCTACAGTAAAAGAGTAACTCCGACTACTGATTAAACCGTGTTGTGAGCAGGGGTCTGATACACCAGAAAAAACCATGCCACCAGGGACAGCAGATTGCAAAATGCAGACAGAGGAGGGACTGGGAAATAGAAAACATTAGGCAGCCTCTTTCTCCTCCTAAATCTCCCTCTGCACCTGAGCTGTGAAACTTACCAATTTCTGTGTGTCAGTCTCTTGTAGAATTTTTCTTTCCTAGCTCTCCCATAGACATTTTCCAAAACCTCTAGGATTTATTTTTCCAAAACCTCTAGGTTTTATTTCACAACAGAAACAAAACCCTTCAGACATCTTTCAAAAACTCATCTTTTCCATGAAGCTGAGATCTTTACATTATGGCTAGTCATGCCACAAAAAATGATTGGCCAGTATACCACAAGAATAAAAGCTACCAAACACACTATCAGATAAAGCACCAGAAATTCTTAGACAGTGAGGATTCTGTCTTTCAGCTAGCATGGATTCACCATTAAATGGTGATATACATTGAAGGCCTTTGTATCATTTTACAAAAATTATTGTAATGATAAGTAAAAACACAAAAGGATGATAAGAGAAGAAGGGGTGTTTCAGGGTTTCATGGCATGCCCTTTGTTGTTATAAGACAGGTCATAGACACAATATATATGATTATTTTCATATAATATCACCTTCCTACGTCTGCCTTAAGTCATAGTGTCTTTATTTTCAGATGGTGGTGAATAATGACCATCCCACCAAAGGTTTTTTGAGATACCAGAAGAGCTCCACTCTAGTTAAGATTAAAAACGATAGAAGTATCTCTCCAGCAGTTTGTGCCATCCCGTTACTAGTTAATTGTCTGTTGGCATTGTAAATGACCAGCTTGTGTGTGGTAACTGTAGACCCAAGTTTCTATTTCTATGAAAGCCTATGCCCCTGCTTTGAATTCCTATATCCAACTACAATTATAGAATTGTAGAATTGTGTGCTTATAGAAGAGAATATAAATTAGAAAAGTGAAAAAGCTCACTTAAGATAATTGTTTATTTATGGACACCATTGTCCCATATTGATTGTGTCACAGCAGTTTCCTTTAGTCAGAGTATATGACATAAATCAATCTGTCTGGGTATGTTTGTGGTCTCTGATACACAATCTCTTTCAGCTATCTCTGGTATGGATCAGGCATGTCCATATTGCAGCAATGCAAAACTGTGTGTTAATAGCACAATCTGCCCTGGAGAACTTGGTGTTGCACTGTTACTCCCTGGGCTAGTCTGTATTTGGAGAAATCTTTTTGTTATTTGCAATAGAAGTGCTTATGTATACAAGACTGATGTATAAAAGGCTTTAAGGATTTTTAAGGAAATACTACATATTATTCTACAGAGCCAAATTTGAAAAGATAAAATTATAAAGAGGTATACCACATGTGTAATATAGCAACAATTAACAGAAAATGAAAGCAACTTCAGTTCTAGAAATGAAATTTTCATCTTTGTCTCAATATTTGTTTTCCATAAATGTCTCAGTTCTCTCTTGAAAAAACTGAAAATGTCTGAAACTTTAAGTTTCCGTGTGTAGCCTATTCCGCTGTCTGGAGAGGATTCCAACTTAGAAAGTAAAAGACAAATTTAAATTAGATTCATGTTTCCATTGACAAAAGTAAATTTTGGGGCTGCAATTCATGTTTTGCCAAAGATCCATTATCTGAATTCGGAACAGTGCAGAGGTTCCTGAGAGACAGCTATCCTTAACAGTGACAGAACACTGTTCCCAGAGTGGCACTTAGACAAGGTGAATGGGTCTGAAAGCCCTCTGCTTCTGAGCTCCTTCAGGGTTCCTCATGGATTTGTCTCCACAGTGTTCTTCTGTGGTAACTTGCTTTTTCCCCTGGAAGTGGTCTTAATATAGCTAATAAAGTTAAAACATGTGAAGTAATTTTCCTATAAATGTCTTGGGGCTAAAATCTTCAAGAACTGAATGCTGCTTTTCTTTAGGGCATAGTTAGTTGTGGTAAATTGCAACAAAGATCCTCCCTTCACTTGGAATTGCCTTGGGACTCCCATCCCACAAATTTGGTGCCTGCAGTCTTTCTTCAGAAAAGATACACAGGTCTTCTGCTTTCTGCTTGATTGGTGGGTTGTGTTGCTTTCATTATTTCTTATAAAAATGGCCCTGCTGAGGAGATAATATCAGCCATTCTCCCTGAAATTAGGCAGATGCTAGACATGCACGTACAAGATCCTCTGGTTTTCAGGCATCAGTCATCTCTCTTGTTGCAGGAATATATTTTCAGTAGAGGACAAGTAACTGTTCAGTGGAGAAAAGGGAGAGATCAGGTTTAATGCCTTCTAATGAAATTCTTCCACTCACTGTGAAAACATGAAATTCCTGGGAGGAGCGGGGGCACTTGAATCTCTGGGTTAGCAGACAGGGTTTCTGCCTGCTGTGGAAAATATGGGTTTGATATTTTGATTTCCAGGGTCTAGAGAAGGAGTCTGGTGACAGGCTTCTGCCAGGTCACTCTGCCTTGGATCCTGTGGCTAAAAGTGAACCCCTGTCCCATCTCTTCCTGACTATGTTTTATGCAGACTCTGTGCTGTGTTCAGAGATGACTAACTTAGTGTCTGTGCGTGAAAGAAATGTATGCTTATGGGGAAGGTAGAGTGCAGAATTACTCAGATTGGTTGAGATAAGTGTTTTCAGACATTTTGAAAAGCAGCACTCTAATTGCCTGGAGTGCCTCAGTGTGAGAAACTAGATTAACTACAGATTTTAGGTGGTTCTTCTTTAGGCAGTGACTAAGTATGGATTTTGAGGAAACCAGTTTTGGCATTGGAGGTCCTCTCTGCAGAGAAGATACTGCAAAGCAGACTTCCTGCACATTAGCTAGTAGCTCCACTCATTTCTCAGATAGATACAGCTGGCACATTGGAAGCTGACTCTAAACTTTTTATACAGGGCTGCTACACTCTCTGGAAGTTTCCAAACTGGTTGTTGTTTATGGGCACAGTAGAATGTGCGCAGTGAGTCCCACATTTTGTGAAGACCCTTGCAAAGCCACAGAAAGAAGAAATGGGAAGGGGAAGTGGCACTTTTTAGTTTTGTTGGCAAGTGTGACTGTTTCCTGTCAAACTTCTCTTATTGCTGCCCTTGTCTTGGAACACCAGGCTCATGCCATGGTGGGAAGTACAGAGGTGGTCTGGCACCTCCTGGAAGACAGGTCCATATGCAGAGCTATTACTGGTGTGGGAGAGAACTCAGGTGTCAGCTGTGCCTCTTGCTCGTAGCCTTGTTGATCTGCACAAGCCTTGTGTGCGCATCCAGGGCTTACATGCCACGCAGCCAAGGCAAACAAAAAATCCTCAGATTCTGTCAGTCAATCTACCAGCTGCAGAGGTAATTCAGGCATTTGAAGTTCACTTTGGAACAAAGGTGCTGCAAAGCTACAAATGTTTGCAGTTGTCATGAACTAACAGTCTTGTCTTTGGCGAGGCTTAAGTTTACTTCAGTACACGGTTCCATGACATTTTTCCATTCAAGTTATTCCATAGAGAAGTACACTGCTGGGCTATTTTAAGACTGGCTGCTAGACTCAAACTACTAAAACCGTCCAATAATTGGATCACAGTATGATGTACTGATTTCTTCCAATTAACATTGTCATTAGCAAAATATAATCAATGAGTTCTGGATCAATTCTGTGGGTTTGGACTGATCAAATTCCTCCTAAAAGTAAAAGCATGAATTCTGAATTCAGCTCAGAATATTTCCACTTTATTGTCTGTTAGGATAAATAAACATGAATTAAAGGTTACGTGGATATGTGCCCAAGCTGCCTGAATTTCTATACACAAAAACAAACCACTTCAACTTTTGTGATTTAAAAAAAAAAAAAAAACAAGCTTTTTCATGATTGCCTGCAACTTTAAATGTTCCCTTGTCAAACACAATTATTCCTGATTCAACAAAAAATAAATTATTTTTAAGAAGTAATCAAACTAGTAAAAGAACACATTTACATCAGGTAGTTTATATTTGTAGAAAACACCCTTCCAAAACCAAATGTATTCTGCAAAACGGAAACAGCAGAAGCATCCTGTGTTTCTCAGCAGTTCAGCAATACTCATTGCCAACACCAACATCGTATACTTTCAGAACAATGTTTTTCTCATTCTTATGCTGTGCCTTTTGAGGTCACATGGGCAAACTAGTTTGGTGTCAAAGTCCTCCATACACGTTGGTGATGTCAATTTGGATGTTTTTTCTTCCTTGTTTTTCCTTGGAAAAGCGATTGCAAAAGCTTTATCAAGCTATCGGTATCACATGTAAAGAAAGGGACATAATAAACCCTCTTCTACATCTTTTCAGGAAATGAGGAGAGCACCATAACATTCAGGTAGTAGAATAACAGTGTAAGAAATCATTTACACACTGAAAAGCCTAATGGCTGAGAACTGACAATAAAATGGTTCTACCATGTGTGTGCTGCTTGTTTTGATGATAACGTATTTTGAAATGCCTTAAAGATCCCTCAAGGATGGATTTGTTTTTGATGTTGCAAGAATCCTCCGTGGCTGCCCTTTGCACAAGAACCTGATGTATTGATGATGGGAAATCCTTGCTTCTGAGAAAGTCTTGGAAGGACATTTGAAGTGTTTGGGTTGGGGTTTTTTTCTGCTTTGTTTTGTTTTGCGAAATTGGAGTTTAGATCACATGACCTGGAGAATTTATGGCAGAAAAAGCAGAAACTTCAGAAAAGATGTTGAGCTTGCTTCATTTGCAATGACATTTTTCCATTGTTTTGCTGGTTTAATTCTGTTGAAATAATCCATATGGCATTGAAGCAACAAAACATCTAATCAGACTGGGTATCATAACAGATCTAGATTTATACTATATGCAAGTGAAATTATCACTAATCATGAGATGGAAAAGGTCATATGGAAAACTCTTTAAAACTACAATTCTACATTGTTTTACATGAGTTTGCTGGGATTATTCTCAAGGCAGAATATATAAAAACTCAATGCAAGTATTGTTTATTCAAACCATTAAGTTGTTTATTTCATTTGGGCTGCAAATTAATATATTTCATTCCGGTTGCCATCTCTGAATTGAAAAAGAAATTTCATTGCATTTATTCTTCAGTCATGTCACACTGTAGTAGATCTACTTCCATATTTTCTTTTTCTATTTAAAGATACCTACTATAAGACTAAGGATTTTAAGAGTCTTCAGATATTATACGCATGATAGCAGGCAATTCTTTTGAGGAAAAAGAGAATATACATTAAGTAAGACTAACATTAGTTTCTTTTCAAACTGGTACAATTGTGTTTACTTCACAGACTAGTAATGTATTAATGTTACTAACCTGGAGCTGTTAGATGACTTGCTGAAGTTGAAATTTTGTCAGTCACGAAAATTCATTGTCTCTTGGGGCAAAAATTAACTTTGCCTTCATCCTGCACCAATATTTACTTTTTATATCTATAAACCTTGATGTTTATTTACTCTTGTTAAGCCAATGTCTGTTCAGTATCTCATACACATACCATTACTGAAAAGAGTAAATTTAAAATCTCCTTTTCATTAAAATGCTGTGGTGAGGTGTTTTTCTGCGATGTTAACAAGTATTTGGAGACCTTATTTCCAATTGCTCTCCAAGCACATGCTGCAGGTTTATAATAAGAAGGCTTCATTAGCAATATGATTATTGTTCTGCCAGATTTATTTTTCTACAAGTGATGGAGCATGATGTAAAGATTTGTAGCAAGGACTCTTGCTGTGCTCTAGGGTTTTACATCTCCAAGTGCCTGTCTGAGAGGCGTTTTCTAAGGCCAACCTCACTTTAGTGTCTCTTGCCTCCTTAAGTTTCTGCAGTCTGTGGAGTCAGACACTCCTGAGATGGAGAGCTGGACCCTGACCGCGGGACTCAGGTGGAACCACAGCAGCTTTGCTCTCTCTCATGGATATGGAGGACACAGTGTGAGCTGAGCATCTCAGGCTATCCCTAGGCTTTGAAACACCCCCTCCCTGCAGGCACAGCATGGAAACCCATTCTAATTCCACTGCCATCTAAACAAGGGCCCGAGCCAGCTAAAGATTGGTGTTCTTGCATCATGTGTGTAAGCAGCTGCATTCAGCCATCAGCTCTGTTGCTCTTAATTATCTGCAATTAAGGAAAAGAGTTTATGAAAGATGGGAACTTCGAAGGCAGCCACAATTTGGGTTAACAGCAAGACAATGGATAAATACAACAGGAATTAAGGCATTTATAAGAATGTAAATATGAAAGAAAACTGGTTGGAGACTTGCACAGAAAGGTAAATATGCATTAGCCTTCAGAGTCCATTCTGCTTTATCTCCTTTGTGATCTGTGTATCATTCTCTTAAGTACAGAACAAAAAAGCTAACGCAGTCATTTAACATTTTATACAGTTCCCCACCATTGTATGCTTGGGAACAAAAATCTGTCAACATAAAGCATATTTTAATGAAACATATTGCACCCATAGCTATAACAAATATTTGTTCAACCACAGATAACTCTGGAAAGGGTTTATTTTGTCACAGTACTAATGGAAACATATGGGGCCACACTTGCAGTGTGAATCAGCTCCATTTCATTCAGCCATGTATTTCCATAAAATCTGCTACAATTTCTGCCCTTGTGAAAATTGTATGTTTTTTCAGGCTGCAGAGAGGAATCCTGTTGAAATCAGCTATACAGTCTTCATCTTCAAATTCCAAAATGATATTTGAAAGAAGACAAGTATAATTATTTCCATTTCAAAAATGGGAAAAGGGAGGAAGATCAATTAAATATACCCAAAGACTCATGTAAGTACACCACTGAGAGCATTTCCTACCTTCCAGGTATAGACCTAAAGCCTGGCATAGTCACAGAATATTACTGTAATTATGTTGCTGTTTGAAATACCAGCCTTGTTTTTCCCAAGTCTTGAACCATTTCTCTCCTGTTTTTAAATTATTTCTACTGAGATGTGAATGATTTGTGACCTAAAGATATCTGTATCCATTGTGACTTTTCACCATTACATTAGTGAGAAGTACTGTAAAATGTCAAAAAACTCACACTATTTGGGTAATTGGAAGTAATCTTGATATTTTAACTTTTTGTCTCTTTTTTCTCTTTTCTTAGTTTTAGTTTTAATTTTTATCTTTTTTTTTTTTCTATCCATCTTTATATCTTTCCCCTTTTTGCTCTCTTCTTCTCTCTTGAGTCTGGCTTAACTACAGCTGTTAATAATACAAGATTTGTTCGTCTAAATATTTAAACAGGGATTCTTTCCAGTAGACAGGAGGAAGAACACTGCCTACAGGGCATGTTGTGCCAGTTCTCCTAAGACATTCCTTGTTATTTTTCAGCAGCCAGCATAATGATGTGGCTGAATAACATCAAATGAAGTAAGACAAATATCCCTGTCTCACACGCCTTTGGCTGAGTCACAGGATCCTTTTCATGACAGCAAAAGCATTTTATAAAAATCCTTTTACTCATTTAAAATAACATGTATAGCAGGTGAATATCTGTACTTTTTGATAGATTTTTCTAATGTTAGCTGTTATTAATTCTTAAGGATTCAGTACATAAAGTTTACAGTTCCTTGCAGAATCGGCAAACAGAAAAAGCATCAAAATAACAAGGTGCAAACTGCTATTTCTAAGAGGAAATGACTGCAGATATCAATGTAAATTTTTTTCAGTATTAGAAAAAATAATAATGGTATCTCCCTTAATAAAATATCTGCTTAAATCTTTCAGTAGCTGTACTACTCTTCTATTAACTTACATTACTACAGGTGAACAAAAGAAAGTCCTGGGGTCATTTGAATCCTGGGTCTTTTGACACCAATGTGTGATTAAATGAGGGTGTCCCTGGGGAGATATATGGATTTATTCCTCATTTTAGAGCCTCCAGCTAGCATTCTGGCTTTAACCTCTTGATTGCCTCTTTTTCCTCAATACCATGCTAAACTGGGATCTCACCCTGCTGGGAGAGATGTCTCTTGAGGTAATGCCTGTGTCCTGCTCTTGCCAGGAAGGAAGACGAGCAAAGCACTTGCTTCCTTGTGTGCCTTGCAGCGTGCTGGGAGAGTGCTGTGTGCTGCAAGGGTGACCACGTGCTGCCAAGCCGAACAACATTCCTTCATCCTGTCTCCATCCTGGCCCAGAGGTCTGTTAGCTCCTGGGCCGCTCTCACACTTCACTTTTGCAGGCATAATATGGAAATGCCTTACCCTTTCTGCTCTCTGTGCTCCATGACTCAGGATTTATTCTGGCTCATCAAAAATTATGAACTCTCCTTTTTTTTATGAGATCTAAGGGTGTTTTAGACATTTCATGCCTGTTGTAATAATACTTCCATTACAGAAAACAGTGGAAAATTTTCCATCAACTTAAATAAGAGGAGGCTTGAGCCAGTGACTTTCCTCCTGCACTTCTGTTTTGTAATTTTGGCCAGTTACTTTTCCTTCTACCAAAAATGTTTCAGACCACTGTAGTCACCTCAAAACCTGTTTCAGCACTAGGCGGTACCAGTACCTGCTTTCTGGATCTGTCACTTTAAACGAGAATGTTATTTAGCAAAAAGGAAGTATGATTGCCTCTTCATTCCTCTCATTTTCCACTGATTGGATGACTGCCGTATGAAGTCCTGGAAGTGTTGCAACATCCTGGTTACATCTGGCTTGTTTGCCAGCAGTGAAGAAGGCTAGAGGCGAGTTTGATGACTCAGTGTTGGGGGTGGATTGGACAGTGGGACTGGTGAGGAGTGAGAATGATGGCTCTGGCTCAAGCCCCATCCTTTGGATGTAGTTGACTTTATATTTTGCTGCAATTACCCCTAGGGGGATGGGATTGTGTTACACTGCCCATCTTAGCACCACTGAAATTTCTTTCCAGGTCCTCCAGAACCCTGAGGAATTTCAGTATTGATTTCTGTGGCATGTTCACATATGTCAATGACTGTCTCCAAAACTAACAAAAGAGGAGTCAGGGCAGGGAAGCGGAGGAGGAAAAGACAAGCAAGAGAGCCAGCTGAATATTTCTGCCAAGTTTTGCTGGAGCTGTGTGACTGGCTCTGTTATTCAGGTCCCATGGTATTTGCTGGTGGGCTGTAAGAATACAGGGGTTTAATTATTAGCACCAAAGGCATATGGTTGTTGGATGACCAGCTGGGAAATGCAAATGAAATACTAAAAATATATAATTTAGTACTTTTTCTCACCAAGGGCTTCTCTGACAGATACGGCTTATACTGTGGACTGAAATCAGAGCAGGTTGTGACGTCCTCAGTAAGAGAAAGACAAGGAAGAAGAAAAGAATGGGAAAGTGGTGGCCAATCCTTCAGTACTCAGTATTAAAGTGGTGGCCAATCCTTCAGTACTCAGCATTTGGGTTCAGCAAAAATAGCCACATTCACCAAGGGAGGGAGTTGATGCGTATCAGAAAATCTGTCTGAGTTGTCTATTTCCATTGCATCATCCAAGGTGAGGGCCTGGTAGGCCTGTGGGGGTAGTGGCTGGAAGAAATAAGTGCCAGGCAACTGGCAGGAGTTGGGCAATAGGAACATTCTCAGGAGCTGTAAGGAGCCCAGGAGACAGAGGAGCCTGGAAGGGGCTGTGGGCTGCACTGGGAGAAGGGGCTGTGAGGGAATTTAACTGTGAGGGAATTTAAGCTCTGAAGAAGCTCTCCCAGTCTGTCCTCTCTCACCACACTCCCTACATAAGCAGGTAGCAGCTGCTTTACCTCTGTCCTGATCTCCTGTGTGCAAAGCTTTTTGTGGCTGGATACACCTGTGCATGGTCAGTGCTCTCAGGCCCCCTGGGCTCTGGGGATGGCTTTCTTGTGCATAGGCTTTCCTCAGAGCCTGTCACAAGATCATTATATTTTGATCCTGGTGCCTTGGCACATGTCTTGCCTTGCTTTGCAAAGTTCTGATAGATCTGTATTAAACACATGAAAGAGAACATGTTCATATTTGTTTATGTAGATCTGAGCAGATTTTTTGGAAAAGTGTAGCACTTTTCCTATGTCTGGAAAAATATATTCCTCCGTATCCTATTTTCCTTTAATTAAGGAAAATGTATATAGTTTAAAAGCAGAAGCACTAACATACAGGCAGAAGCATGTCATGGCAGGGCAGGGGGCTTCAGGTTTTGGCAGACTCTGCAATAATATTGATCCCTTCTAGACCATTTTTCTCATTAGAACTCACCACATACCAGCCAAAGCTACATTGCCTTGGATGTGTCTTGCTGCTGCAGCAAAATTAAACACTGTCACCTCTGGTATTAAGACAAATTGTGGGTGTTTCAGGCTTATATAAATTTAGGTACTGTGATTGATTGTTACCCTGCAGTGGGGCAATGAAATTTTATGCTGCACTTGAAACTGGCTTAAGACCAGTGTCTGCATCTCATAAAGAGCACAGCCCCCAGGTTGAAGTTTGCATGACTGCAAATGATTGCATGTGGCTCAACCTTGCAAACCTGACTCCTCCCAGGAACAATTCCATCCTGGTGCACACAGGAACACAGCTTTCCTTGCTGCTGCCCTCTGAAGTTCTGTGTTTCCGGACAGGAATACAACAAGCCATCAACCTCTGCTCCAGCGTCCACCAGCTTGTCCTGCTATCTCAGCCCCTTCAGCCAACAGATTCCCCTGCTTGAAGGCCCTCCAGAAAGACTTAGTTAGTGTGGTACTCACCTCTTCCCATTCCCTGCACTTCAAAGTTATCTCCCAGCTGGAATCACTACCTGGCAATGTAATGGACTGGCAGCTGAGAAGTGCATCTAATTCATGTGCTTTTGTTCCCAAGATCACATCAGTGCCAAACAGACTCAATAAATAAGCAAATACTACCCCTGACTGATAGGTCCTTGCTGCAGTGCAGTATTGCACATAATTTTCCTTTGTGGCCTGGTCATTTAATCTTTCTCTTACGGTTTTCCATATTAAAGCTAATCAGGCAAAACAACTCAGGCTGTCAGCAAGAGGAAGCCACCATTATTTACATTAAATTTTGACCAAGTGAACACCCTTATAAACCAGGTCACAGAGGACATAAAGCCTCCTTGCTCTTTTCTTGCAGGTTTCTTGTTTGCTGTACAGGATATTTAGAAATATGACATTCTTTCTATGTGCAAATGACATTTTAAACACTCAGACAAGTTCAAATTAATGTCTGAAATTATTTTAAGAAGAAATATTTAGTATCAGAGAGAGGAGATGGTGAAGTTTTAAGTGTTACTTCTTATAATCCATTGGCTGTTAATAATGTTATGGCTTATTCCAAATAACTGCAAGAGACAACAGCAAAGGTGGAGGACTTCCTAGAATAGCAAAAGCATTTGCTGAAGGAATACTGGACCTTGTTGTAGCAAAATTAAATCCTGTAGATTTTGTGGTTAAATAACTTGGGAACTTCTTTTCTTTAAACAGATAATTGCTCCATACCTGTCCTGTGCTAACATTCAAATGTATCCTAATTATATTTTTGCATCGTGAATTAATTAATTTTTTTTAAAAAATAAATATTTCATCTTGCACACTTTCATGCATGGTTACTAGACTTGCACCACATTTTCACCTCTGTTGAGCAAAATTAAGAGCAAGGGCCATAGAAGGGCTGGTACCAGCTGCACAACCTGCTTGAAGTCCCCAGATCAGTAGCAATGTAGAGCACAGCTGAGCTGAGGGTTTTAGTTGATCCTTTACTGACAGAGCCTTGATGGACAGCAGTGTGTATGTAAATAGCAACCCTGCCTCCTCTTCCACAACTTAGGAGGGCCTGTTTTTGAGGACTAACTTGATGACCAGGCTGAAAAAATCAGAGCTGGGCTTAGCCAAAGCATATTGCATGATGAATGTTTTGCCACAGGATGTATGGCCCCACAGCAGACTGTGATAAACTGCCCCTTAAATTATGTTGTGTGACATATGGGCATTGTCCATATTCAGTGGAGAATTATCTTTCTTCTTGCACTCTCATAGTGCTGGGAAAGATTTTGCCTTTGGCCAAAGGTGAGGTAACAAGGAAAATTCCAAGCCTCAGTGAGAGCCAGGACAATGTGGGATCCTGAGGGTTTCATCTTGAGGCAGTCCATGAATCCCAGGATTTTTTTCATGGTTTTCCAGTGATTAAGGAGACCTCTGGTTACTGAGTCCAAAATACAATGAAAAAAAAAATCAAGCAGTGGCATGCAAGACTTTAAATAAACAAGTATTTTAAAGTGAGACGTCAGCTAAAACCACAGCCAGAAATCAAAAATACAGAGCTTTGTGTGTGCAAAAACAAAAAAGCATTCTAAGTGTTTTCTGTAATTACGTAAGAATAACTTTGTTTTGATCTTCTGTCTATAGAAAACTGCTTTTTAAAGGGAGATCTATAAAATGCTCATTGCTGTACATGAGTGAGTAAATGGCTGAATGAAAAAAAACATGTGATTAAGCTTCTTTCCACTGTGCCTAACTCTAGAACATCATAAATCCAAACAATTTGGGATCACATCATCATTTGGATGAGTAAAACATTTTTTGTAGCAATCCTTGCTTTTGAAAAGTGGATTGTTCAAATACACTGTTGAGATTTTCATTTTCTTCTATAAACAAGAGTCCTGACAAAATGCAGAACAGATTTAACAATAATTTCAAAGTTATTCTTTAAACTTTTCTAAGCAGAATTATTGTGAAAGGGTGATAGCACCAGGAGCAGAAGAACCAACTGAAAATCAGCATTTGCTACTCATTTGGCTTAATGAGGTCAGAGCAAGCCAGTACCATTGCTTAGTCCTAAATTTAATTCTAGAATAATCCTTATATGTACTTTTCTTAACACTGCAAAATTTGCTGTACATTACATTTCTTGGTGATCAGTGATTAAAAGCAGGTGCCTTTTCTAAAACCTGTGCTTCTGCTGCAACAGGAGTTGTGTCTTTCAGGACTTTGAGAAAGCAATGACAGTACAGTAAAATACATGGCAGTAAAATAGTTGTTGCATATATAGAGAATGCTCTATATTTTGGTTTAATAATTTCCAGACAGTTCTCAAAGGAGAAATACTAATAAGATTCTTATGAGAAAAAAAACTTATAATACTATAGAAAGCAGGTTTTTGACTTCAGAAGATGAAGTTTTTAGCAATTATCCTTATTTAATTATACCAGTTAATGCACCACCCCTTCAGATGTTCCAACAGAGTAGTTTGTGCAGCTGTTGATGAATCAGACTCAGGACATCATCAGCTTCAGAAAACACAGGTTTTTGGGAGTGATTCTAAAAATGAGATCTGTTTACAAGCTGTTTCACAGTGCCTTACAACATTGCAGCACCAACAGCTGTGCCAGCACAACTGAGGAGAGGGGCAAAGGGTGGGAATGAAAAATGTATGGGAAGGATATGAATATCTTACATTGGCAGGGATGACAAAGACTTAGTCTTTTAAAAGATAAGAGTTTGACTTTGTCCTTTCTAGCCACACAGTAAATTATAGGAGGCACTGCAAGGTAGTTTGCAGAATGTAAGGAAGACCTTACAAACAAAAAATTGTTGGACTGCAGTTAATTGGTTTTTCTCATTTTCTCTCTTCCAGTTCATAGCTGTTTTGTGTATTTAAATATATTGTTTCAACATCATTTATACCTTTGTACTTTAGCAGAAATCCCCCACTGATCTTTGTCCAGAGCTGGTGTCTTATTTTTGACACCATGTCCCAGACAAGTTCTATTTGTCGTTATAGACTGCTAGGAGCTTGCAAAGGTCTCATTTTTTCCCCAGTCCTTCTGCATCTTGGTGACAGGCAGAGCTATCAGCATTCCACACTCTGGGGTAACAGGTCAGCATAGCTGCTGGTGACAACAGAAACCTGTGTATGAAATGCAGCAGATATTAGGATCAGCCCATAAAATATTACAAAAAGATTTTGTGTGAGCCATTCAGCCTACTGTGGCCTAATACAGTCTATTATTTCCTTCCTATGGCACCTCTTGTTGGAGCAAGCATTACATTAATGAAAGCTGTCTTCAGCAAGTGAGCCTAGAGGTGTGACTAATATAGTGGTGCAGCAGTGGCATAGATTTTGAAATCCAGTTTACTACTGTAGGTACACGTACTCCTACATTAAATTGCTGTTTTTATGTACTCAGACTTGCACACAAACATATCCAACACACTTCATTCCTACCGTATTTGCAATCCAAGTGGCTTGGGTAAAAGAAATTCTCCCATACAGAGGCTGTGATAACTACATATCTGATTTCCATCCCAGCTGCTGAGTATCTCTAATAACTGCTGACCCTAAATTTAGATCTTTATGAACCCTCCTGTGCCATGAATCCTGCTTTGCTTTTTATCATGTGTGCAGAGACACAGACTATCTTTAATCCATATACCTGCCCTGCTCACTGTTTTCTCTCCTCTCTCTTTGGCCTAATGTTAGTTACTGATTTTTGTCTGGGTTATATCTACACAGAATTAGCATGGTAGGTCAGGTAGTTTCTCCTTTCAAATAAACAAATGCATTGTAATTCCTTTCTTTATTTGTTTCTGCCTGAGGAAGTAAGCATCATTTTGCTGCACCATGGGAGATAAGAGGCTGTAATATTAAACTGGTCATTTGTTTCTCAGTCTGCTCAAGTGTCTTTTCTTTAACATGTACAAAATTTAGCAGAACCATGCGGGCTTTCCAGAATGTTTTGACCCGAGAGTAGTATATGAAGAGAGAAATACAAAGTTTCCAATAGTAAAAGGAGACAGAAGAATCAAAACTGGAGCTGTTGTCTTTGAAAAAATTCTACATGATATTATTACTACATAATTATTCATTTAATCAAAGTAAATGTTAGTGTTTTTCTTCCAAACCTGTATGCACTCATAATATATAGTATAGTTACAGGAAATACGTGTTTGATGCATGCTCATGATTTTTGTTTTTGCTCTGAATGAAGTGTCTAACAAATATTTTTTTTCTATAGATAGTGTTGGACAGGTCCGTGTTTGCCTGGACTCCCTGTGTGTGGGAGGCCAGCCACTCAGGTGGTGTTTAACTTCTTGCAAGACAGGGGCCCCGTATTTTGCTTTAGAGGATATGTGTCAGCTACTTTAAAAAATATTTTTATTTTTATGAGAAACATTCTTTCTGTGGATCCAGATATGTGTCAGCTTCATTCCCACACACCTCAGACACAAATTACCAGGGCAGCAAATACACATTCAAATTCCAAGTATGCTTTAGTAAAGCACAATGGTTAAGAATGTCTTATTTTCTTTTTTCCCTTTTTTTCCTTTTTCTTTTTTTTTTTTTTTTTAAAGCTAGTTAGTGCAGTATTAGGTAGGTCACTCTGGCCACATTCCCAGAATTTAACAGTGGGGGCCTTGTGGAATGCTAAACGATGTGTATAACAGCATTCAGGCTCTCTGTGAGCCAATCCGTCAAAACATTTGCTGCTTTGAAAATGTGCTCTTCAAAAAAATGGGCATATGGAACTTATTAGACTATTTGGTGGAGTTCAGGCAGCAGAGCCCAAAAGAAGCATAAAAACATCTGAGGACACAGTTCTACCTTAAGGTAATAGGATCTCTAAACTGTTTTTTGCAATCAAATACATACATAATACAGGGGAGAAACATCCTGAATGGAGAATGTTTTTATATTCCAAACAGTCACAAGACCTTAAGTAAAGAACTCGCAATAGTAGTAAAAAAAGGTAGTGGTTTTATTGCAGCAATAGCTGGTGTGTTTGATTCTGTTTCTCCAGCAGAGTGTATTGATCCTTGGTTCTTTAACTGTTCAAGTTGTATCGAGGAACTCTGAGTCGAGGTTTCACTGCAGCGGATTTCTGTGCCTCTGGTGCATTGGCAGAGAGGGTCAATCAGTCTCCTTGGAGATGAAAAAAGACAGTGCTGCAGATGGGAAAAACAAATGAGCTGCCATTTCCCAGCACCTGTTTGTACCTTCTTCCAAGTGATTTCTTGTCCCCGTTGCACAGTGAGACCAGAATGACCCCAGAGTGAGCAGATCTTCCTTCACAGTGTTGAATGATAAGACAAACTGAACAAATAACTCAGATTAAATTTTGGCTTTGGCAGTTGTAGCAAGAGATAACACTGGATTTTGCTGTTCCATGGTGTTCCTAGAGCAGACTGTTACATGGTGTCCTTCTCTGGGGACAGAATTAGAGGATGGAGCGCTCTGTGCAGTCATTATACTCTCTCTCTTCCTCTCATCTGCTTTGAAATTCCTCTGAGCATGAAACTGTGGCCTGTGCAGGATATTTACACCATGCTAGTAGCTTTGCTCACTCCTGCAAATAATTAAAGGGACGTTCTAATCTTGTGTAGCTTCTTTCATACAATTGGGTGTTATAGGACAATTTAGGACCTCTGACCATCTTTTTCTGTCCCATTAGGAGATGGACATTTAAAGTCTGAGACTTGTTTTGTTGATGTGTCTGTCTCAAGGAGTAGAGATACATATTTCTCTTTCTACATGTCTGTAATGCAAGGAGACTAGAAGCCATACTGAAGTATTAAAAATGGATTGTTACCCTTTAAAGTAAGGTGAAGTGGTGATCTTTGAGCTGTGGTATAGAGTGGTCTTTGTTATGGCAGTGTTTGGATCAAGAACGGAGGTGCCCAGCAGGTTGTGATAGTTGTGCTGCTATTATACTAAGTCTCACAATTATGTTGCTAGCAGGTTAACAAGTTTGTGACCTTTATAGGAGCAATGGACAACAACTTCGTATCACACTGTGCTAGCAACTCATGCAGGATGTGTGGGGAAAGATTTTAACATTGTAAATTCTGCTTTTTAATAACCTCTGCAACAGAGTAAATCACTCCAGAAAAAAGGTTACAGACATGAGACATCCTAATGGTGGGGAACAGAGAGCAAGAAGGGAGAATGAAATATCTCTGCCTTCAAGCACAGCTCCCTGGAAACTTCAGTGACTCTTGTCCAACAAGCTTAAAATGATAGTAGGCAATATCATGAGACTCAATTTGTTATCATTGCTACCAGGAATTCAAATGGCAGTACCCCTATCTACTCTGAAGATAAGCTGTGTTGTTTTGTTATGCAAAGGTCCTTGAAATAAGCTGTGGCATCCACAAGAACTCTTTTTTATTTTTTTTTCCTCTTTATCCAGGCATTTGGAAGAGGCTGCTGAGGGAGAAGTTTCCTGGGAACTGGACATTGCTGTGTGTGGAGACCTTTGAAAAAGGAAATTGCTTGTAATGAGTTTGTGGTCTCCTCTATTACAAGGCTGCAGTGAATGAGTAAATTAAGTTAAACTGCAAATATACTTCCAGATCTCTGTCACTGATATTCCCACCTGAGAAAAATCAGTCTGCCACATTCAATAACTGAATCTTCACATGGCAGGAGCATGGCACTGGAGGAACTGTCTGGAACCAGGACAAAACTTTCTCTCATAATGCAGGCATGAAAGAAAGTATCCCCAAAGCTGCCTGGATAGAAACTTCAGAAGTGCTGTGCTTTGGCCTTCTGCCATTACTTTTGAAGTCAGGGACTTCTCCTGTTGTGTTTGATTTTAACAGACTCAGGACAATTTCAACCTGTTTAGAAACATCTCACCCACTGTTTTCAGTGCATGGTTTTATTGAGTCAGACAATTTTGGTGCTGGAAAGGATTGTGGCACTTTACAAATCCAGGAGGTGGCCTCTCTGATTTGTTCATATTAGTCCTATACTTTTAGGGTCACCTTGATTCTCTTCCTGACACAGTGAGATGCTACAGCTAACTCACTGGTATTTCCTTATTCTAAATCCCACAATGGTAAAATGTAAGGAGGGACATGTGACAGAAAGGCAGAAGCAGAATTCCCTCCAGCAGCTTTTCACTACCTGCAGGTCTCCTGCGGCGGCTGGCAGTGTGTCATGGAGGATGTCCCTTCCTTTGTGCTGCCTCCCTTCTCCTTTCTGACATGAAACACTCTGCTCACAGTGCTGTGAGAGCTTTTCTGGGAAGGTTAGTCACATACTACTGGGTTTTGTTCTTATGGCTGTGTTTCCAAGAATAAAACTGCTCTTTGCTCCCCCTCACTGTGTGTGCTGAGTACAGCATCTGGCTTTAGGTCACCGCCTTATGGACAGGTTTTCTTTTTTTTAGAGTAAATGTGGGTTCATGTTCAAGGGATTTGGCTGTCACACCTCTATTAAATTACCAAGCTTTATGAATACTTTGAACCAAATAGGATTTTCTTAAGTCTTACTGGTTTAGTACTCAAAATTCAGTCCTGGAGTACCTAAATAAATGAAATGTTTGATACTGATATCTGCCTGCATTCTGTTCTCTGTTCTGACTGGTATCTACTGAGACACTAAGCTTTGTTCTGCCCAAGTTATTTTATTTATATAATTGTAATTTATTTTATATTGGTCTTCTGCAGCTAATTCCAAAGGGATTTGTGCCTGGAAAAATTAGAAAAATGAGCCATGTAAATCCATGACAGAGGTTATAAAATAAACATTATACCATGTGTGGGGTAACATTTTTACTGCAAGTGGCTGCTCTCACTTTTCTGGCACTTATACACACAGCCATCTGTTTGAACACTGTTTGAAGTGGCTATATTCCAGCATTTATGTAACTTGCTTGTAGAAAGGAAATGACATCACTTAGTTTCCTGAAGAATATTACCAATGTCAGGACTGAGGAAATAAAACCTACAATAAATAGTGTATATATATTATAAATATTTTTTTCCCTTTACAGTAGGATATCTCTCCATACGGCTGTGCTCATCCCTTCAAAGCCCAGGAAACCCCATTCATTTCACACAGACTTCCACACACACTGCTAAGAGCAGGCTGCAAGCCACTGTAATTTACATGTTCCATTGATGAAAGTAAATCTGGCAAGACAGGAATGAACAGATACAACAACAAAGCCTTCAGTGTGCCTTCATGTAATGATGTAGGCATAAAATAACAATACCAATTTCACAATTAGACTGTGTGAAGCTTCAGCACTTTCAAGTGACCACTAAAGCGCAGCAGCTGTTTGTCATGGCTGGGAAAAAAGGGAGCTGAACTATTTTATGCAGGTATGAACCATATGACAGACCTGAGGAACTGGCATGAATTGTGTTAGGGGATGTTTAGTCTGGATATCAGGAAGGGGTTTTTCTCCCAGAGGGTGGTTGGACACTGGAACCGCTCCCCAGGGCAGTGGTCACAGCACCAGCCTGATGCAGTTCAAGATGTTTGGACAATGCTCTCAGGCCCAGGGTGTGACTCTTGGTGCAGGACAGGACTTGGACTCCATAACCCTTGTGGGTCCCTTTCAACTCAGCATTTTTTGTGATTCTGTGATATTCGGTTTTATATGGAAAGTTTACGTTATTAGAGTCTTCATAAAGGCTGCACATGTTCTGAGACATTTGTTTTAAATCTTTGCCAAGCTATAAAGTTTCTCTACTGGTAATTCTAACTAAGCCATGTAGAGCTATATCACACAATTCTTCATCCTACTCTGTTGTGCCAGGAACTTTTCAAAATTTGTCTTAGCTGATAACTACTGTTTTGCTGTCTGCTTTTTCTACAGTGAGTTATCAAGTGAATTAAGGACTACTAGATCACCTAGCTAGCAGCCCAAATAAAGTAGAAAGGTCTGTTACTTCTTAAAGAGAGTTTTGGCTAGAGTTCTTTTTAATTTCTTTGTGTGATAAATATTGCAAAATAGACAAGTCATATTCCTAGAAGGCCAGTTTTGACTGGCAGAAGTTTCATATCACCTTTATATTTTTTAAGGTGCTTCATGTTTAACACAAGTATGAACTAATGGCAAACAAATTGAAATTTCCAGAAATTGTGTTATTTCCTATATTTGTTGTTTATATAAATGCTTATTCAATATCATTCAGACTGTCCTATAAATTACAGTGCAGCTGGACTTTAATCTGTCTTTATTAAACAGATTTGGGCTGCCTACTCTTCACAATCCTATACTTTTGAAAGTTTTCATAACAAAGTCATTATTCCTCTCAAAAGGAAATGAGAAGAAAGGTTGACCAATGATGACCCTTAATAATTTATGGAATTCATATAATCTTGTAGTTTATGACTGGCCTTGGATATTGCCCAGAATATGTTGAAATCTGAGAAGGCACTCCTATCCGCTTGAAAACAATACAAAACAGTAAGAAATTATTACTAATCTTTGTGCCTCCACAAGGAAATTAAATATCCTTAATATCATTGTAGGGATACATTTTAACTGGGGATATTGGTTAAAAACCTATGGCATGATATTATAATCGTAATAGGAAAATCAAATGTAGTCAGAGATGTGTGGAACAAAGAAATTTCTACCTGATTATTTGTACAGATATTCCAGGCTGAATCAATAAAATCTGAGATTACATGCTGAATTTAATGATTTTTTTTTTTCTTTTAATAGATCAGCTCACAGTAGGAGCTGAGACCTCTGTCTTGATGAGTACTCACAAATAAAGTTAATTTTGTCAATGACTTCCTGAATGCCAATATTTGCCTACATCAAAGGATTTTTGATTTTTGACAGGAACATTCCTATAAGATTACACTGAAACTTGCTATTCATTTAGATAGCACTTGGGGCAGTATATTAGAAAGGAACATTTTTAAATCCGTTATTTAGAACCAATGTGAAAATACAGTGATTGTTATAGCGAGTTTGGTCTTACAGATTCCTAGCATGGAAGTACTCAGTAAAATTAGCATTCCTTGCAGATGTCAATTGTATTCCTAAAAACTAGCAGTAAGCCTCTTAAATCACCAAGTCTCCTAAATCCTTTGGTTTTGAAGGTGGTCATATTACAGTCTTAAGGGAATGTCTGAAAGTATGAGCTCTGGTTTGACCAAATCCCCAGAAGTGAATGGCTGGCTAAATTTAAATCTCTGCATTTACTCCCAGTTATAAATATGTGTAGATTGGCCTACTGAGTCTGAAAAAGCCAAACATGATCAATGAAATAAGATCTAAAAAGTCCTTCAAAGACACTTATGCAAATGAGTGTAATCTGTAGACACGCAGACTTTACTAAAAGTAGTGAGAATTAGAGTGAAAACTTTGCTCTTCCATTTAATATTTACACTTTTTTTGCTAATTGTCATTTCTTAAAAATCTTTTTCTAGTGGAAATAATTTGTGCTTAGTCAAAAGATATCTCCTATGAGTCGTTCCTAGTCGTTAGTTGTAGTTGTGTGTCTGATTTTTAACTGCTCTAAATACCTGTTTTTGTGGAACCAATTGAATGATTCCAACCTAAAATTATGTAACCCACTGGGACTCAGAACATTCATATTGGGTTTCTAGGGGTATCAATGCATCTGCTTTTGTAGGCTTGGCTAATTTTAAATTTTTACTCAATAACAGAAACAGAAAAATGAAACAAAACAAAAGAAATGAAACAAATAAAAAACCATGCACAAAAAACCTAAACCAAACCAAACAAAAAAAAAAAAAAAACCCTCCAAATAAACACAAACAAACCCACAACCAACCAAGCAAACAAAACCCTAGAAATCTGAAGACTTCCCTGAGGTCTAAAAACATATAAACCATGAAGAAGTCAATTAGCATTTCTTGACCCTTGGAAGTTATTGTAGTTAGAAATATACACATATAATTTTCTTGAAATTGTTGTAGTCCCTTCGGAGAGGGAATGCCTGAGTTACATTTAAGTAAGGCTTTATTCACTCTGAATTCCCAGCATGGATATGTTCAAGACATGAAAATCTCTTCTACAGGGAAAAGCCTTATTTTTAACCATATCAGAGGAGTACTGGTAGAATGAATTAACTATATATCTGAAAATGGGGAATAAAATGTAGCAGTAGGGTAGAAAATATTAAAAGAAAATATGAATGCTTAACATGGTGTGGGGCATGCAGCATGAGCTGCATTTCTACAGTGATAAATAATTTAGAGTTTTCTGTAAGAATGTTTGTGGTGTGGAAGACAGTATTTTGAAATTTGATTTAAGCATGGGATGAAACACCTAAATGCCAAAACTGTCAGTGAAGGAGAAAGTGCCCTAGACTTCCAGTGCCAGTGTCTGTCCTACATGACTGATCCAGTAGTGAGGACATGCAAGTCTCACTTTTTTATCTTGGTCACCTGCAAAACCATCCAGCTGGAAAAAGCATTGTTATGGGGGGATGCCTGTGTTTGAAGGCCTCAGCTTCCTAAATGCACAGCCCCCTTCCCTGCCCATTTTGTCTGTTTGCTGTGGGATGTGAGAGTTTTTGCAGGGCCGTGGTCCTGCCTGCCTCACCATCCCCTCAACCCACAAGGTCACCAGCCTGTCCAGGCTGTTCCTGGAGAATCAGGGAACTTCTTTGGAAATTTGGCAGCTCTGAGGCTCCGGCAATTGCTTTGCTGGGTTTTTCTGGAGCAGGCAGGTGATATGCAAGGAGTTGGGTGAAATTCTCAACTTCTTGCCTAAGGGAATGAATCTCTTATCTTCTTATTTGGGTTCCCTTGGAACAGGAACCAAAGTGGGTTTGTAGCAAGCTTTATGAAATCATAAAATATTTTAGGTGGGGAAAGATCATCAAACAGGTCTGTTAACACAGCACTGCCAAGGTCACCTCTAAGCCATGTTCCTTAGCATCACAATCTATAGGTCCTTTAAATATTTCCAGGGATGGTACTTCCACCACTTCCCTGAGCATCCTGTTCCAATGATTGACAAACCTTTCCATGAAGAAATTGTTCATAATATCCACTGTAAACCCACCCTGGAGTAAGCTGATGCTGTTAACCTCCTCTCTACAGCCTCCTTTCAGACAGAGAGTGACAAAGTCTCTCCTGAGCCCCCTCTTCTCCAGGCTCAGACATCTCCCTCAGCTGCTCCTTATCAAACCTGTGATTAGCTTCATTAGCTCCATTGCCCTTCTCTGGACTTGCTCCAGCACTTCAATTCCTTGAGGGGCCCAGAAATGAGCACAGTATTGAAAGTGCAAACTAAACAGTGCCCAGTACACGGGGGACAGTCTCACAATCTCTGCCATGATCCTGGTCCTGCTGGCCACACTATTGCTGATCCAGGCAATAGTAAATATATATATATATATGTGTGTGTGTGTGTGTGTGTGTGTGTATGTATTCATGTATATATATGTATAGATAGTGTTTATATGTATAAAATAGTGTATATAGTACATATATATACACTATATAGTAGTATAATAGTATATAATATATATAATAGTATATATATATATATATATATATATATGTATACACACACACATATGTGTAGGGTTTATTTTGGAACAACTTGGTTGCAATGAAATACCCCAAAATATATGTAGCCATTTTGGTTGTCATCCACAGTGATATAGTAATACAAAAGCATAAAAATAGCACTTAAGGAAATTTATTGAAGAAGAAAGAAAGAAAGAAAGAAAAGAAAGAAAGAAAGAAAGAAAGAAAGAAAGAAAGAAAGAAAGAAAGAAAGAAAGAAAGAAAGAAAGAAAGAAAGAAAGAAAGAAAGGCTACGAGCAGAAATGTATACAGTCACCACCCATGGCTCCAGTTGTAGCACTTGACAAGAGTCGGTTGTAGCAATTTCACTGGCCAAAGTGATGGTCACTGTCTCTGTGAAGTGAGGGTCAATGTCTTAACCCATCAGGGCTGGGGGAATCCCACAAAGCACAAAGTCCAATGGGTAAATATATGCTCAGGTTCAGGTGGGAGTGCCTGTGTACTTCCCCTAGTGAGAGCACCTTTCAATTCTCTGGTGGAAGTCCTGAAGGATGAATCTGGAGGCACTTTGGGCATTTTTGGTGGCTTAGGACTCCTTCTAGGACATGAAGGCCGCCTCTCAAGGTGATGTAGTTAAGCCAACTATGCCCCATCAGGAGGACGAATGTTCTCAGGCCAACATGTGATTGTGACTATCTCCTGTGAATGTGGCCTTCCCTGGGGGCAGGGTGGGAGTTTTACAACTGAGCCTGAGTTTGTGTGAGGGAAGGCAGCTGGCATGATAAAAGGCACCGTCCCTTCTGTTCCTTCTCTGCAGGGTCTGCCTCTTTTCTGGCTTGGAATCTCCTCTCTCTCTTGTGTGGACTAGAGACTTGCCTCTACATGCCCAAAAACTCACCTTCACCTCCTCAGGGGCTGCAAACCTGGCCTCAGCAAAGCACCCTGCCACGTCCACAAATAGGCAAGGTTTTTGTGTCATTAACCATTAACTTTTCAGTCTCTCAGTCCATTTCCATCAGACAGCTTTCCAGCCCCTCTTCCTTGTGCGATTTTGGTATCAGAAAAACAATCACATTGTAACACCACCACCACCACTAAACCCCAAACAAAACAAAATAATTGAGATTTTTCATCTGATCCTTGTGTTTGTTCTCCTTATTTATTGACTAATTAGAAAAAAGCAAGAAAATGTGGTAAATATAAATGTAGAAAAAAGCAAGAGATTAAAAACTCTGGTAAATTTCTGGGTTCAATAGGGTTCTCTAGGAAAAAACATGAAGAAAGGTTTTTTAAATAGTTCTAAAGAAGTTCATGCAATTTTCTTGAAGTAGTGTTTCTCTGAAAACAGTTTAGGCAGTACTTACTTCACAGAACAGTTTCTGACTTTACAAAACATCTGCTCACTTTGGCAAGGCATTTTCCAGTGTCAGCCTTTCAAAACCAGCAGCACTGGCTTCCCTTTTATGCCTGATCTGGTGTTCTTAGGTCATGAGGTACAATTAAACATTGAAATGTATGGCTTTGAGAATTAAGTATATTTCAATCTGGCAAAGCATGGTCAGGTAGATACGGAAGTGCACCTTGCCATGTTTCTGAGAGGGGTGAGGTATTTCACAGAGCTTTCTTCTGCACTCCCCAAAAGAACAGAAGTTGGTATACACACAGGGTTGGGAAAGCATTCATGTGATGCCAAAACTTACTGCAAATTCTTATTCAACAGCTTGAATACTGCTTACAGAGTTGAAATATCCTTTACACTAACACCACAGTTCTTTCTATAAGTAGCTTTCTGTTAAGCTACTGTTGACTTAACCCATTCCTGCCCTTTCTGCAACCTACGTTCAAGCCCACTTTGGGCTGTCATTGTGGTAAACCTGACCCAATACTGCATACAGCTGGAAAAATTCACCCCAAACATTAGGGGGAGAACAGTGTGGTGGGTCATTTTGCAGCAGGATCTACTGAAAAAGAATTATGCAGATGTTTCTGAGAGACAAAGTGCAGGGACTTCTGACAAATTAAGCTCCATAAAAACTGGCAGTGAAAATTGGCCTCTAATACATATAAAACTCCTTCCATATCAAAGTGCTCTTTCCTAAGGGAAAAGTAGCAGTCTTAGTGGTAAAAAAAAATCCCATATACACAGGTGAAATGGCATTTATAAGTCCCCAGAGGAAGATAATTGTCACCTCTGGAAGCATTGGGAGTGTTTGGCCGAGCGGCACGTTCCCGTGCTCCTGCTGCCCCAGCCCCAGCAGCGCCGGCAGCGCGCACGCCAGGGCCCCTTGGCTTCACAGCACAGCCCAGAAGGGTATGTATTCTTCTGTGGGCTTCAAAAACAGGAAGTGACATTTCAAGTAATTGCAGATTTAATGTGAGCCCGTGGCTGGTCCCTCTGCATTGTCCCTGCTTTCCTGTTTGAGCTTGGAGGAAGTGGCCAGAAGGATAGGGGGAAGGGAAACCTTCCTATGATGCTTCTGCAACTGCAGCCTACATTACTTAGGGGAAGAGTGACAAAAACATATTCAAACCCTTGCCAAAGGCTTGCAAGAAATATTTGACATCTAACCTTTTATAACAAGTGGGAGTTAAAGGTTAAATCACACACAACCCAAGTGTTTAGGAAAAGGATATGTTTATGTCATCAGCTTCTGCTGGGTTGTAAAGGAACAGGGGAATGGGCTCTGGCTATCAGGAAAATACATGATGGCTACTATTTATGAACATGAAAAGGGCCAATTGGTTCTACCTATTTATGTTTTCACATCCAAATGCCCATTTCAACTCAGCTGAAGTGGAGAGAGCGCAGGGTGAGCACCACTGGCTACTTGCTTTGCCTCTGGGCATCTAGATATCAATTATTCCCCAAATATTCTAATTTCCCAGATAGTATCACTTCTTTTGTGGAACTGCCACAAAAGAATCTGACAATCAGCATTGCCCATTGCTCTCATGTAATTTATGTAGCTAAAAATCCAGACTAGGCATGTGTTTTCTAAAATAATATATTGGTATTCTCTAAACTCAGTGATGGAAACACTGTTTTTGTTGTGAAGTGCCAAAAAGACTCCATAGGCAATTTCGCTCTATATAGTGATAATGCTTCAGTGGAAAATTGTGATTTTCCAGAATCACAATCTGGAAAAGTGATTCCACTGGCCTTTGCTTCTTTGGTCAGCTGAAAAAGTAGCTGAATTCAGGAGGAACTGCTCCATTAACTCAAAAAAGATTTTTTCCTTCTTAAATTCCAGGACTTGGTAGGAATTTATCCAACAAAAACTGATGACCCTCGAGAAAGAAATCAGTCATCCTCTCCTGAGATAATGAATGTAATTTGTATGTTGCAGCTTTCTCTTGGTACAGATTACCCAGCCATTGGCAGGGATCTCTCTCACCTAACTTTGGCATTTCAGAACTAGTTGCTTCCTCTACCTACACTGGAGATGCATGGGACTTGTTGGAAGAAAATTTAGCTCACAAACTTTTTTGGATGCATAGATCACTGATTATAAAGGGAAAATATAGAAATGCCTCATACTAAATTTCTAATTTGAGATGGCTATTGTTAGGTAAGCAGAATCCTGTTGTGAAAACAAAATGTTCTATATTTTGCAGAAATAAAATTAAAAACAACTGGGAGATGAATTAAAGGTTAGTATTAATCCTCTGTGAATGTGCCTCATTCATTAAGAAAAAATGCAAGACTGCCTAATCATTCCGAGTACTTGGTATTATGTGCCAACAAGTTGTAGCATGAATATAAACATTGTGCTGGCAGGGCAAGAGTGACTTTTGGAAATTTTCCTTTCAGAACAAGCAAATCTGCCAATATCACCCACAGAAAAAAAATACAAAGTAGAACAATATATCAAATAAGCATTCCAGCATGGGCTTTTCTATTCATATTCTGTCAGGCTAGAGGTTACTGATGTTTAATTTAGTAAACAGTATGCCTTGAGATGCAGACATTCTGCCAGTAGTCCTCATTTATAAAATGGAACTGTCTGGAAGTTATTCTAGGATGTTTGATTATTTTATTTTTAGATAAGTCCTTCCTCATTGGTGGTGTTTTGTTCCTTAGATCACTGTTAAAAATATTTCCTCTTAATGATTCTGTTTTTCCTACAGTTAAGCAATTGTGATTTGAGTCTCAAAGGTCAGAGGCAAAGACAGTGCTTAAAGACCAGATCCAGAAGCCAGACAGAAGGATTGAAGATGTTGCTCACTGTTCTACACACCATTCTTTCCCTATATTAATGCCTTTTCCCTATGCCCACTGGGTCAGCTCATCAGTACCGTGTTTAAGTGCATGAGTGTCAATGTTACCATGGTGTCAGTTGCCACCTTGCAGTGTTAACAGCCAAGTCTTCCACAGAGTGGGGGAATTTGAGTTTTTCAGACTGGTATTTCCATTTTCTTCTCTCATACCTCTTCTGAATTTCTTCTGTGCTACTTCAGCCTACTATTTTGCTGTCCCTTCAGTAGGGAAGAAAATTTAGGATGTTTGCCTAACAAATAAGATATCAAAACTTTCCTCCAAGCTGGACAAAGGAGTTGTGAATCTGTCCTACACCCTGGGTGCTACTTTAACCACTGGATTTACGCAGGGTGGAAGAGAGAGAATTGGCAGAAGATATTGAAAGAAAATATTTTAGCAATTATGCAAAAAACAAAATTGAAACCAGCAAACCAGTATACTAGTATACCTGTCTGTTGTCAGACAGACCCACTAGTTACACAGGCAAGATCTCCACCTTTTCCATTGTATCACAAACTGACCCCTCAGCATCCTTCATTCCAGGTGTCAGTGTTGTAGCTGTGGGGCTTTTTCTTTCCTCTCTTCATTAATCCCTTACAGCCACTCAGAGGAACTGGGAGTAAGGTGAGAGTGCATGGCAAAGGACACTGCTCACTGCAGATTTGAGCCTGTGCAGATAGGTATGTAGTGTCTGAGACACGTTGGCTGGACTCAAACTATTCCTGCATGGACCATCTCACTTCACTGTTTACTCTGAGTTTCCTTTGCCCTGAGAGGCCTTGATAAATATTTTATGTTGCCAAGAAATGAACTGTTAATAATCAAATAAATAAGTTTTAAATACCAAATAAATAATTAATAATAAAATAATTTTTTCTTTTGTGTTAGTTAGGAATTTGTACCAGGTTAGGAGAATAAGCATGAATTGAACTTCATCTTTCAGAGGTTTCAATGCTCTGAGATAATGAGGTCCCCCCAGGCCTTTGTCTTCTTTTTGCTGGGTTCCAGAAATAATCATCATGGGTCTTTGCTCCAGGAAAATGTGTGCGAGAGACCTCTATGTAAATGAACTCCAGCCCACCAGCCATGGATGTGTTGAACACATTGGTTTATTTTCAGTGGAAATATTAATTTTGTTCACTAAATTTCACAGGGAACATACTGTCATGATTTTACTTTGTTATTCAAGAAGATGTTCTATACTATTAAACAACAGAAGATAATACCACATTGTCCTCAGTTATAGTTTTATAACATATGGTTAAATGAAGGTTCAGTGTAATCTAAAATCCATTTGGAGGAAATTTGGTGAAATATCTTCCATATTTTTCCCATTTTTTTTACAGACTGCTACTATTTAAGAGGAGTTCTTCAGTTTTTTGTAATGCTGACACTTGAAGCTATTTCCTTAACATGCTCCATTTGGAAAACTGGAGATAAATGTCTCTGAGACTGCTATCATAGCCAGCTGTACAAATGTTGCTCCTTTAATATATTTCAGCTGAAATTTGGGGGAAAATAATTATTATATTATTAATAATTTTCTTTCCCTAGAAAAAATTTGACATACCAAATGCTTGGTATTTTTTCTTGGTCTTGCGGTCTGACCATGCAGCCACACCTTATCATTGTAGTATAAGTTTAGAGTGTCTTATAAGTGCAATTCAAGCTCTCAGATTTGATGGGATACAGAAATCAACTGCTCTGTCCCTTGAACTGTGACCTTAAAAAACCAGGCCTTTTCCTTTCCCATGGGAATCATGTGATTGCACTCTCAGCGGATAATTTTTACAGATTCTTTTATGGTATTTCCTACAGAGGAAAACCATCCTGTTATCTCACTTTAAAAGATTACTAATGAGCATTTTCATGTCCAACTTTCTTTTAAAATATATGTCTTCTTCCCTTTCAGCTTACCTAAAACCATATGCTTTAGAAGAAGCAAGAAGGGATCACAGATGGAATTTCCCCCCACAGGACAAAAGATAAACTGTGATAAATATGATAACAAGCTGTTAATCAAGAAACTTCAGGGTAATATTGAACTAAAAATAGTCCAACAGAAAATTTGTGACTTTCTACCAAAAAAGAAATGTCACAGTTTTAAGTCATCACATAAAAGGTTATGTAGTATCAGAGAACTGATTCCAATAGGATACAGTTTTCAGGAAGAATTTATGTTCTTTTTTTTGTGCAATCCCTCACAAGGATACAGCTAAAATGCCTTCATAGACTCTTACATTTCTACAGTAACATTTTCTTCAGAAAACAATTCAAGCAGGTTTTCAAAGGCTTATGAGTAACAAGAAGTTCTCAAAAACAAGCACAATAAACTGAACACTGCTCTCAGTTAGTCTGACTTGTCACTAAAGCAATCCAGAATTTGGGCTGCTGTACCTGACAAAAGACTTTGACTCACCATCACCCACAATTGTTGTGCCATACAAAGCAGCATGCCTTATTGTTGAAAGAAAATCAGTGGCAATGTCAATTCAGATTTTGTCTGAAAAAAACATGGATGCTTTGTATACAGAGACACGGTCCATTTGTCATACATAATGACATGTTTTTACAAAGTGCATCTTCCCTGTATTGAAAAAAAACTTCATAAGTCAAGTATTTCTGTAGTGAAAAACAAAGGCCTCCAATGAATAAAAATTCTAGTTTAAGCTAATTTGTTGTTCTGAAAATATGCACTCACTACTCTTACTGCTTGTGAAAATGATTATTAAATAAGCAGCTGCTGACATACATGAACAAATACAAATCATTAATTCCTGATTTAGCTTTCAGATTCTGAGAGTGGAAAAACCATGAAAGAAAGTACTTCTTACAAGATTTTCCTTTGTGACATCCACAAAAGACTGCTTGCTCCTGTTTTCCCTCTGTGGATTATGATTACTTTTGTTTCCAGGCATCTGACTGCAAATCCAAGGTCCTAGGGCTACTTTACGAGTTCTAAAATGAGTAACTTCATATTCTTCCTGAATGCCTTTGCAATTCTTTTGCTATAGGCATTTTAATTGCACTCCAGACATTTTTAGCAATGGAAGTAAATTTAGCTCACCAAAACTCAGTGAAGTAATGATACAGGTCAGGTGGGAGAATTTCATCATTACATGAAAGGTAACAGGCAACACTTGGTGTTACAAATGTGTTTTTTTTCATCAACTAATGGCATGTTGTGGAGAATCAGAAGATAAACTATTGCAACTGCTTCTCTTTAATTCAGGTAATATGGGGCTTTGCATTTAGAAATTAAAGTTCTGAATTTAATATAAATATAATATTATATCGGAGTATAAATTGATTTGTTATAATCCAACTGTTCACTAAAATTTTCTTCCATTTCTCAGGACATGTGACAGGGAACATTTCAAAAGGTAGAGGGTTGGTAGACTTTTGTGTGCTTTAAAATCTCTGCTGAAAGAAAAAAATATTCTTTCCTTCTACATCAAACGATACTTTTTAAAAAAATTTCCTGAATTGCAGAGTCATTGTCTGTCAGAAAGATCTTCCTTCGATACTTATATGGAATTGAAGAATTTGCATCCTGATTAGTTCCAGCCAAAAATTCATAGTGGATTTTGAGTTGCCAACAGAAATTTAGAAAGCAATAAAAGGTTCAAAAGTTGTGTTTTCACAAGTCGGGAGTTCAAGTAATTTTTCCATGTGCCATAAGCCTGGACAGACTATGTCTTTCATGATGTACCATGCCCTTACATGATCTTACTGGAAAGTTTTCTGCCCTGCCTATTTTGCAACATCTTTTGAACAAGCAAAATAAATTGAGTTTCCTCTGTCTCTTATTGTAATTCACTGAATCACTACTGCAAACCTCTATGTAAATTTTCAAAGTTGTCAGCTTCCTTGTTGAAAGAAAGTGTTGACACCAGATCTGGAAAGATTATTGCAGTCAGAGGCTCTGCAATTTCTGTGTTAAATTACTTCCCTACTCCCACCTTCAGGTTTCCTGCTAATGCATCTGTGAATTGCATTTAGCTTCTTGCACAGGCATCAAAGCTCCAAAGTGCTTTCCAGTGCTGCTGCTTTCCAGGACACCATCTCCTACCCTAGCACTGTGTCTGGCAGCTGTGTTTCTTGCTGTCTGGCATAGCAAGAATCACTGTGTTAAAGTGATGCTGCTGAAACAAATGTACCTTGGGAAGTCATACAGCCAGCCTATATAACTGATCAGTTCACATCTCATTTACACCTCCCATGAATTATACTGATAAATGCTAGATATTGCTAGGATTTTCTATATCTTCATCCATAAGGACTAGTCACATTAGTAGTGGAGACACCAGTTTTCTCTCCTCTGATACTTTTTCTGATATATCAGCTACTCATTTCTCTCATAAGCCAAGAGTTTTTTGCATTCATTGCATTTTAAGATTGCAATACTTTTCTGATAGAACAGACTTTCCTTATTTACCTGTGGTTGCTGTTAGCTTGACATTTTGGAAGTTCACAGAAATATAATTTGCAGCGTGTATAAGACCATTTTTTGAATGAAAATGATGCAATTTTCACTGGAATAGGAACTTGTTCCAGACTCAACTTCACTCCAAGCTCAAAGCAAAAGATGCTGAATTTATACATTGATGCATAAATTACTTTGTTGCAGTTATCATGCTCAATATTTTTACCAAAGTAATAAATATTGGCTAAATACTTTTTTTTTTTCTGTGCCAAGTTCAAGTAATTCTATCCTTTAATATTTAATTATAGTGGCCAGGGAATTTCACTGACTTCTTGAACTTCCTTCTTCTTTTGTCAGTGTTCTAGTGGCCAAGTGTTTTCCATACCACATTCATACTCAGCAATTAACAAATGAATTAATTCCTCTTGCTTTTTTTTTTTTTTTCTTTTTTTTTTTTTTTCTTTTTTTTTTTTTTTCTTTTTTTTTTTTTTTCTTTTTTTTTTTTTTTCTTTTTTTTTTTTTTTCTTTTTTTTTTTTTTTCTTTTTTTTTTTTTTTCTTTTTTTTTTTTTTTCTTTTTTTTTGTTTTTACAACCACCTTCAAAGATCAGTATCAGTTTGGAGCATTTAGGAAAGCTTATTTATATTGGCCAATTTAAAGTACTTTTTTTCTTCTGGCATCCCAGGAAAAGTTTGAAGGATTCCTGATCAGCATTTATTCTGGTAATTAAATCAAATTGTATCAGTCCCAGGATTTCTGCAGGACTTCTACTGATCACCCTGGGATATGGGAGGAAATTTTTCTTTCTTCATCATTTGTGAGCTGCAGAAAGAGGCAAAGAATGCCATCATCTAAATGCTTACCAAATGGCTTCAACTACAGGAGTTATATTTGGCAAGGTGCAGTTATTATTATAGACCTTATAGATGTTTAATATCTTCTCAAGTACTAAAAATTAATTAATTTTCCCTCAAAGTGGTCAGTTAGTAAAGAATTTCTCTACATATCAGGTTGGCAGAAACTGCACTGTCTGTAGTATGTAGAGTAGGTGGAGTAGACATTTGTGTGAAGCATGCCCAACTAACTCAAGAATTTGGTTGCTGGAAGGACCATGCAGCAACAAAAGTAATTCCTAACTGTTCTTTGTACTTAAATATCTATTTCTGTTCATTTTTTGTCTTCAGCTTTGAGAGACTGGATCTTTTAAAGGACCCAGTATGTATATGACTCATAACTGTATTCTATTTCCATATGGGAAAAGCATCATTGTAATTATATCTATTTGATTTACTTGTATTTTTACTTGTAAAGCACTAAAACTTCCTAAATTGAAAGTCTGTAGCTGAACACATTTCTCCTCAATATTTTAACAAGGAAGGGGATTGCTATTTTATTTCCTTAGGGTATTCAGTAGTCTATTATATTGTCTTAACATTATCCCATTTTGTGATTTGTACTTTAGTATGTGAATTAGTATACAATCAAGGTTCTGTTTTTCTGAACTCTTTGCAGCTCTAAACCATGTAATATCCCCACTGTCTTTCCTAAATAGTCTGTAACCAATGAGTTTAATATCCGGTAATGTGAGTCATACCACTGCAGTTGAGTAATACCAAGTAGCTTAAATTTCTTTGCCTAAATTTGTATTTTGAATTTCCTAGATTCTCAGAATGGGTTTAGGAACAGATTGTTTTTCTTATTTTTGTCCTTAATATTTCAGTTTTATTTTTATGTTTGTTCATATGTACTTGCAAGGTCTTCTGCATAGACTACATGTTCTTTATTTACAAAAGTCAATACCGCAAAAGCCACCCTTTCTACCTTCCTAGAAAAAGCATCCCTGGTCTCTATCCTTTTCTGGAGTAGTTTCCCTGAAATACAGATAGTTCTCCTCATTTATGTTACAGTAGAAATGACTTTGTTGCATGAGTGAGTCCAAGAGAGGATTGAATACAGATAGGGAAGCTACACATGCCTGTGCCTGACCTCTGTATAATTTCATTTATGGTAGGTAGTATTAAACTGGTATAAAGATGAAGCTTCCCACCTGGATATATGGTAAGCAAAACTTCCAATTTATGCCTAGAGTAGATGAAGAAACCCCTTGTGAAAACAAAATTTTGTTACAGTAACAAGGAGACAAAGATGTCTTAAAATAGCCAGACTGATGACTTGGGATTAATAATTGTATTTTCCCACTTGAATTTCAGTGAAATGGAGTTCAAATGTGTGTCTCACCAAGTTTCAAATCTCTTGTTGTTAAATGGATATTTTCAAATGTTGCCCCAAATGAGAACTCAGAAATCACTATTTTTGAATCAACCAGAGTGTGAGAAGCTGACTTTGTCATAGGGAGCTGGTGGAGGGCACCAATAATTGCATTTTCTTTGAGAAACCAGTGAGCAAGTTTCTTAAAAGTGATAACGTAAGTACCTTTGCTTCAACAGAAAATCTAGATATGCTTTATGTTTCTTACTGGTGTATAAAAAGACTGTTCTTTTACAGAGTTTTACATTACTTCACTAAGCATAGGACATCACGTATGGGATATGCTATGTACTGAGTTGGTTTGACACTTTGGGGAAGAGGACTTTCTCTCTTCCTGTTTATAAAAGTGGTCAGTCAAAGCCCTTGGGCTTTTTTATTTCCTCCATAGGCTCATTTCATAGGGGCTAATACTGAATTCAGAACTCTTTCTAGGTGGGTTATGAATTTAGGTACAAGCACTGTTGCAACAGAAATTAAATTCTTCAACCAAACCTACTCATGCAGGAAATTGTCTTTGGCTTGATATATGGTAAATCACATATATGTTAACAATTAAATGCATACAAAGATGAAACTTTTACTACCCTGCAGCAAGGATTCTGAAGCTGGTGGTGAACAGAAGGAAGAAATGCTCCTGTGGTATTGTGCAGGCTCCCTGCAGGCCCAGGGAGGCAGAATATGTGTTTGTGTGTGTGGTGGGATGACTACAACGTGTTTTATCTTCTATGGAACACCATGCAGAATAGTTCTGAGGCACTCTAACTGCAGCATCCAGTGGCAGCAAAACAAAAATGTCTTACTGATCAGCAGAACAGACCACATGCATGGTGTGTTGTTTGCTGCTCCTGCATAAATGGAAAGAGGAAGGAACAGGATGGGAAGCACCTTGTGCACATAACAGCAAGATATTTATACAACACAGAAGTACAACACTCTTCTCTGTGTATATGTTGCTGAATGGAAAGATCTGTTATTTTCAGGAGGAAGCTCTTTGGGGCATGTATTAGATGTGAGGGAGAGAAATGTAACTCTAATGGATCGCATAGACAGGATGTTAGGGTAAACCCATGATCAGAGCCAGTGCTGAGGATCAAAACCTCATTTCATTATGTGCCAGGGGTACCCCAGACATCTGTGCAGCTGTCAAGAGAGCCAAAGGGTTGTAGCTATGTTTCCTGGTTCCTTCTGTTAATGGAGGAGGAATTCATGGGAACCCCTAGTAAGCCCCTAGTAAGACAGCTCAGCAGGGTTTTCTTGGTCTTGGAGGTTATTTTTGAGCAGAGATATATTAAAGGTCTTTGTTCTCTATGCACAAGTGATGTGGCTTTAAAAGCAGGCTTTTCTGCTTTGTTTCACAAAGTAATAGCATCCTTGTAATACAGATGTAATTGCTATACATGAGCCCATTATTGCTTAAAAAGGCCTCTTTCTTGCAGAAGGAATCCATAATTTATAGGAAAAAGATCTTTTGGATTTACCCTTTAATTTGGTTGAGTAGTAGTTACATTTGACAAGAGATTAATTAAGTTGTGATAACTTCATAAATCCAACTGGACTAAGTTGTCCTTTGTATGTGAATGTTATAATGAGTGTTCATGAAACTTTTCTTTCTTGATTTCATGCTTCATAAAAATATAAGCTAACTGTAATTACAATAAATGCCATTCTTCAATCTAGGAAGGTCCCAATGAGACCGAAAGTGTCAGTACCTTATATGCAATATAAATGCAGAATTCTCACTAATTTGTGTCCTTTGCTTTTTATTCTATCCCTGAGAACAGTCAAATCCCACCTTCTCTGTGGCTTGGCATTAGGGTCCTGTAGGCAGCATGAAGAGCCAGACTGAGCTTTCTCAGTTCTGGACATCGTTCACACACCTCCTTCAGCCTCTCTTTGTATGTCATATATTCTAGGCCCCAACCATCTTGAAGTTGCTTTCCCAACTTACTCCAAGCTTTCAGTTTCAGTCTTGTGCTTCCTCCAGTTTTGGGCTTGTCAGTACTGCAGTGTGGCCTGAATAAGGAGAGCAATCTCCCCCTCTTCCTAGTGACTGTGTTCTTGCTGTGGCAGCCCAGACTAAGTCAGCCTTCTTCACTGTGAGGGCACACCACTGACCCTGTCTCCCTGAGAACCTCTTTCCCATCCAGTCAGATCCTCTCACATGTGGACTATTATATAATATGTAGACTATTGCATCCTACTTGCAGGACTTTGCTTTTCACTTCGTTGAACTTAATGAGGTTTTCATCAGCTGCCCTCTGCTGTCTGTCTGGATCCCTTGGAGTAGAAATCGTTCCCTCCAGTATGTAAATTGCTCTCCCAAATACACAGTGAGCATGTCTGAGACTGCTCTTTATCCCGCTGTCCAGCTCATTAGAAAAATGCTAAACAGTATCAAACACTGAGGAACAAGACTCCTGACTGGACACCAATTTGCACTGCTGATCACTTCCAAAAATCTTTGGCCTCAGCAGTGCAGCCAGTTACTAACTCACTGTACCATCCACTTAATCCAGCTGTACCTCAACAGTTTTTGTGATATTATATGAAAATATGCAGCACCAGCATATTTAAAGTCCCCACCTCTCTGTTTTTGTACATGTTTTAGATGTGTGGATCACATGAGAATTTTCCCAACTTGATAATTTGCTTTATGCATGAATTGTGGCAGAGAACAAAACTATGTTTACTCTCTGGTTTTATCAGATTGGTAGGGAAAGTTTTGGTTAAGTGCTTATTCCCAAATTTTCAGTCAATGACTTCAGTCAGACTTAGTTGTTGGCTGCTCACCTAAAACATAATTAGGGCTGGAGTCAAAATTTTCAGTGATGTATAGGGCCTGTGAGATGGCACAAATTTGAAGGCTAGATTTGATTCTAACAAATACTGATTCTGTCCTGAAAAGAGACGTCACTGAGAACCTGGTCTGCCTGAGCTCTGCATTTCCAGTCTTTGCTTATGATTGCAAAACCATCCTCAATGTTATCTTTGTGGCTGACTTGCAAGAACCCTCAACTTCTTGCAGGAACAGTGGATTTGCTTTAATTTTAAGGTGTCTAGACTTGAAAAAAAGCAGAAGTTTCTTTATTAACTAACCCTCATCCTGTTAACTCAGGTGCTTAAACAGCAAAGGAACTACAACATATGTGCAAGTTGAAGTCAGGCTATTATGTCCTGTGTTGATACAGGAGTCATTAAGGCGCTTTACCAAGAGGATAATAATGCACTTATCTAGACGTAGCCATCTGCCAGATGTGGGCTCTTCTGAGAGCTTCAAAAGTGAAATAATCTGGTTATAAAATCAAAGTATTTGACTATTCCACTGAAAATCAGTGCTAAAATTACAAGAGTAGCTTTCTTTGTTCTACTGTTTTATTTTCAAACAAGAGTGTGGTTGCTGACCTTATCTGCTTGCAGCTGACTTTTAGCACCTGTATGTACACCCACATCACCTGTCTGTCCACAAACTCCAGCTGCCTGTCTGTATATTTGCTAAACACTTCAAACTAATGATTTAGGGAATACCCAGTTTCTCAGCAGCAGGCACTTGTCACCAAATGGGATATTTCAGTTCCTTGTCCATGTGCTAACAGTGGGGTGAGTCTAAATTGTCTGGATGCTTGAGCTCAGGGAGAGTTTAAACATCACTACCTGTCCTTGTCTTTGCAGTGAAAAGATGCTTGCCACAAAAGTGCCTGTGGAGGGCAGACAAGAAACCTTGTAACACCTGTTAGCTGCACAGCTCTGTGGCAAACAAGCTGCCCTGCAGGTGTGTCTGTGGCCTCCATGTCCACCTTAACCTCTGCACTTCGTTCTGTGATGCCTTTGTGCCAGGAAGCACCACGCCAACCCAGCTCTTGATCTTCCTCCAGCCTCGCCTAAAGCAGTGTGCAGGAGGGGCCATGGGTGATGCACCTATCAGTCCTTCCCAGACCAAACATGTTTGGCGTGTTTGAAGGCCAAAGATTCTCTGCAATGTCCTTTTCTGTCTGCTTACTGGGAAGGCTGAGATATACTACCTCTTACTTACTCCCTCATATTTGCAGCCCTTGAACAGCCTGTGAGAATGGTGTAGGGGGATGCTCAGTTATCTGAAGGCTTTTGAAGTTTACCTCATTGTGTATACCTTTGCATAAATACAATAGTTTATGTTATTTTGGAGGCTTTCTCACAGTCCCTAAGTATTTTTACAAGTCTGTGACAGGTGTGAAATTGTTGAAGATTCCAACTCCTGCAGATAGGGATTGTTTTTGTCCTATAATAAAAACACAAAGGCTCCACTAATCTTGCTGTTTTCCCAGGTGATTAAATTCAAGAGCATAATATATATTATGATTTTTTAAGGATAGAAAGGTTTGTGGTCAGGGTTGTTAGTGTCTGACAAATAACTGGATTATATTAAGCTGAAGGTAGGGGTGTTACTTATTCAAGTAGTTGGATTTTGAATATTTATGTAAACGTCTTGTTTCTGTTTAATTTTGGCATTCATCCATTTGCAGCAAAAGGAAAGTGTCGATGTGTCACCCAGATGCTGAAGTCCCATCTGTTCCATCCAAAGGGAATGCCTGAGGAAAGGCAAGTGTGTTTGATCCACTCTTTTCCCATGTGTGTAAAGCTGTCCATTTGGAAATGTGCCTCAGCAGGTTCAGTGGGAATGTATAGGGCAGTGACCCTGTTAAAGCTGTGTATAGTAGTAGCCATTGTGAACAAATTTCTTGATGTAGTGAGGTTCAGGTCTGCAACAATGAACTCTATAATGCTTGTAGTGAATTCAGTCAGCTTTTTTTTTTTTTTTTTTTAATGTGGACTCTGTCACATAAGATTTAATAGGTTCCTAGAAGAAATAAGGAACAGCTGTAGTAAAAAAGCTATCTCTTCTGGATATAATATTTGAGCTGAAACAACTTACTGTTTCATACCATCTCCATTAATTTGTTCCAGAGTAGCAGAAGTTACTTTAGAAACTGCTTGTAGTAGGCTGTAGCAAGTTTCCTCACTGAAACAGAGAAGGACAACCTACAGGCTGTGCAAAAACACAAAGAAAAGGTTATCTGGTGTTCTGGCTGAATCAACCAGGAGCCAGAGGACTGGGACTAGCGAGATTTTGTTGCTTTTCACAGAACCACATTAAAACAAATAAACACAAGTATATGTTAAAAAAGTACCTGGCAGAGTCTCTGAAATACATTCCCCCTGGTTATGCTATAAGGGTTACCAAGAAGTTTGGAGATTAAAAAATCAGTTTGTGCTGAGGAGATTCTGGGAAAAGTAGGAGGTTAAATACAGGTCTTGGGCTTGGTATAATAGCCCATTAAGTTTCTTTTCTATTTAATATTCTGAGGTATAAGTGGCTCAGGATCTGACGTGAGAAGATTCAGCTCTTGGCTCATTTGGAGAAGGTGATGCAAAGAGCTGCAGGGGATACAAGGAGCATAAGCAAGCCTCAATCCATTTAGTTCTCTGTAAGTAAGATACAGCAGCAACATTTCCAATCTAATTATTTTTTGACTAGGGGACACTACTGTGAGTCCAGAATTAAAAACCTTGACTAGGACTGATAAATCTGTTTGATCTTCCTCAAATTTACAGTCTGTGAACTGCAGTAAAATTCCTGCAGCTTCTCCAGGACGGAAGAGAAGGCGAGCCGCAGCCCTGGCACCGCTGCCTGCCGCGTTCTCCGTGAATACCCTCTGTGGGTAGCCACACACAACTGCAAAAGGAGGCACAGCCAGAGCACAAAGAGTTACAAAGGAGTACATTCCGGCAGCTTGACAGAACTGTTTGTGTCCCTCACATTCAAATGATGCTCCCCAGAGAAGGGCTGGGAGACACATTTTGACCTTTTACACCTTCAGGGAGGGCTGTCATGACTCACTTCTCTCTGTTTGCTTCTGCAGACAGCTCCCACTGCTGCGCAAAAACAGGTAAACTCTGAGCCTGATGTTCCCATAGTAGCAATTAATGTATACAAAATAATCACTTTCAAAGAAAACACTTTTATTTGATGGTTTTATAAATCAACCAGTTGATTTATTTATTTTTAAGGCTGCTTAGCTAGTCGTGGTAGGACATCAGAAAAGGAGACTTTTTCTGCCTTCTTTTGTACAAACTTGTCTTGCCAGGGCTCCAGATGTTATTAAGTTTCTATAATGATGACACTTGTGTAATCTGAGATTATTGTCTCCCTTTTTTCATTACAGTCTGTAAGAAGAATTTTATTGCTAAAATGGACAGAAAATCAGTGGGAGAGATTAGTGGTGACCTGTCATTTTAATACAACTCACTTCTGTATCACACGGGCGTAAGGCATGAAGCTCCATATGAGAACAAAATGAGTGAGGGCAGCTCCGGGTGCAGCTGCAGCAGAGCTGCAGGCTGAGCTCTGCATGCCAGGAGCCAGAGGGAAAAGGATGTTCAGCTGTTCAGATGGAACAGCTGAAACACTTCACAACAGAGGTACCTGCAACCTGCGGCCCAGCCAGAGCACCAGACGCACAAAAAATATGGCAGAAGCTGAGGAGTTAGCAGAAAGAGCCCAGAGTATGCAGCACACAGACTGTGAGGGGGTAAAAGCACAAGCAGTCCTCTGTTCAAGGCACCAACTCGAGTTATTAATTTTTTGCATCATGATTAAATTAAGCACTTCTGCTTCTCTGCTATGGGAACCCTTTAGCCAGTAAGGAAACCTGGTCTGACTGTGAGAGGGGAGTGAATAGGGGGTGAAGGGAACGCCTGTCAGATCACTGGGGAGACCCGAGGTGAAGGGGCCTCAGTCCCAGTAAAGTCTCTGGTGGTGTGAGTGTGACCCCCAAAGTGCCTCCTGGGTGGACTGGGATGTTCCCTCCAAGACTGGGAAATTAAATGTGTGAAGAGACAGTGCATCACCTTATTGAAAAACAATTTCAGCAGAAAGAAAATTAAATGCATTATGAAAACAACTATTGCTTGAAAATTAATAAGCAGAAAGAGAAATTTGTATGCTCACAGTAGGATCAGTTCAGACACAAGTTCTGCAATTGAAATGATGTTGTCCAAGATGTTGCTTCACAATTCATGGCAAATCTAGAAGGTGAAAGAAAGATCTGGAAACAGGACATGAAGAGACTTCCTGGATCAGCAGCTCCAGCTCCCGTCAGTCATGGGCAGATTTATCATGTGAGCACTTTAGAGCTAGTTGGCTGTAAAGCATGTTTCTCATTGCACTCTACAGGCAGGCTGTCCTCAGTCCCAGGCCTTGGAGGGTCAGACACCCGTGCAGCTCATAACGTGCTCCTGAGTGGGTTATTCCTATTTCATCACTTGCCATAATTGTACTCCAGTCTTTGATTTAATGCATTTGTTTGTTTGTTTTGTTTGTTTTTGTTTTTAGTGTAGTGATTTTCTTTGTTTGTTTCTTTATTTTGGTGGGGGTTTTTTTGTTTGCTTTTGTTTTTATTTTGCATTTTATTGGTCCTTTTTTTTTCCCCTCCTGGAAGTCCAGTTACCAGATCAGCTTGGCACAATCCTCTTCCAAGCACAAGCTATGGGGGAAGATGATACAGGAAAGCCTTATAAATATGATTGCCTGGCAAAAGATTTTGAGAATATGGAAACTATAAGTGAGATTGAAATGAAAGCAAGCTTTGAGATACCTTAGTTACTGAACAACTGGAAAACAATGGTATGGCCGGCTGAAGGTAATCCCCTTTTGATGAAACAATACCCTCTGCTTGCAGACTGGTCCAAGGATCAGAGCAGACCCTACTAGCTTAGCAGAGGTATTCAAAGAGTCGTTTTTAGGGTTTAAAATGTAACACAGCATGGTAATGTAATGATTCTTATAGGCTGTATGTAAATACTATGGGATTTGTGTCTTGTATTAGATTGGTCAGTGAGAATTAGAATATTCAACACAGAAGATTTATTGTATTGTAACGGGAACCATTCATTCATTCTCTCTTCATTCTCCCTATCCTTTCTTTACCACACTCTTGCATTCATTCTCTCTCTCTACCACTCTCTTTCTCTCTCTCTTTGGGGCCTTGCTCCAAGCTGCGGCTGGCAGCTCCAAGCAGGGCCCCTGCACCCACGCCTCTGCAATAAACCACAAGTTCCAAGACCTGGCTTCAGAGACCTCTCGTCTGTGCTTGTCCCGACCGTCCCAACCCCCTGCAGCTCCTACAACAGGCAGTCCACACTGAGCTGTGTTCAATTCAGTTTTCAGTTATTTGTTTCAAGCAGTGACTTACAGTTCTTAAAACTTCTGATACTGAGCCAGCAGAGCAGGTTATCCTTTCATAATATATTGCCTGGCATTTACCAGCTCCTTGATGTTTTCAGCTGCATTTTTAAACAAATATTTGAGGGGTGCAGAGGAGATGATTGTTTCCCCCCTCCCTTCCTTGAGACTGTACTGGTACATTTTGGTATGGAAACCGTCCTTGTCTCAGGGTGCCACTGATTTACTGCTGTAACATGACTGCTGTTAGAGACCCCATGGATCTTCCAAAATATTTGTGTGCTGTGTACTTTTCCTTACTGGATGCATACATTGGCATGGTTAGAGATTCAAACTCTCCTTTGAGCTATAGGCTGCAGTCACTGTTTGTAAAACTGTTGTTATTCCACTAGATGGTACCACAATCATTGCAGACACGGGAATCAGCATTTTTGTTCTGTTATTTGAGAATAGCTCATTCATCTCATAATTTTACCATTTTCTTTTAAGTCATACAGAGTAAGAGCTGTTGGGAAAACTGTGGAGGCTGTAGAACTAAATCCTGTGGAATCAGTTGTGTATGTAACAGATTGAGGATATTGGTATAGTTAGGGATGTCAGAGCTACAAAATGAAGCAAGGACTTCTCATTTTAGGCTGGGTAAGACTTGCATTCAGCCAAAAACAGCCAAGCTTAGATTGACCCAAATGTACTCCATTTTTTTGAACTTGGGCAGCTAGCTGATATTAAACCTCATAGATTTTTATCTTCTGAGGAAATATTGCCCAAAATCACCAAGCCAAAAAAAAAAAAAGTATAAAAAACATTCTTTGCAGCATAAATGCATAGAGGTGCATAAATGCACTCTAAGGTCCTGGGATTGTGCACATTTGATTTAATTGGTAATTTGCAGATACAGATTTATTCAGAAAACATATAAGAGCAGTCCTTTTCTGGGTAAAAAATGCCAAACAACCAAAGCAAAGCATCAAACATGTGCCGTACTCTTTAACTTGCTTGAGAGATAGATAGATAGATAGATAAGATAGATAGATAGATAGATAGATAGATAGATGAGATACATGAGCAAATATATTTGATTCTGGATTGGATAATTTTAGAGAGATGAAGTAGAACTTAAATCAGTAAAAGTAGTTTATGTCAACATTTCATTCAAATATAGCCTGTGCTCCCTACTTTGACTGCCTGTGATTATCTATATGTGTCAAAACAGTTCTGTGACTACTTATCCTTCAATCTGTCACTGGAATTCTGAAACACTATCAATGAACAACAAAATGTCTGAACAGATCCTCTATTTATGCATAAGACTAGTTAAAAAAAACAACCCACAAACTAACCAAAAATCACTTTTGGAAGCTAGCAATACTAACAAATGTTATGTAAATTATGTCCTTTCAGTCCACTGAGTTGATGTAACACATCTATAAGAAGTGTACCAGATTCCAAGACCTTGTATTGAGATACTTGCCAGGCTTTTTCTCACACCTTTTTACTTCAACTTACACCTTGTACCCTACCAACAATGGCATCTCTTCCTCACCTTGGCCAATCTGGCCATTTGTCACTGCCAAGGGAAAGGGAAGATACTTGCTCTGGGACATCTCAGGTCAAAGCTACATTAGCTGGCATTCAGTGGCTCCACAATCACCTTCAGGATGTTCTGTAGGCTTCTGTGTGTGCTCTGTGATGACTTTAATCACTCTATCCTTCTCCCCCTACCTCACTCTGCTCTTGTCTCATATTGGGACCTCTCTGACTATTAGAAAGTTTTCAGCTGACTTACATTTTTTAGTTAGTAGATCAAAGACTACTTACCATACCAGAACAGAGACAGTAGTAAAATGCAGTTAAGTCTTACTTAAATTAATTTATTTTGAAGAATGTTTTATTAGGTCTTACAATTTCTGAATGTATTTTTTAATCCACAGTTTTTTTTAAAAGTGCTGCAATTGATGAATGCATTTCTTCAGACTTGCATAGTCTTCTGCAGGGCACAGGCAAGCAGCAAACCTTAGACATGTGACTTCCTCTGTCAGTGCTTCACACTGAAACATGGCACTTAGTAACAGTACCTACAAGTGATGTACCTACAAATACAGGTACCTACAAGTACCTACAATTGATGGTAGACAAGGATTTAAAATAAGCTGGAATACTTCTGACAACACTACAATGGTTTTAGTAAAATAATCTTTCTAGGCTGTTAAGTAACTTCATCCTGCACCATAAATTCTACCTCATCTCTGTGTAAGAATGGCTTTCTACCGACAGTCAACCAAACCCAAATCCGAGATTTCTTTTCAAGCTTTTTAATGCAGCTATTGTGATTTTTTTTCCTCTAGTATGGACACATTTTCTGCACTCTAAGAAATGGCTGGATTCTTTATCCTCTACTATCTGGTCCCCTTTCCCCACTGCAAATGAACCTCTGCTGATAATTAGCTGTCTAGCCTTTGAAAATGAGTTTGAAAACTGGTTTTTCTGAAGAATTATTATTTTTTTCTACCTGAGAGATTTTTAGTGCTTTGGGATTCTTGCAGTTACAGAGTAGCAATTTAGCTAAACACTGTTGTTCAGCCACATAGAAATGAAGATAAAGAATAAAAATATCCTCTCATCTCAAAATTTCACAAGAAATATATATGAACATAATTTATTTGCCTACTTGTGATCTGGTAATAAAGCTGTGATAAAGTCTTTCATCATTGCACACAAATGGCATTTTACTTCTTTATTTATATAGTGTAGAAAATAAAGGATTTTGCATCAACAGTTAGGCATGGATGAAGAATTAAAGTGTTCATGAAGACCAGAAATACAGCTCCTTTTTTTGATTTAAAGCAGTTTTTTCAGTGACTGCTGAAGTTTATCAAATCAGAAACACCAGCGTCTCTTTGCATTAAACGTCTAATCGAAGGAATCTTTTCACAGTGATTTTTATTATGGCAGTTAGCTCTTTGTGTGCTCTTCAGAGAGACTAATGACATTCTAGTGTAATTAGGTGCTCAAATGAAAGTTTAAATCACTCAAATTTAATCAGACATGAAGTACTATGGCTGAGAGGTTTAGATTGTTCCATCATTAACTAATTTGTCTAATATGACACTAAATGTCCTGTGCTCAATTCCTTGATTGAGTTGAATGATGGTGGTGTAATTCACTGTATCACTCTATGTTTAATCAGCTTGACTTGTCTGAATGTCTTTGATATTTACAGATGTCATTGCTCTAGCATACTATTTGTCCTTGTGTTTTCCCAAAAGATATGGCTTGAGAGACATTCTAATGAGGCCCAGTGATTTATTTCTCAGTAGACCTTCAAATGGAGTCTGAGAATTAAATACTTTTCCCACCACTTCATTTTTTTTTCCATTGTGAATAAGGAAAAATATTTAAATTTAGTCAATTTTCCTCTTCAAGGTCAAGTCTCTTTAGTTTCATCATTTTCCGTCCAGAACTGACTCTTTTATTATCATGGCAAAGGGAATATTATTAGCTTATACATGCATAATCATAAGATATTCCTGTCAGGTTTCTTGTGGTGGATGTTTTTTTGTAATACAGGCCATTACCATTACAGTTAGTCAGTAGGAAGCTTTTATTTTAGGTGCCTTCACATTGCCCAAATTTAACTATGTTGACAGAAGCTTTTTCCATGTCTGGTCTCTGTTTTATTCTGGTCTTATTTTGACAGTTGGTGGAAAGCTTTCCACTTGTTCCTGCCCAGAACCCTCGTTTTGCTTGAGTGAAGGAAGAACCATTTACTTTTGTCTCCCTGGTCCTGTGTCAGTAAATTTATATCTGAAGGCTTTGACAAAACGGTTCTATAATACAAAATTGGATTGTGGGGCTAGAAGTAACATGAGGAAGATTTTAAATGAATGGCAGATGAACATGTTAGTCTGTAATTTCTTTTTGGAATCCTGTCTGGCTGTTCACACCCTGAATGACTCTCCTGGAAGTAATAGCTTGTTTTAGGTGACAGTGATTTGGTTTGAGCCATGCTTTCAACCTCACTTAACATGTATGTGGGAAAATACTTTTGTTGGACACCTAAAAATCCATAATTTACTTAACAATACAATGCTGGACATATGCACTTACAAAAAGTACGGGCTGCAAAGAAAAATGAGGGCTGAGAAATACTCTTGGTGGGCTTTATCCCAGCTTTTGAAGTGGTGGAATATGAGAATTGCCTCTTGCTTAGTGTGTGAAATGGGAGTTAATCAAGGCATGTTGAACCTGGGGCTTTGGATTCCTGGCTCTGCTGTGAGAACAGAAGTTCAGCAGGGAGGAAAGCAGAAGACAGCAACTGGAGGGTCACACTGAAGCCTCCATGTGGAATGGACCCTGGACCTCAGGGTCCATTCTCCTGCGGTTTTTCAGGCAGTCTCCTTGGGAATTTTTAATCCCCAACCTGTTGTACTTTAATTGACCAAAGAAAAGTGTTATATATGGTGTATTTTTTCTGCCATCCTCTGGAGACAAGGATTATTTATTAGTTTTGTTTTGGAACATTGTGTTATGCGTATTGCTTTGTCTTAGGGAATGCTGGTCAAAGATGCTTGCCCTTTGCTCTGGCTTTGAATTGGGCTGTACAGTAATTATTTATTTTATGGGAAAAGCTCAGTTCTCTGTGTCTGATTTTCGAAATGTCAGCCTACGCTTCCTATTTGAGGTAATTTGTTTTTAAGACAATAAGAATCAGGTGAAAATTCAAAGTCAAAAACATTTTCTTGAGGTGCAATTGAGAGTACTAGGCAAAATTTCCAGAATAATATGAAAAATAGTGTGATAAGCATTAATAATCCAACAACCCAGTGCTGTCTTTTCACCAGCCTTATGATTTAGCTTTTTAAAACAGTTTAAAATAATCTGGTTAATTTTTTTTTCTGTGAAATCCAATGAAGAAATTAATTTCAAGTCATTTCTGTGTCAATGAGTCTTAAGAGGGAGAAAATTATTTTTCAATGGTCATTTCAAGGGAGCAAACATTTCTAGGGAAACAAAGTTTGTAATTTATATCCTGTTAGACTTGTTGGTGCCAGTAGGAGAAAAGTCCAGGATCATATCATGGTCAGTGAGAGAAAGAAGTTCCTAGAGCTAATTAATGCAGTAATATTGAAATCTTACAGTAGTTTTAATGCATAAAATAGTAACAAAATTTTGAGTCATGTGTTTCATTCTGGACTGTATGTATTGGTAGTCAAAGCATGGAGAAAATATGCTTGGGTCTTATAGGTGTTTATGAACATGGCTTATATAGGGTTTGCAATATTTGTCTTTATTTTAACTGATAATTTGATTCTTTGAATGATTCTTTGCAATTTGTTGTGGTATTGCAGAGTCTGGGTTGGCCCTGAGGACTGCAGAGCCCCCAGGTGGCAAGCTGGGCTCCTACCTGAGTTTGTGGTGTCTTATCCTTTTATCCACTGTGCAGCTCTGACAGGAATCTGGTTGTGCCTTCATTTGTTCCAATCAGGCATTTGTAGATAGTGATGTAGCCACTCCTTTGTCCTGTCTCTTATCAAGGCTGAATAACTCCACTTCTTGTATTTTCTCTGTTTAGCCTTTGACTATCTTAGTCCTTTACTGGGCTGGTTTCTTTATATCCTTGTGTTGGCGATGATAGTACAACATAAAATCACTTCAATGACTTCCAGATCTTCCGGTTAACAGTAGATTTTTACCCTAATCAACATTCCGTGCGGTCATAATTTCTGTAGATATTTCTGTAATTTCTGTAATTTTCTGTAGACACCTACAAGCTTAATACAAAATGGAACAACATGACTAGGAGAGACTGACCACATCTGATTATTAGATAGCATAAAAAGCTACGTCACTTTTCCTCTTTCTGGGGAATGTTAAAGTTAAATGACTGAAATTATCCTTTCCTACTTAGGAAAGGATAATTTGAATATGTTTCTTTCCTATGGAGACGATTACAGTAGTTACTCTGCCGTTGAGTAAAAAGTGGATTATACCTATTACTTTTTCCACTAACAAGACAATATTTGCAAGAAACATAAGTCAGTGTATTATTGCACCCTGAGTAGATTGTTGATCTCAGGATTTGACATCACTGCTGCCTGAGCCTTTGGATTTAAATAAGGGTGGTTTTGTATCAAATGTTCAGGTAATTTAGGTTCTTTCCATGCTGAATGTCAACTGTGTGGTAAGTCTGAGGATTGAAGCTTTAGACACGAGTTCTAAAACTGAGGTTGAACATGCCTTTATGCACATGCACAAACTGGGTCTTCATTTCACAGCACAAGCATTCGCTGTTCACGAGAAGGGAGCCTGGAGGCCACAGATGAGCAGATTGCTCCGTATGCTCCATTATGGCAAACCTCAGTGTCTAATAGTGATCTATGTGATGGTGGCTGGCACAGCTATTTGTTTTGAAGGTGGTCATGACAGCAAAGCTATAAACACCAATAGATAGTGGTGTGTTTCTTTAATGTCTTATCCATGAAAAACTGGACAAGAAATGACTAGTACAGAACAGGTGTTAGGTGCATAGTTAAATGCCAAAAAGCTGTTAGTGCCATAACATTTTTTTTTTTTTTTTATCAAGAAACCTTAAGGAGAAGCTCTTTTCCAAAAACAAGCACAGAATTGACTTTGGATTCATGCATAAATATTAGCTCTGTGTTTGGAGTACCTGAATTGCATCAGAATCCTATTTTGCATTTATGAAAATGCAAATCTAAAGTTGTTACGGTTTTGCTCTGAGAACAAACAAGTCTAGTGTGAGCAAACACTTGCATGCCTGCATCTGTAGACAGCTCTGAAAAAGCTCAGATCTGTTTCACCTGGGAAGGTGCACATTCATATTCACAGTATAGATTAAGTTTTGCAAGCATTCTACAGATAAAATATGCTTTGTGGGAGAACAGTAGAATAGAAGTGAATAGAAATATTGGAGCTTTTTCTTGTACCATAATTTTATGTTTAGAACAGATTCTTAGTGTCAGTCTTCTTTGTGACCCATGCCATTGTTGCTCCTTCTGAAGATCAGGAAATTCTCCTTTACCAATGAGATCTCTAGATCCTGGACTAGCTGTAGCCAGTATTACTTGTACCAAGACAGGATCAAGTGACATGTTTTCCTTATTCATGCTCAAAACTGGCTCAAAAACTTCTCAGCAGTTAAAATCAATCAAAACAGTTGATCTGCTGGAGGGCAGGAAGTCTCTATGGAGGAATCTGGACAGGCAGGATTGATGAGCCAAGGCCTGTTGTGTGAGCTTCAGCAAGTCCAAGTGCCTGTTCCTGCATTTGAGTCACAGCTCCAGACAGCACTGCAGGCTTCAGGAAAAGTGGCTGGAAAGAGGCTCTGGGACCACAGGAAAGGACCTGGGCATGCTGCCTGACAGTGGCTGCGCCTGCAGCGTGTGGCCAGTGGCACCCCGAGTGCTCTGTCCAGCACTGCATTCAAGAATGGCATTGAGCATGTCCAGAGGAGACCAAGAGAGCTTGGGGAGGGGTCTGGAGCACAACTCTGATGAGGAGCAGCTGAGGAAGCTGGGGAGTTGGGAAGCTGGAGAAAATGATGCTCAAGGGGGACCTTATTGCTCTCTACAGCTCCCAGAATGGAGGGTATAGCGAGGTGAAGGTTGGTCCCTTCTCCCAGGTAACAAATGACAAAACAAAAGGAAATGGTCTCAAGTTGTACCAGTGGATGCTTAGGTTGGATATCAGGAAAGTTTCTTCACTGACATTTTTTCAGACATTGGAACAGGCTGCCCAGGGAAGTGATGGAGTCAGCATCCCTGGAACTGTTAAAAAATGGTGGATATGGCATGTAAAAACATACTTTGAAGGTGAACATAATGATAGCCTGATAATTTGTTTTGATGATCTTAGAGATCTTTTCCAGCCTTAAGGATTCTATGATTCTGTGAGTCTATGGATCCTATGCTTTTGCCATGGTGTATTTTTTTGAAGAGTCTGAGGAGCCTGGGCAAAAGGACTGCAGTCATTAGAGATTTGAAATGTACTGGGTGATCTCAGAGACCACAGAGAGGAATGATAGGGGTGTGGATTCTCTCTTTTTTCAGTGAATCTCTTGCTTCTGCTGCTTCACTGCCCCTCTCCCCATTCTCCCTATATTTGGCATTCACAGATACCTCATATCTACCTACATTCACCCCTTCTTTCTCCAGAAGGTTTTCCTGCTGTTTTTGTGGAACAGGAGAGAGGACTGGTCTGGGACACAGCTGGAGGGAAATCCTAGAGAACCAAACATTCTTATTCTACCTTTGCCTTGCAGAAGACAGCTGCTGTCTCTTCTGGGAGCTGAAAAATGCTGCAAGTTCTGCTGTCTGGCAAAGAGAGCAAGAACAGGGGCTGTGTATGTGGGCAGCCGGTCAGGCTGGACAGTCAAACACCCAGAGTTGTGTTGTACATTGCAGTTTGCTGTGCAAACAAGTCTCCAGATCTTTGTACCCTGATAATGAAACTGTGGTGGGATACTGGGGCAAAGCATCATACATACAACCAGATTGAAGTCATGATTGTCTTGGTTGACTGTCTTGGTCATGATTGTTTGGCAATATGATTTAGCCAGAGAAGTTGCCTTTTGAATAATGTTAATTTTAAAAACCATAGGCCAGTGTAAGAGAACCATAGGACTTCTCTTTAGGAAAATCCTCACCATTCCAGCAGAATTACAGAGGATTTGGGAAGATTCTTCTTAAACAAGAAAGTGGATTTGCCATATAAAATATATCATGTAAGAGGAAGAAATATTGAATAAAACAAATGAGAACTGGATTAAACTGAAGAAGAATCCATTATCAAAATGCTAAAAAGACTTTGCTTTTTTATTGCTAGCACAGAGTAACTCAATTTCTATAATATTAATTAGTTGAAAAGGGAAACCTTTCTTTTTCTAAGTAGCACCATGCATTGATTCTTGTACCATATCCCTTCTGTACAAAAACATGATAATTCAAGCAAAAAAGATACTGAAATGAAGAATGATGTTCATCTGGATGGATGACATGATGCAGACACAGATGTTTGTCAGAATAGGCAGGATTTTTCTGAGCACTATTTATTTATAGAAAATTGCAGCTTTACTTCACTAAAGGTGTATACGTACTTGAATTGATATTTGGTAGTAATTTGGTCATAACAACCACCCTGAAGTTTCAGCATTCCTGAAATATTTTTCTTCAATTTAGATTCTTGGTACTTGGCTATTAAGAAGGTTCACAACTGCTGACAAAGAAGAGACAAAAAGAAGAGGTTTCTCTAACCAACCTTGAACTCTAGAATGCTTGTGGTTAACATTGTCCTCAGTTTGGTGTCCAAGAGACCTCATTCAAATCTTCTGAGTCAGAGAAGGCTTGAAAATTATATAACCCACTGCTCAGAATGTGCTGTAACCCTTAGGCTATGTGGCATGAGCTGAATACAGCCAATATATCCTCCAGGGGCCTGCTCGAAACTGAAATTTCACGCAGAAAATCCTGAAGTGGGACTACTTGTTTCATATAGATTCTATCCAGTAAACCTTTTTTTCCCCCTCTCATAATTTCTGTTAGAAAAGAGTTTTAGACATAATAAAAACATTTTAGTAATGAAAGAAAATGAAAAAGCAATAAGTGGTTTACAAGGCTCATGATGCTTAATAGTGAAAGTGGGAGATATAATCAGATTTTGAACCAGTTTTAGTTCCAGTTGTCTCTGGTTTGGTTTACTAGAGAATGTTCCCTCACTAGAACTTGCTCTAATGCAGTCAGAGAGAATAAGTAGGACATTTCATATTAAAAAAAGTGTGCAGCAGTAAATTCATTGCACCTAGCAAAGAGTAAACATTTAGTCAGAAAACATTGCTTGATTCTAACTTTCTTTGATGAGCACTAACAGGCTTTGGTTTGGAGTTAGTAGTACAAAGTTAATTAAATGAAATGGTGACACATATTATTGTGTCTTTACTAGAAATCATAATGAATATATATTATTCCCCTGGGTAGCTTCAAGACCAAGGAAATAGACTCCTATCTCATCAGCAAATCTCACTGGGTATCACTTAAAAGAACAGAAAGATAGATATATACACACTATGGCACATGTGGCCGAAGAGTTCAGTAAATATGTGTGAAATCTGCTGGAAAGTTTCAAATAGAGTAGTTTGAGTCACTAGGTGGGGGAAAAAGTAAAAAAAAAAAAACAACTAAACAAAAAACCTCAAAAAGAACCTAAAACAGCAACAACAACAACAAAAATCAAAAACAATAAACCCCCTATGAAATGGTCATGGTTAAAAACCAGAGAAATCCTGATTAACAATACTAATAGGGGTGAACACGTTTACAGACTAATAAGAATTGAGAGAATATTTCAAATAGCTCTTATTTTTGAGTCCTATAAGAAGTCAAATTTTGCCTTCCTTTATAGTATTTGTTGATTTTAACTAGCATAAGAAAGAAGAGGTTTTGGCATATGTTTTGTACTGTAAGTAAAGCTAATGATTCCGGCTTTGAAACTCAGTTTGCAATGTCAGATTAATTTGGTATTCTCACACAGTTGCGTCCCACTGAAAAAAACCCCAGTACATTAAAAAAACATTGTCTTTAAAAAGAAGAGGAAATGAAAAACTGAACTTCACAGCAAGACCTCCAGAAACTCATGTGACCAACGCAGCCTTGTCTACTTTTATCACTAGATTTATAAATCAGTGCAAGCAGCTGTACAGCACAGAGATGTGTATCTGATTTTGCTCTAATACTTTTGGAGTGTCTAATGTCAAGGTGATCTGATTTGGGTATTGATGCTTGGAATTTATTTCTGCCTTTACTTTTGATTTTCTTTCTTCCCCCAGCTCTTTTAGTTGATGTTAACCAGGTGTGAATGATATCACTTGTTTAAACAGGTAAGTGGCCACTTCTACTGACACATCTGACTTGTTAAATGAATTAAATGTTCTTTTAGTGTGCAGGTTACAACTTATATTGCCTTGTTTTCTTCTTTTCTGCAGGGGTTTAGGCTTGCAAATCTGTGACTGAGCTATAGTTTGTATTAATTGTGAAGCTAATCTCTTGGCTTACTGATGTCATGGCAGAGACAAAACCAACTAAATCTTCATAATATTTCAGTTGCTCTTTCAAGACGGTGAACTATAGCACAATTCCAGTGCAATGTTTATTGAAGCCACCACTGAAGTGAAGCTGTTCACTAGCATGAAAGATTCAGGTATCAGACCAGTAACCACAGTGCAGAACCTTTTCTCCAGGTGGTGAAGTGCACCAACTGCATTTTGTTTCCAAAAACAATCTGAAAAGCACATTTGGGATAATAGTGCCTTTGGACAACCTTACACCCCTTAAATTTATCAAAACTGCCATTTAAAAATACTACTTACTCCATAGCCCAATCTTTTCTTTTTTTCAAACAGTAAACTGACATATTTTATTGAAAAGTATAGCTTGGTTCTCAATATTATTAAACTAGTTTATCTCTGGGTCTAGTGCCACATATGATTTGATTCACCAGAGTAGCAAATGGTTATTATTCCTATCCATCAGGAATACTGAGAAGATGCTTAGATGAGGAAGACCATATTGATGTTTCACTCTGTTCTTTGAGTCACAGTAAAGGAAGTGGTCACATCTGGGCGGGCTTTATTTGGACTGTGATGGGAACTCCGCCAGGTCACAAGATCTGTTTCTGTTAAAGATGCTGTGTTCATCTAATTCATTTCAGAGAAGTCTTTCATAATTAGCTGACTCATACATGAATATGATCCAATCCAGATGAAGGGAGGGGAAGAGAAATGGTGAAATATCTTGCAAAGCTACAACTCCCCTCTCTTATTTCTGTATTAACTCTTGAAAGCCCTTTATTCATTATGTCTCTGGAAATGAATGAAGAAGCTAACTTGAATATTTTATTTAACTTTCTATCATAATTTGTAAAGGACTGTAACTATTAATTGATTAATGTTACAGGAAATGTTTTGCAACTGCTTTAAGTGTTTTAAGTAATGAGATGGCATCAGAGTAGTAGATATTAGGAGCTTGAATGATTACTTTGTTTACTTTATGGCCAAGTAATACAAACTTGTGTGACATGTGATGTTGACCTGCATTTTATCTCAAGTTTTTTACTTTAATCAAAATTCACACAAACTAAAATTATTTGAATGAGCACACATCAAACTTCTAAAACTGATCTGATTCATAGGAATGTTCAGTGGGATGTCAAGTGAAAAATCTGGATTACTAGGTGTATTTTATCTTCTACATGGTGTGTTCTCACTAGTATACTGGTGACCTGGGTGGCTCATCTGGTATTTATGTTTTCAAAGATATAGCATCAGTGTAGAAATATGGAATTCAGTAATGCTTGCAGGATTTAAAAAAAAATTATATATATATATATATATATATATGAATGAATGATTTATTCTCCCCAAATCTGGTAGAAGCATAAGGTACTAAGGTATATCCATGGAGCACAATTGATTCACACTTCCTCACAGGTCTATCCCGATTTGGAAGATCCCATTTCTCATAGAGACAAGCAATGCCTCAGGCTTGTATGAGCAGAGGTTGTCTGTTGGATCCAGGACTGGGGGCTCCTGGAAGAATGGAGAAATGTGTCATACACAGTAATAAGAAACTTCAATAACCACTGTTTTTTAGTTGTGGCTCTCATGACACCTGAATAATATGATTCTTTTTTAGATTTCTGATACAACAGTTCTGATGCTGAGCATAACTTAATCAATTATGCTTCATGCCATACTTGTGATGCTAGTAGCTAAGAAGAATATAGTGCCCCTCTTAGTTTAAAGGCATTTTGCTTTCTAGAAAGGCAATGAATAATAGAGATATCTAAGTAGATGAAATACTGCTAGGAAGGAAACTGAGGGAAGCAGCAGTGTTTAGGTAGAAAAGAACAAGAGAAACTTTTAAATGTTTTTATTGTTAACATATTTGTAAACATTATTGTTGGGGCAACTGCACTCTACCTGATTTGTGACTTTTAGGAGAAAAGGAATTAGCCTGCCTTGGGCCAAATGACTACCACATATTTGGTTGCTCTTGGCTAAAAAAGAGGCTGATGACTTGAGAAGGTGGAACTATGTGGAATCTATCCCACAACAGTCTTACCTTCAATATTGATGATATTTCTAAGGCTTCTGTTCCTTGGGCAGATTCAGTGGTGACAGTGAAGAAAAGGAGGTGGGTTGAGTAACAGTCATTGCAACAAAAAAGAAAAAGCATAACATGAAGTCCTCTATATCACAAGAACTGTGAAAGAAACTCAGAAAAGTAATTCCTAGAAGCTTAAATCTGAAAGGTATGAACTTTTTCAGGGATCATGTCATTTTTGTACATCTAAGATTAGCAGATGGCATCCAGCAATTTTCTGCCTTCTATACTACCTAAAGATTAAGTGCCACTCTTCCAAACACAGAGAAGAGAGAAACTCCTCTTTTAGCTGTTTCTCATTCTATTTGTACCTTCTGTGTTACTTAATTTTATGGGAACTAAGGCAAAAGGCTTTGGTGCTTTTAATAACTCATTGAAAATTTTTCTCACAAAGCCTTTTCTAACTCACGTATTGATCTACTGTGGTACCTGTGTAAGAGAAAGATACATTTTACAATACAATTTACAAGATGCTTCTAAGCTGAAGTATCCTGCTGTAAAGTATTGCAAAGCCTTGTGTCAGAATAAAAACAGTTTGAAGTTCCCTAGAATACTCTTCCTTAGGCAACAGTCTGTGAATGACTGTCAAACCTATATGCTTTCCAAGTAAACAGAGGAGCAGGACAGATGTCAAACAGATATGGAACTCCCATCCCAGAAGTTCCCAAAGCAAGTGTTCCCATTGTTTGGGTCATAATAATTGGTACATGCATCCCTTTTTTTCCCCTTAAAAGTTCGTATTAAAGAAGGCTTGTGCTTACAGATTGTCCAAGGACAGACGACATTCTCAGAGAAGAGACAACAAATGTCATACAATCAGGCATTGTTTAAAACAGCTGCTCTCATTTAGGCTTTGGAGCATCTATTTTACACACTTTTCAATGTAATTGTTTCCCCTACTCAGACACAAGTAACATTTCTGACTTTTGCCTATACTAGTTACAGAAGAATTCAGCTTGGTGCTAATGTAGTAAACCAGAAGACTGTTAGAGTTCTTGAGTCTAAAACCTTGCCATCTTGGTTCATAAAAGACTATTTTTGGATTTTCAGGTTCCTGACTCATGAAAATTAATCTCTTTCTCAAACGGTTCCATATTATTAGGGACATGAGAACCATACTGGACAAGAAAGTGAGTTTTGTATAACTACATGTGGTCAGCTAGTGAGATTTTAAGAAAACTGTCAATTAGAACAGTATTTTAACAGAATGACAAAATTATTGAAGTATAAGACGTCTTTGAGAGACTGTCTTGTCCAACCTCCTCTTGCTCAAAGCAGGGTCAACTAGATCACATTTCTCAGGTCTGTGTCCTGTCAGGTTTTTAATATCTCCAAGGATACTGTAAGTATCCAAAAAGGAATGTTTCAGTGTTGGAGCCAATGCTTTGTTCTGTGGGACTTATACAAGGCAGTCTGTATTTGGTACCTCACCTCTGTCAGAGAAGACCAAGACTGTACTTTTTACTTTAGCACTGCTTCCTCCTGCTAAGACATGACATCACATCATTCCTGTTGCTTATTTTTCTCTGAAGGCAACCAGTTTAAAACTGATCTTTAATGTCAGTTTAACACTCAAAAATGATGAATGGCTACCACGTCATGGCCTGCTTTTTTCTAGAGGTTGAAAATATGAGTGATTCCAGATTTATACTTAGTGTGAAAGAAACTCTGTAAAACAGAGAAAAATTATTGCCCGGGAATATATCTTCTGAAGGGCTGGTGAGGACATCCTTTCTAATTACTGGTAAGCAGAATGCCTTATGACCACTAAATTTCTGAATGTGGAGTTGTTCTGATATTGATTCAGGCTGTTCCCCTGAAGCACTTTCAATACCTGACCTGCTATTATTGTGTCTTGTCTTTTTTTATGCTTTTAATTTTACAGTGAGGTTCTATTACATGTGCTGGAGAGTTGCAGGTGTTTTTGAAGATACTTGAGGAGAAATAGAGCTATGCAGTAAATATTTCATAAAAAGGTACAAGGTACTTTATGTTTCTAACAACTTTCTCTCATCCTAGACAGACATTATGCCATAAAATACCATAAAAACTCAAAGAAGTACTTCCACTCAAATACTTTCCCCAAAATACAGTTCATGCATGTCAACCAGGTAAGTTTCTATAATTTTTTTCAGCCAGTATTTCAAGTAAGACTGAGTGTATCTATTTGGGCTTTTTATCCCATGCTGCCATGACTGTCCTTAATGGGAGCTGAATAGTCCTGTGGTCCTATAAGCCTCCTGAGATTTGGTTTCTTTGTGTGGAATTTGCTGCCTCTCACCCCTACCCCTCCTACATAAGAAAGAGGGATATGGGCCAACTGTGTAATCCATCGTACATCCCCTTTTTTCCTGCCTTATCTGTGGTAAACTGGCACATCACTGTCATTTTGCTGAATAACCCCCCCAAAATCTGTGGGAATTGTGTTCACAGATCAAGTGAATTGGGCTTCTGCACATCAACATAGTTCATAGCTTTTCCTTGCAGGCAAAGTAGCCAGAAACTTGCATTTTAGATGAGAGAGTTTTTGACTAAAAGAGGTGGGAGACTGAATGGGATGCTGGTATGTGATATGGCCAGTGCCAACATTCTATGAATTCAGTTTGTGAGATTTAAAATGATTCGTAAGCATCCATGGCTGGTGTGGACTCACAGGGATACTGTGGTTGCTGTAAGCAGGTCAACAACTCCCAGGTTCATTTAATTTGCTAGTTCTTCTGGCAAATTAAACAAAGAATTTGCCAGAAGAACTAGCAAATAATAAACAAAGGTAAAAAACAAAGAATTTTGAAAAATATTCTTAGAGAGGCAGTATTCAGAATTATATGTCTAAAGATTTCTCTTTGCTTTTAGAAATTACACTGTATAAAGATTACTAAATTAACTTTATGAATTAAAAATCTCAGATTAAATATTTTTTAACAGCTTTGACATGATAATCCAAATACACCAATAGCATGGAGGAAAGAGTTCTATTGCATTTGATTAAATTGTATTTTCTTACAGATTTTGCTCAGTTTCTATATCACTAATAAATATATTTAACTACTGGGTAGAAAAAAGAGGCAATGTTAGGGAGCATGTGAACAACAGTTTATTTTACTTGCATTTATTTTCCTCTGCCTACAATATCAATATCTTCTAAGAGGCAAAAGCAGTATTTCTCTTACAGTCAAAATCCAGATTTTCATGGGACAATGTGTGCTCCACAACACCATATACTGTGTTGGAATATTTATAACACTGGCCTAAAATGGTTTGCATCCGTGTTTTTCACTATGCTGCTTGTGGGCTGTAGCCAAATTTCATATTGGACCACTATTTCTGGTCCCTGCTTGCTCCTGAAGTCTTCATGGGAATTGTGTGGGAAAAAGCAGACTGGCACAGGTGTGAGTCATGGTCTTTGAGCACATGCAGTAGTGCAAAGACTGAGAGGATCAAACAGCATAGTGACCTCAAATTTCTGAGATTCCAGGAGGAACTGGAGTCTAAACTGCAGCACCAGTGAGACTTCACAGAGGGAATCTCTTACACAGAAATGGAGCCCCTCAGTCTTCACAGACATTCAGCACTTGCTGAGAGAGGAGCAGCAGTGGCTTTCTGTCCCTCCTGCAGGAATATGGTGACATGTTTTGAGAATGCAGCGCTGCAAAAGTAACAGTACTGCAACATGGATTTCCAGACATGTGCTCGTGAAAAACCTCTCTTTTCTTGGTAAACCTTGAAAAGGCTTTCTTGGAATAACTACTATTTTACTTTTGCCATAAGAATCTTGTCTGGACTAGCCGGTGCTGCTCTATTAGATAGTTCTCCTCCAGCTGCAGTCTCTTTCTATTTGTGTGTCTTTGATACAATCCTTTTGCTTTTTTCTCCCAGGCCTCATGTTTATGTTGTTGATCTACCTTGTTTCCAAGAGTGTCTTAGTTGTTCTGTCAGTGCTTATAAAAAAGTGCAGAAATCTGAAATGTAGCTAGTTATGCAAGGAAGTAGAGGTGGAGTATTCATCCGTTCTGGGCTGAGCACTGAGAGCACCTCAGATTCAGCGCACAGAAAGAGAGGGGTGTCATACCTATTTACCTATATGACCTGTAATAAATGAATTTACCTCCTTCTGGGGGAGAAGTGGCTAAGGATACTTAATCAGAAGAGGTTTCATCACCTCTCACATATGGCTCCAGAACATTAGATTAGGTCTGAGACAACAGTGAAACATAGATTTATGAACATACAAAAGAAAAAGAAATTATACAACAAATTATACACTTTTAAACTCATTATAGAGGCAAAAGGATTGAATATAATTTTTGTTATGTTTTTTGTTATGTACCAACATACCAGTTGGTACACATTTAAATATATATTATTTTCATTAATTTTGAGTTGAATAAAACACTGTCAAATAGATTTTAATAAGATTTAATTTTACTGAAACAAACAGGCAAACAAAACCAAGAAAGAACCCACACAAAACCTCTAGCACCCCTTCCCTCCAATTTATTACCATTTTAAGTCTGTTGTTCATATCCTTATTTATAATCTTCAGAGATATATTGCTTTTCCGTCATTTTTTACCTCGATAGCCAGTCAGCGTTTGGCAGCAGATGTTTGCTTTTTTTTTTCTGAGTCAGACTTCAAAAGTTTCCACATGAAACTAAAGTATAAATTTTCTAGTAGTTGCGTGATGAGGTGAAACCAGAGTTTGGGGGTGGTAGTCATAAACAGCTGGAATAAACAGCTAGTTCCTACTGAACATGTGTTAGTCCTTCTTGGTTTACAAGATGTTTTTTCAGCCTTCTTGTGCTCAGGAGAAGAGAAAATGCAATGACAGCCGTACAGTGTTGCTGCCTGCCATGCTCTGTGGAAGTTGCTCTGCTGCCATGGCTGCACAGCACTTGCAGCACTGTTTTTCTACAGCTTGTGTGACAAAGGAATGTGCTAGAATGTGGCTGTAAAGATGCTGTCCCTTGAGGGAGACAGCGTGCTTGCACATGCCACCTCCCTGCTTCCAGCAGGCTTGTTGGCTACCCGTTCATTGACCTCAAGTTTAAGCTCTTTGGTTTGTGTTCAAGGCTTTGTCTCTACAATCTGGTTTACATCCTGGGTGAGATCACTAGAGGAGGATGCGAACTGTTATGCTTCCCTTGACTGTAATGTGATTGTATATTTTTTCAGTGACTAAAGAACTGGCCTGTTATCTTCTTTTGTTCCCAAACCATTCTGTATTGCCTATGAACTCAACCATGGTGTTCTCACTGACTTTTCTATTTTCTTTGTATGTTTCATGCTGTGTATTCTTCATGGTGCTGTAATGCATTGCAACCATAACACACTATCTCACCTCCAAGTGTATCACCTCTGAAAGGGCAGTTTGTGTTCCAAACCCTGCTGTGGTACTGATGGAATGCTTGCTGCACCACTGCCCTTCCTGCACAAGTCATTGAGATGTTGTACCCAGAGCAGCAGAAATCAGTCCACAGAGAGCCCTGGTTTTCAGCTGATTTCCATTCTACTTTGTGCCATTCCCCCATTATTATCTCCTAATTTTTTATCATTGGAGGAGTCATCCTTAATTTTTTTTCAGACATTTTAGCAGCAAATATATATATGTATGGGAAAACATCAGAAGTATGCCATTCAACACCCATGGCTGCAGACCAATCTGCTTTTAATACATCCTAGGGTCAGGCTGAGAAAGAAAAAAGTTTTGATTCTGCTAAAGACAGCTTGTCATTCTCCACGGGTGAGAGGGAAAAACATTCTTCTCAAATTTGTGGTCCAACTGCCAGACCTTTCAGATGATACAATTGTTTTCCATAAAAGGCTTGACTGATTGAAGTCAGTGGTTTATACTAGTCCTGCTGATCCATGCCTCGAGATTATTGCTACACAAAGAAAGCAGATTTGGGAGAAAAGTAGCCAGTGCTGAAGAGATGATATCCCCTCATCAGTAACTCTGGAAATGATGCAGTCATTAAAGAACAATGGCAGAAGAATAGCTTACCATGTACTGGTAAGAAAATCCTGTAAATGTTTGTCCAGAGAGTGGTGCTCTGATCTCAGCTAACAAAGTGTGTTCTTGTTTGTTCAACCCTGCTGCCTTGGGGCTCAGGCAAATTCCTGTCTTAATCTTCAGCCTCACCTGGAGACACACCCCAATATGTGGAGATTTGCAGGCAAGGAGTGGAATTTACTCATGAGAAAACAACTTGAAACATCCTGTTTTAAAGTGAATGCAAAAGGGGCCAAGAAGAATGGAATCACAGCTAAGAATCAGATTACTGAAAATATGTTGCAAAGATAATCTTACTGGCTTACTAAGAGTGAGAGTATAGTTTTGAATGAGCACCGAGTTACTCCTGCTTTTGCTGAATATTATTTTGAGAGGCTTGACAAGTGTATACTGTTATATATAAAATTGCCTTAATTCAGCCATCTAAAATGGAAATCAAAAAATTGTGCAATTCAGAGATCTGTGTAGTCCTGCTAAAAGAAATGCGCTAGTTTAAAGGTAAAAATTTAAATACTTAATCAGAAGATTACTTGACTTTTGTCTATAAAGAATTGTGTGTGAATTGTCTGTGAACTCAGAACCTTTAAATACTTTTGTTTATGTTATATTCTTCCTGACATGCTTTTTTTTAATTTGCAGCTGCTGCTGCCTCAGGTTTGGTAGTGAGCTCTTTAGGAAAGGCCAATTTCTTTGCTTCCTTCTTCAAGCAGGGTTCTTGGCAAATTTATGGTGTTACCAAAGTATTAAAAAATTCTTGAAATAACTACATTAAACTTCATGAGTAATTTGATAGCACTTTTTCTCAAGTAACAGAATAATGGTCAGAATCCCATATGTGTTCTTTAAAATGAAAAGGCCTAGTTTTCAAGGGCAGTGAGAATAAGAGCTCTTTTCCTGCCTTGAAACAGTCTTGGAAAGAAGGTTTTGTTCAGGGCTTAATATGTGAAAAGAGTCTAATCTCTACTTCAAAATTAGCTGTTGTTAATCATGGGGTTGTAACTCTCGAGTACTGTACCTGCTAAAGTTTGCTGGACTCAGGTATGTGCCAGTGACAAGGTGCTGTGTACTGGTTTTCTGCTTAGAAGCTGCTATTTCCCAAGACCTATTTTGAATTTTGACTCAGGTTTTATTTGAGACAGTGGGAGTGTGTATATTATGGTAGGAGCTGTGCTTTTCTTTTTTGATCCTAACTTCTGCTTGAAGGCAGGAGACCTGTTCCATGAAAGAGGCAGAGGTATTTAATTGAGCTGTGATACTTGGATATGAGAGAGTACTGGGAATCATATGGCTCTGGTATTTGATCTTTTTTAGAAGAAATACCCATGACAACTGTATTTGTTTCCTGTTCCCAACATTCTGCCTGATTCCTCAGCTGGTTAAGCCTACTGCATTACATGACAATGTTGGAACATGGGTTTAAGGTCTAAAATAATTGATTAACTGACTCATAACACTAATTGTTTTAGGTCTGAAGTAATGTTCTGTTGTGCCATAATGACAATGACTCAACAGAGTTTGTCCATGGAGAGGATAAACTTTTACCCTTAAGAAAGTTTTCCATAATTACCTATTATTTTTAATTTAAGTTCAATGATATAAAAGACATGGAATTTAACTGAGTGCTAGTGTTTATGGTTTTCTTCTTATCCATCTATCTAAAGGGCAAAAAGAGAAAATCAATACACCAGAAATGCTGGCCCTAATCCTAGGAGCACCTTACATTTCCATACTGGGAAATCACATTAAACCACTCAGATTGCCAGTTTCCTTAGTGTCCTAATCAAATCAACAGCAAAATATTATTACCTTATGTTTAATAGGTAGCCGAATCCAACCCTCATTCTGTCATCTTTCAGTGAACCAGGGATCTTAACTATAAACTATCTGTTTTGTCAAATGGGAAGGAGAAAAAGCAACTTTAGGTTAGAGAAAAACTGGAAAGTAGCATTTATTTTACCCATAATTACTTTTATTACTGGGGGGTTTTGGATGTGTCAGCTGATATTTAGCACTTGATTTCTAAGAAGGACAGCAGCTCCTGCAAATCTTTGCTTCCAGAGTTCAATCCAAGGCCTTGGTTTGTTCCCCCTGGCTCATGGTAGTGACATAGCACCCTGTATCTGACAGGAGGTGGACAGGTAAAACCTTGTTTTTCCTAAAACTCTTGGCCTGGACTCAGACTAAACCTACAGGCCATTCTCCTAGCTTCTTTGCAAATCTTATAATCTGTAAGAGTCTTTTCACTGAAACTTAATTTTAGGCTTCCTTCTGCCTTCTAACTAGTACGGTACTCTTACTACTGGTTGCTGGCATGAGTTCTTTCCTGCCCCCAAAGGATAGGACCAGGACTAGGTCTTTACACTGCAGTAAAGGAACTCTTTGCACTAACCTAATTGTTCTGGTGGAAGAGGCTATTAAAAACCTGGAGAAATCCAGATGGACATCCCCAGAGGATTTTGTTTTCCAAACGTTCCTTCCACAACTTGTACTAGAAAATTCTTCATTATGCAGGCCAGCCTTTAAAAATTTAAAAATTAAAATAAAATTAAAAATGCTGTGTAATTTCTCTTACAGCTTTCCTGAGTTCTTGATGAGAAAATCAGTTTTCCCACCTACTTTTCTTTTTACTTGCTGATAAATGTGTGTTGTGTAGCATCAGCTTTATCACCATACTGCTCTCCAGTGGTCTCCTCACCTTGGTTAGCATTAGGTGCTCCTGACACCGGCTGATGTTTCCCTGTGGCTCCCAGCTAAACTTTTCTCACCTGTAGCTTTGTCAGAATAAAACACCTGTGGACTATGCACATTAAAGGTGAAGTCTGCTTGTGGCATTAACAGATAAGCTCCCCTTTTATTCAACTTTTCTCTGCCTCTGACATCCTTTGGGGCACAGCATCTCTCTAGCTGTTGTTGAGACTGTTCAAGCACCAGGAATAGTATTTTTCCTCAGCACAGAAGACAGCAGGCTGAGCTCCTAAATGACTGTAACTGCCTCCAAGATGCAGCTGCCAATACTCAGGATTCTGTTGGTAGCTTTTGTGATAAATAAGTTAATTGTATTGAAAAAACAGCATTGTGAAGATACACCTGTGATGCCATGAGAAAGAATTGAAGGAGCACAAAAAGTCTGCAGCAAGTACAGCTTAGCAGAAAGAGCAGGACTAGCAATAGCAGGGCACAAACAGCCTTGACATGCACTGGAAGGGAACAGCTGTACTTAGTTTGGTTTCTGATGTAGACACAACTCTGGCATGAAAATGTTGGGCCATAACTATAGTCTGTGTAGTATTAACTAAAGATTGTCATAGAGTATTGTGGTATAAAGTCTGTTTTGCCTAAGAAGAAGTTTTCTAGTATTGGGATTTATTTCTCATAATTTTATCTCCAGCTAACATTAATTTCATGCACCTGTCTGCCCATGTTATCTTTCAGACAGAGATACCAACAGGAATTTGTTTTGTCACAAAGTACATTGTTTTACTTGAACACAACAATTAATATGGGAACTTGGAAATTCCTATTTTGATTATTTTTCTATAATATCTCTAGCTCATATTTCAGTTATTTTGTACATTTTGTTGATGTTATAGCATCAATCTTACACTCTGTTGTACAGCATTTAAAGTAGGTTCATTGAAGAAAGCAGGAAAAGGTAAACTTCCTTTCATTTTAGCTGCTGCAGTTTCCCACAGGGTGCACTTGATTCAGAATGCCTGCTTTGGCATTGTTGGATAATTTCCTTTCACATTTAACCCACAACCCCCAACAAGTGTATTTCATGGGGATTAGAGGACATTTTTCATAGAGTATATAGGATGGTACTGGAGGTATTCCACAGTTAGCAGAGAAGCTCAAAGCAGCAGCCTTCTTCAGAAGTTTTAGCAACTGTGTTGTAATGGCTCACCTGTCCCTAATCTTTACTTTTTTGCTATATGTACACAATTTCCAGACCATGTGATGCAAATGACTGTGCCCTGTTTTTCCATCTAGCCCATTTGCAAAAGAATTGTGGATATCATCCTTAAGCTAACATGGAACAATCCAGGAGTAAGAACAAAACACATTTTTTTCAGATAATTTGTTGGGAGTCTCTTGTCTTTTTATTTTCCTTTGCACTAAACAGGAAGTATAACTAGTTACTTTTCATAGTACACCTTAGAGTTTATAGAGTGCTTTGTGCTTTATAACTAGAATGGGCTCTTGCTTCTAGCAACTTATCTTAAGTCAGGCAGATATGATGGGGCGATTAAAAAAAAAAAAAAAAGGCCAGGACAACATGGACCTGAACAGACAATCTTGCAGAGACATGCTTAGCACAGTCTTCCCAGGATTGCTACACATGCTGCACTTCTGATTACTCAGTGTTCCGTCCTGTTTTTGTCCAAAAAAAACATTGTGATTTGGTGCCAGCTGTGGTTCTGTGGTTCTGGGATGTGCACAGCACAGAGAAAGCCAACTGAATTTAGACAGGCTATGAAAGATCACAGAGATGATGAAAAATTTGGTTTGCTACAAATCCATTTTCCCCATTTAGTATATATTTAATATGCTGGCCAGGCCTGTTCCCCTTCATTATCTCTTTTATTAAGTATTACCACTTTTCCGAAACAGATTAAAATACAGATGTAAAAAAGTTCAAAACCACTGAAGAGCTGCTTCACCAGAAGCATCTCCTTAAAGATAATAACTCTAAATTAACAGTAATGAATGCTATACACATTTAGCATTCAAACTGTCTGACTTGGCTGCTTATGCCCTTTGCATCTTTTAAAAGTGGGAATTTTTAGCACACCCACCACATTTATGAATTCTACTTCTGGTAGAATTATGTAAGAATTCAATTTCAGAAACCAAGATACCATAAGAGTGATATCATGTCAATAGGAAGAAAGACATTCAGTGAAAGCTGCTGCTTAATAGTAATAATAATAGCAACAACAACAAAAATATTTTAAATAATTTAAATTTCTTTAATAAGGTATTAAATAACTTAAAACAAGTTTGATATATGTAAGTATTGGAAACCTGGAATGCATAGTCAGAATTCTAATTTTAAACATATCTAAGCTGGAATTTCCCTTCCTCTGGACTGTAATGTGAAAAATTAAGAGCAAGTGTGATGAGTTTCTACTGCAGTGAGTTCTGGAACACATAATCCAAAAACCACATACAGCTAGAGCTCTTCACCAAAAGTGGTAAGAAGTGCATTTAGAGTAATGATTTTCCCCCCAAAGGTGAAAGATGTGAAATAATCACATTCTCTTTATGGTGTGCATGGTGCATAACATTTAGTTCAAGTGCTGAGGGAATTAATAATTATTCTTTGGCCCCTTTCTAGTGCTTGAAATTAAATTTTTTTGGTTTTTGCCAGTGTGCAAGTATGGCCAGGCTCTTGGGAATTTTAAATATTTAGCTCATCTAGAAACATCATTCTGATATAACTTGCAGTTGTATAAAATCCTAATTATTGTAGTTATACTTGAGAAAAATGCGCTTTTGTCTTTATAGTCTATTATCTACTTTGTATGATTGTCTAAAATACATCAGAAAAATGATGAAGAGAAATATGCCAGCTGTCCAAGGAGTGGTACTGTGCAGGAGTGAAAAAAAGTCAGTTTGGGTCAAACGCCTGGCAGCTGTAGAGAGATCCCTGATCTATATGGTGTACTATTTAGTACTGAGAATTTTGTTTCTAAGGGGAGATATCTCATCCATTCTGCTTTAGAAATCCTGTGAAATGGAAAGAAGCAATAAGTTGAATAAGCTGAAAAATATTCATGAAAATAAAATAAGACAAGTAGTAAAAGCAACAGCAAAGTAGCCTGACCTAATTCATAATTGTCTGCTTTTCAATGGATTAAAAGCCTTCAAAGTTCTGGGTTTATTTTTCAAATTTCTAAAGCAGTCAACCTGACTTCTGTGTTTTATTTTACCACTAAATGGATGTAAGTTAATTTGGAAGTCTCAGGAAAGTTCTGTGGCCCAGTTCTGCTTTTGTGAAGGCAGGGGTGTCATGAGCACAACACAAAGTCAGTTTGGAGAATTCCAGAAAGCGCAGTTTCAACCTGGTAGTGCCTTGCTCTTAAGCTTTTAAACTTCCTTTTATTCAGCATTTGCTGTCATGTCTATGCACCCAGGAGTGCAGTGGTAGTAACATTATCCTTTGTGGGTGTTCCTGGAACAAGCAAGTGTCCTGCCTACTGATCAGAGCTGGTACTCTTACTGTGCCTCTTGTGTGCATGCCTCATGCTATTTATGACCCTTGTGTTTAAATTTGCAGAGGACTGAAGCAAACCCATGAAAACTCAGCACTGCTGTGGACAGATAAATTTGTTTGGACATGGTTTTACATACATCTCAATAAAATTTGCATTAGAAAAGATATTCTCTCACCTCAATTCTTATAGCAGGTTTTTGTATTATTAAAGTACAAGAGATGGGCCATGTTTTTAAAGTTGGTTGTATGTGGAGATAAATTCATAAGCAGTGTGATTAAGCTTCTAGAGTAATGACTGGTTAAAATATTACAGATGTAATACAAACAGTAATCCCACTCATGAGGACACTTAGTGGTTTTATTTGTCTTCCCAAGGGAAAAGGAAGATTCTCAAGAGTGGTCTGGAGCATGGAAAGCTGCCAAGTGTGCAATGTCTGATGAAAGATCTTTAAATTCTACAGGAGATTATAAATGAGAATAAAATGATACACTGTGAAACTGCCTTATTCCACCAGTGCCAAAGATCTGCAACCTCGTCCAGGCCAGTTAGTGGCATACAGCAAGCAAAGCATTTCTGGACAGCTTTTCTGTGGATCTTCAACAGGAAATGATGTGGCTGGGAGTGCACAACTGGGCAAGGCACTCGTGAAAGCCGTATTTCAGGTAAGGGACATGTGGGGCACAGTAAATCAGCTTGGGTGAGAGATACCAGCTAAAAGAAAGTAAATCCTTGTGAATCTGGGTGTATTTAAATACCCATAGAGGTATTTCATATTGAACCATATCTAATTTATTGAATTGTCCTAAGAGAGAGTGGAGTGTTAGACGAGCTTGAAAATAGTGTTAGAAGAGTGGTTAAACTTCTTTGACTACTTCTTCCCTCATGACCTCACACATTTTTCTATTTTTGTCAAATGAATAACCTACCTCAAGATATGAGCAATTTAATGACAAAACCCATGCAGTTGATAACAGGTCAGGATTTTAGTCCTGGAATGTTTTCTATGCTAACAGTATTTACCCTTCCAGGAAAATAAGACCTCAAAAAGAACCTTATAGAAATCTTGAAAAATCTCACCTGTATTTCCTTCTCTCTTTCTTGTGTGTTAACCCACTGACTGAGTTCAGCAGAACTTGTTGCTTTCAGCAGATTGTATTATTGTCATAAATGCAGCTTTGAACTCACCAGGTTCTTGAATGTGTCTGAGTATTTTCTTCTGTTCAGACACCAGTGCTGGGTTTCCTAAACAGAAATGCAAGACTGGCCTGCTAGCTTTGTTCTGTAGCAGGAAGAATACAAGAAGTGATAATATTCCATCTGTGCTTCCCAAAATGTCCACCCAGAATGCTATTACTGTGGTCTGAGTACCAAAAGGTACAAAAAGTTGGTGAGAAATGCATAGAATGAGAAGATAATTCTGTGACAGAAGAGAAATCTGATATTTCATGTAATGGAAAAGTCACACTGACCTCCTAGAGCTTTATTTCAAATGGGTTTCTTTTGAAGAATATTTAGATGTTGACAGAGACTTTTTTGGCTATAATAATTATCTGAAAGGGTACATGTCTATAGCTGAGAATCACCAGGTACCACATCCTTATCAAATGAAAACACTGATGGTATGGTACACAGGAAAGACTCCCCATAATTGCTATCCTAAAGTATAAGGGATAAAGCATGTTGATGAGACTTATTTAGCATAACCTATTTCAACTTTTCAAGCATCAGCATTGATATTTTTTTTGATAAGTAGCAAAGAGATAAATTTAGCAAAAGGTTATCAACTGAAAGAGCCAAATGATTCTTTATTGAAGCAGATTAAGCAGTAAAAACATTTGGGGAACACTTGTAGAAGCCCAGAAGATTAGCGGGTAAGGTATATACATTATATGTCGCTGTTAGCCAGATGGCTCTGGACCCAACCAAGGATGGTTGTTAAGGACACACTGTGAAAAAGAACAGGAATGAGGAGAAGAGACCATGCAGGTCTCATTCTGCAGAAGATAGGGCAGCATTTTTTGGGACAAATGTCCTTGTCCTGTCTCCTGGAGATACGCAGCACAACCCAGCACAGCAGGAAGTGGACTGGACTGTAGTGGGTATCAAGTGGATATGGACTGTAGTGGGAATCAAGTAGATATGGACTGTAGTGGGAATCAAGTGGATATGGACTGCAATGGGTATCAAGACCACCCAAGTCCCCCAAAGCCTCCAATCCATTTCCAGAAAGGTCTGAAAGAATGAGCAGCACATGAGAATTGATTTGCATAGAGAGAAATTTATCTCCAAGGTGGGAAAAAGGTACCCCCACTAATCTGGGTCACAGGACATCTCATCAGCTGGATCAGCTCTGGAGCCAGGATTAGCAATCTCTCTCCTCCCCTTATGCCTTTTCTTCTCTCTTTAATCTATTTGTCTCTCTTCCCATCTTTAATCCATATCTCTCTATCACTCTCCTTTCACCCTACCCTTTTGCTCAAAACCCACCTCTCTGTGCTTGGACTGGGAGATCAGGTGTCGGAACCCAGGTCATTCCTCTGGATGCCAAAATCCTGGCAGGGGCTCGGAGACCCTGGCAGGAAGCCAAAGACATTTGGGAATTCAATCTCAACCCATGGAGCAAATTGGCAACTTTTTATGAAGAATTACATGTCACAAAAGTTTAAGTAGCATAACAGTGGTAGTCACAGGGTGAAAGGTGGAATTTTGAACAATTTTACTATGGGGGTCTAGGGGCACAAGATGTAGGGATTTGAGCGTTGTCCTGCTCTTCTCCCTTCTTCTTCCTAGCCTCCATCTTCTTGGTGATGGTGGCACTTTGGGATTGGTTTAGAGTAGAAAGTCACTGTCTAACATAGGTGATAGGTATTGGAACATAACTGTAAATATCGAATGCTTAGTTTGTAGTATAAAAGACAACACCAGCCCGTGGGTGGGGAGTGTGCCTCAGACTGACCTGCAGAACTTGGCAGGCCAGACAGGAAATGTTTTAGATAAAGAAATAATAAACAACCTTGAGAACAACAGCTGAAGACTCCTGATTTCTTCAGCAGACAGCAGGGTTGTGAAAAAGAGACTTTTTAACACACCTCGGGATCCCCTCGACTGGAGGAAATCCTGAGAATCAGGGATTGATTTCTACCAGTGCCCATGCCCAGTGTGTTATTTACTCATGAAACTTCGTAAGCCTTTGCAGAACCTCTGCCTTCTGCCATTTCTTTCTACCACAAACATCAATGAATCTTGGGTCACTCTTTCCCTTGAGGATGGGACATCACAACATTTTAGCATGTTTCACTCAAGCCACCAATCTGTTAAAGAAAATATTGCTGCAAGACCACAATAAAAGAAGAGGAAATAGTGTAGTAATTTAAATGTTGCAATATTTTTTCACACTGTCCTCAACCCTTTAATAAAAGGTTTCTGGAGCATTACACACCTTGTTGGCATGATCTAATTCTAAAGAATTGCATAGCATGACCAGATGGGTCACTACTGCATTAACAAATAGCTTAATAATGCTGTGCTGGGTTCACCCCACTTTCTATGCTTTTTGCAGGAAAAGAACAAACTGTGTAGGTAGGTTATGTATTCCTTAGAGTGTTACATTTGGAAGAATATGATTTAAGTATATATATTTCCATTTGCCAGAAAGTGAATGAGTTTCTTTTCCCCTAGCTTGGAATGCCAGGCACTTGTACATCCACTGGGTTTTAACTGCAAATATAGAAGATTTCAGAAGGAAGCAACTTTAGTAGTAAATGATCAAGGAGAATGGGAATGATGCAATGTCAAGCATCAAGATTCTTAATAAGGATATATCTTTTCATTTTTTTGTTTCTTAGTGATATGCTTTTCCTTTATAAATCAGGATGATTAATTTACAAAATCAAAGACTTGACCAAGACTTAGTTTGCTATTTCCCATATCCATCCATGTAATCCTTCAGTACAAAATCAGAGAAGACAGAAGTTTTTTTGATAGTTTCATCTACTAGTGAACAGTTTAAATTACTTTTGTTTAAAGGCCAGGGCAGGAGGCTGTTGTGAAAAGTCAAAAGTATTTTCACATAAGTTTGCAAAAAAATATGAATCAAGTTCCCCTGGTCATTTGTCCACTAAGACAGTCAGAAGTTTTTCTCTGAACAATAACCTAGATAACCATGTGGTAGGTCTCAGGTCTCCAATAATTTGCATTTTTATGGAAATTTTTTTCTCACTTTGGAAATTTTTAAAAAGGTCAGGTGTTGACCCCATAGACTGTGTTTTGTACGGTTTCCTGGTTATATCTGTTAGCTATCTCCTTAAGTGAAGAATTCCTTTCAACACATTGTATAGACATAATAGATGTATGGTCAAATGCAGGGAATGTTGGGAACTAGAACTGGTCTTCTCTTAAGAGGTGTGAAAGACCTGTTGCACTGTAATGCCAAGAGAAGCAGTAGGTTGTGTGTTTCACACAGCAGGTGCTGATATATTGCACCCATCAGCTGTTGCTCCCCGTAGTTCATGCTCATCCAAGCACGGCCACTGGAAGCAAGTCCAGTCCTGCTCCAGGCTCTGTCTGCCACGCAGCAACGCCCCCGTGGATGCAGCCCAGGGGTTCATTTACCTTTGCACTTACACCTGATAAGCTTGCTCTCCACCAGGAGCCTAGATACCTTTCAGCAAAGAGCTGCCCAGCAACACAGCCTGCTCTGGGATCTCTGGTCATGCCATCCCAGGAGAAGGACTTTGCACATATCTTTGTTAAACTCAGTAGAGTTCTAGCTCACCCTGCCCAAATCTCTCCTTGTAAGATGGCTCTCCCTTCTAACATATTCATCTCACCAACCAGCTTGGTGTTATCAACAAACTAGCTCACTTATGGAGATGCTGGACAGTGTATCCCAGTACCAACCACTGGGAGACTAATAGCTCTGATGTGCAGACATGCCTCATGTGTGCACTTGTGTGCTAACAGTCATCTGAATATTTGTATGAGTAGCAGATACATTGAAAATCTCAAATAATAAACACTTTGAAGATTTATCTTTACAATTATTTTTTATTTATTGCAACAGGTGGTCTGTCAATCTGTTGATCTGATCATCTGAAGATATTAGCTTGGAAAGATTTTTGAGAAGATTCTTCGGGAAGATTTATTTACTCTTATATGTTTTGGACTTTACTATTCTGTGCTAATCTATTAAATAACTTTTACTATATTTGGATGTGTATATTTTGAGACACCGATGTACAGATGTCTTTTTTTCTTTTCCATTTCAATTTGATAATGTTCAATAACTTACAACTCTGAAAATTGTTTCTTTATTTTGTTTTGAAACTTCCAATGAAGTGAAATCTTTTACCTCCCCAGGAAGTTATTAGAATCCTTAATTAGTATGAAAGTTACCTTGCTACACTTAATTTTAAAGTCCAGTATATTTATTGGTTTGACTCCAAGTTTTGTTTTCAGTAACAAGTTTCCATGCTTATACTTCTCATTTGGTTAATCAATCATTCATTACATTTGATTATAACTGCAACATTTTCTTCTTTCAGAAAACTTCATGATCAAGCATGAATTCTACTTTCTTGTCCATAACATATTCAGTCTCATGCAGTCTACAGTGACAACTTGAAATTCAGGCACACTACAAGATTTATTTTAAAGTCTTTAAAATTAGTCCTTTTTACCCTCAGCTGAGCTTTTTCCTCTCACATGCCCTGATCTAACATGTTTCTCTTCAGCAGAGCCTTCCTCCTCTTTGTATATTAGTACTCATTGCAGACACTAATTTTTCATTATTTAAACAAAGTAATTTTGTGGAGAAGTGAATGAGAACAGCAGAAGGACAAGAAAACTTTCTCCAGCCAGGAGTCTCTTTCGTTACCAGCAGCAGTGTGTTTTAGTGCTCCAGTGGTGTAAAACTGTGTGAGTCCCAACAAAATGCTATCATTGTAAGAGAATGGTTTCTTACATTTCATGTGGATTCTGTGCTGGATTGTGTTGCCTGTAAGGTCCTTGCTATATCTAGAAAATCTTGTCCAAAACACAGAACTGTTTTCCCTGCCAGCTAGCCCACACACAGTCAGTGACCACAGACACACACAGAGCCTGCCATAATCAGTAATACGAATCTCACATTCCAACATTTGTTACTCACACTTCTCCAGCGTCCTTGCCTACCTTTGTGAGGGTTAGAAAAATCTCATGCATGGAGCAAAAGGCTGGCAACCAGGAGGTGATAACTTGATTCTGTAGGTAAGCCATTGTGATCAAAGCTTTGCTGTACATTTCAATGAGCATGTAAGTTAGCTTAAGACGGTGCGATTATCACAAAGGGGATGCAATATTGGGAGTTGCATCATAGATGAATCATGCTATCAGTGGGCGTTGCTTTCATACAGAGCAGGGAAGACTGATCATGTTAATATCTTCCATGAAAAGTGATAGCAGCAAGATGGCTACCAAGAGAATTTCTTCCCAGTGATGACTACAACTTGCTCTGCAGCATAATAGTAAGATACATTCCCTAAAACCCCAATACCTTATATAGAAATTATCTTGTAAATTTTGAAAAATCAATAAAAGTGATAGGTAACTTGGAGTAGGAAAAATTGTATTTCTTTCCATTTGCTCCCCCAAAACTTGAATGTTAATTTTTAATTTTAAAACCTGTGAATGTGTCTAGTTAACAAGCCTTTAGACTGCAGTGTGGAAGGCAGAGCAGGTGAAGTGCAGGAGAAGTATTTTCTCTCTCTTCCTAGTGATGTTATCCCTGTTCTTGTTGAAAGACTGTTAAGCCAATTTTTAGATTCAAGTTTCTTCCTGGAAAGGAAACATATTACATAGAATCTATAATACTTGAAATTTCTATGTTATGATTGATCTGACTACTTGCTGATTGAAGTGTACTGTGCTGTTTGCCTTTTAAAAATGGATTTAAAAGATCTATTATTTAATGCTAGGGGGATTAGCAGAAATTAATTTTTAAAGATTGTTGAAGTCTTAGGGCATTGTCTATAAAGGAAAACAATTAGACACTGACTAAGAGGTCTGGCAAGCATTTCCTATCATGAAGGCTGTGATTTACTTTACCTCCATTTTCAGTTTTGTTCCTGCTAACTTTATTTCATTTAAAAGAGCAGCAGACTCCTGAGGCAATAGTTTCAAAGGCAGCTGTACAGTCCTGCCACACCATCCGTTAGTCTGAATGACGCAGAACAGAAGTTAAAACAAACAGACAATTACTTTGTATTGTAAAATACAATTAATCTATATTCAGACTATGGCAATTAACTTGAAGGAAGTAAAGAAATGCCAATTTCACCTATTGACATTGCATTTCAGTTTGTAACATGTGAGGTAAAAAGAGATGTACACACAGGTCTGTTTTCTACAAACATTGGGACACAGAGAGCAATTGGATATGCTTGATACACCGAAACGATCATTGCCATTAGTTGATGTGAAGCGTTGTATTTTTTAAAGACCTATCAATTAGGAAGTTTGATGTTACAAATAATTAGCCAAGACTCATGCCAAATTCTTGTGTTTATAGAGCAAAAGCCAAACTCCTTCCTTGCAGGGAGGAGGCATAGCCTCTGGGAGAGGATGCAGTCTGACTTTTCAGCAAGAGGCAGTCAGTCAGAAAACACACCTGAGAGCAAGTCTAGAAAAGTATGTTTATCTTTATTTTTATTGACCTCTAAGGAATAGGATATGTGGCTTGATTTGTTTTCTCCCATAATACCTTTTCTCTTCCAGAAAGGCACAACCTTCCATCTCAGGAGGGTGCTTATAAAAAGTGCCAGTTATTTTGGAGTAATGATACTGTGCCCTTAAAATCTGACAGTGCTTAATTGCAGGCCTAAAGATCGTCCTGATTATAGGATAGTTGCAGATTGAAATCTGAAAGTTCAGACTGTAGCTTAAAGGATGTAGACAGCTAATGTGCAGTAACTTGTTTCCCTTTCAGATAATTTCTTTGTGTGTTGAGACTCTGGATTTTCAAAACAGTCTGGAATTTTAACAGACGTGATTTATGAAATTCCTTAGACTGGTCTGAGGAGGGATAGTGGACTGCTGGGTATTTTTCACCCATATGACAGTGTGAAAAGCAGCTTTACTTACATTGGCTTCTCCTGTCCTAAAAAGTCAAATTGTAGACCTGTGGGTTGACACAGGTTACTCTGTTGAACAGTTTGCAGGATAACATTCTGGTGACAGAGCAAACTTGCAGAGATGCAGAATGAATTCTTCTGACCTGTATCCTCCTAATCTCATTCCAAGACTCCTTATGTTTGTGGTCTCAGGGTGGCACAGTGGTTTGCACTTTGACAAGCAGAGAAAAGCATCACTGAATAGTAGCTAACATTATTACCAGTGCACCCATCTTTAGGAAGACACACTTTTATTGGCAGAAGAATTTTTATTCACATCCGGGCTATTAATAAAATTATGATTATCATTGGAGAGCCACAGTCCCTGTAGTCACCTGAAAACATCCCCATTCCATACCTGTCAGTGGCATACACTTTGATGTCTATCAGTCAGCTTTATGAAACTGCTTGTTAGGCATGTTAAGGACATTGCACAGAGTTATTTTTAACCAGAATGCTATGCAGCACCAAGTCAAACAGCTTACTGTAACTGCAGGCATGTTGCCTCTCTGTTATACCTGCACCAAACATGCAGTCTCATTGGCGAACGGAGTTTCGTTTGACAAGATCCAATTTCTACAACACGATGTTAACAAGTATTAATTATATTCCCATCCTTTCATCTTTTATCGCTTGCATTCCATGTTAACTCATCTCCGGCTTCACCTGGATTAATTGAGTGATAAGTATTTAGGTCGCTTCCCTCCTGTTCTCAATAATTGATTGGTAACCGTCAACCTGTCCCTAGTTTTCTGAGATATATATAAAAGTATTAGTGTGATATTCTTGTATATCTCTTTTAGGATTCTTGAGTGGAAGTCTTTATGATTAAAAAAAAATTTTCTGCAAAGATGATGCTGGATGTAGCATCCTCCTTAATAACCCATGAGCTGGACAGGACTTTATTTTCTTTTCTGTGCACTGCTGCTTTTTAAACACACACAGACACAAAAAAATCCACAGAGTAAATATAAGCAGTTCTGCCTTTTACATATATTTCCTGCTCACTGTACCAAACTGTTACTACTACTACTACTTTTTCCCCCTACCAGGAACTTTTCGCCTGCTTTTTATTCCTCTGATTTAGGGTTCTACACTTGACTTTTGAACTTTATGAACATTTCTCCTGCATTATCACTCCTGAATTATCCGTGTTATACACTCCTTGTTTCAGTTCTAATTTCTTCTTTCACTTTCCTGATCTTCTTTCCTAATAGAGGACAGTATTTTTTCCCCTTCGTTTTCTTTCATTTAATTTTGAAACATATGACTTCAATTGTTACTCCATTTTATTATTTTTTCTTCAGCTTTAGGCATTTGATTTCTGACTTCTGAGTTTTTCTTTATCTAAGTAATCTATTACACTTAGGCTAGAATCCAAACTATCAAGTTCCAAGCTACATTTTGTGTTTCAACTCTTTGTGTGAAGAAAAAAGAGCTGGAATCAAGATTCAGGTGTGAAGGTCATCAGTGTTTCCATGGTTCCATGTCATACATTGTACTAATGTATTTGTCATTATGGGGTGGACACACCCCAGACAGAAGTACTTTGGAATAAACATGAACACACAGTGAGTGATTGTGTGTCTCCCCAAATATCAGTTTTGTAGCACATTTGGTCAATGCCATAACCTGAATGTTAGCTTTCCTATCTCCTCTTTAGCACCCAAAACAGCAAAAGAGGCCATGAAATTTTTAATCTAGATTTTTAGAGGTTCTAAAAATCTAGATTAAAAATGTTTAAGGCTCTTGCCTTTGAAATAAACTTTGTTTTAAACATTCTTCCTTAGTATTTCCATTTTTGTATTTTTTTAATTGACAGAAACTATGTTGTCTCATCTCCAGGCATCTGAGCCTTCTGGTGTATGGTATGCCCAAATAATGTATTCATAGGTGTTATTAGTAGTTTCGCTTTTGCTAGTGGTTTCCAATTCAAGATTGGTACTATCAGGATAAACATAGACTTAAATAATAGAATTTTATCTATTAAATTGCAATTGAGTGTAAGAATAAAGAAAAATAAGGATAAATGTTGAGATTTAGCTCCTAGATTGAGTTACCAGAACTGTTCTGATCCTTGCCTTATCACATTATGAAATCTTGGAAAACTTGGTATAAATAAAAACTGATCTTCCTGCAAGAATTTATTAACAAAAAACAACACAGTGATTTGCTCAGCCTGGTTGATCAGATTTAAGAGTATTACTTCAGCAAATGAAAGCTAAAATGAATAATTTTTCTTGAATGGGTCCTTTCACTATCCAGTTTTCCTGTCAGAATATCAGTTTAACGCTGATGATGTTCTGCTGCCTTCTTTAGTGCAGGATTTGTCAGCTGACAGGTTGTGCTGCCCATTTCTCGTTGGGGCCTCCTGTGAAGCCGAGCAATGCTGCAAGTTTCTTCTTGGTGACTCACAGTTCTTTTCCCAGTATTACAGTCCTGATCTTTTCAGAGAAGAGACTCTGAATGGAAAAGGAGATCTGGATCATCCTTTTTGTTTTGATATTATATGTAGCCCTGTGGCTCTTGGTAAGCTGCCAGTGATGGATGTTTGGTTTTTTCTTGTCTTAGCAGGTACCGGGACTTTTTAATGTAGATGGGGAGGTCTTAAACATCTTTCTGTGTGAGTCAGGGCCACTCAGCTAGACATAAACTCAGTGGGAGCCTCATGTTCAGCAGAGAACATTGTCCTCCCAGAATTTTTATTCAGCTTCAGCCATAACAAAAACAAGCAAGAAAAGTGTACCTTCTTCATGTTTTCTTCCAGAAGTTTCACAGTCTGTAAACAGAACAAATCATCAGCCTACAGGCAGTCTTCCTCTCACTTAGTAGTGCTTACAAGCTAGTTTCTAGATAGCAAATCCCTACTTGTTTCCTGATTTCACTGCTCTGGCCATATAAGATAAGCCTGGATAAGCCTGTTCCTTCCTGGATGGAAGGAACAGAGCCACCTCCTTGTATTTCCATGGAAGCATTTCTAAATGGGACAGTAACATCTACTTCAAATCTACATTTGAAATCAGCTTCCAAGTAGGTGTTACAGTTGCCAGAGATCCACATCCAGCTTTAAGATCTGCTTCTGTCAGACTTTCCTGCATCCACTTTATCTCCTAGCTGGTAGTCAGGGCCTAGTAGTAGCTTACCCCAAGCATTTTATTGTTTAAGCCCTCCAGATCCTAAGACCAATCCCCAAAATTCTCAGTAACGTTTAAAAATAGTTATTTGTGTAGCTAAGTTTCGTTTGATGGGTTTTTTATTTATTTGATTCTTTGGTTGGTTTTTATTTTAACTTGAGGGTACTACTGAATCATCCGTTCAAGACTTTTCCTAAACTTATGCAAATTTGAAATCTATCCTTAGAAACAACATTTTAATCTATCCTTACCTAAGCATCTGCTCAAAAGTCTTTTAGAATTTTGCCAATATCTTCATTCTCTTTACTTCAGATCAGGTGCCAGAATAGGTCTCCTAGGCATTATCAAAAAAAAAAAGCAAAACTGAGAAATTTTTTTAGAGATAAGCTGGACAGTTTCTATGTCAATTGCACATTGACATGTTTGTTCACTCCTGACTGACCTAGGAGATGTGAAAAACTGCCAGTCATCTATGTAGGCTTGATTTCTCTTTTCTCTGTTTCCAATTCTTGTGATTGTGAATTCTTTATAGTGTATGGACATCATAAGCTAGGTCAGGGACACCCTCATATTGCACAGACTAAAAAATGCATCTATCTGTAGCCATAAATGCTATTTTTCCACATCAGCAATAGTGTCAAGGGTCTGAAATAGCTCTCAGCAAAACCCAAATTTATTTATTAAACATAGCTCATGTTATCTTAACATTTGCTCAAAATTTCCACTGCATTAAAAGCTCTTGTGTATTTTCTTGAGGCCTTCTATTGCATGTAGACCAAATTGCTCACTTTCTGGCAACATAATGAACAGAAGTTTTATGTTAAATTACTCATCAACCTTCTCCACTGCTGTGGATTAACCTTTTTCTGTCTTTTACACCTGGTAAATGCTGACTTAGCCAGTTGATCAAAAAGTTCAGATTTTTTTTATATTTCTGTAGTTTTACTGTAAATTATTTTTTGTAATTTAGATGAAAATTTACTGTTCTCTTGCTGTGAGAAATGAGATAAAATTCTCAATTTCTTAAATAAATCCTCAACACAGTGATGAAGCCTGATAATAGTGCTAATACCTAAAAATGGCAGTGCAATTTTAAGTGCTCTGTGATGGTCTTGAACTCCACACCTTTCCAGTTTTAGCACAAGCAAATAAAAAAATAAAAATTTATTAATTTAATGACAAACAATTATGTGTTTTGTTCTTGCATCTGTGTATGGGACCTTAGTCTCTGTCTACTTTTATTCTGGGTTATGCAAAATTTACTTTAAAGACAAATGCTTGATTCTTCTTAAGTATGGTTTCCAACTGTTCCCTCTGGATATATTTTTTTATTTAATAATAGCTCTGCAAACAGGCAGAGGAACAGTAGATGTGAAAGTGAGGGATCATTTGGTGAATTCTGTTTATGACAAAAAAGGCAGCAAAGTACTAACAGTACTCTCTTTGTTATCATCCACATGAGCAAAAACAAAACTAAAGCCGAGTTTTGGGACCATGGACAACTACGAATCACATGGATCTCCTAGATGGGCAAGGCCTGAAAAATCGTATATGTTTTATTCTTACCAAAAAATCTTTGAAAACTGTAGACTTGTAACTGTATCAAAGTCAGTACTCTAGTTTCCACTGTAATCTGAATTTCATGACGACTGACCACCTTTGGAATAAACAACTGTTTCCACTCTTCTCACCCAGCCAGGAGCGAAAAAGAGAATTATTCTGGCCTCAAAATTATTTGTTTCAATATGAAAGGAAGTTGAGCTTATCTGCTGACTCTAATATAGGTAGGAATTCCTTGACCATATCATCTCTACAGTGGAATTGTTTAGCATAGTATAAAATTCTTTTTTAACTATTTTGGAAAATGGGAATAATAAAAATTTCAGCTTTAGTAGAGAAAAAGGTGAATCTTTGTCCTTATAGCCAAAATATGGGCTATTTTAATAACAATTCTGAACCTTAATTAGGTTTAGACTAATGCCATAATAATACATATCATGGTTTGTGGAAGTTCTAACATACCACAGCAAAATATCTCTGGAAATTTATATTTCCCTTATATTTAGAAAAAAAAAAAATTGCTAGTTACCTTTCAAGGTAAAACGTTAAGATCATACTTCTCTGAAAGTCTTATTTAAACATCTTTAATGTTTAATGTGTTGTTAATGAAGAGCTTCACCACGAAGTTTTACCCTTCTGCAGAACCAATCAAAGGAGTAGAAATATCCTCTCTTCTTCTAGAAGTGAATGCAACAAGCAGTGCTGGGGTAAAACTGGGAATAAGATAAAAGAGTGAATAGTAGGTTTGGTGAGCTGAACACTGCCTGAAAAACCAGAAAATGAGACCAATTTTGAGGGTGAAGGACAGTGCAGCATCAAGCCTTCTATCTCTCCTGAAATCACCTTCACACAGAAGGGAAGTTTTACAAGGAAGGGAAGTTTTAGAAAGTCAGGGTTATCGTCTAGAGTACAGTCTTTCTGAGATGGTCAGCTTCAATCCTACACTTCTTCTGTTTATCACAATGAGAAATGGTCTTGGATTTTGTTCTCTGCTGAAAAAGGCATTCATGAAATATTGACATGACCACAGAGTGCTGCAGCAATATTTATCCTGCTCCAACCACTGGTAAAAGTCACAAGGAAATAAAGTCCCTTGACAAAGACCTCCCATGCTGGCAAAAACTATTGCAGATTCACATAATAAAGAAGCCTGAACAAAATAAAAAGGGAAGCAGTTGGTACCAAATAACCTGAATATAAAATCATGTGAATTTACACAGTTTAACAATTTCTTTAAGATCAAAGTTTCCTTATCCCTGTGGGAAAAAAACACTCCAGAAGTTGAAATTGTAGTTTTCAGGGCAGAAAATACTAATGCACATGGAAAATGCAATATGTTGTTGTCACACCAGGTCAAAAGTTGTTTCTTGATCTGAGAACAAAATCCCTTTTCTGGCTTTTCAAGAATGTGTAACAGTCCAAAGAACAAGTCAAAGTTTGCTGGTTTAAACAATTTACACTTTGGATCAAGAATACTTTTTTACAGATGTGCATAGAGTATCATTGAAACAAAACCTTGTTTTAAATGATTTTGGAAACGCAGTTTGTACCAGAATTACATAAGGTTAAACTGGAAAAGCATTAAATGTCTAGTGTTACGATTTTTCAAAAATGCCTTTTTTTTTTTTTTAACCCTGTTTCTCCCTGATGGTTGCAATTGCATGGGAAAATATACTGTCATTATGAGGAGACATATAGAGTGTGTCAAGACATGAAAAAGCAGGGCTCAGCTGACTGGAGGGGGAAAATTTGACACCTATTTGAACGGAAATTTCTCCTTCCTCAACTCTTCATTTTTAAAGACATAGCATTAATTGATTACTTCTGTGCCTGAATATACTTGTAATTCATGAAAATCTTCTCATAACAGATATTTAATTTAGTCTAGTTCCAAAATACAAAAATTCTTTACATAAAGAAATTCTCTCTTTGAGGCTTCTTTACCTCCCAGTTTGGCTTTTACTTAGAAGAAAATATGTTGCTGAAGACTTTTTTGATATTAATTTTTTTATTTCTGGCATTTATTTTATCTATATGTATACCTCCCTGAAGTACCCTGTACCCTCCCAGCACCCTGAACAAAATCAGACCATCTGTCTGCAGAGGTTATTATACTGTATACAAACATAAATATCAGATGTTCCATGTTTTTAGTGTGAACACACTCTTTTTATGTTGGCAGAGTAGCATTTTCACCTCCATGTAGTGTGATTTTTTTCCTTTGGTTACAGCCAGACATAATTATGTTAATGAAATATCCTTAGGGAATGTACTATTTCAAACAGAACATCTAGTTAAGGTATCTTTGTATTTTATTATTATCCTGGGTCAGTGGTTTTTAGAGCTCATCTTATAGCCAGAGTACCTACAGGCTACAACATATTCCTTAGCTCAGTACCAAGAATGTTAATTGAACTAATAAAGGGATTATTACATGTTTCATACTTTTTTTTTTAATGTTTAAAATACAAGATGCCCTAAACTCACCTTATTGTAGACTTTTTTTTTTCTTTAACAATCTGCAATACCTGCTTCTGGGTTATTTTCCTCTATATTCTCTTAGTAGATTTTTTTGGGGTTTTTTTTGATATGTATATCTATAGTCCAGGTTTACAAAAATACTGTTGGTATGGGAGCACTGGATCCGAAGATATTTGAGTAGTAGAGATCTAAACCTACATCTGCCTCTATCCAACCAAGGTGTGTAACCCCAAGCATACTCTGCAGTAGTGTTGTTCTCTTCCTTCTCAGAACTCAGCACAACAAATCCCAAATCAGTGATGCATATCAACTGCTGTTTCCTAGAGAGCATCTCTGGGCTGCTCCCTGTAAGCACACTGAATTGCTTGACTTTTTTATATAGTCAAAAAAGTGGTATTGCCTTCAGCGTACATGCCAAAACACTCTTTACCATGGAAACAAAGAGCTTAGTCTCCTAATGAAAGGCTTTCATTCAGGCCAGTGACCTCTCCTTAGCCTTACGTTTCTAAGTTTAAAGCTTAAACAGAGCCCCATTACAACATAATTCCACAACCAAAACCTGCAAACACCATTTAAAGGCATTTAAAATTATATTCTGCATGCATTCAACATGGTGAATCAGACACCATTTGCTGCTAGTCCTTCAAACTGCTCAGACAGCCAGCAATGCCACCGCGGTTGCATAGTGCTGGAAACTATCCCGGTGCTGCTGTAGCCTTATGGCTGTGCATCTCCCAGGAAATCCCTTCATGGTGCAAGAACGTTTTTCTGAAACAAGCAATATTTTCCTGTTGCTCCAACAAAACTCATAGTGTGCTATTTTTATTCATCACCAAACCCAAGAAAATTTAAACACTCCTGCCTCTCTGCTCACACAGTGTGAATATTCCATACTCATGCCATCACAAGGTAGAAAACAAGAGCTTACATGTCTCTGGTAGCAGCAGTCTCTCTTAATGCTGTTTGTATCATAGGCTCCTTCAGCTTTAAAGAACTAAACAGAGTTAAAATTGGTGCTCGCTGTAGAACTGGATGAAGACATTGCAGCTGTCACAAGGTGACACTAGCATCAACCCTCAAAGGTAAGGAGCCCCATGGCTTGGGTTGCATAAAACACATTCAGGGAACAAAGGGAAGAGAATTGCCTGTAAAGGATTAGTTTACATCAGGTCACCTGTGACCCCACTTACTGTTTTAAATTGCAATCCTAGTACTCAATTCCTAAAAAATGTGTTGTAATAGTACATCGGCACCATTTTCTGTATTGTATAAAAATAGATTTTTACAAGGAAAGAGTGCTGTATGGAGCAGTAATTTCAGTGATGAGTGTGCACAATTCTGAAGTAAAGGAAAAAAGCACTACTTTTAGTATATTCCAAATAAAAATCAATAAACATAATTTTAAGAGGAAAGAGACTATTTTCCTGTAAAATTCACATTAAGGGTAGTTCATGATTTCATTTTCATCAGTTTAAATGCAGACAAAATTCATCATGTCTAAAGAGTAATGGAGTAACTACAACATAATCTGCTTGCAGTAGATGAAGATCATCTGGCACAGGTTTATTCCAGTTTTATATGGTTTTGGCTTTGATCTGAAATGGACCATTTTTCTTCTGTTGCGATATTCATGCTAACTTTTATAGTGATGGAAAGGACAGCCAAAAAATCATAAACCTATTAATTCTCCAGTGACATCAGAGTCCAAACCTGCATTAACATGAGTCATTTATCTTCTTGTCCTCTTGCAGTTACTCCCTGCATAAGATGGGAGTGTGTAGGCATTGAAGGAGGAGCTGGTTGTGTGCACACATTTGCTCCCAAAGCCCTCCAGCACTTTCTAGTTTCAAATTTTTTGAATTTTACCAGGTATATATAAATATCACTCCTCTGCTTAATAAAAGAAAATTAGCTCAGTTCCAAACCTCAAAGAAACATTTGTGTATGAAAACATTGCAAGAATGATGTATGTATTTTCTTTCATCTTAAAGGTATCCACTAATTTCCTAAATAATATGTCCATTAATGACAAGTTGCCATCCCCACTGCACAGCTAGAGGGAATGTTTCAAACATGGACTGACAGCACAACAGTTTATAGATGACTAAAGAAAAAACCAAGAACTTCTAAAAGTAATCAGATAACAGCAGCAATGAAGAAGAAAAGAGCACTTACACTTTTTTGAAGAAAAGAGAGCTTACAACCCTCAGAAACATCCATAGCATGTGTGGAGATTGTTGTAAAAGGCCGTTTTGGTTTGACCTAGACTTGGTGACTACTGAGGAGTATTTCAAATAATCTGAAACAAATTTCATGTGTCCTGTAACCTGTGCTCAGAGACTGGATGAGAGTAATCTCTTGTTCTCTTCCTGCTTGTATAAATGGGGACAGCTCTGCACTTCAAAGGTATTAACAGAACTTCCATATTGACTGGTTAATGGGACTGCTCAAACTTGCCTCCAAATAAGGGAATATTTGCCTTTATTTAATTGTATATCACCTTTCTTCTGCCACTGTGTAATTCTGTGACCAAAGGGCTGAGCACCTAGCAACCACTTACAACAAGAAAAATTCTCGTGTTCTTCCTTTATTTTGGATCAGATCAAAAACGTCCTGGTGGACTAAGCTGTTGTAGTGTGGCCTAATGTACAGACTACTGATTTCAAAGTGAAGAGGTCTTGACTGAAAGACGTTTTTTGGAACATTTAGGACAAATATGTTAATCATCACGAGTGCTATCTTCCCTAGTAAAGGAATTAGAGCACATGGAATGTAGAGTTTCCTTCCCTTCTCTTTTCCAGCACTAACCCTTTTGGAATCCTTTTGGATCACATGGGCGGAAGGAAAACTCAGAGCCATTAATTTTTCTACATTATCCAGTTTTGGTCATGTCTTTTCGTGTTCTTTGCACTCCTCAAAGGTTTTCTTAAAGAATATGCCCCTAAGAAGTAAAAAATTTTTACTCAGAGTCTCACCTGGTCGTAAGTATAGGCTTGGCTAGTTATTAAGCAGTGGGTGGAGGTCTCCAATCTTGGACAGGCACCTTCTCCTGCTGTGCACCATCAAACACCACTGAAAGCCAGTGCATTGTCAGAAGACACACTGCATAAACCCTTTTCAGTCCTTTTCAGGACAGGTCAAAAGCAGACACTATGATCAGGACAGGTGTGTTGCTAGAGGAAGTTTGGAAAAGAAATTTATGAAGTTCAAGATAAAACAGTAGTAAGGAGAAAGGAATAAAGTGGTTTTTTGCTCGGTCATTTTAGGTGGCTGCCCTGTCAGAATCTAGTGATAATTTTACCTAATAAAAGTTCTTAGTTCTGTTGCATTCACAGGACCATTGTTAGCATAGTAAATGTGAACATATATTATCTACTGCAACTTACATTCAACAATAAGATTGAGTTGACTGCTGAACACTGTGGCAATAAGAATGTACAGGAAAACAAAGAGAATATATCTTTTCTTGACAGCATATTTAAGGCATAATAATACATAATAAATAATATTACCTATCTTTCATTAAGTGTTCTTCATGTGAACAAATTTGGTAATGTACATAAATAAGTTCCTTAATTGATAGAAAGACACTTAGAATCACAGGAGATTTGTGTTCGCTTTAAAAGTAACTGAAGCTGAAAATCTGGAATAACCAAATTTGATTAATCTGAAGCTGACATACACTTTTCCAACCATCAGCTCCCCTTAACAGAGTGTTCAGTAAGAAACTTGTCAGGTTGTTAGGAGCACTAGCAGCAGTATATATAAATGCATGGGAAGATATTCATAATGTGTTTGCTTTTTTGTTATGAATTCTCTAGAAATCCGCTTCTGGAGGCTGTCCAGTTTGATCCAGTACAGCTGTTTGCAGGATTTGGCATGTGGCAGTGAGAGTGGCAATGCATCTGTTTCAGTTTGGAAACAGACCACCTGTTCTTCAGACCTGATGGTTCTACATAAATGTGAAATGTGACTTCTAGTCACATTTTACAACCTTCTGTAGCAGCTGTGACTTTGACAACAGGACTCTGCTACCCTCATTATGAAGAATCACGGCCATGTAAGACAGTGAGAAAATGGTCCCAAATTTAAAAACACTTGGGAAAACTTATCAAGTCAAAAAACCTCTCAAGAAGCTTTTTTATGTCCTAGTTTACAGCTGAAAATTAAATATAAAGTGCCTGTGAGTTCAGATAGATATTACTGAAGTGTGTCATATTGACAAAATAGATGAGTCTGTGTTTACTATTGTTTGACTTTTCATCATGTTCTCATGCTTTACTCCAGAGCTGTTCTTTATCTGTAATGATATTTGATGAGATTGCTCTAGGAATGAGGAGTGGCACAGAGGAGAAGCTGGGTAGTGCCTGGAATATTGGTATCTACAAAGACTGTGCTGCTAATGATTAACCAATCCCTCTTTTCTTTTTAAGATCCATGATTTTTTGTTGCACAATTGTAAGATCTTTTATCTTGATTTTAGTTGTTTCCTTTCTGTTTTCTTCCTTGTTTCATGTTATTTCCTGTCTCCTCCTTTCAATGGTCATCTTTACTGATGATTTTTCCCACTCTCAGAAATGAGCTAAGAGTATATTATTAAGAGCTGGCTGGGTATGTAGGCATAGGAGGTGGTACCCTATTAGGTCCTCTGATGCTCTGGATCATAATTAAGAATTAAGATTTTAAAAAAGTTTGATATTAATTGAAACAGATATTGAATTTACATAATATAAAATCTATAATACAACACATTCATCAGTATTGGACTAGAATTAATTCAAATTTAATAATTAGATTAAATAAAAAAAAATCCATCCTTGCATGTGCATTGTTAAAAATCTCAGGCTTGTGGGTTCTATTACCCAGCTGAAGATCTGGACCAAAACCAGTCTTATTGATGACTAATAACTGGTATATGGAGGATTCATTTTGTATCAGGAGGGTCCCAGAATAGTGTACTTCTTTTCAGTCAGATAGATTAGTATTCTGACGTGTTCTGGCATTTCTTTCATTACAAAATTAGCTGTTGAATTATAAACTGAAAATAATATATTATCTAAAATCTAAACCACAACTTAGGACTAATTATAAAACTTCCTTCTTACATTGTACTTGTGTTGTGGTGACTTTTCTCTTCCTTCCAAGTGTCAAAGTATAATACAGATGTTTCTTGTAACAGGCTTTTTCCGAATTATTGTAGTACTAGGACTCTTAAGATTGGAAGTCTGGGAGGTGAATGTGTTCGCAAGACAATATTTAGGCATCCTTTTCCTGGCATATTTGTCAGGTACATTTCAGGCAAGTATTAGCTTCACAAAGAACAGCAATTTCACATTTTTAACTAATGAATATGAAAGAGCACAGAGAGCCCACAGAAGGAGATCAGAGGGTTGTGCTGCATGATGAGAAAGAGAGTTACCTGGACTTATTCTCAGAGAAGACAATAGAACTCTGAAATAGAATTCCCCAGTACAATGACAGCATTCTTGTAACTGGTTACCAAACCTCTGAATTTTAGGTTTCATTTGGGTGAGGTCTGGATTATGTTTTCATCTCAAAAAGTGATATCTGTCTTGCATTTTTCTACTTTTCACTTGTATGAAAAATCTTGAGTAAGATCTTGCATCAGTAGCAGTCAGAAGGATCATGCCCTTAATGTCTCTCTCACTTGTAGTTCTATGTTTTCATCTTTATCAACATAAATAACTTCCAAATGCAATTAATCCCCTTTATATGCATGCAAAGCTCAATCGCATAAATCAGGTGTCTGTCCTCTTTTTCTTATCTACCATTTTACATCATGTATTTTAGTTAAGAATTAATTTTTTTTAAAAATGGATTTTGCTTATAAATTATTGGAAAATAGTGATAATATAAACCAATATAAACAGGAAGTAGTTTTTGAAAACAACATAAGTTGCTATTTCTGCATGTAGGAAACATAACTTTCTTTCTAGGTTTATGAGCTGTTAGCCTACATTTTATCAAGCTTTTCTAAAACAAAAAACCAAACAAAAAATACAGACAGTATAAAGACTATTGAAATGGGAGCGTAATTTTCCTCATTAATGAACTGCTATCATGCCCTGCAGTGAATTTCATGTTGCCAACACCGGGGCGTGATCCAGTAATTTGGGATTTGGCAGGGTTTGGCTGGGTCTTTTTTGTGTCTGTTTATGCCGGTATCTGTATGAACAGATTAAATCCCGTCAAGATTAGGATAGACTGTGACAGCTGGGTAGAATATGTACTGAAATAAGTGTTTTGAGCAACTGGCTTATGGAAATGAAGGGCTATTTGTTTTATTTAGGCTAATGTGATCAGTGCAGGTGGTGATTGTTTATGAAATTGAGGAATCCTTGGGATTTTCAGTTTTGCCTTGCTTTCAGACTTGAAACAGCCTAATGAGCACGTTTCAGTGTAGCAGGGGATTATATATCATGATTGCCTAAATTTCCAAGAAACTGAACTTAATGTCCCAGCATGTTTTGTCCAGGCCTGTATGTTCCTAGTCCAAGCAGAACAGTCTGTGTTCTTCTGAGTCTCTATACATCTGTCTTTCATATTTTCCATATCTGAGATGAATAATGTATAGTTAGTAGTCACTGGCAAGTTCCCGAGGAGGGAATTAATGCAAGAGCTAGGACTGCATTAGCATTGGTGTTGGGCTCTCATGGCTGTTTGTCTGTTGCCACAGAATCACAGAAACAGGACGTTGAGATTGGAAGAGACCTTACAGATAATCCACTTCCATCCCCCCTGCCATGGGCAGGGACACCTTTCACTGAGGTTACTCAGGGACCTATATAACTTGGCCTTATCCAAAAATTTTACATCCTTTTTCAGCCAAAATATTCCAAATATTCCATTGCCTCTTAACACCACAGGGGAATCTTAATGAGATCAGTAACAGTATATTAACTAGATTCCTCTTTTGTCTTTTAGATGGATATATGCTTAAACTGCATAATATTGGTGATCAGCTATGCTGATATACAGGCTGTTATTCTGTCAGTGGAGAACCCACTAGTGAAAACATGGAATGTAAATATGTCAGGTAGCTTTTCTGGGACAAAAGTAGTCTTCCTCAAAGTCTATGTGGCTGAACAGTTTGCCTTACTGGAGACAGGAGGAAGATGGCACTCATAGTTTCCTTACCTATCACTGTGTGAACGAAGTTACTGCTCAATAAAAATAATTCTGAATACCGTAGAACAATAAAAGAGATTAGCCACTCTTTCTGGAGATCTGGTTTACCTTGTGAGAGCTGGCTATGCTCAAGAATAACTGAATGTAGATGTGTCTTGCTCTAGAAAGAGGCATAAAAGAAATTATGTGCAAATTCCTGTCAAAATGTGTTTTAATAATTGGGAATGAAAGAGCTGAGTTCAGAAGTCAGAGAAAACATGTGATAATGTCAACATGTCCCTCTGGGTTAGTCACCACATGCTTCCTTTATACTCATTTGAAGGATAGATAACACCCCTGGCGCTGAAGTCATGCTACCCTACAGCAGATGTCTAGAAATAGGTCAGCTGAATCACCCCACCTGGGAGCTGTGGCGGCTATCTCAGAAGTCATTAATCTATGTTGCAGACAACTCAAATCAGTGAGATGAATCCCAGCCTTAAGGTCTCTGTTCCAGCTCAGTGTCTTGCACAAACAGCTATCTGCTTGGGCAGTTTCTGTTGTTCATCTGATCTGGCACAACATGAAACGAGCAGCTTGAGACATGAAATGAAGTGCCCTGCAAAACTGTGTGTGTATGAACAGGGTGAAGTGAATATGCACAGGCCTTACTTGGAGTACAGAAACCAATCTTTGGCATTAATGATACCACTGTGGACTGAAATTAGATTTTTAGTGAGGTACTAAGAAAATTTTGTGGAAAATTTTATTATGGATTTCTATTTATAAGTTATGCTAGCATTTCATTAGCTCCATGATAGGTCCAGCTATGACTCCGGGACACTTGAGTAGGTCCTGATACAAGTACTTTACTACAATGCTTCCACTGCAGTAGTAATTTCAAGTCTGAGACTTGGCAACACATGTTCCTATTTTTTTTTATGTTAAGATCTTTTAATGTAGCTACTTCTGCTTCAGTGTCCCTGAGTCCAAACTATGTATTATGTGCAATAATTATAATTTGACAAAGATGGAAACCTCAATGAACATGATTGCTTACTCACTGCAATGCCAGTTTACTCTGTTAAAGAAGACAAAATGGTCTAAAGCGGTGATTGGTTTTCTGATATAATTCCCACATATCCACAGCAATAAACCAACCTGATTTTCTGGATGCATGCAAATAGAACACCAGATTCAAAGCATGCAAATAGAATACCAGATGCAATGTGCAAATTGTCACCCTATCATGTCACTTGCCACTGAAACAAGCCCATTAACACTAAGTTAATATAGGAAGGTCTGCTTTGAGGCCTATGGATAGGGAAGACAGATGGTTCTGGCTCTTAAAGCTTAAAGCTGGCATAATCCATGTGGCATTAGTGCTGCTGAATGTGTGATACTGAGGATGGAAAACCTGCTTATCTAAACTAGGAAAAAGGAATAGTGGAAACCCTCACAATAGGATAGCTGAGCGAGCATTTTCTGCTTACATAAGCACAGATGGTGGGAGCAAGTGAACTTCATGAAGGTGAATATTAGATGAGATGGAAAAGAGTATTTCAGCACACTGTTAACCAATTCCCATCTTGAGCAATAGCTGATGAGCATCACACCTGGAAGTCTTCTTCCAATAACTTCAGGGGCTTTAATCAGCATGTTCTGGGTGTCGTGACAAGTCACTGAATCAGTCTGTTTTTTCCCTGGTGTGCTGAATCTTTTGCTTCAATAGAGGCGTCATAATTGCCCTAGAATTCTGTTTATGTTTGTCTCCCTTTTTTTAAAAACCATCTGAGTTGTAACCTCCAGTTCAAGTAGATTACACGTCTTTTAGTCTCATTAAGTAATGTCTGAGTTATAGTGTTTTCCCTTTCTCCAGGTACTTCCTATTATTTTTAAATCCACTTACCGCTTACTCATTTACCCATTAACTTAGAGGTCATACTGTTTTGTCTAGGAGCTAAGAAACAGCAGAAATAAGAAAGCAGGCAGTATCTAATAAGACTGAAGTAAATAACATTTAATCTCTGCTTAAGATTCATTTTGATAAACGCCTGTCTAAAAGTATGGGTCTGGATGGTTGTTTGATGTTTGCATTGCAAGTAGAGGGCAAAGTGAATGTATTTCCAGATCATTAGGCACATAATTTGATGCTGTTTTAGTCAGTCCAGTACTAAAACTGGTGTTTTGCTGGTGTGACAGGGGACTACTTTTCATTAACTGATGACATAAATCCCCTTGAAAAAGAGTTCAGGAAAGACATTTTTGTTCTCTGAAGAGGCATGCTGAAGAGGACGCATGAAGCAGCACCCACAGCAAGTGTGTTCCATTTTAAACTGGATAGATTTTTCCATGCAAGAGAACCAGCCTGAACCGGTCCTTGAGCTGATAGAAACATGCCACTAGATTATTGCAACTGAATATAAAGGGAAAAAACATGATCAAAATGGTCTTATCTTCATTGGTTCAGGGCATACTAATGCTTTCTTCAGATATGTACATCCACATGTCCAGATCCATTTGGTATCCAGGATTCAGTTTGGAAAGGATTAAAAAGGAATTTCTTCTCAGTATGCATAGCCACATCTTGTTGTCACCATCATCCCAAGTCAGTAGTGTTTTGTGTTTCTACAGAATTTCAAACTCTGTGACAGTCCCATAGTATCTTAGCTGATGGTGTTACAGAGGTCTGGATGACCACAACCTAGTTTTTGTTGTGATTTTTGTAAATTTGAAAAATCAATATATTAATGGGATAATAGTGTGAAAGAAGCCAAAACTTCACTCAAGTTCATTTCTTTGGCATAGCTGTTAGTGTTTCACTGGCATTCATAAGAGAATAAATATCCACAGAGCCAATAACTCTGAAGAAGAAAGTACTTAAATAATGTATTTTGGGGCAGAAGGCCCTGTCAAAATATAACATTTCTGTGTACACTTCCAATGGAATTCAAATTGACACTTTAGGTTCTGAAAGAGTATTTACTGTCAGCCTTTGACTACTGTACCTTAAACTCAAAATTCATAGGCCTGAATCTTTGCAAAGTAAAATATTGAAGATGTTATGTAAGACATGTTAAATTAAACTTCAAATTTAAAATAACATAAAGATCATTATTTTAGGATGTCTGACTTGGAATTTTGATATAGGTGCAACAGATGATACAGTTAGAAAGATGTATTTTATCCAACATTGTAGTTTACATTGCTGATAATTGCATTGTAGACTTTAATAAAGTTATCAGCACACCAAACCAAGTATTTATAATTTTAGGAGAAAGTGTCAGGTTCTTCCTTACAAGGTGAAGATTTAACATGATAACTTCTACAATAATTTTTTTTCTGTGAAATACGACTGCATTATACTAGTCGTCCTCTTAGTCCTATTCAGGTAGGATTCATGAACATACCAACCATTAAAACCTCAAAATTATTTCCACAGGATATTAGTAATGCTGAATGATTTTGAAAAATGTGATAATCCCTAGATTAGAAAAAATTTTCATTTAGTCAAAAAAAGTGCTTGTAATTTAATTCTGTGTAATGCCCCACTCTTGCTGGCTAGAGAAGAGTTTTAGATTTTATCAACGTATGTCTTTCAATTGATTGTTCTTCACAAAATTTTGCAGTATTGTTGGAGTTAAAATGAAGTTTCAGCTCTGTAAAAGAACATGTTTTTCCAGTCAGATATTTATCTGATTATGTCCCTTGAAAATAAGGGTAAATATTTTAATGTATTTTAGTACCTTTTGTTCTATTCAATATGAGAAGGGGAAGGATGATTTTTTTTCTTTTGTATGAACAAGTGTCTAACTTCTCAGGCAAAGAAACCATCATTCTGCCTGCAGTGTGACTTCTTTCATATTAGGCCAATAGGAGCAATGAAGAGTATATGTGTTTATTTACAATTTTCTTACCAGTATTTCTTAGCATTTTTAATTACCATGGATCTCCAAGGGCTTACACTGGGGCCCCACTTGGAAATGAATAGGACTACTCGCTGAAATAGGACTACTATTCTGAAAAAAACCCAAGCAGATCAAAAGCAGGTTATGTGAGTACAAGTAAAAGAAACCAACAATATTTCTTCTGTTTGCCACAAGATGTGTTTTACACTACCATGACATTTAAAATGACAGTGATAACTGAGAAGCATGGGTTTGGATATGACTGTTTGTAGAGAAGCAGTTTATACAGATCACAGGAGAGACAGAATGTTCAATATATTTTTAGGCTGCGCTTTCTAAATAGATTGTGAAATAAAGGCTAGATTACTTTGGAGTAAGAAACAATACAAACATGCCTATGTTAACATACTGCTGTCATCATAATAGTTCTAAAATCATCACCTGTCTTTGCATGCAACTAAAATATCACCCTGAGTTCTGAATGTGCAAATCATAAATATTTTAAAAGAATATTTGTTGCAGATGTCCTATGTCTCTATGGTCTCTTTTAAGTAGTTCCTGAAATGAAAAGAAAACATGACTGTGAAGTGTGCCAGTAAGAACACTTTGGCTTGCTGACTATTTGCGTCTTTTCAGAAGCGTGACCTACTATTAAAGCAAGATGGAACACAGAACTGGGTCCTTGGCAGCATTTCATATCAAATCAAGTTTAACAAGATCTCTTCTGCTGTGGCTACTCTTCCAAACCCTTGTATTTCTGATGCAAGAAACCTTAGTGGCTCCACTAATTGCAGTTTAATCATGTTCCACCAATGTTTGGCAATTGTTCAGTTTTGAAAATTCTTATTTAAAATGACTTTTGAAAAGTACAAAATTGGTGCAGACATGGACAATGCATGACGCTGATATTCGTCGTCTATATTCATGTTTTTTATCCAATACAATATACAGCATCCCAGAAAGTAGCCATGGTAATAGCAACATGGTGGGAAATTTCCCATGCTTTTCATCTTCCTATAAGGAAGTATTACACCTATACTTCCTATTTCCAGTTGTACAAATTATATTTATGTGGTTTTTGGGGGGTTTTTTGGGTTTTTTTGGTTTTTTTTCTGATCAGGTCAGTAACTTTCCATTGCTCTTGGAGATGGTATTTCAGATAATGCATTGTATATTTTTTCCTCCAAAGCTTGGGAATACTTACAATGTTTTTTACAAAGTAAAAAATCTTCACTTAGTAACTTTTGTTAACAACTGAGAAATCAGAAAACTGTACTTAAATCTCCTCTAATTATTATTGTAATTATAATAAAAAATAGTAATAATTCTATATTTTCTAAATCTTTAGAAGTGAGAAAATTTGTTTGTTTTTCTGAAGTATTACACAAAAAACTTGACTTTTTTTGAACAAATATGCAATAAAGACTAGCATCCCTTTGTTCTGTGCTATGCAGGTAAAATAACTTGACAAAAATAACATTCCAAAATTTCCACAGTAAACACACTTGCTAATTACTTTTATAAATTTAAATGTGATATAGTTTAAATGTGGCTTCAGTGATATTAGGAATTTTTAAGGGTAGAAATAACTCGGGGATATGCCAGGAAAAATATGTTCTTCTCATTTTTGATTGAAGATTTTTGAATAATCAAGTCAGTATGATTTGATAGCCTATGGCACGATTCTCCTTAGAATGGAGATCCAGATGATTCTCATCCAAAGGGCACTGGTAGTTCATATCATAGCCCAGGCTGTGAAAGTGAACCTTGGATTGCCTGTACTTAATTTTCTTTGGGCATTTCATGTAACTGGATACTGGAACAGGTCATTAAACAGATAAATGGTAATTTTACAAGTAATTCCTACAACTCTTCTGAAAATCACTTTGGAGTGTTGATAGACCCCAAATTTTCCTAAATAGTGAATGAGTGGGGAACCAGCCATAGACACAAACACAGTGTGACTAAAACATGTGATATGGTTTGTGTCCATGCAGTATGGCTCTTGCCAGGGTGCATATCCATGTTGTAGATTTGGAATGAGTATCACAATTTTGATACTGCCTTAGAGAACAATTTAAGCTTTTCAGGTGCTACCAAAGACATTCCTAACCCAGTCCATTCGTAACCACATCTGCTTATTCAGCAGCATCCTCTGTTGAATTTTAATTATTTTTATTTTTACCTCTGTTGAATTCACACCTTTAATCACTACGTGTGTCATTTGCTGTCATTCCTGCCAATGCTGTATTTGTTAAGTTGAAGGAGTAGAGAAGGTCCAGCATTTGAGGTCCCATCAGCCCTGTCCTAAATTTCTGGAGGCCTCTAAGCTAAGCCTCAGAAGAACAACAAGGCTGTTCTTGGATTTCCTTCTGACTTCCTGACTGCCTGCTCTTTATTTTATATCTCTCCACTTGTTGTTCATCATTACTTTCAGCAGCTCCTTCACCTCCTCTGTCTTGTGTAACTTACCTGGCCTTTCCTGAATCCCAATACACACTTTCTTTTCAAATTACACTTTCCTTTTCTTCTTCTATTTAGTCTTTAAAATTTTGTAAAGTGTTCTGTCTGAAGACGGTCTACAGAAAAAGAAGTGAAAATTTGTCAGGCAACATGAGAAAACACTGGTTTTCCTTTCTTTTCTTAATCCAAGGTCTCCATAATACTGGCTTGAGGGGTTTAAGGAGTATTTTGGCCCATGCTATTCTCAAAACACTTTTCATAATTTTTCAAGTCAGACAGTTACATGCATGGCAGAACAAGAAATTGTTTCATTATGGATTTGAAGCAGTAAAAACAAAGCATTTCTTTTGTCTGCCATAAACTAAACTTAACAAATATCTCGTAGCCTTTCTACCAAGGTCAAGACTGACAATGACATGCATTTGTGAAAACCATAATCTTAAGAGATAAAATATCTGATCTATTTGTTTTCTTCTGTGCTTATTGAGAAACCAACAGAAGAAAAAGACAAAGATAGGATTTTAAGGGATTCTTTCTCTATTGAAAGGAAATGAAAGATAATAACTTCCTTATTGTTGCTTAATATGGCATGGCAAACTGTAATAATAATAACAATGAAGAATTACTTGGAAATCATGAAGAAATAAGAGAAAAACCCAGAATTAAAATTTTTCCCATGGAATCCCTAATTTTCTTTTGGTGTGGATGCAGATTTATTAAACGTATGACAACTCTTTAAAGTCCTGTTGAGTATTAATCAAGCACACAATAAATTGATTAAAAAATTACCAAAATTACCATCTGCAGGAATGTGTGGATATGTCACCTCATCAAAGACCTTTATTTAAGAAAGGACTCAGTGTGGTATGATGTGAATGCAGTCACGTTCAACAATTCCACCAAGAATTTGAAAACAACCTTAAAATCATCCTTCAAAAATCTCGCCAGAATTGTTATAAGTTTAGGCAAATAGCATATAATAACAATTGCCTGATAATGAAGACCTATTAAGAATGCCTTTTCTCATAAAGTTAAATGCTGTGTTAGTCATCTGGAATCAAGGCCATTTCATGCTTTTCTGAGTTTCAGCCAGGTTGTGTGTCTCTCAGCCTCTTTCTCCTTGTCTCCATGTAAAACCCCAAGAATTCTGTAGGTTTTTTATATTTTAGCACCTTTGAGTGTTACTTAGGTATTTAAATTAGTGCCTTCATTCATTTTTATAGAAAAGAGGACTGAAGAAGCCAGTTTCTTCTGTGCACAAAAGGACTTTGCCTCTTTTTCTTTGCCCAAAGAAGCTGGGAGGAGCCATATACTCCTGGCTTTTGGCAATGGTGAATACATGTTCTGGTGGGACAAGAATGCAAGATCAGCTTCAAAACCTTATTGTATCCATGTTGATGTGAATTGAGATTCTTCAGTGGCTTGCAATTTCTCAAATATCCATGTGCTTTCTGAGAAACAAGCAAATCTCTCTCAAATAACATCTAGCAATGTCCTTAGCAGTCTTTTTACAGTTCCAAGGATTCTTTACAGATGAGCTGCCCAATTTTTTAGCAAGAGCAAAACATATTCCTTCTTTTCTCATTCAATGTTCCATGAGTGAAATTTTGCAAAAATATTTATCAAAGATATGGGAAATTTCGGACCCTAGAGGTGAAGTTTTGCAAGTGTACAAGTAGCTAAAACCAATATTTTACTAGAAAAGGAAGCCTCAGACAATTGTAATATCATAAGAGATTAGCAAAAGCAACTTCCTGAAGCTGTCCTTGAGCGAGTAAGTGATCAGGATGTTAGACAGAGAAAACCACTGCGAACAACTTGCAATAGATAGTCCTCTTTCCTTCCTTTGTCTTAGTGGAACAGTATTTCTATTTGCCATATACTGTCTCATGTTCAACTTTTGAACCTTTTCCTTTTCTCTTCCTGGTTAGCCTTGGACAGGTGTGTGAAACCATCAGTGGTCAGGCACCTTCAGAACACAAGGGTGCTCTTCCCAGCCAGGGGTAACCACAGCCATGCCAGATGTGCCCTTACTCTGCACGCCAGTTCCCTGCTGAATTCTGAGTCAGGTTTAAGGTCTGTGTGTTCTCATTCAAAGCCTTCCCAAGCCTGAGACAAAGTAGTTTAACAGTGAAAACCATATCCATGTGTGCACCTGTTGCACAAAGAAAGAGGCAAGGGCTTACCTGGCAGTCTTAGGGGCTCCTCTGATTCCTGAGGACCTCTATACACATTCCAGCTCTCTCTCTGATTCCATGAGGCATTACTCTGACTTTGTGTTTTCTGTTGTAAACACATAGCAACATGCATGCTAAACAAACAAATAAACAAATGAAAACCACTTTGCCAACACCAGACCCTCCCCTCCTTCTTCCCCTGGGGAAAGAGAAGAAAACAAACAATATGTGACAGATGTTACTCATGTTGCTTAGTGCATGAGTAAAAACACTCAGATGACATGGAAATGACCATGACCAAAAAGAAATAAAATCACAGAATAATTGAGCAGGCAGGAGGTCTTAGGAGATCTTTTGAATGTAGTGGAATCCCCTTAAAAGGTCTCCTTAAATGCTGAATTTTATTGAGTTAAAAGAAGTCTGAGATACCCACAAGAAAAAAAAAATGGGGGAAGTGAGAATTACTAGAGTAAGTTTCTAGTTACTATAGTAAATAAACTAAAAGAAGGGAAAGCAAAAATTTTACAGAGAAGTACCATTTAAAGGAAGCATAGTAATTTGAATGTCAGGAAACAAATCCTAGGTTGTGGGTGACAATGGGTCACATATGTTATGGACAAATGTCAAGGACTGCTGCAAGCTTTGCTTATCTAACACTTCAACAAACTCTGTGTTTCTGAACAGCTTTCTGAAAGACTCTGATTAATCTGTGGAGATACCTTTACAGACTGGTGAAATTGCATCCTCGAAGTGTCAGCTCAGCCTCAATGCAGGTTGAGTTGTTAGTTCTCATTTGCAAATTGCAGGGAGCTATTCTGAGGCAAGCCAAAGCTAGTGCTAGGGTTTTCTCCAAGAGACCTCATGCTAAATTAAGATGGCTCACCTGCTGCTTAGTGAAGGCCAGAAAGCAATGAGCTGCTTTGTGCTATACGCACCCCAAACCGTGGTCAGAGTCTCAGGCTCTCAGGAGTTCTTTTAGCACCTGCACTTTGACTACTTAGAACCAACCAGTGACTGCCAGTGATGGCATGCAAGGGGGACCTGGGTAAAGACAATGCTGTAAATAGTGAAATCCTTGATCTTCAAGAGCACTGAAATAGGTAGGAACTGATTTGAAAAAACTGGACTCTGGAGTTTGCAGCTAGCTGAAGCCATGTAAATCTGATTGTCTCCCAGTATCACCTATTTTAGTGAAGAAACTGACGGAACATGTGGTCTGTGCTTAAAACATTGCTTCTTGGGAATATTTTTCTCATGGCAAATAATGCAGAAAGCTATGCCTGCCCTGGAAATTGGTTTCCTTTTGCACCCTTTTGCTAGTGTAAACCATCTCTGCTGGAAACAGCGTGGGAGAAATAGCATACTCAGTCTTCAACCAAAGTCGGGACAGCAAACCAATGTTAGTGATGGCTTGCTGTTATTTATTGAATACTTTTGTTATTTTGTTTGTTTTCTTAATTACTCTAATTGGAAACACTCTGTTTTGGGATGTTTATGGTCAATTAATCACTTGCTGCTGTAGACACCAAAAAAATCTGGTCATGTATTAGAGAGAGATGTGTCAGTGTTACTTAAGACTGGCTGATTTAATGCACTGCTGATTATATAAAATCATAAATCATTTGGATTGCAAGGGATATTGTAATTGTCATTTGATCCAACATCCCTAGAAATAGCTAGGACATCTTCAACAACCAGGTTTTTCAGAGCCCTGTCCACACTGATCTTGGATGTTTCCAGTGATGGGGCATTCACAACTTCTCTCAGCAACCTGTTCTAGTTCCTCACCACCCTCACAGTGAAGAATTTCTTCCTGATATCTAATCTAAAAGGAGGATCATACTGGTAGGTGGTGAAGATGGGCTGCTTTGTTTGACTCAGCTTGGGATGCAAGATGATGCTTTGCAGGTCAGAAAAGGGATGCTACAGTAATTTTTGTATTCAGTTTGGACAAGAGGATATGGTAGGGCAAACCAAAAAGACTGCTTTGGCTTGCCCTTACAGGATCCTGGTCAGGAAGAGAAGAGGAGCTGGTGTGCCAGGTCAGGGTGTGAGGCTGAGGCTGCAAGTGGGATGCTGGGGCTCTGCTGCTGTGGTACAGCTTCTCCAAGCAGGAAGGTGAGCTGTGGTCAGCACAGGAATGCCTGGTCTGTGACCAGCTCGTGAGTGAGATTTCAGCCCTGTTTCTTGCCATTGCTGAATGGGCAACATAGGAAAGGTTTTGGCATGGAGTGTGGCTGTATTGTTTGCTCTGCCTCGGGTTTGTGGTGACTGAGTGATAGTCTGTCTGTGACACCATGTCAGAGAAGCAGGAGCTGAGCAGCCCTGAAGGCCTGTTTTTCATAGTAAGAAGGCAGGGGGTATTGGAAATATCTTCCATGCCATGGAGTCAGGCTGCAGAAAGAGGATTGTGACTCCCAAGGGGGTGACAGTGCTGCAGGGCCAGTAACTCCTTCTGAGAAATGTCATCTGCTCTTCAGATCCAAAACAGTGGCTGCTGGTTAATGATCTCTATGGTAACCACATGGATAGTTAAATTTAAAAAGGTGGGAAACTTGATAACACATGAAAAGTATGGTAATGGGGGATGAGATTTTTATCTGTTGTATTTTACACAAGGTTTCTACATTTACATATTCTTTCAATGTTGAACTTCACAGCTGTAAATGTAGACTAATTGCCCTCCTGTTTTGATAACTCCATATTTTGTGTAGTCTTAATGTCTATGGTTTCAAAATTGATTTATTTTCTGAGAGTCTTGACCCTTCATGTCCAAAAGGACACAAATTCCAGGTTTTTGAGAGGCACCAGACTTTTCATTCCATCAGAAGTTTCTCCCTTCTCTTGAGAAAAATTGAATTACCTTCTGAAGTCTGGCATTTCTGGGATTACCAAGAGTGCAGGCTGACCTCCAAATGTTGCAAATGGATTGCATAACTTCAACATTTTAGGCTTTCAGCTGCTGTGTTCAATGTGGGGATACCAGGTGGTCTCTGGATCAACACTTCTGTTTTTCAATGACCATGATTTTCAGGGCAAATGATAAAGATCTGATTAGTCAAAAAATCTCAAGAACCCTTGTGAAGATCCATGCAAAGCATTAACTCTATACTAACACATGCTTTAACAACAGCAAATTATATAAAAAAAAAAAGTTGAATTGATTAATTTTAGTATCACAGCACCTATGCTAAAATTCTGTATAATGTTACTAAAATTGAAATTCCTAAATCATTTTACAGCTACCTGTGTGAGCACACCTATGTATGGCTGTCTTTCCTTGTTTGTTCAGAGTATACCCTGCCAAATACTGAAATGTTTAGTTAAGCCCTAATGTTCCAACAATTGTTCTTTCCTTCTAGATGCTGAACCCTGTGGTTAGAAGTTGCAACATCATAATAGGCAGTAATTTGTTTCTCTTAAATCCCTGGGAATGGATTTCCATGCTAGAAGGGGAAAATAGTTATTGAAGAGGTATCTCTATGAAGGAAAGAGAAGAATGAAAATACCTGAATTATGCCTGAAATAGTTAACTAATTGCCTGTAGTGATATATTTTGGCACAAATCCATGTCTGTGGAAATCAGTTTTTTTGATATGCCTCTAAGACTAGGAAGAGGGTTCTAAACTTCCCATCCCCTGAGCTGTCTGTAACATGAGAGAATCCTCTTTGTGTTTTCCATCCCTCTGTGAATGCATGTGTGCCAAGAATTTAGAAGATAAAACTACTGGGCTGGAAACCCAGTAGTTTCATGTAGTGGTAGGTAGACGGGAAAGGGAATGACTCAGTCTGGTGCCTTAGTGGTACCTTTCCATTCAGCTCTATATGCATTTTGTCTGGTCTTCGTGGTTTAGTCCTTGTCTCTTCCTTTACAATTACTCTGATAAACAGCATTGAAGTGAGTGATGGTGATGTAAAGCATGACATCAGAGAGTCATGTGGTGTTGCAAATACTGTGTTTGGTGCAATAAGGTTAATGTTGGCCAGAAGAGAACTGGCAATACACTAAAAGACCAAATCTCAAAGGAAATTCTTTCTTTTCCAAAGTATATAGCTTACAAATATTATCAGAAACAGCAAGATCTTTTTCTCTCCAATACAAGACAGGAAGGGAATCCAGATCTAATAGCTGGACAAACTTGCTCATGTCACCAGCTGCAGCTTAGAGGCTTCAACATTTCCAGCTGAATTCATTGGCAGAACACAAAAGGTGAAGCCCCCCATGAGCAGTGAACATCCCACCAGCAGAACATGTCCATAAAAGCCAACCATGTGATCAACCATGTGATCTTTTTGTCTCACAGACTTTCTCCTGCATTCGTTTGAAGAGAAGAAAGCAAAGAATGTGGAGAGTCTTTTAACGATGATCCCACGAGGCTGAGGCTGCAAAACTATGGGAAGTATGTTTGTTACCTTCACTGTGGACTTCTGAAAATCAGATTCCTCACTCCTCACAGTCTGGCACATCTGGCAGGACCTACTTGGGAAGACAAGTGGAGAGATTGGGAAGTTGATTGCCTAGGTAATGATGCTCTGCAGAAATCCTTGTTTGCTTCTGTTTGTCGCTGAAGCCACTCTTTGTATATACATTCAACCTCCAAGTTTTTTTTCACAAAAGGTAGTGGCACCCCACTGTGTTTTTTCAGCACAGTTGATGGGATAGGGTTTAAAAAAAAAAAAAAAAAAAAAAGGGGGGAAGGATAGGACATATTTTCTTGTATCAGAATTGAGATGCAAAATTTTTCATGCATTCAAATCAGCCTGTTTTCCAGAAAGGAAATAAGTTACAAGAGGTAAGGAAAGTGTGCATCTAGGCCATGTTCTTGTGTAGTAGTTGATGGTTTCTTTGTATAGAATGCCTGAAAAAGGACTCAAAGTATACAAAATACAAAAACCAGTTGGAACCACTGGCTATGATTCAGTACGAATCAGTGAGTCAGCAGAGAACTGGGAAAAATTTCTAGTGTGAAACTGCTGACCTCAGGTCTTTGGACCAAAAGATTGTAATGAGAATAACCTCTAAGAATTTCCAGCAATGTGAAATAGCCAAGAGAGAGAATTTCAGCATGGGCCACAAGGAGTAGTAGCCTTCGTAATTAAATTTTAATCCATGTTATTTGCCTGCATTTTTATAAAATTACAGGCAAAATCATGGCTTCTTCTAGAAGCCTAGGCTGGAAAATAAATAATTCAGGTGAGATACAAGAGTTTGTCACAGACAACCCTAGTAAATTTCTATTGAGACACAATATAATTTAGCATTTCACCCAAAGTCACACTCAAGATGATATTTGATTTCAAAAGTTTTTCAAATTTAAAACTTCCTACTAAATTCAGTGCTTTACATGGTCCTTTGGAGGATAGGTTAAAAGAGAAAAGACAGTTACTAATCTTAATTGTAAAAAAGTATTTTATTTAGACCCTTTAACAAATTTATCAACTTCTATATTAGAATACTATTAAAAGGGGACACAATTACCAAAACCAACAATTATTCAAGCACTTTCAGCTTCTGAAATTGATTTTGTAGAAAAAATTTCAGTGATTCTAAAGGCAGTTACTGCTCTTTATCTGTAACCTGGATGGTTACTTAATGGTCAGCTCTGCAGATCTGAGTCAGTAGAATATGTCTGGAGGGGTTCCTGAAAGATCTTGCTACATTGCATGCCTTCAAAGGGCAGTGAGAAATGATGCAATGTCTTCAACAGATCACACGGCAGCAAGGTGATTAAATCAGCATGGCAAGTTTCACAGCAGTCTGAGTTGATAGCAGTGCATCTAGAAATGCTAGAATCCAGTGAGGATAAACTATTTAAGTCATACTTCTAATGTATTTCAGAGGGGCGTTCCTAGGAATTTGTTGTTTTTCTCAGGCCCATTTTCTCTCTAGTTCAGAGTTTAGTTTGTACATAATGGATGAATTACAAAGTGTGCTGTTAACTGCCAAAAAAATAATGGACTCTGGTATTCTGAAGGCTGGCCCTGAAAATAACACTTCTCATTACGGTGGGATTTTACTCTGGGGACTGACAGCAAGATTTTTTTTGCTACAAGTTTGCTAATATATATTCTCTAGTTTCTGTTGGGGCACAAAATAATGGACCAGGGACCCATTCAATCAGTTTTCTAAGCACAAGCTTAAAAAAAATACTGGGGGATTTATAGGATTCTTTTGTTTGTTTGTTTCTTTGTTTACTGAGGGGGTTTGTGTATTTGAATAAATAACTTATTTCATTTGTCAGTGTTAACTGTGGATAGAGAATTTTCCTGTGGAGTTACATGGCCCTGTCATGGGTAACACAAGGGAATAATTTATGGGAGATCACAATGGAATAATTTACGCAGTTAATAATCAGGTGAATACAATCTAACTGGGAATGGGGTAGGGTGCCAGCAGCAAAGCACCAGTTTTCAAGGTAATTTATGTGCTTGTTATCAATATTTGGGCAGTAACTCTCTACTCTGTCTACCACGGGTGTTAGCAGTAAGTTTGATATGGCTCTTTGTGGTTTGTAGAAGCAGAAGTCATGATAGTTGACTGTCATGTAGTCTGACCTCTTGTGTAAACTCTATGGAGAATAACATTCCTCAGTATTTGTTTAAGTAAATCTATCTTAAATTAAAAGAAATAAATCCACTCCTGACTTTGCTTTGATAGGTTTAGGCATTAGAACAATAATGATAAAAACACCTTGTTATTAATTATTTTAAGCAGAAACACTTTACCTTCTGCTTGTTAACGTGCAGAGAGCAGAAATTCTCTTAGGAAAAAGTCTGGGAAAGTTGGCCTGGCAATATGCCCTAATGCTCAAGTAATAACAGGATTTACTGGGCTAGTAGGGTGGGGAGCAAATTCCAGTAAGAAACAGCAAAAATATTTCTTACAGGGAAACTGGTTGTCTCAATGACTGAATGTCCCCATGCTTATCTGGCTTGTGCTGAGTTCAGACCTCATGTGCTATGTGTCCATAACAGTTTCCCTTTCAAATAATTCTTATGTGAAGCATCCAATGTTGGTTTTCTTGTCAAGGGCAATTCTGTTCTTTTAAACATTTTTGGGTCCTAATGTTCTTCTTGAATGTCTGTGAGATAATTAAAGGTAAAATAAATTAAAAAATGTCCAAGTCCTAAATCAATAGCATCTAAAGAAACATCAGAGACCCTTCACTAGCATTTCAGACTCTTGTTATATTTCTGTTTTCATTGTACCCCATTACATTTCTGCAGATGACATTTGCTTTTGGCTGCTAATAAAGTTGAAGTGCCTTCATAACTTTTCCTTCTTCTTCCCCATGTATTGTACCACCAAGATTTTTTTTCCTCACTATTGATTGAGTCCAGATTGACATATATTACTACTTTGAGTAACTATTTTGAGTTACTACTTTGAGCTTAAGTTCTGCTTCAAAAGTGGGAAACTTCAATAGGCTCTGTTCTGTGTGCCAGTCTCAATGATTTTATAGTGAATGTACTCACTTTGTTGACTGAGCTGAGAGAATCATCCCTTTTACTCTGTAGAAAGAGGATTGATAGTGATCACAGCTCCTCGCTTTGGTATTTTTCCTTTAAAGCTGAAGAACAAATTTCTGCTTAACATTTAGTGAAAGCCTGACTGGAACTTGATTTCCCAATATTTATGCTTCCCACAATGTAACTTTTAGTCATTAGTCTTCTGCTACACTTCACATAACGAGGCTGAAGTTTGTGGGGTTGAAGTTAAAGTGAGATGCTTCCTCTAAAGGAAACGTTACCTTTACAGTTGTGTAATATTTAACCCTCATGCTGCTTAGGGCTGAGGTGCTTTCCATCAAATAATGAACTGAGAAATTGCCAGAAAAATAGTTATTGCTGAATGGATGTCTTAATCAGTTCCTCCACTCCTTCACTGTGTTGGTGAAAGGGTTCACATGAGCAGAGGATGGGAGCTCACAGCATGGACAGACACATGAAGGCCTGTTGGTGAAGTTGCAAAGGCAAAGAACCTGGGTAGTACTATCACCCTGTGAATTAAATCTTTAACCTCTGACATCAGTGGAAGAACAATTTTCACTTACTCTATGAAGCCCTAATGCCAATCTCCTGAAACCTTTCTACCATTGCTGGTTGCGCAACTGGAGTAGGAGAAACAGGCTTGGAAAAAAACCAGCCTTCCACTGACAGAATTTGTAGTTTATCTGCTGTAGAATGACTTTTTCCTTAAAAATGTTCTGTATGAGTAAACATGCACAAAGTGCTTTCAATTCCTTGCCCTTTTTGAACTCCCTTGGGTTTGTGTAATTGACCTTTTTCTTTCCATCTTTGTGGTCACATCATTCTGTAATCATCAGCAACATCTGTATCTTCATCATTTCAGCTATCATACTGCTGACAGGGCTTTCCTTGTGGAATAAAGACATACTTCTTCATAGGCATATCAGTATGAAAATTATCTACTTTCCGATGACCTTGTCAAACATTCTCATTCAGCCTTTATTTTTTTTCTGACATCTTTAAACAGCAATGACTCTCATTGACTCCAAAGTCTTGACACCAACAAAATAAACCACACCATATGTCTGCTTTGGTGGTGGGCGGGAAGGCAGCACTTTGGTCTCTGTTCAGTCAATGAAATGATGCTGGTCCGTCCTTACAGCTAATGGTGTTTGTCCTGGTATGCTGACGAGCAGAACCTGTCTGTGGGAACAGAAATGTGAAGGAAGTGGCATTTGATAGGAGGTGTGCCTGACACCTCTTTTCAAGTGCCATGCTGAGTGCAAGGCTCAGGTTTATCTAAAGCTGAGCCAGGTGAAAGGTTTGCTCAGCTCTGTGTCTGTTTGTTAACGGGTGGCTGGCACTGAGTGTGCTGAAGCTGCAGTTACATTTTGGCTGCTGGATGGCTTTGCTGCAGGAGCAGAGGGCAGGGTAGCACATGGCAGGGTTTTATTTCTTCAGGGTATGCAGTAGTCCTTCAAGAAACCTTCTAAATATAAGCATCTGAGGTTTGATTAACAAAACTGCTGAGCTGACATCTGTGCTATGGAGACAGTAGTGACAAAATAGGGAGTCTAGGATTCTCCTTTAGGGCAGCAAATATTGAAGAGGAGCAAAAGACCACTCAGATGTGACATAGTAGTTATTTTACTGCAGTCAAATCAGCAAATTTTGGTACACAATATATTTAATAAGTGCAGGTTTTTTGGTGGTCAATACTCTACTATTCACTGCATTTTAAATTTGGAATTCAAATATTATAATGTATTACTCTACACATTTACAATATGATATACATGCACAAAAATGCCACTTACCAACCCACTGAAGTCTGGTGTCATGTAAGGGATCTCAGCCTTGGGACATAATCATGAGTGGTGTCCCTGCTCATGGGGACATCACTGCCATGCAGCCAGGTCAACAAGGCCTCATGGTGCAGGAATTTATGGCATAAAGTGCTTGATTTGCAGTAAGATTTTCTGCTGTGTTAATGCCATTTCATCCACTTATCAGTACAATCTCCAACAAAACTTTTTTTTTCTTTTTTTTTTGGTGCTACATTGTTGATGATAACCTCACACAGTAGGATTGATATTGATGTAGCCTACTTGATGAACATCAGCTTGGACCAAAGTGTAGTTAGTTCAAACAGGAGTGCATCCGTCACAGCTAATGAAGAAGGTAGTGGAGATAATGAAGCCAATTCACCTTTCTCAGGCTACTTCTTGCAACTTCTTGCTGCTTCTCACAGCTCAAGAATAGTCTTCAAGATATGTCAACAAGGTCAACAAGGTCACAACAAAGAAATGCACTTTTCATCACTTTTCATCACATATGAGTACACTGCAGGGCTTCACAAGACAGGAGGTTTTGAAAGCTAAAAAGCCAGTCTTTAAAGACATTAGTCACATTAATGTGGACTATCTATGACTTCCCTGAAGTCATAAATGCAGATTTCTCCCCACCATAAATTGCTTCAAAGCTGGAGGATTTACAAAGGAGAGGAGTACTTTTCCTTGTTATTTTCAATTTTTTTTTTCTTGAAGTACTTACTTTTACTCACTCTTTCACTATATGAAATGAAATAGCTATGGCCTCTTTCATAGTCTCATAATGTGGAAGTCCCCAAGCTTAGTTCTCCAAAGACAAGTGACTGGTGATGATGAACTAGCAAAGTGATAAACAGTGGAGAATGAAAAGTGTGCCCTTGAGCTAAAGGGAGATTCTTGTTTGTGCCTTCTGCAGCTGAAATCTCAGACCACAGGACAGCCTGTCCTGCAGGCCCTGTACCTCTAGACTTCCTGAAGTAAGTCCTCATCTCTTCCCTGACCGATTAAGTGATCTGTGCCTTGGATCAGAAAATTTTTTAGGATATTGCCTCCTCAGGTTCCTCATTCCCACAGGGATCTGGTAGGAATTTTGTTCCTAGGTGGTATTTGAGGATCTGGACTGAAGACAGTAATAGATACTTGTTTCTGTTCAGATTTACCAGTGCCCCAAAGCCTGTTTCATTATTTGCTGATCCCTTCAAGAAGCTTTTTTGTTGAGCACATGAGTCTCAGTGGGGTTCTGTGTTCATAGATATACTGGTACAAAATTACAATGAGAACAATTGCTAATTTTGGAAGTTTATTGTGTACCAGATTTTTGTTCTGTTAATTGCTTCACAATTCTCAGCCATATTTTTTTCCTCAGGAGTGTATGTACAACTATGAAACAGATTAAGGATATTGGGTTTCATTATTCTAGTAAAGACACTCCCTCATGTTTTAGAAAGCATTGCAAAGACAGGGCAAAAGGAGGTGTACAGAAAAAATAGAGATCCTGCTTTTAGCATCCTCCTATGTAAAAAGTGCAGAACAAGTAAATCAATGCCATGTATTGAAGATAATCTTTTAACTGTGTAGCTACAGAGAGTGCTAAACACTTGCTATAATTGCTTTAGTTAAAGACCGATGATAAAACATTACTTTTTTATGTCCCTTTGATCAGGATGGTTTTTCCCACCTCTTAGGCATGTAGTTTAGAAAACAACTGTATTTTTCTCTTGCCCTGTTACAGAGCTTATTTTTAATACCTTATCCCATTGCTAAAAAGGTTATTGCTTTTCCTCATACCAGAGATTAGTGATGTAGTCTGAGAAATCAGAGGGATCAGATGAGCACATTAAATAAAAATCTTGTTCTCATTCTGATATCCTGCTAAGTAGAAAATAGATGAGTGAAAGAAAGCATCAGGGAAATTAAAAATCACTTAAAAGCACATTTCTCTTAACTAGGAGAGTTTCCTCAGATTCCTTGGAGATATTGGCTGCTCTCTCTGGCTCTGATTCAGAAAAGCATTCCTGCTCAAGTTCTTAAGGACACATTTATCTCCTCTTGAATCTGATGGTGCTGGAGTCTGGGGAAGTTTTTGTCCGCACTTGCAAAGGAGGGTACAGCACAGGACTGCATGAAAATGTTCTGCCTGCTGGATCTCTGCAGGTTTTGTTGAACATGGGAAAGACCCACAGAGCTCTTATTGCCCACAGCACGTATCTTTCACTGCAACATGCCTTAGGTGTGTTACTAATGTGCATTCTGAAGTGAAGATGCAAAGCTAGAATGATTCAGCTTTGATCAGAATGATTATAAGGTTTATCTGAAGGATGACCTTTGATTGGAATATTGTTTCCTTAATCAAGCAGCCTGCTGATTTTTGGTGCCGATTAAATAAGTTCCAGAGGAGGCACTATGACAGTGATTTCCCTTCCAGTATGTTTGTACTTTGTAAACCTCCTCAGTCACATCCAGGTTGACACCAGGTTCAAGTGTCACCAGGGCAGTTTGCATGTGGCCAGCACGAGGATATTGCTCATCATTTATCCCTCTCGGAGTAATGCTCTCACTAACAGTTTTAAATCAACTTTACTGCAGTCCACTTCATAAGGAAGACAGTCATACAAATAGTGCTGCGCAGATCATAGATTTCTTTGGCGTGTCTGTTGAACTGAAATGTCAATGAGAAAGTTTGCAAATTTCTTTTACTCTTTCTGCTACACTCCTACTTGATATTAGCCATGATACTTGAGGATCTAAACAAACAGGTTTGGGCAGAACAGGCTATATAACATTTTGTTTTGAATATCTGTCAGTATTTTCTGAAGGAAGAGGTGGGATTCATAAACTGCTCCTGTAGGTTTTGTACTCCTAAGCCACATCTCAAAATGCTTCAGCCTGTCTCTACAGACATCTAGGTATTTGTTTTAGATTTCCAGATTTACTTTAAAATTTACAAACTCTTTAATACAGCTCTCTAGAAAAGAAAAATATTTCCAAAATGAAAGCAGTAAGTCTTTAAATTTTGATTTGTTTCTGTGCTTCTTCTTTATCACTTTCTTCAAGCCTTCTGCTTAAAAATGTAAGCCCTTCAGTCTCATCTGTGTGAACTGAGTGAATAGAATGTTTATTTCATATGCACTAGGTCATTTTTGCATAATGGAGCATTTCACACAGCCTGCTTTCCACTTTTCTTAATTTGGCTGAACTTGCTGACTACACATGAGCTGTTGACAGGCTTCAAGTGGGAAATCTTTAATTGTCTTCTTGAAACTCACAGCATGGTGTTAGAATCAAATACAAGAGAAAAAATTTCTAAAATCCTATGTTAAAAATAAGAGAGTTCTAGATGCTTTTATAAATAATAGTCAAATTTTTTTGCTCAGCTTGGTTTTCACAGCAAGTCTTACACCATCTCTCATACTTCAGATAGATATGTTGTGCTATTTATTGAGCAATGGAGTCCCACACAAACCTCAGCTGCTAATGTCAGTTTCAAGGTAAACCAATACTATACTTGAGTAAATAAGATAGCACTTAATTTTGTATATTGAGGGAGAAGAAGAAAAGAATTATTGCAAGACAAAGCAGGTATCACTTTCTCAAAAAACACTAGGAAAGAAGCAGTAAAAATTCTTATGAAAATAAAGCTAAAGGAGTAAAATCCAGCAATGACTTAGCAAAAATAAGAGCTACAATGATTTTCTTTTAAGAAGTCAGCAACTCAGTCCTTGTGTTCCACTGTGGGGAGTAAGGCCAACACTAGAACAGAAGCTGGAATAGCTGCAAGGATAGTTTTGCATTTTCTTTACCTTCACTGCTACAAGGTATTAGTAGGAAAACCTGTCTGTAAAAAGATTATCAACGATAAATATCAAAATCATTATAAACTCATAAACTTTGAAACTGAAAAATTACTAAGAGGGAAATTTGCAAAGAGAATTTGTTGCGTCATTTTATACTATATATTTTCCCTAAAAATTCTCAGAACAATATTTTCAGGTGATTTATTTTCTCTGTCATGCAGTTGTCATCATAGATTTCCATACAAGATGCTCCTGAAATAGATCAAACTCAGAATCACCTGGTAAAGGACTTGAATGGCCAGGTTCTCCTTCTCCCAAGTAGAGTTTAGCAGTACTTGGGCATGAGCTGCCTGCTCAAAACTGTACAATAAGCTGTGCTCAAGAATCACGATCATTAACCAGAGAGCAAACAATGGAGGGAAAGAGGTGCTCTCTGCTACTCTGATCTGTTCAGAAATTAGAATTATTTAAAGCAAGATAGAAAGGTCTATCCAGTGAGATATTCTGCAGCTGGAGGAAAAAAGAAGCAACAGTATTAATTTACTTCATTACTGATAGTACAATTTTTATTTAAAATTTATTTAAATTTTTATTTGTGGAATACTGAAGTGCAGCTAATACAAAGATTTCTCTCTCCTATTAAAAAAACCCCTTTAAAATAATAATAATAATAATAATAAAAAAAACCAATAAAAAGTAAACCAAAGATATTTCCATGGGAAATACAATTGTATAGAAGGAAGTGATAAAAGCTGCCCAGAAAACTCTGTGAGATTTTACTCTTAATTTCTTAATTTTCTGTAAATCTTGGAACAGCATGGAATTTCCAAAGAAGACGAATAAGAAGTTAGTATTGCATCAAACCCTGGGACAGGTTAACAGGTCAGCTAGGATAATTTGAGCCTTCAAGATAATAAGTAGAGTAGTGGAGACTGAGACAACAAAAAAGAATGATGTCATTCCACAAGTCAGTGCAGGATTCTGGAAAAAAGATACTGGAAAACAAATGTAATTTCTTCTGCTTCAGTGAAGGCTTTCATCAATAACAAAAATGTGACACTGAACCTCTGAAAAGTATCTGATACAGAGTCTGCATCATTTACTTATGTTTGCTATTTTCTAGTTTCTTAGTGTAGGTAGATTAAGAATTGGATTTTAATTGATCTTAACACTTGACTATAACCCAGTGAGGAGTCACGATTTCATTTCATATTTTAACCCTGTGGTATATTAATATCCTATAGGGGGAAAAAGATATTGCTACTGTTGCTACTGAAAAAAGTGGCTGATGACACCAAGGTTGAGGCATCAGGAAGAGGAAGATAGATGGTGGAGGGTGTTGTTGGCTGATATATAACTGATTGAAAAATAAAAGTTACTGAAGCTACTAAGGAAAATGTCTTCTGGTAAAAACCAGAGGGGGGAAAAAAAAACCCAAAAAAAAAAAAAAAACAAAAAACAAAAAAAAAAAAAAAAAACAAAAAAAAACAAGGAGAAGAGATAAAAGAAAAACTGTGGTTCTAACTTTGGACAGTACCTACCGAGCTAGAAAGACCACAAATAATTTTATATGCACCTCACAGATGATTTCAGATATCTTTGGTATTTGCTTGAGCTTTTAAGGTTTCAGTGTTGCAATATCCAGTAAAGAGTTCTCTCTTAATTTACAGATGTATGGCAGTCAGTGGGTGTTTTTCCCAGGCAAGAAAAGATTACTGATCATTTCTCAGGAAATAACTGAGGGAAAAATGTGAAACTTAACTTTTGTGATACTCCTAAAACATTGGTAACTATTGATCACATAAAAATGTAAAAGGATAACTTATGTCAAGTACACTTTCCACTGAAATAGTTCTTGTGTAATGAAGAGTTCAAGCATGGATTTACTTTAGCCAATGGATGTCACTGTTGTTCCATTGCATGTCAGATCCAGTAAATTTCTGCCAGTACTGAAAAAGGCCATCTGTGCTGAAATAAAACAGACGTGAACAGAAGCCTCAGGTAGGACACTCTGCTGGTTGGGATGAGAATATTGTTTAAGATATGGCTTAGACAAATCTATCTCATCAACCATAAAATTTATGCCATTTCTTCAGGAAAGATTTTGTACTGCTATCCAAGCACTGGCTGCATACAAAAGTTGCAAGGCAGATGTTGGCGAACAGGACTGAAAGGGGAGGAAAGAAATCCTTACATTACATCCCAGGAAAGTGTGAATTTTCTCAAAAGTAAGAGAATGTTGACAGTCTTACACTGACAGGTCCACAGGAAAGAAAATCATGATAACCCAGTTGCTGGTGAATTTAGCCCTACCAAACAAACATAATAAGTTGGTGAGGATAATGATGTTAGTAACTAATTGTAGAATAGATAGGTGCCATCAGGTCAAGCAGTCAGTCCAAAGACAAAACCGAGAAGGAAATGAACTTTTTTTGTTTTACTTTTATGAGAAGTATAAACTTTTTTTAATGTTAAAACCTACTAGGGAGGGAATTTGAAAACAGAAAAAAAAATTAGGAGGAGGAAGAGGAAAAGATGGACTTATAGGAGATGAGGAGAGGAAAACTCCGAGCAAAAACAAGTCACTCACTCTGCCTCTGACTCATTTTACCTCTCACATCCTCAGCAATAAAATGCAATGGGCTTGAACTCCATCTTTTGTATAAGAATATAAGCACATGCAGTCCCTGTCCATGTACATTGCACCAGAAAACCACGGTATCCTTGTCTGCACTGCCTGTCAGCACAAGAACAAAACTTCTCTCATTCCCTAAAATGCTGCGACAATGTTGGCCAGCTTAGGCCAAAATTGTGTCAAGAGCTCTATTAACAATTACAGCAGATACGTGTCAGGGCCTGACTCTTTAACCCCGGCCAGGAGTAGGTTCTTTGGATAAATGGATACATTAAGGCAAATGAGGTCAGCAGCCTAATAAAGAATCATGCCAGGCCTGGCCCGGGATACATGTCCAAAGCAAGACTTGAACCTGCACTTGTACAAACTACTGTGAACATACTTGGCCACTCTGCCCTTGAACTGCAGAGGAAAACCCCAAGAAAATTAGGCACCTGGTTAGTGCTGGAAAAATCTTCTAGAAAAATTCTGGAAGAACCCTGAAATGAGCTACATTAAGGACTGTACAATACAGTGTTTCTGCAAAGGTCTTCAAAGAGTATGCTGGTATTTCCTAGATCCTGGCTGGACTCTGAATGGTATTCCACAGGGTGCCATCCCATATAGAGGTGCCCAAGCAGCTGCTGCACATTTTCTGAGACAGGTGTGGAAAAACGTCCTTGGAGCATCTCTCTCCTTCCTCTTACTGATGACAAGCTCTCTGCAAGATCCTGTGTGCTGGTTCTCCTTCAGCACTGTGATGGCTGTGTCCATGGGGACTTGCTGTGTGAAGTGCTGGATGGGAGGATGGAATCCACGCCTCCCTGAATTCAGGTTTCAGTGATGCACCATTTGCCTACAGCCCCAGCCAGCAGGGCCTTGCCCTGTGATCACAGGATTAATGGGCTGGGAAGTGATAGCAGTCTCCTGGCTGTGTACATCTAGCACGGAGAAAAACCTAGATGCTGTTCTGCCCACTGCAAGGGACGCAGGCCTGGCTTCAGCATGCCACAGAGAAAATCTGCAGAAATCCCTTTTTGAATCTCATGCTTATGAGAGAAAATGATCTTCCTGCTGGTATGACCCTTCCTTTCTGGCTTCTTTCTGGTTCCTCTCATGGGCTGCATTGAGAGAGACAATATTTTTCCTGTCAGACAGTGTTTCAGATCTGCTCATCACTGAGTTGTTGGTAGTATTTGCTGTTTCCAGGCACCAACCGGTCTCTCAGGTTTAGGTTTGACAAAGATTATTGAAGTTTTGCTACTGTGTTTTGGGACTTATAGTCTATCCTCAAGGAGAGATTTGTGTGTGCATACACACATATAAGCGTCAAGAAAATAGAAGCTTTAGAAATTAAATGGTACTTGATTTCTGAAAGCAGCCCCTTTTATTGTGCTGAATGAGAGACTGCAAGGAAGGGGGAGAGGCAGAGTTTTTCTTGTTCACTTATGATGAAAATGTGGTTTTTATTTCCTACCTGAGCATCTAAATTAGCACAGCACCCTTTTGTGCTGTCCTGTGGGAGGAAGCCAGCACTAAACCTGAGTGAAACAACCAAATTACCACTGTGTCTTACAGAGGTCCCATTTTCCCCAGAAACCCATTGCCAAGTGCTGCTTTGACCAGACCTGCTGAGCTGAGGTAAGGTCTAATGGCTGAGCTGTGGCTTGAAGTGGTTTATGTGCTATGCTGAGAAGTCATAAACAGCTCTTATGTAAATGGTTTATGAGGGAGTGGGGAACCTTTAGCCATGTTAGAAGCAGATCTGAGCTGATAACTTCATACCACACTGTTCTCACAGATTATTTTGTTTCATAGAACAACAACAAAACAAGCCTTTCCCTCCCTTCCCCCAGCTGAGTGCAGGGGTGGTAGGTTCTGTTGGCCTCCAGGAACAAGGGAGATACAGGAGATATTCACAAACAGCTGAAGGCTTGAATTTAGCAGGGTGAACAGGGAGGTCTGGTCAAAGACCTGGTGTTCCAAAGCAAATCAATGCAATCCCTGGTGTAGGATCTGCATTTGGTGTAGATGCAGTGGTGGCTAAACCTGTTTCATCATATTCAAGAGACTTAAATCAGTTACTAGTAGTTTCTAACACTTTTACTAGATTCCAATTGATAGCAAAAGCAGAAAGATGACTTATAAAAATATACAAATAATGCAATTACTTTCTTTTTTAGCTTGTGCTTAATGCAGTTTTATAAGGGAAAAGAAAGAATTCTGTTCTTCCCCAACATATTGGACAGGTTAAAAGATCAAGATAGAATTGAAGGCTGATACAGCATAGAACTGTGAAACTCCCAGTCTTCCCAGGAATTATTTTATAAATCTTATTTTTTGCTTTTCAAACTTAATTTCTGACATGACTTACTTGCATGAATTGCATTCCTTTGCTTATAATACAAGACTGAGTTTACATGGTGACATAGCTGTGGGAACTAAAATAGCTTCTTACAAGTTAATTTTAGAAAACTTGAATTGTTTATTTGTGAAAAGTCCTTGGGCAAACTGCTCAGGGAGGTAAGGAACTCAATGACTTCCTATGCAGGAGTCACAAACTGAGAAATATTAATGATGGCTATATTTTTCTTGTAAGTTAGAAATTAACCTCTCATGGTTCTATACATAATTTTCTGTAGTCTCAAATCTTGCATTTTGTTATGAGAGATGGTATGATCATAACATTCTATCTTTTTTCTTGGTACAGGGATAGGAATTAATCAAAAACTCATCAAATGCAGTAGGTATTCCAGACTTCCTCCCTCCCCTCCTTCATCTTTTTCTCCACATACGCCTCATAACTGGTCCAGGATGGACTACAATGCTCTAAGAACTTGAACTGCAAAATGTTCTTGTTCAAAATACTATCCCAACTAAAGGCGGCAAATGCTTCTGCTGAAAACTGGCACATCAAGCATACTGAAAGCTGTAGGGTTAGAAATTCGCTTCATGGATAAAGTTAAGCACGGGTCAAGCATTAGGTAAGTGTTTCTAGCTGAGAAAATTGCATATAATTAATTGAGCCTCTCAGTAATTTCAATAATTGTTATTTTCAATATGCATATATCCTCCTTGTTTTGTACATACCAATATTTTACTTATTCTCTGTATTCAGTTTATGGGGTCTTTTTATTTTTCTTTTTCAACAGTTTCCTTTGTCTGCTGCCAAATCATTTTAATACTCTCTTCTTTTTCCTCCCTTCAGTTTCCAGCAGAATTGCAGATGAAAACCAGTGCTGTTTATTGAAAGATTAGGGATCTGAACTGATCACTTATTCTTTTAACCAGACCAGCTAAGTTAGAACATTAGCTGATGTTGGCACCTTGGCCTGGCAAAGGAATTCAGATGATCCATGCACTGCCTGCACACACAGATATCCTAAAAAATTCCTCTAAAACTCCCAAGTACGCCAGCTTTTGATGTTTGTTATTTGACTACAGCAACCAAATACATCTGTAACTTCAATCTATTTGACTGAGATTAATTTAGTCAATGTCTGGCTTTCTAGAAAATGCTGTTTGCTATGGGTAAAAATGGTATTCTGAAAAATAAAAAACTCTGAAGCATGTCAAATTCTGAGACATGCTTTATTGATGTGAATATGTTCCATTGCAAAAGCTTGAAAACTTACTAATAAGCTGTTGAAAATTCATGCAGAAGACCTTATTCCAAATGTCTGGAACAGTTTTTTCCTAAAAATACTATTTCTACATGAGCGCATTCAACATGTCAGACATAGTCCAGACGTGGACATGCATCTGCCTTAAAGTCAAACCATAAATCACGATGTCTTAAGGCCCAGACCCAAAAACCTAAAAGATATCTTGGAAATTTATTTTGAGCTCCCAGACACAGGCAGCAATGGGTTTACCCAGGGCTTTATCTGCCTCCCCACAGCAATTGCCGTTGCAATGCACAGCAGGATGCATTGGCATTTAGAGCTTGTACTCATGGCATAGTACTCTTTTCACACTGAAATCAGAGCTCTACCATCTACCCCCCATTTGAAGATCAATGTATCCAATATATTGATGTTATGTCAATTGCAGTAGAAACTGAGAATGTAATGAATGCATAATGCTAGTGCAATTTTCCAGTGGCTTTTTCAAGTACATAATGACTTATCATTCCCCCCCCCCCCCCCACTTCTCTCCATATTTTGTTAGTGTAGTTCATTCTTTTTCCATGTCTCTCATCACGTCACAGTGTCTGCCAGACTCACTGTTGTTTGCCTCTTAGTGGGAGATTTTCTGTTGACCAGGCCAAATGCAGAGATGATCCTCTCTCAGGAGACCACTACTGCTCTTGACAGTTTTACAGTTCATGATAAGCAGGGAAGCCATTGGCAGCTTCTTGTCCCAAGCAGAGAGCTGGAGAGGACACACAAATAAGGGCTTGGTTCAGCTCTCACACTTCCTGCTACCTAAGGAGCCCACAGGGTGAACTTTGTTCTGTTAATCCTCAGCACACGGAAAGGGCTTAACTCTTTAGGATCCTTTGTTGAGTAAGGAGTCGCCTAAATGAGCTAGTGACAAAATGCTGAACTAATTTGGTGCTTAGCCCCAGGGGAACTTGTGTCTTGGGTGCGCGGGAAATATCTTAACCATGTCACCTTAACCAGCAAGCCTTTTCCTTCAAAAGACAAGGAGCTGAAATGTCTCCCTGGAGGTGGAAGCTGCCCTCTGTCTGTGTTTCTTACTGAGGAGTTTGAGTACTGATCTGCTGGATATTCTGGCATTTTCTTTGGTGTTCTCACTGAAGCACCATCCTTTCTTTGCATAGAACAGTTGTCATAATACTGGATGACTGAGCCTATCAGTCTACAGTCAAATATTTAGTGAAAGATCTAGAAGAGTTATTTAGATGGAAAACTTCTGACACCTCTCTGAGTTCTCCAAACATGGCACATCTAGCAAACCCTTGGGAGGATGGAGCAAATATTTCAATTTTTATGCAATGCAAGGAAAACACAGCAGCTTTTTTTCACTAAGCAGAAAACCCCCAAATGAGATATTAGAAGTTCTGGAAATGCCTGCTAAGTCTTACTGCTGGCTTCTTGGAGCTTTTCATAGCTCTTCATTTAGGATTACCATAGAGAAGTAATAATGTTTCTCACATCAATTGCATAACTATTGTTATTACTAGTACTAATAGGAGTAGTAATTCAGATACACTGTAGAGACCAACTTAAAAGCTATTCTAAAAGCCTGTACAGCAATATGCACAACATGTGACTTGAAAATGATATCCAAATATGTGTTGTAAGTTTTGCAGGTTAAGGGTGGAGGTGTGTATGGTTTGGAGAGAGTCCCTTCCCTACAGGTAACTAGGATTAGCTAGGGTTAGATTAAGAAGCTCTGCAAGCTACTGCTGACTTCAGCTGAGGCTGCAAATCCTCAGGGGATGTTGGAGCCCTGTTGGATGATTTGCCACTGTCAAATAATTATCTCTGGAGCCAGACTTTATGTCAGGGGGCATGTGCTGCCAAGATGAATATCTGTTTTCTTCATTATTTTGGACTAGATTCCATAGAATGAACTGGTGCACAGCTGACATTTTCTGACTGACCTACATGAAGTTAAATGCTTGATAAAAGCTTCCTTCTGCTATTTCTTGCTGTCCTTGTCCCTCCTGTATTCTAATCCCTGCTTCAATTATTTTCCTTACTTTCTCTGTGTTTGCTTACTTTAAACTTTTATTGGAAATTTTCCACCAAAATTAATTTAAAAAATTAGCAGAATATGTAAAAGACTTTTCCTCTGTTTCTTTGAAGGGAGCCTTTCTCTCAAGTCCCTCTTGTTTTGATCACACTGTAGTCAAAAGTACTGTCTGACTCTGGTCAGAATTTAAACACAAATTAAATGAGGGGATTTGATAGTATTTTGCAACGGTTTTCCTACTTAATTAATAAGATTTTCTTAAACTTTTGATGAATAAAATTTCAAAGAACTAACTTTACTTTGCTTTCTTGACTTTCTCAAATAAAAGTGGATTTTAGATTTTATTTTCAAAGAGAAGAAAAAACTTTTCAAAGTGATTGATTTTTTTCAAATTCACAGTGAATTACCTGTATCCTCTAAAGTCTCAAAAAATAGAATCATCTTCTGGAGCTTTCCTGTTCATGTACACTTTCATGTCTATGAAATAAAGCAAATTTTTTTGGCTTTTGGGATTTTATTTACTCACCATCACTATTCCCCCACACCCCGCCCAGCCACCCCAAGCCAGGGCTGGGTATGGAATCTTTAAATAGATGAGAAGTGTAATCACTTTTAGCATGGAGCATTTATGCTCTATACTTTCACACCAGAGCATGGAGAGACAGAAAATTTGTAACTTCTCTTACTTCCCCTCAAGTTTTGTGGATATTTCTCACTGCTTAATTATATTTTCATTTGAAAGAGAAAATGGGTGCAACTGTAGAGAGTAGTGATCAGAGATTACCTAGTATCAGACCTTTTTTTCACTTTCTATTTCTTCAAAAATCTTGCTTAAGGCAAAATATTTAGTGCATGTCCCTATGTTAAGGTCTTAGCCTGAAGGAGGCAAGAAGTGAGGTGCTCTACTTTCAAGGTGCACATGTTCAAAATCCCTGATATGTATGAGAGACACAAACGTGGGTCTCCAAAGGATGTGAATCATTTAACCACCAAGGCATTTTATGCACAAGGGATTCCTCCTTAACCTGTTGGTTTACGTTGCGTTGCATCAAACAGATTTGCCAGACCAACACTCCCAGCACCAAATAAGCAGATTAATTCTCATTTTCTCTAACTGTATCAAAATTTGTGGCCAAGCTAAAGACCTATCTGTTTAGAATTTATTTATGTTTCATCGTGTGTGCACCAGACGGCAGCAGAAAGTGGGGAAATGTGGCTTACCAATGTTCCTTTTCAGCTGTGAAGGCTGATTACGTGTTTGACTGTGTTTGTGAGTGTAGCCAGCACATTGTGAGGTGATTATTCCCATTCACTCAGCAGTCCCAAGGCCACATACGGAGTGTTAAGTAAAGTTTTTTTTGTAAAGCAAGTACAAGATTTGCTTACAATCTGGAGAAAATCTAGTAGATAGTCACCAGGGTTTGGAGTGTGATGTACAGGGAGAAAGGGAGTAAAGGTCTGCTTAGCCTGGAAGACAGAGGGCTTGGTTAGAGCTGGAGTAATCTTCTCTGCTCCAGTGCATTACAGAGTACATAAAAAAGATGGACCCAAAGCCTCAACATGCACAGCTATCGGCTGAGAAGGAATAGTGATAAATTGAAACAAGGACATCCTGTATGGATAGATAGGAAGGATTCTTCCCTCGCAGATGCCTGCTAGGTTCCCACAAAGGCTATGAGAAGTTCAATTTTGGAGACTTTTAAAATGCAACAGGACTTAAAGCAACTTCATCTACCTTTGAAGCTGAGTCTAATTTGATATGGGCGTTCAATAAGATGACCCCAAGCCTCCATTTTTACAAAATTATTCCAGGACTTTTACCAAAGAAAGTAGTAATCACTTTTAGCATGGAGCACTTGAAGTTAGGTGGTTTTGGGAACTGCCATTGCTTAATAAATGCTTATCATAGGCATTCAGAGAGGTGTGTGGGCACCAAAGTCCAACTGTATGTCTAGCCTGCCCAGACTAGGGTTTCTTGACTATTTCACTTTTATAAATGAAGGCCTGTTTTGAACTTTACTGCTTCCTTTCCAGTATCATCAGGTCTGCTTTGGATTAAGAGGCTGTGAGGTCCTGGAAACAGTATCCAGCCATCTACAGGTCCAACAAACTGGATTTACTGCTTAAACGTGGGTTACTCCACACAGCATCTCCACTCTTTCTGCACTTTGGATGCAGAGCCTATCCTGATTGATGCACATGGGTGGTAGGTGCTGCACCTGTCCTGAGCCATGCTGTGCACTGAATGCACCTGGCTGTGTCACACACGTGCAGCAGCACTGGTCACTCATGGAACAGGGATCCCTGAATATGGGCCTCTCTCTTAGCACTCCAGAGAGAGCCAGCTGCAGACTAAAAACCTTGTACTTAAAGTAATTCTGAAGCAGTTCTTGAATGGGGATTAGTTAAGATCTCTTGAGTGCAGCAGGCACTTTCCTGGCATTTTCCTTTCCTGGCATTTTCCTTTCCTGTGGGCACTTTCAAGCACTTTGGACTCCAGAAATAGGATACACTTTTGTAAATGGTGCTCTGTCCCAGTAAAATATCTAATGGAGTAAATCCAGTGATCAGAAATGACTATTAGGCCAAGTAACCTGGCATCTTGCTTAGCAAAGGCATTTATTTCCATCCATTTGGAAAAGCTTTATACCCAAAGCTGTGAAATTTAGGTGTCATTTTGGGGGGCAAGAAGCGGGTCAAACATGTACTCCTAATGACTCAGACACTACAGTATACATTAACATATTTATGATTTCCAAGTAAAAAAATCACTAAAATCTATTATTTCATTATTCATGATATTACATTGGTTATAATTAAGTTAATATTAATAGTCTTATTTATTATGAGTTGATTAATTCAGATGAGGTATCATTGCCTGCGAACCTCATACCACAGTAACCCATAAAATTATTTAGTCCAGGTTTTTACAGTTTAATATTCCCAAGAAGCTATTTTGTGGTTTTATTTTAAAATAAAACACATGATTTCTTCATTGCAATTTCACTCTTAACTAGGCAGAATTAATGACCTGATATGCTAAACCTAACACTTACTGCTTTTTTTTGTTTATTTGGTCCTTTTAAAATAGTTCATAAACTGAGTAAGGAATTACTTGTTGGCTTAGTGCCATATGACTTTGGGCAAATTTTTTTATGTATTGCTATTAAATAAACCTTTATATTTACAAAAGCAAACAACAGCAACTTTTCTGGTATGTTAACTCACCTCTCATGGTTGCTGAATCTGTATTTTTTTCTTGATCTCAGTTTATTGATTGATACATCTGCACTGAAATAACTGCATCTGTTGGAAAGGGGTGTCAGCTGAAAACTTAATGTGTCTGTCTATATGTACATATAGTCGAGCACACTACTTTACACAGGCTAATGCAATGACATAACAGATATCTAAAACTGACCAGCTCTTTGATTGTTTCAAATTTAAGTGTTTCTCTCTATTTCCATTACTGCCCAATTTGGCATCTTGGCTGGAGTTCCTCGGTGTTATTCATGAACATTTGTTCTCTGGCCTTCATATAGGACTGCATTTTGCTGACGTTGCCAGCACTGACTATTATTGAGATTTATCAAAACCTCATTGTTACAACACTTTCATCTTAGCTTACCGGCAACTTGGCCAAATATTAGCCTCTTAGGCTGCAATTTGCCATGAGGTGACATTGGGCTCACTTAATTTCTTTTTCCAAAAAGTTTCAGCCAAAACAGTTTAGCCGTTTCCAAGAAAACGATGGAGAAAATACATTGTGTTGCAATGTTAAAACAACCTTGGCAACCTGTTCTTTGAGTAAATATGTACTGCCCATACTTTGGAGAAAATATTTGAAATTTGTTCAGAGTACTGTAGCCTTTCTGTCAGGAAAGTGTGTCTTCCCATCCCCATGAAAATTTTTGACATAGTTTTGGAAACTCTGAATTTACAGGTGCAGAAATATTACCTTCTGGCACTAGGCAGTTAAAATCAACTTATGTGACAGTCTGACAATTTTGACTGCTCTGCACGCAGAGTTTCACTAAACTAATTTGTATACACAGAAGTTGCCTGCCCACACAGCAACATTTCAACTCAGCTTTTTTTTGTGTGTACAAGGTGAGCAAAGGGGAGAAAATTATTTCAGAGAGGAGGTGGGCACAAAGATTAAAGAGAAGTTGTTGAAACAAGATAGACAATATCAAGATGGAAACAGGTTAAAAATAATAATCTTTGTGAGTGATTTGTGAGAGAGTCAGCATACACAAATAAAAATGACACTGAAATCCCAGGAAAGAATGCAAAGGAAGAAAGCTTCTAAGACACTCCAAGAAACTGTTCTCTTCGTGAACTGCATGCCTAAGTGCAAGAGGGATTAATTTAAAATATTTTTCAGTCAACATTTTGCTTTTGCCACTTTCAAGATGAGTTTTCATCTCAAAACTGATTTCTGAGTCTGTGTGCCATTTCTGAGAGCATACTAAGTTACAGAGCTCTGTTTTATTTGCTGTCCACCACTCATCTGAGTTCAGTATGGGATGTAATAATGGAATGACTGAGGTTGGAGGGAACTCTGGAGTTCATCTCAGCTGAGTATTGTCTCTTTCAGCATCCTAGGCTTTCTGCTGTAATTTCTGTTCATCACTTCCTCCCAGGGCTGCTGGTGGTTCCCTCCTTGTCTTTTCCAGTTTTAAGTGTTTGCTGACTCAGTAAAACAAGTGTTTTGATCATTTACAAGGGCATTTACTCATGTCACTTTAAATTTTGAGTGCTGAGCTCTACCTTAATGGGCTTTCCTTGCTATATGAAATTAATTTTCAGAAGACTTAGAAATGGAATGTTCTGTAGACAATTAAGTAAAAAAGAAGAAGCATTAATTTTTATTTACATGACAGAGTACCAGGACCGGAGTAAAGAACTTCATATTGCAATTCTGCTAGTGTAGCAGATACGTAATTATGTTTCAGGGGTTGTTGTCCAAAGCTTCTTAAAATTGCATTTTTAAAACTTACTCTGATCATGTTTGGGAGACCCTCAAGAAAGTGACTGTTTTCTCAGATATGGTAATGTCTCATGGCCATGGTGATTCTTTCTACAGGGTGCAAGAAGCAAGGCTTCTGAAACTCTCTTGCACCAGAGACAGGATTTGGAATCCCATCTACTCTTCTTGCTGACACTGATAAACATGGTCACTTGTTAATATTTGGTCCAGAAGTTTTTTCTACCAGCCCCCTCAGCCCCCTTTTTTTAAAAATTACCTTTATTGTCAGGTTATAGATACAATTTTACTTTCTTCCATATCAGCCTTTACCCACCTAAGCAGTTGCTTTACATAAATATCATTTGAATACTGAAAATGTGTGTTCAGATGCAACTGTTTATTGTGCTTATACAATTTGTCTGCAAATAAAAAGAAGAAATGCAGTCCTGAAGTTCTTTATTTGAAGAAGTGGTTCAGATTCCAATTCAGATGAGAAGTATTGGAAGAAAGTATACAGAATTTTCTTGAGTGGCCCAAAGGACACCGGCATTGAGGACAGTCTGAGGGAACCCGATGTAGTTTTAATTTGTCAGATGAGAGGCTAAGGAACAACATTATAGCAGCCAACTTGAGGAAGAGTTATAAAAATTATGGAGCTGGAGTCTTCTAAGCAGGGGAAAGACAGAATAAAAAAGGACAGTGATCACACATTCCTTGTTGTGATGTCGGCTGCTAGGAAAAAGGGAGCTGGTGTATCTCTGGAGAGAGTTGTGCAAAGGACCGTGGAAATTCCACTCTTGAGTTTGTCATGGCTTTGCACAGCCAAGTTTTAAAAACCCCAGTCTGGTATTTTTCACAGGCTGACTTCAAGCAGCTTGTCCTGGATGGGTTCCAAGGGTCCCTTCCAGCCAACCCTTCTATGATCGTGTGTATATCTGTGAGCTTCAGCTTTACATTTTCTTAATTTTTGACATGAATGTCAAAGGTATTTAGATGCTTAACTTCTGCTGAACTCAGTGGGAGATATAGAGGCTTCTACTTTTAAAGGAAAGTAGAAGAATAAGTTTTTAGGATATTATTTTCTTCATCATAATTAATTTAATCTAAATTCTGTGTACTTACTGCTCAGGATCCAACAAGTATGGAAGGGGAGAACCTGGTGCTGTCCCTCATCAGGAAATGGCCATAAAAATGTGTCACAGAGTCAGACATGGGAAGGGGGCTATCCAGTGACTTGGAAAATTCATGAAATGTCCACATGAAGTTAGTTGTGACTGATGCACTTTTTCTAGTTAAATTAAGTGGAAGGTAGTAATGAGAGATTACTGAAATGACAGCTCAGTTTTCAGAAATTTCTGTTGGATGAGATTTCGAGATGAATAATTCTTTATTCTTCTTTGAAATGTGGAAATAGCTGATTGCCTTTCCTTGGTTTACCTTCCCCTAGGAAAGAAGAGAATAATGCAATAACAGTGAAACGAAGAATTATTTAAGAGGACTGACTTTTTTCTATCCCTATTCCAAAACCCATATGTTGTTAGGGAGTTTGTCTCTGAATGGGAATATAGAAAGCAGGCCAAGGTTGGTAACTTCCAGCAGACTAAAACATTCACTTGAGAGGATTAGGTTTGCAAATAACTGGACAGACAAAGTCAGATGACTTCTGGTAAATCAATTGTGGTGTGGGAACAGAAAGATCCAAAAGTGGCCAGAGATTCAGATACAAAAAATTGTGCACTGCACAGAGTATTCTCAGACTTTAAACAGTGAAAATGTTGTCTTGATTGGCAACCTTCCTATCCTTTAAGCTGAAGACTCTAAAAGTTTATTTTATTTCTGTGTGTTTGCACACTCATTAGTGTTTCACAAACACATCCTTCTCTTAATATATTTGCAAGGTGTTCTTTTGAGGCTCAGTTTTAGATTACTTATCCTTTTAGTTTTAAATGTCCTGTCTGTACTGTAAAATAAAATGGTTTGTCTGGTTAGAAATTTCATTGAGGTCTTCAGTGATGGCCAAATAATATTGGCAGAGCAAGTTGCTTACCATAAATATTAAGATAGTAGATTTTTTCAAAAACATTTCTCATGGCACAAAATTTATTCTTAGTCAAGTTGCAATGAATTTCCAGGCCAGGGTAGAACAGTTAAAAGTGAAATCAAGTTATTTAAAATGTTTTTGTTTGCAAAGCTATAATTCAGTTTTACGGGCAATGAGTCCTTTCCTATTTTTAATATTGGGAAAATAGGTTTGTTTTTAAGCAATGATAATAGGCCTGCAACTAAAGCATCATAAATGTGGATGGGAGCAACACACTTTTTGAAGCATATCCCAAGGTCACATTTATATTCATTCTGAAGAAAAATACAAGCTGATATGGAATAAAGAAACTTCAATACGTGCATGGCAGTTTTTCATTTCTTGGCAGAAAATCCAGCTGCTAGTTGCTCAAAAGCTGGGGTCAAACCAGGAACATCTATCCCTAGAGAACACATTGCTTGCACTTGGTTCCCAGGATAGTTAAGCCAGGTTTCCCAATCTCCAAAACTGGCACAGAGCACTATCAACATCTTCAAAATTGCTAAATTTGAAGCAGTTTCTTGTATGGAATTCATATGTTAACTTATACACATACTCACATGAAATCTGGGGAGAAAAACTAGTATTAGCTAAATAGTAGTTCATGACAAATTGTTTTCCTCTGCTCTTTTCATAATTATGATCAGGTTTGAGAATTTTCTTATGATTAACTTTTGGGAATCATAAGTTTATTAGCATACTGTCTGAAAGGGCTCAACAATTTGTTTGTGATTGCTATTGGTCCCGTTCGACTTGAATTATGAAATTACTGCCATGGTACTTTTATAAACCAATTTCTACTGCCCTTTTGCTTCAATGTTTACAAGGAATCAAAAGTAATGGTCAAAGGGGAGAAGTAAAAGGTGGCCTGCTATGCATGTTCTGAAGTGAAAGATTTCCTCAAATCTGATATTTAGTAAGACTATAGGTCTGATAATTAACAGACTAAATTATAAACCCTAAGAAAATATCTTGCTAAAGATCAAGAATAGTCTTTAGTTTTGTTACAGCTGGATTAGTTGCAATTGAAATACAAAATAATAAAAGACCTCTCTCATAAAAGTAAATTTAGGTTTGGGGAGTTGAGAGTAAATTATATCAGAAAGACTGACATCTGTTTTCTGTTGTCAACTCCTTGTTAATTGCCTTCAGAATTCTTATATTTCCCTGTGTGACAGAGAAAAATACATACTTAAGGGTGAATTTAGATTTTGTTACTGAAATTTTATAAATTGCATTATTTACAAAGGACTTTTTGCAAAATCTGTATAAAAGGAACACTACAAAAATTATTCACTGGATAGGGTTCCACAATATGATGTGGTCTCCACAATAAGATGGGAGTATGTAGGGGAAATCTGCTAATCACAAAAATCAGGGCTAGAGGGGACTTTAGGATTCATTAAATTATCCATCTGCCACAAGGCAGGATCAACTGTACACAAATTATTACTGAGAGATGTCCTTAAAGACCTCTGAAGACAGACTCAATAAACTTCCCCCCAACCTGTTCCAAAGCTTCCATCTCTTTGCTGTTAAGAAGTTTCCCAGACTATCATGGCTTTGGTTTTTTTAGTTGTTTTGGTTTTTTAAAATTTATTTCACTCTGCTTTTTTTATCATGGTAAGTTTGGGAAATGCCCATTTTATTCCCTTCATTTTTAAAGTTAATCAAAGTACACTCAGTTCCATATGAGTGTATTGTAACTCTGTCAAGATAGGAACAATTCTAAAGCACGGATAACTCTGCTACACTGACTGATAAGGAAGTAGGTTATAGAATTTTCTGTAAACTGACAAAATGTAATCTAAAGTCTGTGGTAGAAGCTGGTTTTTTCCACTTTTTTCCTCATGCATACCACTTTCAGGCACCATATTGGGTTTAGCTTTTTTCTTGTAGATGTTGAGAAATCTCTTAATTTTGGGAATTAAGTTCTAAGTAAAAAAGCTTTTTTTTTTTTTTTTTTTTTTTTTTTTTTTAATTGGTCTTGGGATCACCCATGGCAGATTCCTGTAGCAAGGTTAAATCATCAAATGTTGTACAAACCAACAATGGAAGGTTTTACTTGTAGATACTGTATGGCTTTTGGAGGTTATGTAATTGCTAAATTTGCTAAGACAAGCAGCATACCACATCTGCCATGCAACATTAGTATGCCTGCCTAAACAAGACAACAACAAAACCAACAGATTATTTAGGTGTGATCTTAATAAAGTGGATTTAGAAAGCTTTGAGTGCATTCTTCCAGGTCAGCTGCAATTTAAGTGAAGGATGGGAAATTTTTTTGTGTATGTCCAAGGTTACTCAACTGTTTGTGTAATTTTTTAATAATCTTGACTATTTTCCTTTGCTTAGGAAAGACAGCACTTAGAAAGACAGGAATTTTGTGTACTACAATAAAGTTATAATGGATTTAATTTTTTAACTTCATTATTAATATTCAAGCATATAATCTCCAACAATAAATCTCTTCCTGGAGGAAGTGGGAAGTGGTTTCTGTAGCATTCCTTAGTTGAATGAGAGCTCAGAGGATGAAGAAATAAAGGCATCACATGATTCATAATGTAAACCCAAACCAAGGCCCCTCAGCTAAACGTAAATAGCCAGCAGGTTGTCTTTTACAACAAACAGTTTTGTCAAAATAAGGCTAATACCTTCCTTAATGTTTTTCTTGCTCTTTTTGTTGGTTTTGGGTAACCATGAGTTCAGCTGTAGGAGCTTTAGAGTGTCTAAACTTGCTACAAGTGTACTGTACTGTGAAGAGCTGCATTCCAAGTTTTCAGTCACGCAACAAAGAAAAGAAGTTCCAGTAAGTATCTCTTTCAAGGTCAGACTGCGTTCATCACTGAGACTAGATAATCAGACACAGTTAATACTAAGATAATTTGATGGGACTAAAAGCCTCAGACACTTAATATATGAGACCTGGGGGCATCAAAACCCAGATTCCAGATCTTCTGAACTACTTGCAACATGAATCTAACCCAGAAGGCATCTGGAGTACTGAGATTCTTACATTTTTTCCATGATAAATTTCCTGAGGGATTGAGGGTCTGCTTCTGGGCAGGTCAGAAGGGTTCAAATCTTGACAGGTCTTTACTAGCTGTCAAGTACCTAACACATACCTAGTATCCCTGTATTTCATATGGAAAGATTTCTACTCTTTACCTCCCTCTTAGATGCATCAGGACCCAATAACTCAGCTAGATGTGATTGCTGGGTATCACCAATACTCCTTTGCCCTCAGTTCCCACTTTTCACACTCTGCTCTGTTGGTTACAGCCTTCATCCAAAGGCCGGGCATGGAACGTGGCCCAGTGGCCCAGAGCTAAGAGTCAACAGGAAGGCCATGAAAATAATGAAATATAAGTGGGAATCTGTATCTTTTGTGGACTCCTTTTAATATGAAGTGTGCTGATTACTTATCTTAAAGCAGGACCTTTGAACCTTGGAAAACCTCTTTAGGTGCTAGTACAGATACGCTTAGCAGTTTTTGCAATCCTGTTTTTGAAAGCTGTCTTTAAGTAAATGACCCAATCATGAAAAGCACAGTGGCTCTTAGGAGGAAGTTACTGAGTAGCCACTGGTTTTCCTAGTGGAACAATTTGAGTACAAAAACTGTAAACTCTTCTCTGGGATGCAGTTTTCCTCAAAAAGTTACTTAACCTTAAGGCAGACCTTTTGGGAAATATGGAAATAGTCACCCTCTGTGTAGAAAGTGATGAATGCTAGGAAAAGCATGGTGCTTCCTGAAGACTTTGGGCAGAGTGTGGGAGAGAAAGTTGGAGTAACTCAAAGAACTCCTGTGGGACACTCCTGTGTTTTGGGCTGTCGATGCAATCACTACTATGATAAATGGCTCAAATTCTTACTTTATCTGTATCCAGAAAGACATGTCTAACCAAATGTCATTACCACAGGTCATCTTTCTACTGATTAATATTTTCTCTAAGTTCTCAAGTGAACAGTGAGGTTTCTTGTGTGTTCTTTTTTTAAACTATATCTGTCATGTCAAGGTTAAAGAGTTGTGGGTAAATAAACACTCTGTTGATATTAGGCAGAACAACTAATCTAGAGTGAAGCTGATTTATATGTTCTGAGTTGTAAAATACTGGAAATTCTCAAGAGGAGATCAAGGCTGTTGATAGCACAGTGCACTATGTTGCATGAAAGAAAAATCTCAAGCTAATGTAAAGAATTTTGTTATTGGTTTGTTAACAATCAGCATTTCAACAAGTATCCTGAAAGTCAAGCTCATCCTTAATGTAGTGCAGTCATAAATTATGGAATTTCAGAACATATGAACCAGGACAAATATATTTATCTCTGATAATTCACTGTGTTTTCCCTTGATTTCTCTCATGAAAGGTAAAGGGAAAACAGTTGCCAAGTTTGGAGCTAGAGCTATCCTTTGCTGAAAGCAGTGGGAATTCCTTTTCAGAGTGTCTCTGGAATTTGGATAATTCTTTTTTACTTTTAAGTGAAAAGTTCAGCAAAAACACATCTCAACACATCCTTTCATATTGGAGAAAGAAGGCAGACTAACACAATAGTGAATATTTCTATTTCATGGAATGTTAAGGCTTGGAAGGGACTTTAAAGATTATCTAGTTCCAGCCTCCTTTTCCATGTGCAGGTATATATCCCAGCAGACCAGGCTGCTCAAGGCCTTATCCAATCTGGCCTTAAACTGTCACAGGGTTGGTAATCCACAGCCTCCTGGTAATCCACAAGTAATCAACTTGTTTCACCACACTCATAGAAAACATTTTATTCCTTATATCTAACCTAAATTTTCCTCCTTTCAATGTGTACATTTTACTCCTGGTCCTATTGCTACATTTCTTGGTGAAAAGATCTTTTCCTGTATTCCCCCTTCAGATGTTGGCAGGTTGCCATGAGGTCTCCACACAATCTTCTTTTCTCCAGGCTGAACAGCCTCAACTTTCTCAGCCTGTGTTTGTAAAGGAGGTGCTCCAGTCCTCTTATCAGCTTTGTGGCCTCCTCTGGACTTGTTTCAACAGTTCCATGTCCCTCCTGTGCTGGGAACCCCAGAGTTTGATGGTGGTCCCAGTGGGATCTCACAAAACCAGAGTGGAGGGATAGAATCCCCTTCCTTGACCTGCTGGCCACGCTGCTTTTGATGCAGCTCAGGATTCCTTTGGTTTTCTGGGCTGGCAGCACTCACTGGAGGCTCATGGTGAGTTTTTCATCAGCCATCACCCCCAAGTCCCTCCCCACAGGACTGCTCTCAAGCACTTCTCTGCCCAACCTGTGGGAGTGTCTGGGATTGCCATGATCCAGCAATAGGACCTTGCACTTAGCCTTGCTGAACTTCATGAGGTTTGCATGGTGACATCTCTCAGGCCTGTCAAGATCTCTGTGGATCCCTGTTATGATTGATAGTCCTAACAGACTCAATTCTAGCAGGGCCTGGGCTTCCTTAGATTTATCCCTAGTTTCCCATGAAATTTCTCTGTATTCCTCACAGAGTACCTGTCCTCCTTTCCAGCTTCTGATTCATTTTTTTTCTCTGAGCTTACTCATCAATTTTTTTTTTTGCATCCATGGAGGCCTTTTGGCACCTTTCCCAATTTCTTCCTTGTTGGGTTGCATTGCTCCTGATCTTGGAGGGGTGATCCTTCAAATTCAGCCATTTTTCTTGGCCCTCTCTTCCTTCTAAGGCTCTGTCCTATGAGACTCTACAAAGCAGGTCATAAAAAAGGCCAGAGACTGCTCTCCTGAAATCTAGGGCAGTGAGTTTGCTGTGTGTCCTGTTCGCTGCCTCAAGGATTTCCAGTTCCATCATCTTGTGGTAACTGCAGCCAAGGCTGCCTTGGAGCACTGCATTTTCCACGAGATCCTTCTGCTGGTGGCACCTCTCCTTGCTGGCTCCTCTATCACTTCTCTGAGGAAGTTGTAGTTGACGCATTCAAGGAAACACCAGGATTGTTTGTGCTCTACTGTTTTGCCCATCCAGCAGATTTTGGGGTGGCTGAAATCCCCCATGAGGATTAGGGCTTGTGAGGCAGCTCCTATTGGCCAACAGAGGGGTTTTTCAGCTTCATCCACCTGCTGGGGTGTAGAGATTCTAATGTACCATGTCCCTGCCCTCCCCTTAATCTTGACTCACACGCTGTGGGCTGGCTCCTCACCCTTTCCCAGGCACAGTTTTGTACTCTCCAGCTTGTCATTGACACAGAAGCCTATACCCCCTCCTCATCTCCCTAGTCTGTCTTTCCTAAAAAGCCTAAAACCTTCCATTCCATTCTGGTCGTAGGTGCCACCCCACAAGTCTCTGTCATGCTGATGATACCATACCCATGCAGGTGTGTGCATGTCTCTAGTTCCTCCTGTTTGTTCACCATAATATATGTCATTCCCAGACTGCTGCTCTTTATCTCTGGCACCCACATGGAACACTAACAGTGGGTAATAATCAGTGGGATCAATTAGGCTTGGCCTCTTCTCAGTGACATCTCTCCTCTGGACTCCCAGAACACACCTCCCTCGAAACACACATCTTTGAAAGATGACTGCCTCTGTACCTCTTAAAGTAGAATAACTCACTGGGTTAGTGGTTGATTTCCTTATTTGTGGAATAAATGGTTGGGCTGCTCCAGTTAGTTATGGCTGTTCTTCCAGTGTGCAGTTTGACATTCTGGGCAGGGATGTGTAGCTAGGTGGGAATACCTGGTTTTGGAAGAAGCCTCTTCCTTTTATTAGTTCCTTTCCTCTTCCTTTCCAGCTCTTTTCCTGCAGACTTGCTTTCCAGAATATTAGTTCCTGTTTCCTTTCCAGGCCATGATTCCTGATGCAGGGCTTTGCACTTCCTCTTCTTCTGTGAGGCTTCCATCAGCCTATTTCTCAAGCTCTTGAGTCCCCCCCGGATGGCAGCAGGACTTTTCAGTGTAGCAGCCATTCTGCTCAGTCTTACAGAAAAAAACCACAAAAACTTAGTGTCATGGCTGTTTTCAAGCTGGTCCATGCTTTCTCTCATACAGTTCCCTGGGGCTGTGTCATGCTCTTCTTAGCATTTCTTTAACTGATCCCTTCTTATACAAGCTGATAAAAATACCTCCAATTTCCACATATATGAATTTGAAGACAACTAGATTGTTTCCTTCCTCTGCTATATTTAAAATGGATGAATATAAGGATAGGGTATGTTTTTGTTGTTTTTCTACAGTTTTTCCTGGACAAGAATATATTATAAATAAATGCAATTTAAAAATAGTATTTTAAAGCATCCCTAAAACATACTAAGTAAAGAAGTGCTGTGTTCACTATCCTCTTCCCTCACACAAGAGACACAAATGTGACAACCACATATGCTTGTTCCTTTGTCCCTCCAGAAGAGTAAATAATTTGGTGTCATGTCAAACTGACAAAGGACATCTGGAGCAGCACAGCTTCGAGATATGAGAGCCAGGGATAAAGGGTCTGGCTGTTTTCTGGAAGATATGTTTGTTCATACAATAAACAAATAGAGGCTTTATTATGGTTTTTGTAACTGCTAAATATTTTAGAGATATAGCGGCCAAATTGACTTTCAATGGTTTTCTGTAATGAAACATCAGCCATAAATTTTATAAAAACATGGGTAACATCAATTACTTTATGAGCTTTTTTTCTCTATCCAAAATAACAACCATTTGATGTTTTGGTCAGTGATTTGTCTACATATTTTATAATCAGTCCAATATTTTTGATTGAAAGGAGGTTCATTACTTATATCTGGACACTTGATGTGTTCATATCTCCAAATCTCAACAGTTAGTGAGTTTGCCTTAGAAGAATTAATTCTGGGGGCAACAACTTCAGAAAGAAATGTAAACAATCACAAATTTTACCCAGAATTTTTAAGGTGAGACCATATGGTGAGTGATTTCTAAGCTGATGTGTGACTGGCTGTCACAATGGCTTTTTACTCTCATGTACTACAGCCATTCAGCTCTGCTTATTCTCAGCTGACCACCCTGTCAGCTCAGCAGCATTGTCATCCTGCTCTTACCACCTAGCACACCATTTTGGGTTTGCTCTGCTTGTTCTCAGTTATCTCGAAAGCTATTTCCACCTCCTTCTTTCAATTTTAAAACATCATAGCCTTTTATGGCTAATCACATGTTTCTTAATATCCTCTCATTAGAAAAATGAATAATTTAGGTAACACCAGATTTGAAATAAATCACTGAAATGCCACATTGCAGTCCTGTTCCAACTGTCCTGTGCTATTGTAGGCAGCTGTAAGGAAGTTAGTCTGTTAGTTAGGCTTCCGTGGCAAACAGAAAAATTAACTCACTGTTGTTTCTTTAAACCTACATATAAATATTTATAACTAAAGATATCTAGACACCATCTGTAGTTAGGTATAAAGAAATTAAGGAGAAAGCAGAGAAATGAAGAAGAAAGCAGAGAATCCCTCCAACATTTTTAGAATAGATAATCCATAAAGATGAAATTTCATAAGATAAGAGATTTTGTGATAGCTATATAGTATATCATCATATATTTCAGATTAAACAAAAATATTTTTTAAAATGGATTAAAGTTTGTCATAATGTTCAGATTATGTTGGGGCAAGGAAAAGTAATTTTCAGAGTAAAATATTTTGAGTTTAGACAGATTTTTTTCCTTCAGTTAGTTTTTTCCCAAATCTGTATTATGAAAACTTCTCAAGAGCTCTGTGGCAGCCTGAAATTTTGAAACCAAAATGCATTTGTTTGCAGGGTTTGTTTTTTTTTTTAAATTTCTGTTTCATTTCAAAGAAAGTATAGCTACATGTCTAAAACTCAAATGCCTATGGAATATTTCCTCCAATATAATCCTATTAAAAAGCCTTGCCAGCAATATTTTAAGGAAACTTTGTCAAATGGGTTTGCAGCACCTTCTTATGAGGCAATGTGTTTTGAAATTTTGTCACAGAAGATGTAGTGTTGTGTAGTTGTAGTAGTAGAGGTGTTGTGTCAGTATTGTATTGTATGTGTGTAGTATGGCATGAAAGTCATCAACCATCAAACTGTCATGTACTTTCCTGCCATAATGTAATTATGGCTTTCACAGAAAATGTGCAAATATTTTCATATTGGATTTTTTATTGCTGTATTCATAGCATGTTTGTATTATCCAACACAGAAAAACCAAAGTGTTTTTTGTGGACCTTATGTTTTGTAAGAAAGAGAAAGTTGACATTGACTCTTTGAGCTGTGGTTTAAAAACATGATTTTTGTCAATTCCTAACAAGTAAACAAAAAAAAATACCTTTTATAAATGCTATTTAATTTGCCGTTATTGTGCCTGTCACTCAATTACTTCAGAGAAAATTACGTTTTCTATATGATTTGAGAATACCAGCTTCCAGAAAACTTATTTTTAACATATTCTAGCCTGTGAATTTCTAATATACTTGGGAAGATCATCCTTCTACAAACAGCCCATTGGAGTTGAGTCTAAGGTTCATCCAGGGTTCAGATGCTTCATTACCACCAGGCAGGAAATGAGCAGGTTAGACTTCAGACCAATATTGCTGTGCAAATAGCAGGAAAATTTGCTGACTAATATCTGATCTCTGATTCATGACTTGCAATTAACATTGTTGTCATTCGAGACAGCTGGAGGCACTGTAAACACCAGCAGTAAATATTCCATTTATTTTCTAGGTGGCCAAGACAGGGTATTGAGGCATGGGGGCAGTACAGATGAAGGACTGGATAGATAACATGAAAGAGGGGTGAGGGTGGGAGGACAGAAGGAAGATTACAGAAATCATATAATAGCCGTGCCACTGCAATGTTAATGTATTTTTGATTAACATGCAATGTTTCTGCGATATGTGATCAGGATTGAGACAACTTTCTCTCTCAATATGAGTATTCCCATGACTTCTACTTCAGACTTGCACTTTCAGTATCACCTGTCCAGGTACACTGCTTACAAGTATAAAATTAGTTACTGAATCAGCATCTTCACATTTATGCTACGTTCTGGGCAAGATGACTTTACAGGCCCTGATCTTAGAACAACTGGATGGGAGGCAGAAGCATGAATCTCAAGGAATATGTAGTAAGTGAGAGATTCATGGCAGAAAAAACTTCATATGAGACCTAGACAAATTTGACCTAAATATTGTTCTTTTCCTTGTCTTGTAAAATATTTTGAAAATACATTTAAACATAGGAATAATTTTTTTTAGGAATAACTTTTTTTTCTGTAAGAATCCATGTGAGTTCACAATCATCACCTGTTTGAGTACAAAGTATGACAATTTAACATTAAAAAAGGCAGGAGAAACTGTACTCATTTCTTATTTCTATGGTGTTATTTTTACTGATCCTTTGATAATTAATGCTGGCTTGATACAATCGTGTACTTATTAGTCTAAAATTAGGTCTAAAGTGACATCAAAGAGGTTTCCCTCTCTTTATGTTAATTTGGTTTTATTCTTGTTGTACCACAATCTTTCTGACTGTTTTGATGTTCAGAATGAATTCAGTGGTTGATACAGACTTCTAAAGGTGTTTGAGTGTCTGGACAGCAGTGGATGGATGTTTAGGTAGAAGGCCCCACTACAATCCTTCTACTACAATCCTTCCACTTATTCATGGGATGATTCCTACAATTTTTGTGGTCTGGAGTGCCTACAGTGTTAGAATAAAATACTACATTAATACCAAAAAAATTTATCTGTGAAGATATAGATTAAGTTGACCTTAATCTAATGTGGATAGAGCTAGTTTTCTAGCTCTAAGTATCTTATATTTCAAATTTTAAAATTAAGTGGAAGGGATTTGGGCAGCAAAAAATAAGGGTCTGATTTCGGAAAACTGTGACGTATAAGAGGAACCTGGATATTCTAGTGACTATTCAGCTGAATGTGACTTCTCCCCCTGAAAAAAGTTGTAATCAATTGGAAGAATATGGTCCTGCAAGATGTGAACAGGAATCATGAATGCCATGGATATTTCTTCTCTGTTTTTGCTGCTGCAGTGCATAATTTTTTAATGTTGTGTCCAGTTTTACTATCAGTGTAAGAGACAATCAATCAACAAAGAAAAGCCATCATAATAATGATTAAATTGGAAAACACATTTCCTATGGAAATATTGAAGACATTCTTTCCCTTATCTGTTAAAAATGTTGAACAATGAATAATGCACTAGCATATGTTAATAAATATTTGATTCTGGAACATTAATTTGGTAAAAGACAGCTCTTCATTCCATTAGACACAAAATTCAAGAAGAAGAAGTTGTATCTTGACATTTAATGAGAAAAAAATATGTTTTGTAATCCAAAGATTACTTAGCCTTTTGAGGCTAAGTAATCATTGGAAGACCTTACCAGTGGTGTTGGTGTACCTTTGGCAATCAAGATTAGATATCCTTGGAGGAGGGCAAACATGAAGGGTTGAAAACTTGATTAAATATAAGAAATGCACTGTGCAAAAGATCAGATTTATATAGTGTTCTCTTCTGGTGTTGTTTTTCTATGATTGTTGTGTATCATACAAGAGTAACCTACATAATGCCTTGTACTATCTACAGCACTAAGTCAGGCTTGATTTACATTTCAATTGTAGATTATCTGTGTAACTATAAAATTGTGCTTTGGTAGAATTTCTGAGTGTTTATTCCATTGAAAACACCACTTCCCATGGTGAACACTTCAACTGAAGGGAAGCCATCCCCAAGTCTGTAAATGTCTTTATGAACACTGGTCTTTATGAGGTGGCCAAGAGAAGTAAGGTCCAAAGGAAGTGGGAAAGCTCGTTTCCTCAATTACTATAAACAACACATTCTAAATTAATTTTTACGGAATAGTTTAAAAACATGTAACAAAGCTGTATTTCTAATAGTAGCTATTTATCATACACATTATTTCTTTAGTCAAATAGTAAAGTTTATATGTAGCTGTTTGAAAGACAGGACACAGTAGGAACATTCTTTCCTATGCAAACACTATGAACTATTTTAGTTACTAGGGTATTTTTACTAACTGTAAAAAGCCTCAATCAGCATACATTAAAGTGATGAAAATGAACAATACTGAACAAGAAATATTTGTTGTTTTATGTGTTCCACACAACATCAGACATAAACTCTTGTTGGGAAGTATGAGTGGTTGTCAAATTTCTGCACAAATTTATTTTGCCAGAAGCCATGGGTTTTAGTCACCAGTGACTGACAGTAACAATTTATTTCTTGGCTCACCAGTATTTCAGCACTCCAAGAAAAAGAGTTCACACTGGGAAGAACCTAGCAAAAGTAAACAAATCAACAAATAAATAGATATGACTACTCAAGCCTTATACAAAATGAAGTAAGCACTCACTAGTTGTGAGAATTTATGAAGCTTTTATTCCTAAAACAAGCAGAATCAATAGGATCAATTATGCTCAATATGGCAATTTGGAAGAGGAAAGGAGGTGTAGGTGTTATATCCCAGAGACTCTGTCATTAAGGTCTATATTCTCTCCTCCATTAATTTCAAGATGTGCATTGCCTTGGGTTTAGCAAATCCTCAGTATGCAAACTGTGGCAAGAAAGAGTGAAAGCATGTCCAAAACATGAGGTTCAGGCAGCTGAAGGTAAAACTCTCTAGTGGTATTAAGACATTTTGTTATTTTGTAGAGATTAATCTCATTTATCCTGCCTTCTTAAGAATCCAAATACCAACCTCAGAAGGCAAGCTACTGTATCCTTGAATGCTGTTTGTACTGGTGTTCCAATGCTTGTGTCACTGCTTAAGTATCTGATACCTGGTACATCCTGGTTTTAAATGTCTGTGCAATATGTGGCCATCCATGTGCCTCTGGGTTTAGTTCTGGCACAGTTCCAAGTCCTTGAAGCTGAGCACCTTCAAAAATCACATCTGGCCCAGTGATGAGGCTTGTCCTTGTTGCCATCACAGAGTATGTAATCTGATTTCTTTGGTGCTCCAGGAGTTTCTTGCATTGTTCTCCTTGCTGTTACTCTTCACTGGGTCTGAGAGAAGAAGCAGTCACTAGGAGCTTTGGAAGAGAAGGTGGTTTTGGACAATAAGAAGCTGTAGAGTAATATTTTAAATGAGTAGGCCCTTGTAATTCTGAGGAGAGGTTGCTGCAGGCCTGAGGTGTTTCAGGTGACAGCTTAAGGAGAAAAAAGACTAAAAAATTTATGTTCTGTTCTTAGTTCCCATAAGAAGGTGTCATGGTAATTTTATTCACTGAAGAAAGCAAGGCTGAGAGAATGGGGTTTTTTTATTAATAAGTTATTAAAGGAGGTCAATGGGACAAAAAAACAAAGCTGGAATATATACTCCCTCAAAATTCCTGTGAGTGAATATGAGAGAAAAATTAATGAGGGGGAAAAACTGTCTGCCAGTAGGGCAGACTGATCTCAACACCTGGTGAGCTTTTGGAAGAAGAAGAAACTGTCCGCATGCAGCCATTGCACTCAGGGAAGATATTATCAATGTTTATAAATACATTAAGGGAAAGTGCAAAGGCAACAGAGACAGGCTTTTTCCAGTGAGCCCCAGTGACAGAAAAAGTGGTAACATTCAGGAGTCATCTGGACATGGTTCACTGTGTGGCCTTACAGAGCATGAGGTTGGACCAGATGATCTCCATGCACAGGAATAATTTCAACCATTCTGTGATTCTCTGAAGAGGCAACAGATACCTATTCTCCCTGGCAGTGGTAACAGCAATGGTGGTAAATGTAAGGAGCCACAGACAATATTTTACCTATTTGGAATATGCCTGTAGGCCCCAAAGTCTCCACAAGGGGCAAGTCATAGTGCAGTGGCAAGGAAGGGTTTCTTCTTATGTTACACTTGTTCCTGAACCCTAGACAGTAAATTCAAACACGTAGCAGGACAGGATTTCTCCCTAATAGGTCTGTCAGGGCTGCAGCAAGGCAAGTTGCTATAGGCATTTTCTCCTGTGTGAGGACAGCACAAAGAAACTGAAATAATGGGCATTTTCCTGGAGAGACACCAGTCACCTCAGAAGATATGGTACTGGTTTCAGTCATGAATGTCCAGTGTCTGACTGAGACAGACAGACCTGCTTTCTTGGCAGTTCTTGGGCTAGAACAATCTGACTCAAGTTACGAGCATAAATTGTTACTTAAATTTCACTAACTACCCATTTTGCTGCTGAGAAAGACTTCATTTTGTGACAATTATACAGAACACAGGAAACAAAAATGTCAACAGTGTTATTTCTCTTTTACCTATGTTAGTGGGAGGAGACTTTAGGTCAACTATTCCGGTGTGAGAAAACTGTCCACTCCTCCAGGAGCTGTCAGGTGTTTTAATCCAGACTGTCTGCCTCATGGCTTCTCCAAGCTGCTACATATAGGCTCATTTTTGGTCTTCATTCTTCTGAGAATAAATTGGGTTATTTGGTCTTTACTGATCACTCACACTCTATGTGCACTTCAGCTGTCTGCTTGCAATTCATTCCCCTTAAATACAGTCCTATCTTGGGATTGCATTTTCCTCATGGCAATTTCTTGTTTATCTCTGTAGAAGAGGAGGAAATTCCTCTATGAAATGCAGAGGGCTTTGCTTCAAATGTTTGAATTCCTCCAGCTGTCTGCTCATGTTGCTGAAGTACCAAAGGAAAGCTGTGCCTGTCTTTGGCAGGTCTGTGATGACCACAAGGGCTTGTTTCCAGTGTCTGCTCAGACTTTGGGCTCAGGCTGACACAGAGACAGATGTGCGGCAAAGCTCTCAATCACTGCATGCAAATATCAGTGGGTCTGTTTTGGAAACAACATCATTGCATGCTTAAACATCTCAGAAGGCAAATGGGACAATATGGGACAGGTTCAAAGAGATATCCCTTGAGATATCAAGAGATATCCATCCAATCAAGATATCCATTCATAATTTGACAACTATATCATTAGTGGTTTAATAATCACAGCAGAAGCCAGGGAAGGAGCTAGAAGAAGCAGAAAAGGTTTCACAGCACACAGCAGGGACAGAAACCTCAGGAAGCCCAAACCAGAACTCATGCACAGACTGCAAAATACAGAGGAGTTTTCAGCCCCCCTAGAACAGGGAAGTTTAGCAGCGGAGGGAGCAGATTTACTGCATTACTCGAGTGGGAAACATTATTTACCATAGAACCCAAGATTAAGTAATTGACACCTGAGTTCACAGAATTGATGAAAGTGCTTTGCAAGGTTAAATGACCCTCTTCAAAGGCTGTACAGATTTTTTCTAAACTCACTTGATGGGCTTTCCTTTAACCAGTCCCCATGCAGAGTTTGGGGATGATTTTATTGCCCCAGAAGTCACCAATTTTTGTTGGATGTTATTGCATCCGAGAGCCAACATCTTAAGCAGTTTGATAGTAAGAATAATAATTGTAAGACTATTTGCTATATAAGATGGGACACCGTAATAAAATCTGCATTTGGGTGCTCAGACAAGGTAAAATTGCTGGAAGTTTGCTACAATGTAACTAAAATTATTGAAATATTATCAAAAGACAGGGAGCAACTAGATAAGACAAACCTACTTAATTTTATGGGTTCTTGGCTTTAGAATGACCATAGAGAAGCGATTGAAAATAGCAGTCAATGTAAACCTCCAGGTGCCAACCTCACTCAGTCAGTGAGAATCCTACCTCTGTGTTACACAGTGGTCAACACTGCAAAGCAGCTGTGTTGGAACTTCTGCTCCAAGTGCCAGGAAGCCGAGCTCTTAAAAGAGTGCATGGATAATTTGTATTATTCAGAAAGTTACTGACCAATGAGTAGTACATACAAAAAAGCCAAGACTATAGCTTAACATCTTCTTTCTACCACAAACTCCATGTGGAAAAGCAACTTTCCTCACAAAACAACCAACAGAAATTCTTTGCAGCTATGTTTAGATAACAAATGCCCTTGTTTTTCCCATGACTTTCTACCCTTCAGAATCCCATCTTCTCCCTAATATCATTAATTACTGAGTTCAGACTTGTCTTGCTTTTCCTGGACTATATTCAAGATGTAATTTTGTTTTATATTATTCCTTCCTGACCTATTTCTTCTGCATTGTAAACTCTTCTGTTAGTTTAATTAAACTTGCTTGAGGGTAATAATTTTTTGTTTTAAATTTGAGCATGCTGAATATGTAGTTTTCCTAGGCTGCTGCTAATTTATTTTTAAAAGCCAAAAGAAAGAAAAAAAGGAAAAAAACAAAACAGTGGGGTTTTCAAGGAGTTTCTGGTATTTTTAGAAGGTTTCAAAAATTAGTCATTGAAGGCACCTGAAATTCAAATACATATATCTGACTTGCAAAAGAAACATTTCTGAATGCCTCTGCCACAAATTGTCTTCATTAATCAAATTTAAATTCTTTAAAAAACCTAAAAAAAAAAAAAAAAAAAAAAGTCCTAAACCCTCTCTACCCCCAGACCCTCAAACCCCACCATCTTAATCCCTTTCCCTCACCAAACAATAATAAAAAGCATGACAATGCTGAGGTTATTTATCTGGAAGTGTTATGCATTTTATTCTTCTGAAAGATGTCAGTGTAGTGCACACTGAGGGCAATGCATGGCCACCAGGCCTCAGGGTGTTCCTGGATTATATTCTTCTTTCATAACATAGATGTGAAAGGTGATTAGGAGTTGTATGGGGCTGGGAGAGGCAGTGTGGCAAACAATCCAGGTGATCATACTATCAATGCTACTTTTGCTTTTGACAAAGTGCAGTTTGAAACAGCCGTTGTTCTGGGGATTCTGGAGCTGCTTCTTCTACCAGATGCCTCTCTTGGAATGCTGCTGCTTCCAGTCTTCCCTTGTGACACCCAGGAGCTGATATACTGCAGTGAGCTGCCTGTGTTTGAACTGAGTAAACTTACTTGTGGCCAGGTCTCTGGTCTTCTCACTTTCAGATGGACAAAAGAGCACTTAAGGAAGAGCAGCAGTTGCAGAACATTATTGTAGAGAGGAAAGCAAATAAAGTTTATGCAGCTACTCCCAGCTATAAATATCATTTCAGGAAAACACATAAAGGCTTAAACATTACACTTGTATAGCAGGTATAAAACCTAAACTAACTCAGAAGAGAGGACCATTGTGGAGGCGAAGAGGGTTTCACAAATGTTAGTAGAGAAAAGGATTCATTCACTCTCTGCCATGTTCAGCAAGCCTGGATAGGGTGTTGTTTTCAGCTCTTACCCCTGGGCTCACCTCCAGACTCCTGAGACTGACATCAAAGTGGGAATCTTGAATGTCAGAGCTCTCTGGTAGCTGGTATGAAGCAGCATGTCCAAAGAGTTGCTCCACTGGTTGCTGCCTTCCCAGCAGAGGGTGCCTCTCCCACCCGGTGCCTCTCTGGGTGCTTCTGGGCCTGGCACACTGCAGAAGTGTTTCTATAGTGTGAGAAACTAAGATTAAGTTAGCAGGTACATCAATACCTGGCCTGGTCTACTACTGGGTAACCAACTGTTCAAGATACTGCTCCCTTGTTTCCCACCTCATGAATATCTTCCTTTAAAGCTTCTGTCTTGTTCAAATCTCCAGCAGTCCATTGGTGATGCTACACTGTTTGTGCTGTGATCCTGGAAATGGGGTAAATGCAAAAGCATGAATGGATATGCCAAACGTGCCACCACTCAACAGAAGCTGTTTTATGAGCCAGTGGCCATATTGCTAAAACAGCTTCAACTTCAATATTTGGATTGGTTTTTGAAGATTCTTTTTAGAGGAGGTTCCCCTAAGAAATCACATTCTGTGGACACAGGCTTTACTAAAGTGCTATTTGCGGGTTATTGCCAAGGTATGCCCCAGGTAAGTATGACAGGTCAACAAATTCAAATCCCAGAAAGCTGTGTGGGTAATTTTCCTCAAAGTCGTATGACCAGGGCTCAAGCTCACATGTCAGTAAGTGTAAGAGCGATCAATGTGTGTAAGTGTAACAGCAGTGGCCAAACTCAGCTGCATGAAGTGGAAAAAATTTCAGAATATTTTTACGGAGAAAAAATGTTAAGTTTGCTTCATGGCAAGTATAGCAATACCTCTACTTGCTGTGATCAGCTAGGACACACCTGATCAATCATTCTTGGTGTGTCCTAGCTCAGCTCTCGGGCTGTAGCCTGGGACCAATGTGGTAAGTCTGTATTCCAGTGTAAGACGGGCAATGCTCTCTTACCAAATGTCTTACCAAAGTACTCTGAAGATCAAAGGGAGATCTCTGTGTGGATGCACATTGGTGATACATTTTATTGCATTGTTCCTGGATTTGTAGTTGTAACTGTAGTTCTTACTGTATTTCTAACTGTAGGCTTACTGGACATGGACTGTATGTACATTATTTTTTCAAGTTCATCTTGACTTGAAAGTAGACATGGAAAGACAAGGCACTACTTAATTCTGTAACACACTAGAGATCATAAACTCTCCACAGATTCTGTCTCAAAAGCATAGCAAGTATTGATACCCCCTTTTATTTAAAGAAACATTAAGAAAGTACTATTTAAACATATTCCTCTGAAGGAAAACAGTCACTGAATTGGGACAATAAAAGCAAGGACAAAAATAAATGCATATTATAAGATATTTATGATGGGAACTAAATTCCATTTTATTTTTTGCAGTCTTGCACAGCAGTAGAAGTTCATTCTTTATACCATCTGTACCACTGAGTATCAAGAGTAATAAGTAAATAGTATAGTCACATGAACCTGACCTTCTGCCACACTGTTACATGCATATCACCCAGAGATAAAATGTAAGCACAGATAAAATGCAGTGTTGTACATTAAAAATAGCTTATGCAATAACTTATGCTCTATCATTTAAATGAATATAACTTTTAAATTCCCAAGGACTTTTGTGAATTTCTACTTAATCACACTCATTGACAGGTAACAATTAAGAAAGGACCTCATGATTTGGTTTGCAGTAATAGAATTTTTCCTTATTTCTGGTAATGATAGAAATACTTCAGACTAACAGAAAAACTTCAGGCTAATAGAAAAACATCAAATACAAAGACATTATTTTTCAAGCTATGTGTTTGGCCAAGACAAAAAATTTCATTGAGTCTGAAGTGCTTACCAAAAATGAAAAGTCTGCTAGACACTGCCATTTTTAATGGTAGAGATTAGCATATTAAAATGTGTGTGGGAGACAAGGACAAATCAAGGAGAAATAAATTGAATTACCAATACATTTAACAGAAGGAAGTTTGAGAGCCCTGGCAAAGCCAACACTCTGGTATGATGTATTTTGTTAGTCTCGATAATGGAGGGGAAAATACTTGACTCAGTCTTTCTGTCATAGAGTGATACTGAAACTCACTAACCCTAAGCATAAGGACCCCATAAAATACAGATGCCATATAATTACTGTGAGAGGTGAAACGGTGAAGAAACCTCTGTGTGGACACTTACTATTCTTACTGTCATCTGCACAGAAAGTACAGAGAGCTCTGTGATGTGACTCAGCCAGCAAATATTTTATTTTATTTTTATTTTCTATAGAAAAATCACAGTCTGGTTAAGACTTTGTTCAGGCCCCATCTTGTTTTGAGTGGGGTTGATACTTCCCAGCCTGCATCAACACACAGGGTAATCCTGACCCAGCGGCAGAGCCATGCAGTTGTTATCTTCATAAGGATTTGTTCAACTTAAATGTTTTATAGTCTGTCTATATGGATGCTTTGCTGTATTGAGTCAATTTATTTTGGGGGAGAAAAGTCATCAGTGCTTTATAGTTACTCGATTTAGGGTGACCCATTGACAGAAAACAGAAGACACACAGATTTGTGACTACAATTGCTTTTTGTAGGGATGTTATTGTGCCTATATGAATAATATTCCTTTACAAAAGAGGACTTAATGCCAGCGAATTTAATTAAACAAAACATGATTAAAAACAGGAAATATTTTCATTACTGGTCTTACTTTAATTTCTCTGAGTATAAAATCATAGCCGTAGAAGTGAAAATTTCTTTTTTTTTTTTAATAATACCACATTCCCCTGCTCTGAAAGTATAGATGCTGGATACCTAGATACCTGATATTACAGACACAAAAACTTTAAAACAATGAAAATATCATACAAGTATGCCCATTTTGAATAGGTTTTTCTTGAAAAGCATATCTTTGGAGTGGTCCTTCTCAGCCAAAGAGATGTGTTCCATACAGTGTAGACAACATATGGATTTCCCACTGTGATGTATTTATCCTGGTAAATTTAAAAGCTGGGATGATCCTGAAATACCTTATCACATTTCAGCCACAATGTGGATTTCGCAGTTAATGATCTAAGCTGCATATTCATTGTGTTTTATGAAACACATTGCTGCATTGGGCATTGTGTTTTATGAAAAATACTTAAGAGAGACACGTTTGAAGCCCTGAAGCCCTGCTGTATAACTGTGAGGAGAAAAACACCACATGCTCTATGTAATCTGCATCTGGCACTCACAAAGTGTTTAGGTGTTTAAGTATACCTTTGGCATATCTTTTTAACCCCTGGTTTACAAAGATGATCTTGGAATGGGTCCAGTTCAAAATACATCATTTCAGTTCAAAATATATCTGCTGGTATATTAATTGCTTGAACAGCCCCAGTGACAAAGCCCCAAAGATTTGCTCTGGTAGTCGGAAGAACAGTCTTGGTGGGAAGGGTTGTGACCCCTCCCCAGCCACGCTGTGGTGAGTTCCCAGGTTCCCAGGGGTGACTCCACTCCACAATCACTCACAAGCTGTCCCAGGCAGTTCCTTTTACGCCAGAACTGGAGCAAGCTCTGCCTGCTGCCCGCACCCAGCGTGGGGACCAGAATGCTTGTGTGCTGAGGAAAGGCAAGGAAAGGTGAATCATGATTGTTCAGACAGAGAGTGATTTAGCTCTTCCACAGAGAGGGTCCGCGACTTCCGTTATATGGAGTGTTACGCTAGGAATGTGGAATGGCTGGGAAGTCATCCTTCATCTGTATTGTGAGCAAAATATTAAGCATGCACTCAAGTCTGGTAGATAGTTCAAAATAATAGAAAGAAAAAATCAAGTAGTTCCCACAGTGCTTATGTAGTGATTCTGACAAGAAAGTCAGTTCATCATTGTGGAAATGTAATTATTTTCCTTCCAATCAATGAAAGAGGAATCGTCATGTTGTGTAGATCCATATCATCTTAAATGGGGATATATTTATAATCCTTTTGCTTTTATGCAGAGTATTTTACCATTCAGCTCTATAACTCCACACTTTTTTTATTCCAATTAACCAGAATTCCTCCAGGACTTGCTGCTCTTAGGCAAAACTCCTGGCATACGGTAAAAAATTAAGGAGTCATGAAGAATGCTGCCCAGAAACCAGTCATCCTGCTCTGAGTCTGGCACAGAAAACAAGAGTTGTGAAAGAAATGGTGGAAGCAGGCAGATTGCTTCTATAAACTTCACTGATGGCAATAAATACAGGAAGGAGAAGATTGAGTAAAAGAGGATTTGTCAGGAGATGGAGGAATGTTAAGGACAGCAGAAAGCACAGTGAAGAAAACGAAGTGCTAATACCCCATGTCCTTGGAAATGCTGCAATTAAGAAAAAGACATGCATAAAAATTTGGACTTGAAGTTTGGGTTTAGTCAAAACAAAACATTTACTAATTAAGGAAGATGAAAGGAGAAAGGAAAACATTTGAAATAACTGAAAAATTATGCATCAACCCTGACACCAAAGACAGGGTAGTCTGGTAGAACTGCTGGAAAATCAGCTCTGAATTATACCAACCAGGAAACTCAGAAAGATGGAAGAAGTGGCACAGTTTTGGAGAGAAAAAATTCCACTACAGATCAGAGGTGCTCCCCAGCAAGTCTGTTTGCAGCCACATTCTTGCTTCCACTAATAATCTCATCATTAAAGCAAGACATTGAATTTGCTTCAGGTGAATAGTGGTGGGCCAGAGCAGCAAGTTATAATGCAATATCTTTACTTACCGTGATCAGCTCAGGGGACATGAGTAGATTCAAAGAAAGAAACAAAAATAAATCTGTTTACCATGTTTTCAGAAGGATCTAATTTGCATTGACTATACTGAGGTCTTCAAAGATATGAATGCAAAAGGCAGCTGTAATTTCTCCAAGTCAGAGGAACAAGTACCCAGAGCATGTGTACCAAACAAAACAAACACTTGAAAGTAATGCTTTCAGTCCATATGTGTGAAGGTGTGCCTCAGAAAATCTACCTCCTTACATTAAACAATGATCTTTGAAGTGAGGTGCTTCACATAAACAAGTGGGTTATGTTACCTGGTGAATGGTTGCTGGTAATGTGGCTGTACATCATTTGGACCAGACCTGGGAGAGCAGATCAGGCCTAGATCTCAGATATTGAATTTAGAGCACAGAAACATAAACTGGCATCTGTCTCCATTTGTCTGGTTAAACATACCCTGCAATGCAAACAACTTATATTCTAATATTATATCATCCTAATTCTCTACAAAACTGCATTTGACTGCTGTCCTGGTATAATACTTTAAAACAGAAGAGATCTCTGGTGGGAACTGCTGTGACTCCCCAAGTGACAACCTCCATTACATATGGTTTTGCCTGCTATTCCGGTGCTGTTCCTATTAATAATGCATTTAGCTAACTAGATATGCTTTTCTGTTTGGACTTTGTTTTGTGTTCTCTGGTAACTGCAGCCTGTGCCTTGGCAAACTTCTGCACAAAAAATTAGCCGCCTCATCGGCGTGCTCTGCACTTCTCAAAATATTGCAAAGTTTTCTGTCTTTTAAGTAGTCTTATCCTCATAAACATGTGACTTTAAAAAGCATAAAAGGAGTAATCTAGTTTATCTCTTCACTTTTGAAAAACAAGCTGAATGCTTGTACAGCAATGTATCCAGAAAGGAACTTGGTTGTGTTTTTTAAATTTGCTTTTTAATGATGGAAAAGACCGTTCATTATGTAACAGCTAGATGTGCTTGTCAGCAACATTATAAAAAACAGTTTGGATGGAAAGAGTGACAGATGTATCCCTGATGTTAGCTGACTGTAAACAATTTAGGAAGAATTTGACCCTTGGTTGCTCATGGGATAATTCCTTCTCTTCTCAGTTTTCTTTCCCCACTGGAACAGCACGGAAGGCCTCTCCATAACTCAGCAGAGATATATGAGGTATTGGAAATAGCTCAAGCTGGAAATGGGAAGCAGTTTGGAGACAGAGTATGACACCAATGGTGAGCTGATTAGGCTAGCCAAGAGATGGAGACGAGTGTGTCAGCTGCAACATCATTTTGACACAGGTTTTTTGTTTGCTTCTGGGTGGACCCTTTACTGCCCTGCCACAGCCTCAGAGCTTGCTCATAGTGTAATTTAGCACTATCATTCTGCCTAAGCCTGCCTGGTGACATCTGCATTTTTCAGTGACATAGGGATCATCCTTAAGAAGGGTGATAGACCTGTTTCTGAAAGTATAAACGCTGATATTTTAAAAGTAGATGCTTACACTGGTGTGATGCCAGATCATGCCTGCACAGAAGAAAAAATCCTAGCACACAAACTAAGGAAGGAGATATGACTTTTCTCTTTCCTGCCTTTCTATGGAGTGTTAGGAGCCAGTTTTGAATTTCTACTCCTTGCATGTTTCCAATTTTGCTGTATCTGGTCATTAATGGTCAGCTCTCTCAATGGCTTTGTATGTAGCAAAAAAAATCAGACAGGTTTGGGCAGGGTTTTGTTTCTTTGGTTGGATTCGTTTGTTTGAGGGGGTTTTTTGGGTTACTCTTATAAAAAAGAATCCTCTCTGTGTCTTTTCATACTGGTGAGACTTTCTTAGAAGCAATATTTTTTGCACTTTCCATACTCTGTATTGACTCTAAAAGGAAAATCAAGAAGCATATCAGAGTCAATATTAGCATTCATGTAATTCATACTGTGACAATGAGGAAGGTCAAAGTTTGTGGTGATATAGGAAACCACTTTTCCTTACACAAAATTGTAATAAAACTTTGAAGGCAATTTTCCTCCAGGAATAGTGTTTATGATTTTACTGCATGGTGTGACCTGCACAGGTAAGAATATCTGAAATACATCAGTAAATGCTGCTGTAGCCCCATGTCCAGGCATAAAACTGTGTGGGATTGATCTGGGGAGGATATTAACAGCTGACTGAGAGCCTTGTTAATGATTTTTGTCAGAAGCTCAGATGTATTTTTGGTAGAGTAGATTGTTGATGGGCAGTGTTAGGGGATTGCTTATTCTGTTTATTTTAGCAAATGCATAATTGTCAAATCTGGTACAATGTGGTGGGTTTGGTGGTTTGTCTTTTCCTCTTTGCAAATTTATGTTGAGAACCCAGTCAAGTCCTCTTACTTCTGAAAATCACCTCCTTTCAACAGATGAAAGCATTCAGAATGTGCATGAATAGGTAAAGGAAGAGGGATGGATTTTGTACATCTACTCTGCAAATTTTGTCACGTCTTCTTTTAAATCTATTCCAAGCTTTATTTAGCAGTCTGGCCATACCAGATATTCCCATTATATCAGTCCTGAAGAAAGAATCAGTCCTCTTGGTAGCTAATACTGTGGCATGACAGTAAAGCTGGTTTAAGAGAGAAGCTTGATTATCCTAGTGACAATAGTCTCTGGTGCAGCTCTTGAAAAGAGAGTAAAATTCAGTTTGCCCTGTAGATACCAATGAAATTTCAGTTTGTCTCTTTTGCCTTCATAGTTCTCAGCTGCTGGGAGCAGGAATTCTATCTAATTTTCTGATAAATTTCTGTTGATCTTCAGAGGATGACAAGGCTTTAAAATTGTGCTTAAACTTCTCTGACAGCTCTCAGATCTCTAGCAGCATCTCTGGTCAAAAATGCTGTGCCTGGTACACATTGCTAGGCATCACTTGCAACTTTAATTTAGGTTGCCAGTGATAGAAGTTAAATCTGCTTTTTTATCTGGCATAGAAACTATGGACATGATATTTTTAGGAGCTATGGAAAAGTAAGAGCATTCTTTTTGTCACTCCTTTCTGCATTTGAATTATCAAGTATTTTTAATACAAAGATCTGGTTACACAATGTTGCAGGAAAATTGACCTTTGGCGTATTGAAACATTCTGTCTCTTAGTGAATAGTTAATGAACAGCTCTGGTAGGCATACAGAAATCTGGAGCATGAGATAAAGGCAAAGCCATTCCTTCATTCTTTGAGTGCCAGATGAGGGCACTCATGGCTAGAATGTTATCCAAGAGATCTGTTGCCTTGTTCGGCTGGATGCACTTCCTGGTATGACCATGAAAATCTCCCAAAGATCTTCTTTTCAGCATGCGGAAGGAAAAATGATACAGGAGATATAGGATGGAAATGTTTTCCAGGACAGAAAAATTTGCCCCAAAGTAAAGTATGCTCTTGCACTACAGAAATTATTTTTTTCTATAAATAGTACCATTTCTTGCAAAATAAGCTGCCTTTTCCATAAAAAATGGCTTTTTGCAAATTTCTTTCTGTATTTGCAGTACTTTTTTTTCTTCTTTATTTTTTTTCTTTTCTCTTCATCTTTACATTAAAATTCGTTAGTTTATTTTAAATATAATAAAGTTTTGATAATTTTCTTAAGTAGCCTAAATTACATGATGCTTGATTTTCACATTTTATGTCAGACAGCATTACAGGTTATAAACAAAATAATTTTAAGAATAAGAAGCCTTGTCAGTAATTATGCACAGGAATTTATTATTACTGAAGGGTAAATATATATTTTTTTTTTAATTCTCATAATTTGTTCTTCCAAAAAGTTTCATTTTACCTCAGGCAGAGGAGCAAAAATAACACCCTGCAGGTGCCATATGGAACAGCAAGTAATAGTACAAATTACAAAAAGAGCAAAGAATCAGGGCAGGTTGAGATGAGGAGACATGCAGGACCTCTGATTCAGAGCACACAAGATGGCCAGTAGACCAGAAAAAGTGTAGACTAAGAGAAATTATGTAAACTGAGCTTTTCTCTTTGGTAGAGGGTAATTGCATTATCAATCTCATTGATTTAACTGAGAGCTTAATATCTTCTCTCTGGTAAGTCAAATACTGTCACATTTACTTTTTTAGTAACCACACAATGATGGATTCTCTCCTGATCCATTTGTTTGCCTGATAGTCTCCATTTTTTGTGTCTGTTATCACGCATTTTTGAGAGGATATGAACTCTTCTGCTTCCTAATTCCTGCTCTTTTTAAAGAAGAGGCTGAATGAAAAATCTATGACAGGCTGGATTCTGTTGGCCACATAATGTACCCCATTTTCAGTAAATTAGGATAAAGAAGACATATACAAATTGTTCAGTTGTGCATGTTTGTGAAATTGCTAAGAGAAGGATGCACAGAAAACACACATGGAAAGAATAAATACAGCAAGGTAAATTTAGCTAGAGTCAACAGATCATCAACAGATAATCAAACACAGAAGATATATTTTTGAGTATTAAATTCAGTCCTGATGTAGGAGGATCCAAATATCACTAAGGCTCATGGGACATGCTGCCATAAAAACATGGAATCTGCCCATCTGCTATCAAGAGAAGAAAGACAATCTGATCAGTAGCTCAATTGCTTGGACATTTCACTGTTCTACACGTGCACAGTCTATTTGTCTGCAAGTCTCAAGTTCAGCTGATGAAAGACATGCAGAAAAGTGGTAGAAAGGAGGTGCTGAAGCATCACCACTAATTGTATTCTGTAAAACAGATGCCCGGGAGAGAAAAATAATTCCCCATGAATTACTTTGTCACTTCAAGTAAATTATTTCTAAAGGTTATGCAGTATTCAATTAAGTTAGTCTGCATCAGAGCAAATGGAGCCCAGACTGCCACGCACCTGACTGCAGTCCAAGGCAAGGCAGATCAATGAGAAATCTGACATCCCTCGATTCATCACAGTACCCCCCTCAATGCTGGGGGACTGTTTTGGAGCAACAGTCACCTGCCTCAGTCTTGTCCATACCATCTACTGGAAATGTTCTCCTGTGGATGATGCCCTCCAAACCTCTCCTGAGCTTTCTCTTGGTGAGTGCTAGTTGTCATGGGACAAAATTCTGTTACTATGAGAAGCAGTAGGATGGACAACTGCTTTAACTGGTTTCTTGGTCCTCTCTTGTTTAGTAGTTTATGCTTAGTCTGGTGTTTGGGGCATCCTCCTTGAACCTTTTTAACCATACAAAAGAACAAACTAAATCTTGCTGTTTCTCACATTTTCTCCTGCATCCTGTGCTGCAGGGTGATAGGGGACCTATGGTAATCTCCACTGATCTGGATGTCAGTATGTTTGAAAAGAATGAGGGTGTAGCAGGCCTGCTCCCTGTCATGCCTTGTAGTTGCTGAGGGTTCCAATGAGGCTTTAACTTTGGACCCACTCTTGAACATAAATTATAAAACAAAACAGAACATAGTTAAGTAAGCTGTTAGGCCTGTCTGCTCAGTAATTTTGAAAATTTCAGACTCTAAGACTGAGAGTAAACGTGTTTCTAAATGTTAAGGAAGGAAAAGCCCACCAAGTCTCTCTGCAGATACTGATGTCAAACCTTTTGGTCTCCATTGATGGAAACCTGTAGAAAATTCTATCCTTGTTTTCTCCCTTCAATAGGGAATGCTAGAATCTGAAATCCTACTGGGACGTTCATCAAACAAGGGGACAAGGGCAATTTTTCCTTGTTGTTATTCAGTGTAAGGTTATCTCTTTTTGAAATGGTAGATAGCTCCCGAGTAATTATAAAGGATCTCTTGGGAGTGGCCTTTAAAGGTCACTTTAACCCAGTGTAATGTAATAAAATTAATTACTTGGAAACATGTTTTAAAATCTCATTAGCCACATTCATAACTGCCACACAGAAGTTTACTCAGATATCTGTACCAAGCATGCTGAAGTAAGGTCAAATCTTCTTAGAACTAAGAGCATGCAAAATGACTTTTTTTTTTTTTCATATATGTGATACCAGGGAAAGAAATTATCTGAATTATTCTAGTTTCATCTGCACAGGTAAAAAATGTTCCACATTTTAATTTTATGTAAAAACTGAGTAGAATGGAAAAAACCTGCATTTTACCCCCTTTTCATCTTGTTACAGTCATGAAATCTACAGGTCTTTTGACAGGGCTGGTTGCAGATGCTCCAACATGCTACAGAACTCTCTGGCTGATGCTGGAAAATGTAGTGAGCCTGGCATAGGGAGAAACAGGTTTTTCTGTATTTTTAAAACTATTTTTAATAATCCTAGGTCATGTACCATGTGGCTTCCTTAACTAATTTTTGCAAATTTTCACAGCAAAAAAAAAAAAACAAAAAAAACCCATGCCACTGTATGGTTCCTGCATTGTGTCTGGTATATTCAAGTTTACTGTTTTCTGTATGTTGATAGACTGCACTTGCATCTCAGTTAAACTGCAAATTCACTGCAGAAGGTTTTGTGCTGCTTGATTTCTCCGGGATGTGCCAAATGCTCTAGCTGACAATTGAAATTGTCCTCATTAATTTTTATCAGAGTTGCAGACTGTGTTTGCCATGGTGGAGTCAGATAAACTGAGACAGAAGAGTGACCTGGAGCTTGCCAGAAGGAATGAGTGGTGAATGTTACCTCAGAAATATTTATGCAGTGAGTCACTCCAGCAGTGTGTCCCACTGCTGTCTATTGATGTTAAGTGTGGATTTTCTTCATGCTGTATTTGTTTCCAGAGCCATGGGGGTATTTTATGTCAGGAACTCAGCATTTAGTTTTGATGATGGAACTTGTTAGCCTTTATGATTTTAAAATAAATCTTACAATCACATTGACATGGCAGAAAGTAGTGGCAGGTAAAACTTTCCGAATTTTAATATAAGGCAATAGTCTTATGATCCTCCGGAATACGAAATAGGGTTGATACAGTGTTTGACACAGACATACAATGACATCTATGATAAAGTAATTCCCAAATCTGTTAGAGATATATTATGTGGAAATAAAGTGATCAACTATTCTAGGGACACTTCCAATCAGATTTTTTTATACTGCCAGGTAGAAATGCTGCCTGATGCTTAGAGGCTCACTTTAGTTTCCAGAGAGTAAGGGAAGGATTTGTGTTAAATTTCCTGATCTGGAGTCAGCAGAAGGAGGGCAACAAGCACCAGCATGTGGAAAGGTACCCTGCTTTGTTCCTAGTACAGGGAAATGGGTGAGCACTTTCTCTGCTGTAACACATTTCCCTGCTGACCAGACTTTTGCTGCTGCTCTGTGGTTTTTTTCCCCACCAGAATTATCACCAGCTTGTAGATAGCAGAAAGTGGACATATCTTATCAGAAAACATATACAAATTATAATGTTCAGTCCCACTTTGGTGGGTTTTTTTGTTGTTTTGGTGCTTGCTTTTTTAAGGTATTTGTTTAATGACTGCTTGAAATTTATTTTTTAAATAAGTAAGTATTATAAAATCGTTTTGGAAAGTGGAGTTCCTTTGCTCAAATGGCAGCTTTTATAATTAACCAATTTATGATCTTTTAAAACATGGAAATTCCATCTCTATTATGTCTGTGAACAGTCACTAAAATGGAAGGATACCGGCAGAGCTTGGCAAAGTGGATCAGCGTTTCATGGAATGATGAAACAAACCCCAACAAAATCAGATAATTGTCTTTTTTTTTTCTCCATTAGTCTCATATTTTGTTTGTTTTTTTTCTTTCATAACACCATATAAAGCTCCACATCCCTGCTTGTCATCCCAGCTTGTGATCCAGTCTCCTCCTCTCAAACACACGATGATGAAAAAGTAGAGAACCTGCAACTCTTGACACTCCCTGAAGAGGGGACACTGGGAACAAGTGCTACTTTTGATGCCTTACCAAATGAGAAAATGAGGTGATGAAAACTTGCCCGCCTTGACTTTGCACCTAGGTTGCTTTAACTTGGATGGTCTTTCTGGGTCCCTTCCAACTCAGGATATCCTATGAACTGTTGAAAGAAAGGATTTCCCCTTTGCTGGGCAGCAGAGAGAGAAACCTGACGTTAAAAAGAAAAGGAAGGGATGCACAGCTCTGTCCCTGGGGAAGGAGGAGAGCACTGACCCCACCTTGCAATGCCCTGGGAGAGCTGGGATCAGCCGGGATCAGCCAGGATCAGCCGGGATCAGCCAGGATCAGCCATGCTCCACGCGGGCATGGCAAGGTCAGCGCAGCTCTTCAATCTCTGCCGAAGGAGGGAGTGATATACTGCTTCCAGTTCAATGTGGCAAACAAATTCTTAATCCCCTCCTTCCCAATCTATTCTGAACGAGAAGACAGCTGAGAGAAGCTTGGCCCCAGTCCCATCAGCACAAAGGCCTTTCCCCGGGGCTGGATGAAGCACCTTGCCATTGGGATGGAGAGCACTGGGATGAATGTGCTGTGTGAGCTGCTCAGGGGGAAGGACACCCACAGCTCCAAAGCCACCCTGCTCCCCTAGCATACAAAAAGAGTCAGGTGGCATCTGCTCTGTTTGGAACACCCCTCTGCACAAATGCATCTTGTACCTATATAAAATAAAATATACATATATATGTATATATATATATATACACACACACACACACATATGGAAATATTTTCAAAATTATGTTTTTCTTTAAGAAATTTAATTTTATCATCTTCATTCTTATTTATAGAGGTTCACCTAATGACTAAGATTACTTTGACTCAGTTGTTCTTAAAACTGCTACAAATAGCTGGGGGGAGAGGGGGGGGAATGAAATTTGTGACAGAATTTTTGACAGCTTTTCTTCATGCCCCATATTTGCTGTATGTATTGAATCTTTGAGTGTATATTTTGTTATTTAAGGACTGCCCCTGATTTTCTAAGCTTTTTTTCTAGTGCTATTGAAATTTTCTTTGTGCATGTGCTGATGCTCTTCACTACTTATGAAAAGAAATTAGGAAACTAAGTCTTAAATATTAAATTATACAAATAGTGAACTGCCTGTGAATTAATGCAGCCAGGAAATAAGTCTGACTTTAGACATATACATCTAAAATAGCCTCCCAAAAAGGAGCAGAAAGGATTATGTTCCAGTTTCGAAGTGAAGTTTTAACAACTATACAAACAAAGTAGCATGATTTTACTGTCTGAAGATACACATATCCCTTCTTATCTTGTATTTCTTAACCTAAACACTGAATCAGTCTCAAATTTTGTGAACTAGAGGTGCACAAGTAATTAAAAATACATAAATTCAAATATATGAAATTTAAAAACTAGATTTCATGTGCAGAAACCATAAAAAGCCATGAACTTAAATTTTGGTATCTGTCTGAGTGTCTAAATGAAATTTAGCCTAGAAACTACAAGGTTATTTAACCCTTGGCTCTGAAATACATTTTATTTTTACAAACCATAATACAAAATGTGTTGTGTTCAGTGTCATTGTTTCCTCACTGCTAGTACAATGGTTTGCTGATGTAAAAGTCACTGATAGCACATTTAAATTGTGCTTGATATCGTACTAAGGAAAGCAAAAAATAGTGCTGTGGGAGAAAGCTGCTGCTATATTTCTTCTCAGACTATCTCTCTTTCCCTGAGCTAATGGAACAATTCTGTGCTTCAGTAGAGCAGCAGTCATTCCTGTAATTGTCTGCAGTCTCATACTTACTGCTTCATCCAATAAATAAATTTCAGCTTTAAGAAGTTTCCTCCACTTCAATACACTGTGCTCAAAGATGTAATTAAAAAGTAGCGCTGATGTCTAACATGAGTTTACCCTTGTGAACAGTCATTCACCATCTGGAAATTATGCTATACAAAGAGATTATCTAAAAAAAAAACTACTGGTATTTGATTTCATCTTAAAGATAGAGAAATAATTTTAATTTGTTTGCTATAAATCAGGAGCAATTCCACTGTGTACTCATAATAATAGTGTATTGATATATGTTTTGACTTGTGTGACAATGGCTGTGCAGAAGAGATGAGAAATGGAAAGCCAGAAAGAGAAAAAACCAAGGCTTTATTCCTGTTTGTCTAACTTGCTTTCTACAGAAGCATCTGTCTTGGAAAAATTATGATAAAAGGAGGTAAAACTTTCTTTAGCCTGATGTAATTGGGTGATGCCAGCACAAAAAAAAAAAAAAAAAAAAAAAAAAAGGAAACAAAACCACAAACATTTTTCTTTCTTCATCTGATGTAAAACAATGTAGGGCAGACGGAGATTTCTTGCAAACTGTTTTATCATTGGTCTCATGATATTTAACTCGATCCTGAAAAATAAGTCAACAAAACTTCTGGTTTCTCAAGGCTTGTGAAAAGTTTGCTTTTATTTTGTGTTTCTATTACCTCATTCCTGATGTTAAAACAAAAACTGGTAGAATGAAAAGCACATTCTCAGAAGGCCATTAAAAGAATGGATGATTTTAAAAAATATTTATATTTTAACCTACAGTGTGATTTTTAGGTGATGCTAGAGGATGTTATATATGACTTTGACATGCTTTGGTCAGGTCTTATTGAAATATGGCAGTGCAGAGTTAAAACCCCTAGGGTGATTAGGTGTTTTTTGACTAGCTGGGCCAACCTTGTGTTTCACTGCTGGCAGAAGGAAAAAGCCTCCCCTGTTTCAATTCCCCTCACTCCTGCTGTGCAGCCCCATCCTTGTGTTTGCACAGATTTTGGCATGTGGTTGCCATTCTGTGAGCTGATTTATCTGCCTAACTTGGGAGCAAAGACTTCACCCTCTGCATGGGATTAGATTTCTCTCACATTAGCAGACTGATCTACATCACCACAGGGGCTGAGCAGGACAAGGGTGGGTGCCGGGGAAAAACATTTGGCTTGCACTAGGGAGTGAAGTGGTAAGAAAAGGAGCTTTCTGGTTCTGGGGGTAGAAAGCCATACAATTAAGTCACAATAGCTAGAAACTTCACCCTGAGAAGCAGAAGACACCTGACTCCAATAAAAGTCAATAAATCAGTAGAAAACCTTGATGCCTGCTGCTAATAGGACACTGATATGGGCTCTGAGGGTTTTCTGATTCCTTCCTCTTGATGAGACTTCTAACATCTTCCTCTTCTTGTATATCTCTGAGTGAACCTGCCCACAGAGCTCCTGTTCATTTTCAGTGTGGTGAGGATAAACATTCTTTCTGGTGACCTTTCTACATACAGCTTGCATGGTAGCTGTAGAGTTAGTAAAACTATTGTAAGAGAAATTTGAGGCAAGGTTATTGATGTTTATTTTCATTAAAATATAGTCTTACTGAAAAAAACAAATTAATTCCAAGTACTAAATAAGGAAGTCTGAGGAAATTTGCATTCCCCATACACTTTCTCATTTTGAAACAAGACTATTCATGCAAAGTATGAAAAAAAATCCCAACAATAAACTTATAATAGATTTCACATGCTCCCAGACAAAAAATGTGTCAGGTATAGAAACCTTTCTTAGTTCACCTTTTAATGTTTCATTTCATCTCCTTCCTTTTCCCTCATAGAGAGCGGTCTGTGTGTGGGATATCTTTGGGGATTGATTTTTCACTTCAAGTAATAAAAAAGGCATGGTTGCAAATATTTGAGTGACCTTGAAAATACACTGATAAATGGAGAGCAAGTACTAATCACTGCTCTTTGAGGGATTATTTTCAGCTGCCTTGTCAAGTTGGGAATTGCAACCACTAAACCAGTAGCAGAGTTTCAGATCTCATTTCAAAGACATTCAAATGAAGAGCTGCCAGTTGTGACACATGCTCTTTTATTATCCCACAATTGATTGATATCTTGCTGGAGGCCACAGTACCTGTGAAACATTATGCATCTTTTAAACAATTCCTGCTGCTTCTGCTTTAAATAGCAGTACTTACAATGAGAAATGGACAAAGAAAAAATTGTCTGTTTTTCTAATACATCATTAATTCCCAGATGTATAGATTCCATGGAAGTCTATTCAGGATGTACATACAAACATATATATATATACATATATAACTGGGCATATATATATGTGTATATAAGGATGTTTAAAAGTACCTTTGTAATGACACAAGCATTTTAGAATATGTCTTAGAACAGTTTTAGGGGTGTTTTTAAGTCTCTAAAGGAATAAGAGAAAATACTGGACAATATGTTCAAAATGAATGCTCCTTCTTTTGTCATTAATTATACTATAAGGAAAGTGAGAGAATCAACTACTGGCATTAATTGTACATGTATATTTCCACAATACTTGTCCATTTGTTCCAGATAATATATCCATAAAGGTCTCTATAAAATTAAATTAGAATTATAGAATGGCCTGGGTCAATAATGACCTTAAAGATCATCTAATTCCAACGTCCCTGCTGTGGGCAGGGACACCTTTCACTAAACCAGATTCTTCCAAACTCCATCCCACCTGGCCTGAATATTCCAGGATTGGGGCATCCACAACTTTTCTGAGAAACCTGTGCGAGTGCCTCACCACCCTCACACTAAAGAATTTCTTACTCATATCTAATCTAAATATAGTCTCTTTTAATTTGAATGAATTCTCCTTTGTCCTCTCACTACATGCTTTTGTAAATGGTGTTTCTCCAGCTTTCTAATAAGCTCCCTTCGGGTACTGGATGGCCACATGTAGGTCATTCAAAGCTTTCTATTTTCCAGTCTAAACAATCCCAACTCTCTCAGCCTTTCCTGGTAGGAGAGGTGGTTCATCCCTCCTCTGGGCTGACTCCAGCAGGTCCCTGTCCCTCCCGTGCTGGGAGCCCAGCTCTGGATGCAGTGCTCCAGGTGGGTCTCAGCAGAGCAGAGCAGAGGGGCAGAATCCCCTCCCTGCCCTGCTGCCCACAGGGCTCTGGATGCAGCCCAGGACACGTTTGGCTCTCTGGGCTGGCAGTGCCATGGCTGTGGCATGTGCAGCCTCTCACCCACAGCACCCCCAAGCCCTCCTGGGCAGGGCTGCTCTGGGGCTGTTCATGCCCAGCCTGGGCTGGTACCAGGAGTTGTTCCTATCCTGGTGCAGCACCAGCACTTGGACTTGTTAAACCTCATCAGATTCCCATGAGTTACTACTCAAGCTTGTCCAGGTCCCTCTGGATGTCATCCCATCCTTTAGGTGTGTCAACAGCACCACTCAGCTTGGTGCCATCTGCTAATTTGCTGAGGGTGCACTTGATTCCTTCATCTGAGTCATTAATATAGGTATCAAATAACACTGGTCCCAGTACAGGCCCCTGAGGACACCACTTGTAATAAATGTCCCTCAGGATTCCAAGCTGTTACCCATTAACTTGTGACCATCCAACCATTTTTGTATCCAACAGTCTTCTCAATGAGGCCATCTCTCTCCAATACGGAGAAAAGGATGTTTTGGGGGACTATGTCAAAGGCCTTACAGAAACCCAGAATATATGACATTTGCAGCCCTGCCCTTGATCACTGATGTAGTCACTCCATCTAGATGACCACTAAGTTGGTTAGGCAGGACTTGAAGTTTCCCTGTAAGCATATAGTTGAGTCTGAAGACAAACCTAATAAACACAGGATTAGTTCAATTCTGAGTAAAGAGTTGCTCCCTTGCCAGAGAATTTATACAAGAAAAATGCTTGATGAGCTGTGCTGGTTAATGTCTTTGGACTTTACTATCCCTGTTAAATTAAATACCATTTTACAATCTGCACTTCTAACCCAGAACCCACTTGGTGGCCTAAACTTTCTTGAGCCAAGAAAATGTCTTCAAGATGATTTGGTTTGATTTCAAGAGCAAAAGTGGATGCTTAATGTTTACCAGATGATAATTTATTAAACAATTACAAGCAAAAAATGATGGAAAGCTGGCTTAAGCTGTGCTCCATTTGTTGTTGAAGAACGTTTTATTGAATGGGATAGCACTTGGAGATCATCCGCTTAAAAACAGAGGTCTTGAAAGGTGGGGCTCTTGAAAGTTGAAAATTGCAGTGATTTGATTCTATGCCAATGCTGTTTTACTGGTTTAGTCTGGGATAGAGTTAATTTTCTTCATAAAAGGTTGTAGGGACTGTGTTTTGTGTTTGTCCTGGAAGCAGTGTTGATAATACAGGGACATTTTCATTAGTGCTTATAAAGAGCAAAGGCCTTTTCTCTTCTTCGTCCCACAGGATGAAGTGACAAATAAAAAGGACTGACATGGGAGGAAATTGTGGACAAATTAAAAATGCTTACATTAAAATAATCTCAAGTTCATTGCATTGTATTGAAAAATATTCTTTGGTTGGTACTTTGACAGAACCAGGGAAGTTCATGGCAAGAATTCAGAGTTCAATGCTGACCCATTCATTTCACCACTCTGCATGAATCTCTTATTAAAATTATGCTGATTCTTTTATCTGCACTATCACTTTTAAGACGATGATGCTGCCGAGGGATGTGATCCTAGTTTTCAAACTTAATTATACATCAAGGTTTTAATTGAAAGTTATGTATAGCCTTGTGTAAATCAATCTCTTCAGCTCCTTCATGTAACTGCAAAGCTTCACCTCAAAGATAGACATCTTGTCAATGAGGTCTCTTCACAAAGTTATTTTGTTTTATATAGAATTGTCTTGCGAATGAAAGAGGGGAGCTAACTGAAAGACTTACATTGCAAAGAGTAAAGCAGGGTTAATCCTGCTGCTTGTGAACACATAGTGGTAGGGCAAAAGCAATCAATTTTGCCATAGCCAGCTGTCTTTGTCAGCTATTTTTAGTTCTGCCCCATAGGCAAAGTAGATAGAAACACACTTAGAACAGAAATATTTTCTGCATATATAAGGCAAATATCAGTCCTGTGAGGACCTGTTTGGAGTTGGATGGAAACTGGATACATATTGTACCTGGGCAATTACTTTTTTACTACATTTTGAAAGATTAGTTGAAAATTAAATATCAACAAAAACTTATGTGGAATTTTCCATCCCTTTTTATCAGGTCTTCTAGTCAGTTTTGTTGATAAAAATTTATGAGACTAAAAACCAGTCTCTGGTCTCCCAGAACAGGTGACAGATATGTGAGTAAGTGAGATCCATGTTGCATGACTGACATGGATGTCTCTGACCCTCGTGGCACTGGCGGGCTGCTGTGTTGTGCGTACGTGGTGGGCATTTGAGCTGCCAAATATCTAGATGTCTAAATGACTGCACAGCCCTACAATCAGCAACCTAACCAGGCTGGGTGCAGAAGGAGGCAGATTTCTCCTTATGGCAAGCTTGTGGGGAATAAAGAAACACTTGAGACTGATAGGATGTGAAGGGTGAGGAGAGCTGAAGCATCAGAGTGCTAAAGAGACAGATAAAAACCCTAGAGAATGTAGGGAGGTAAAAGCCTCCATTAGTGGGAGGGGAAAAGTCTTATCGCCCTAATCTGTCAAAAACAGATGTACCCAAGTATGGCTTATTTCCTTCTCTCCATTTTTGTAAATGAATTTTTGCTTTCCTACACCATGTGGAACAGTGATAATATAGAACTATCTAGAAATACCTTGTGTGTTTTACATAGAAACCCATGCTTGCAGCTGCTGCTAGTGTTAGAATTCTGGAATTGGATCACTCCACTGGTTTTCACAAGGTGATCTAGTGTCACCTTCTGTCTGCCACTTATACCATAGAGCAGACATAAAACATAGACAAAAGTACACATATATCTTTGTCGCAACATCAGCCAAACTTGTTGTCATGGTTTAACCCAGCTGACAAATCAGCCCCATACAGCTGTTTGCTGTCTCCTCCTTGGAGCAACAGAGGAGAGAGCCAGAAAGTAAAGCTAAAACATCATTCATGGGCTGAGATAAAGAGAGTTTAATAGGTAAATCAAAAGGCACATAAAGCAAAGTAAAACTACAGAATTAGTCATCACTCCACACAGGAAGGTAAGTTTTAAGGCATCCCCAGGGCAGCAGAACTCCATCACACAAAATATGTATTTTATATTGTATTGTGCTATTTGAACATTTTCTAATTGCTTATATGCACTGAAAATGCACTATGTGCAGGACCAGTAAGCTGGTTTTATCAAAAGCTACACAAATTCCAAACTTCATAGACCTTCTTGCCTGATTTGTGACATATTTCAGAATGGTAGTAAGTCAGACTCCCAGCTCTGCTGCTAACAAAGGTGAATAAACATTTCTGCTAAAAGTAGCACCCTGCTGTTCTGACAAAGAAATCAGGCTTATACTTAGGTCATATACCAAGTTTTTACCCTCTGTCTGCATTGTCTAAGACAAGGGTGCATGTCTTTTCTAGTGCTTTGTTTAAGATATCTGAGTTGCAAATGCAATCTGTTATCAAAATAAAGATGAAAACAATATTTACTGTCTTCGTAGACCAGGTACACTTTTTGCAAGAATGGAGATGCCTTAGAATTTCTTTTGAGGGTGTTGAAAAGGATCCAAAGGACTGAAGAAAATTTTGCTTGTGAGTGTTACCTATAGCAATCTTGGCATAGCAATTGCCAAGATAACATAAGGTTTCTGTGTATAAGGTGCTACCTTCTGATACCTCTGAAGTTTCAAGTAGCCAGAATGCCCCTAACCTATATAAAGACCTTGTTTAAACCTTTAAAAATTCACCAGCTAGCCACTATCCTGAGGGGCTTAAAAAAATATGAGCTGAAAAAAATGTAGGCTGAACAAGTCTCCACATTTTTAAAGGCTTTGGTTTGTGTACAGTAACTCTTTGTCCTGAACAGATTTTATACCTTTTGTTTCTAGTATTAACATTGCCTTTACCTAAATAAACTCCATTAGGATAGTCCCTGCTAACTGATCTCAAGTACCTCTAACTTCTCCCAGTTAGTTGTCAAAACCTTAATTTTTCCCAGGTTTATGACAGAAGGGTGGCACTGTATTTGAGTATTATAAATATATATGTTTGTTTCATATAAGTATAAGTATACAGCTTTAGAAGGTCTCTCCATAATGCCATTTCAGGGCATTAAAACATATTATCACACTCTTCCAACTTTAGACAGTGAAATGAATTAATTATGCATTTACAGCCCCAATACGCTGTAAAGGTAAAGAGTCTACATAGGCATCATCCTTTCTTCATTGCTGAGGTGACAAAAAACTGCCATCATGGATATCAGCATGCATCAGTCTCCTTAGAGTGTAGGTATACCCAAATACCTCTCTAAATCTGCAATATTCCCTTTAGATAGTGTTGTTTAGAGTTATACCTTCTGATGGTATAACTAGAAGGAGAACATTTGATTCTCTAACATGGAAATAGGAGTCTTCAGCCCTTAACTGGGGAGATGCACAGAAGCTGTGATCAGTTCTCACAGCTCTTTCTCAGGAGACCTGGTGCTCTGTGTGTGTTATCACGGGGGCAAGAGGGGGAGGCAGGAGCTGTCTTCAGGATCTGTGGTTTATAAGTACCTTATCTACTCCCGGTTTGCTATCTGGTGTTTAAGGAGAACTGATATTTGGGAATTGTGTGCAGAATACGACTATGCACAAGCAGGTAAAATCTTGTTGACTGAGTATTCAAATCTCATGTCTATCACTATGCTTTAAGAAAGGGCCAAAGGGCCACTTGAACATTGTAAAAATCCAGCTAGTATTAGGCAGACTCATGCAAAGCAATCAGACAGCCTTCCAGAGGCTGCCAATATCTGGAGATAAGGGACCTGGGAACTCAGGGCATTGCCAGGAGCAGGAATGAGGAACTATGGCCTTTACTGTACTTCACAGACTTGCAAGAGCTGGGGAGGGGGCAGAAGGGTTGTCCTATAGACATATTTTATTTTATTTTATTTTATTTTTAACAGGAAATTGATAGCCTTTGAAAAGCTTAGTTTGTCTACTTTCCAGGCAGTTAAACTTTCCCATGATCCAGCCTTACATTTATTGCATTTGAAGTTGTTTTGTTTTGCTTGAAGAACCCACTGCTCTGTGAGGCTGCAGCAACAGAACACAAATATTAATCTGCTTTAGTTTTTGATGTGTCACAGAGTGGCTGACAGGAAAGTGAGTATTTTCTAATAAATAGAGTCTATTTGTGGCTTTTTTCTAGAAGTAGGAGAAGATTTTAGGTGTTAGATCTCCAAGAATTTGGTAATTTTCACTTTGATCTCTGTGGTGTTTAGATAAACAAACTCCTTGGTATTGGTGTCTAGAAGCAGATTAGCATGTTCATTAGGCTCAAGATAAGTCTTTTAGGTTGTCATTTCACTAAAGGCTCTCACCATAACAAAGATTTATGCACAGGACTACAGATTTGGGGCAGGCTCTTGTATAGTCAGGGCACCCTACATGGTGAAAAGTAGGGGTTCACATCTGCTGTGTGTTTTGGAAAATCAGTGAACTTTCATGAGTTTCCAAGCGCAGAATGAAGGAGAGAAGCCAGAGGATTTGAACCGTGTCACAGCATGCTGCAGCCGGAGGGGTTGCAGAAGGGATATAGATAATAGCAAGGTATAATCCTCTCTAAGATGGTAAGAATGGTGGTACAGGGCAACATTTGTCACTCTTCAATTGGTTTGAGAGAATAGTATACAATATCTCTGCAAGGAAATATTTCATTATTCAAAATTAGTGCTGTGGGGAACTCACTGGGTGGGGGGAAGTATGCCTGGCAAGAAACTTTCTTTTTTTTTTTTTTTTTTTTTTTGTTTTTCCTTTTTTTTTTTTTTGGCTTTCCTTTTTCTTTTTTCAAGAAATTGAAAATATTTTTCAACTTTGTGAAGTTTAACACAGCCAAAATAAAACCCACAGAAAACAGAGATGCCAAACAAAAATATCAAAACTGTTGGTTACAGAGCCAAGGAGTAGGTCTTATGATTTTTTGTCATTATTGCAGTAGATTATATGAAGTAGATGGGTTTGGGCATTACAAGCCGTGATCTTCCATCTTGCTTGATTGTTCCTTTTTAGTTTTTCCTAGCACAAATCAGGAACTGATTACTGGTGAATGAATTTTTCAAAAAAATTGCCTACTTCCAGTGAATTCTTGCTTTGTTGAGTATTTTCCCATGACAAGACTTAATTTGATTACATCATTCAAATTATCAAACCCTATTAAACATTGAATCTTTGCCAAATAAGAATGCTGCATATAAAATAATGTGATAGTTTCACTCCCAGGGCCTCAAGGATGTCTGAATTTTCAAAATACATTCAAGGGCTTTTTAGCAATAGAGATAATGGTTTTAAGCTAAATAGGGTGAATCCATACTAGATATTAGAAATAAAATTTTTATTATGAGAGTGGTGAAACACTGGCACAGGCTGCTCAAGAGAGGTTTCAGGTGCCTCATCACTGAAAACTTTCAAGGCCAGGCTGGACAGGGCTCTGAGCAATCTGCTCTGGTTGATGTCCCAGCCGATTGCCAGGGAGCTGGACTAGAGGATCTTTACTGGTCTTTTCCAACCCAAACCATTCTGTGATTCTTCAATTTTCCTGCCATCAGAATCAAGCTACAGGTGCCAGTATATTTCAGAAATACAGGTATCATATAAATCTCGTTCTGCATTTTCTTCCGTTAAATGGGGGAAGAGGAAAGAATAGAAACAGAGGTTTTGTTCAAAGACACAAAACTAATCAAGAATGGGATCATGTAAGTGTCCTGAATCCCACAGCCTAAGAATGTTATTGAGTGTAAGTACAGGAATCAAGTAGATATTTCTCAGAAAGGGACAAAGAGTTTGTGGGCTTACAGTAATTACAGCTGCAGAAAAAGCACTGGTATCCACCTTCAGTGTTCCTCACTCAACATATATGAATTTGCCTTCCCAGACAACAGAGCAATCTGAAAAAATTGTTTCCTTGACAGTTCTTTCCATTGGTTCAAGGCTTATAGGAATATTGAAGAAAACCCCTGCAGGATTCTGAAGAGTCACATGAGCAAAATGATGGATTTAAACAGCAGTGGGGGAATGCACCCTACCCAGACAGCTCTCTGGTCATGGTATCTTGAGCATCTGTGGCTCTTATACTGGCCTTTGAAACTTCCTGGCCTACAGTTCACAATACAGCAAATAGACTGGTCAGAGAGACAGAGTCATGCACGCTTTCCCCTGTGGCTGTCCATGCAGAATTACAGAATTACAGGAATGCAGCTGTTTGAAATCTCTGCCCTTCTGTCAAGTTCACCACATTGACTACAATGAGAGATTTTTTGCTTTAAGACAATGGTCTCCCACAGCAGGAAATAGAATGAAAGTCAAAATCTCACAGTCATAATATGGTCTGGTAGTTTCTCATCTCCTACAATCCAGGCCTAGCTAGGAAAATATTCTTAATATGAAAAATAAAAAAGCAAACTAATGAGAGCTGGGTAATGTGGTGAAATTTAATTTAGTTTTATTAAGAGGTAATGTAAGGACATCTTTAAAAAGTGATAAATATCTTTCATATCTTTAAATGTCTTTAGATGAATCACAGTTCAGATTTTTACAGTTCAGATATTTATAACTTTGGAAAACACAGATTAATCAGAACCCAGAGAAAACCTTTCAGAAAAACACTTCCATAACAATAGTATCAAAAGTTTATTTAAGAATTTATTTAAGACGATGGCAAGTAAATACATGAATGTCCAGAATAAGACAGGTCCCTGTCAGAAGTGTGTGTTTTGTTTTTGTACACTACTCACTGTGCTAGTACAGAGTATAATGTGCTCAGTGTATGTTGTTGTTTCCCCACACCTGACTGTTGACAAATAGCTCAATTCCAAGTCCTTAGAGATCCATCACTTACCACAGATGAGCATTTTATACAAAGCAGAAAATAAGACGTGGAATTTTAGACACATTTATTTATAATGCTCCCTGCTAAGACACTTTAATCATCTTTAAAATATTTATTTGGCAAAAAAATTCTTGTTCAATATCTGATTTTTTTTTTAATCTCACAACTAAGTAGCATATTATGATATTCACGAAAGGCAGTATGAGTTTGTCAAGGAGACTGATATTCAGCAGCATTTCTTGCAGCATTTCTTGCAGCATTTCTTGACCCATTTTTTGAAAGGACATTTCTGCTAGAGGAATAGGTTCTGTGTAGCTTTGAGAGTCCATTAAAATAAAATATCTGGCTCATGGAACCTTGCTTAATGCCTAGTATGGGTTCCTAACAGTAGATTAAAAATAGCAAAACTTGGCTTTATATATGGAAATACAAAATGCCATCATGGAAGGAGATCCTTCTGCTTTGGCAGTGTTATTTTGAATAGATGCTTTTATAAGTGAGGTGTTACATGGTTGGGGTTTTATTGGATTTTTTTTTTTTTTATCACAACATGAAACTCAAAAAGGCGTTGGTCTTTTATTTTAAGTGGAGGAACTGAAATGTAAATGGTGATACTATCTAAAATTGCAGCAAGCTGTCTGCTAAGTGAAGGCCAAAACTGCATTATCAGGGTTCTAAAATTAGACATATATGTTTTCATTTCTGTTTTGGCTTTTTCTTAAGCATACTCACATTCAAAATGCTGAGAGACTCCTGATTGCACCAAGACAAATGTAAGTTGCATTTCTAAATATCAGTGTTTTCCTGCTAAAATATAGCTGTCCTGCCCTTGCTATCTGCAGACAGAAAACTAAGGTGGATGATATCTTGGCATTACTTCAAAATAAACTTACGTTGCTGACAGAAGCATTCAGCTAAGCTCCTACAGTCCATTGCCTGTGTCATATATGTATGAGTCCTGTATTAAATATTTTGAATCTAACTTTTTCTCACAGGATAAGAGCCTGAAACAAAGTAGAATTTACCCTGTGTGCTTGAAGAAGGGATCATATTCTTTTTCATCCTCAGAAAACTTGAGCAAAAACCTCAATGAAATTTTTCCAACCTCAAAAAACAACTGACTGCTACTAAATGCAAAAATCATGAAATTATTCTTTAATGATCTAACTCCTTCATAATACATTGATCTAATTAAATCATATCAGCATTTTCTAAGGCAAAAGAAGCAGAATGTGAAAATAGTAAAATTAAAAATACTGTTGAAGTGCATTTCTATCAAATGAGGAGGTTAAAGAACATCTGCAATTCCCTGGATTTTCACATTTGTTATTATATGCATCAGAATAAGCAGTCAGGTAGGGTGAAGAGAAACCAAATCCTACTTCTAATTTGTAATGCGCTAGCCTTGAAATGAGACTGCACTTTGCTAGGTTTAGCAAGTGAACATTTCTGTTTCAATCTATAGAAAGTTCTGGGGAAGTATCTGCAAGTTCTGCAAGTATCCTGATTTCCAAATTCACAAATACTTACAGGCAGGAAACATGGCTGTTTATGTCATCAGTTTCCTCTTTTGTGGCCTACCATCAGATAAATCACACTTACAGTTAACTCTTGAACAATAATTTTCCACTCACTTGTCGGGAAGAGATGCCAAAGGAGCAGCATGAGACTGGTGCTCATGGGGCAGGAGGTAATGAAGGTGCACGTGCAATGCTAGCAAGGGGAGTGTACAGTGCCTAACTTGGAGGACCATGCTGAGGATTCCTTGAGTTCCTGAACATCAGAACCAAATGGGCTTCATCAGGTGATTCAAGAAGATCTGACCACCTGACTGTCCCAAAATGCCTTTTAGAGGGTTCAATCCATTGGCTCAGTATGAAGAAACTTGATATCCACATACTTTTTCTACCTCACTGGAGGTTTGTTAAGGGAGTGATGAATACCACTGGATGTTAAAACCTTCCAAAGTTTCTGATATCCCTCAAGAGCACTTTGATAAAGATGCACAAGAAGTATTTCAGGGTGGCAAAGGAAATTGCTTCTCTTCAAACTGGAACTTTCAAAGCCTGCTCAAATGTCTCTCACACAATATTCCACGTGGCTGAATATGTAGAATCCACCAGGCTTAACACAGTTTTAATAACCACAATAAGGATGAAGTATTTTAATTGGTATATCTTTTTTCCATCTCCTTGTCCTGTATCTTCTCATAATGTGATGAAAATGTTAGATTTTTAAATAAAATATTATAAAATATAATACAATATTAGTCATGTTCAAACTGAGAAAATAGTCATTAGAAGTCACCTTTGACTTATATAATTATTTTGAACAGCCTAATAAATTACTATCTATCAGAGAATTTGGCTCGGAAACAATGGCCTTGCACACATATAAATTAAGGCTTGAGAGTAGTTTTCAAGCCTGGTCTTCTGCTGTGCTCAGTGTATACCTCTGATCAGGAGATAGCAATGCACCCATTTAAAGCAAGTAAAAGAGAATAGTGGAAAACCTCTGCTTCATTCATGGCAGTAGTAACAGTTTGTACTACGAATAGAGCAGGATGTTTTGGAACAGAGTGGGTTGTTCCTGAAATGTGTGTGAGTTGCGAGAGGGACTCCAGAACAGCAGAAGTAGGAGGGGTGTAAGAAGATAAAATGGGCTGTGTAAAAGCGTAAGAGAGCCTTTAAAGTATGAAATAGATTATATCTCTTCTTTTTGTATTGTATGGCACATAATACTTTAAGGAGGTGGCTGAGCATTGGACTGGAAGAAGTTTAAGCTGCGAGGGTTGATATTCCCTAGCTGATAGAAAGCATTCATATCACCCCTGTGGGGAGGGGGACCCACTACAATCCAGAGCATTAGAGATGTTATTAACAGGGACACCACTGCTTATGGTTTGGATAGAGTCCAAAACAATGTGAGTTCATTCTACAATATGTTGGATAGAAGAAAAATAAAATCCAAGAGGATCACCTTCTGGTGTCTTCCCAGAGCAGACAATATTCTCTACAGTTTCGTCAAGTGATCTTCATTTTCAGAATATATAGCCCTCATTGTCCCATAACCCTTTGTAGAAGATCATGTAACATATTCTCAGAGAGTGGTAAAATTTTGATGCTCACAAATGGGTCCCAGTACAGAAGAAATGTTCATGTGATGTGTCTGCTCTTGTATAGTGAAGTATTTCTGCCTTAAGGTGTGCTTTAGCAGGGTAAAAAATTACAGCAATAAAACTCACTAGATATGTTCCTACATGTCATGAAAACCTTTAGGAGGAGCATAGGCATTGTGCAGATATCTCCACATAGCTCCCAGAATAGAATCCAAGATATTAATAGAAAAATAGTAAATATATACACTTCATTTTGTATTTCAAGGGTTTTTCTGCGATTATGATCAGAAAATATGTATTCCAAAATATTCTGATTTGAGGTGTAGTTCTCCACGTTTGGTATTCACTTTTTGTAAACTAATGTCTGGTTATATTTGAACTGTGAGATCAGCCTTGACATTATGATGTGGAATGTGGAAAACAGCATCTACTGCTCCGGGAGAACAGAAATATTTAATTCCCATTTCCCATCACCAAACAAGAAAAACAAAGTTAGGGTGTATGGGCTCTGTCAGGAGTAAATGACCAATGGTTTCAAATAAGTGGAGAAATTCCCTGTGATGAATCTGGGGTATGTTTCCTTTGCCTCTAAAAGAGTGCAACAAAATAGACTTTTGTTTTTAGCTCTTCCGTGTTCAAGCTCATAAAAGAGGAGTTACAGAAGAGAAGTTGACAAGGTCCTGTGTTGTCTACCTGTTCAGATGGATTGGGGTCTGGGTGTTTTGACTGTGACTGTTGTTTTTGTGATGCTCTGTTATTTCTGGCATGTCTTTGGAGATCACAGCTAATTGTGCACCCAAGGGGAACAGGAAATGCATAATTTTTGGATATAGCAGTTTAGACATGGCTTTTTAACTGCTCAAATTCCACTGCATAGTATGTGTTCCATCTTGCCATGTAGGATGTTATTGTATATCATCTGTCAAGACAGCACCAAGTAGAATTATTTTAGCTTTTAAACAAGTTATAAATTTAGAAGCTGCCAGATGTCAGAAGTACTTTTGTTGTTGTTGTTGCTTTAAAGAAATTTCTCCCTAAGGGACAATTTAAATGAGCCCTCTTGTCTTAGTACACTTATCCAAAGACACTCTGAGTTCTGCAGCTGGCAGTAACTATCATCAAGGAAAAGTGGAGAAGTCACCAAATTTATAAAGCTGACTCTTGAAGGCAAATTTTTTGTCTTTGGTTGAAACTATTATTATGAAAGCAAATCTGGAAGCTGGTTTTTGCAGCAATGTCAAAGAAATAACCTGTCTAGAAACAAAAGTTCAGATTCTGTTTTCATTAAGTGAGAAAAATAGGGACTAAGTGCTCCATGGGTGGAATGGGAAGGGATAACCTGAAGAAGAATTCACAGCCACATGGCTGTCTCTTTTAGTGGAAGTGCTTGCCCCTGCTTGGTGTGCTCAGCCCAGAATTTAAAAATTCTCTGGAACTGTTGCCGACAAATTCCTTGTCTAACTGTTAATGGGTATAAGATAATGGCATCTTTCCCTGGTTAGACAATGGCCCATTTTGGCTCTCAGTGACCTATCCTCCTCTATTGAAGCTTCCATCCTGTCTTGGTTCCTTTACTGTTGTTGGGATGCACTGGAGGAAGACCTTCCACCTTCTTGTAGGAAGCTCAGGGCAGTCACAAAGGTTTGTGCCCAAAACCAGAGGTGCTGATCATAGAGTCTGTTGGTTTATCATTGAGTCATGAGAAAAATAATTGCCTTCTACTTCTTGAGTAAAGACACATTTAACAAAGTCTAGAAAAATCATTTATCTTAAAAAATGGATGTGCTAATGACAAAAGTACAACAAATTATCACTAGAAAATTTCCAGCATGCAATCACCCTCAATGAATAGGAATATATTTTTCAAATACATTTCTTCGGAATTTCCCATGTTGTGACCTATGTCCATTTCCTGTCTTTTCACCATGCACATTTAAGAAGACTCAACTCAATCTCCTCTATAATGACCTGAAGGCAGAAATTAGATTAGTCCAGTCCAAATAAACCCAGCCTTTTGTCTCGGTCTTGTACATCCAGTGAGGCAGAATGGAATGCATTGAGAAGGTGCCTGTACAGGTGACAACAAGTCAGATTCTCTAGGCACAAAGCACAATACACGAAAATATCTACCTAGATACATACAGAATTTGATATAAATAATAATTCTAATGAATTCTTATGCATAGCATTTGTAGTTTAATAGCACATAATATTTATTATTTATAGTTTGGTGATAGCAGTATATGATCCCAACTTCTCCTTGCCTTTCAGACATTCCATCAGTGAGTTTGTCTATGCAAGTAAGAACTTTGGTGGTAAAACAGATAAAGAATGTAAAGATGAACAAATAATATTGATAGAAGTGGCAGGTGAATGACTGTGTATCAAACTACAATGGCAAAACTGTCTCTGAATGTTTTACAAAGTCTCTCTGCATGCTCAAAAGTATCGCATTAGACTCTCCTGAAGCACAGGCTCTGTTCAAGTGATTCCCAATTGATTATGACAACAAATACTCTAAAAGTATGGTGGAGGCTTTGGGAGCAGGAATACCTTAGAGATTAGACTCAGTGGTGAGGCTCTCTCCATAGCAATTCATGGGTCATTTGTACTCCAAGCAATGAAGAGGGCTATAGGGTAGCCCTCCTGTGTTGGACTTGTTTACCTAGGTCATGCATGTTAGAAAGGGTATTGCCCTTAGATACTGAGTCACTTAAACAGATGTTCTGCTGATTCTGAACAATGAGAAATGCCAAAGCAGAGAAAAGCTCTGAGAAAACAGACAACCGTTTACTTTACATGCTGCAAATTATAGAAAAATCAAACAATGAAAAATGTAAACACTTAGAATTTTTTTCAATGTATTCTAAAGTGTCTTTTCAATGATAAAGAATTTTTAGGGCAAAATGGAACATATTTCTTAAAGAAAAATGTTTAATCTCTCAAATTTATTTTAAGTTTTTATTTTTAATCCCTTTGAGTGGTGGGGCTTCTCTGATGATAGCTATGTCTTGAGAAACAGCAGGCACTAAAAACTAGCTTGGGGAAATATATAAAAATTTAGAAAATTGGGATAAGCTTCCTAATGTTTGATTGATTCTCTTTTAAAATGAAAATGTTCCAAACAATCTAAATATTAATTTATACTGATCACAACCAACTTTTAAAAACTCTGTTTTTGACAAATATTTCCCCCACCAAACCCAAACAAGTTCTTTACATTTGAGCGAATATGTTGTGTCAGGCTCTGGTCCAATGTAAATTCACTCAAGTTAGAAGCCTTCAGTATAGAGGATGAATAACAAACACCAGCAGAGCCAGGAGTTATATGCAACTCTCAGACATTATATAACTTCAAAAGAAATACCTGGATTCTTCTATGGCGGCTTTGTTTAAAAAAAAAAAAAAAAAAAAAAAAAAATTGTGTTCGGTGAAATCTCCTCAAGAGCACATTTTGGCTTTGGAAGAATATTTGGCAGAATTTTTTATTGGTTTAAATGCGTACATGACTGACATAAATTACTATAATGAATGTTCCATCATTTCCCCTCTGGTTGCAGGGGAAAGAAGCAATATCTCTGATCCTCTTCTGCATTACATAAAAAAGTTGGATAGTTACAAATGGGTGTTACAGTTCCCAGTACTGGCACAGGGACATTCAGTACTGTGCTCCCTTCAACAGCTTTGGGGCAAAGTTTGATATTTTTGGACTACAAGAAGAAGCCTTATTTATTCCCGTCCACAATTACTGATATGCAACATTCATATAAGGTATTAATGATAATAAAGGTGTTGCTGTAATAGCTGCTGAGCTTTCTGGACTTGTTTCAACTGTGTGCCTACAGTCAAGAGGAGGAGTAGATTCATTGCCTTCAGCTTAACTGTCCTGATGAGTAGAACAGCATACCCACAGCCCTCAGGTAAGTTGAACAAATTAGCTCCCCAATAAAATGATTATGAGCAATCAGGAAGAGAGCTGAAGGGGAAGCAGGAAATAAGCTGATATTGGGATGAGGTAGAGCAGGACTGAATGTAGCTCTGATCTGAGAAGATGGGACTGGTAAACTCCTGGTACACCACACAGTGTGAATTGTGAATCCAAATGTGAAATTGTTTTTGTCTGAACACACGATGACTGTATATATGACGAAGAAGAAATGCTCACATTGATGGGAAAGGAAACAGGTTGGCAGACACTCCTGTGACATATGAGGGAGTGCTGAAAACTTTTTATCTGCATTTCATTCAGAATGACTATGCTGAAAAGGAAAGTGTATTTATAGTTATATTTCCATGGAATAACTTACTGCAAAATTAAACGAGAAGAAAACTCAACTAGCTTCCCTGGTATTCAGGACACATTTGATTTCTGAGGCGTTGGCTCTGTTGTTTCACAGGGGGAGAGCTTGCACGCAAGACTGGATGTGTATGATAAGAATGTCAAACACACAAGTAATAACACCAGATGTAGTCCCACACAGCTACACAATCAGCCTGCCCAGTTGGTTCAAGTTGCTGAAAAGTAACAACAACAACAAAAAGGAACGAAATCAAGACCTTAACTTGGTTTGAGATGTAGCTGCTGAGTGCTGCTGCTTACATGCAGGGAAGGTGCGGCCGTGCGGCAGTCCAGGCCTAGCTTGGCTTACTCTGTTCTGTAATGGTAACAAACATGGTCAAGACATTAAATATTCATCGTGACAAGAAGTTGGATTTCAGAAATGTATTTGGTTGTGCTTTGAATTAAGAATGCACGGTAATCAAGAAAAATGTATATCATGCCTTTTAACTGACATCAGACTTCCGAGGAGAGATACAAAGAATTTCTAATTAACTACTTTCTTATGAATCATAGTGGCTGAGGTGGCTGGAAGCTAAAATTTCCATTCTGTGGGTAATTTGTTCCACTTAAATTAAAACAGATATTAAAGCTTTCCAGTGAAACAAAAATTTTTCAAACATTAAAATTCATGCCACATGGAGTATTTGATGTTGATGATATTAGATGATGATGATGATGACAATGATGAACAAATGAAGCTTTAGGAAAAGCTGTTCATTTTTCAGATGAATTAAATTATGTAGGTTTTTTTTTAATATCAAGACAGTCAATATTTCAATATTAAGACAGTCAACCTGAGATACTTATATTGTCAGACTTATATGTTTTCCTCTGCTGAAACAGTGACATTATTGTGATATGATCAGACTAAAAGTATCAATCAGCACGTAATGTTTAGTTTTCAATTAAAGTGTACTTTCCTGTGGGAAAAAAAACTTTTTCACTTAATTTCTGGTCATCTGTCCATAGCAGAAAGTCCCTGGAGTATTCAGCAGAATCTGCACCCTGCTGCCAGAAGGAGAAACCCTCCAAAACAAGGTATCTAATGGTCTCACAGTAGCTATTTTCTTATTACCTTATAGTGCTTGTTTGACATTGAAGCTCTCCTGATTATATTGCTGGTTTAAAGTTGTGGATTTCTGCAGAAAAGATAAGAAAGCATTAACTTAGTGGTCCAATTTCCAAACTTAAAAAATCATCTTACTTAAAACTGGGAATACATAAATGGCACAAGTGGAACAGATAATGAATGACAATACCTCTCTAGTAAAAGAAGACAGTGGGGAAAAGACATGGAATGACTGTGTTATCATACTCTAAGTCCTATAAAACCTTTTTTATCTCAAAACTAGTGACAACAGAGAGCCATTTCAGGACTTCAGCAAAAGTGTTGCATTCCCATTCAGGACTTGCTCTTAAAGAAATATATGAGAACATGGTGGAGACTCCTGAGGAGATCCTGCACATCTTATGAGTTATGAAAAGAAGCCTGAACTATGAGTAAAAAATTCAAGAAGGTAGGGATTCCCTGCTGCAGGGAAGAGAAGACTGAGAAAAAATATAAAAGTATAAATGCAAAAGATTGTGGAGGGAGATGCAGGAGAGGCAGGAGATGCTGTTCCAAGTATCTTTTAGAACCCGTCTGATGTGGTTGGCAAGAACTGCAGCAAAGGACATTCATAAAGCACACTAGGAAAAAGCTCTGGAGACCGGAACAAAGCAATGGAAATATTTTCTGTAGGAAAACTTCAGATTCTCAGACTGAAGCTTTGTGGTGAGAACAGGCTGGACAGATATCTGGCCAGATGCTGTGAGCAGGATCAGGCAATCACTGCAGACCCGTTCTGTTCCTTGTCTGTAAGTCTGTGATTCCAAACTGTAGGGGTGGCTTCTCCCATCCCTGGGAATGACCAGTGCACTGAGATCTTTCTCATTCTGTCTTCTCAGTCTAGCTCTCCTGTCTCCTAGAAAAACAGACAATGTACAGTCAGTGGCAGATTTTGATGTAGAAATGAGTTTTAGAGGGCATGTAAAAGAAAATGTGTGAAGATACACAGAACAACAGGAAAGGATAATGTCTGCTTGGAAGCTGCAGCACCAGCAGGATAGTGGGAGCATTGGGACAGATTTCTGAGCATAGTCGCAGCCAGTGTATCTCTGCAGGTTTCACGAGCTGCTATTACTGCTCACGCATCTATTTGTGCTCTGACCAAACAAGAGGGCAAATGGCCAGCACTTCTCCTTGGGCTTAATCACTGTGTAATGTTAACTCATGTCCGCATAACCCAAGGAGTGTGAAAAGGGGGTGTGTGGCTGGGCTTCCCCAAGGTTTTGACATGGTCTTGCACTGTAACTCTGGTGAAAACCGGGCACTGGAGCCAGAAGTGTCATTAGTTGTAGGATATTTTTTCCTGGTTTAAGTGGACAGCAAGTTTTTATCCAGGAGATTCATCTTCTGTAAAATTCCTAGCATCAAGGGATGTATAAAATGTTGTTACTCATAGCTTGGTTACTGCACTGTGAGCTGGGTTGTAGTTTTGGTTTTAAGAGGCTGGTATTTTAGACAAGTTATTGTGCTTACCTCAGTTTCACATGGCTTTCTCTACTATGCACTGACACTGTAAATCCAATAGAAGAAATTTTGCAAAATATGCTACAATGTGTAAGAAGGTTCCACACAGGACTATTTTTTAAAATTTTATTACTCAGAATATATCCCTTTGCAAGGAGGCAAGATTTTGTGTGAGAAGGAATGCTTTGTTTTCCCTTCACAATGCTTATATGATCACTTCAAGATGAAGATTTCCACTTGGTAATTACATAGACAGACTCTTTAAAAACTGTTAGAACCATAACAGGAATGTCGAGATGCTCAGATGGTGAAAATGTACATTTCTCAGCTTCGAGACGGTCATCTGTTGTGGAAGGTCAAATCTGATTATTAACAGAGTAATTGTGTTGCAATATCCATAGTCTCATAAAAAGAGCTGGATAGCTACTGAAGAAAATTTCTGTCACTCATCTGTATTCCAGGAAGATTTACTCCAGAATCACAGTGGAAACTAACATCTTTATAAGGATTAAGAGCCAAAGAATTCACATATTTTTTTTTCCTTTAAAGCATGATTTTTACACCAATATTTTGGAAATTACCAAAATAATTAATTCAGGACAAAATTATGCCAAAAGTAATGACCTGATAGCAAATGGGAAGGAAAAGTGTTAAAGACCACTAAATGGATATAGCAGAACAAATTTGCTTGGTAAGTGACCTTTTGACTCATGAAAATATCTGGTGAAATCCTGATTAGATTTCACAGCCAATGGAGCAGAACTGCCTACAGGTGGAATTTATGCTCTCAGAGAAGGAGAACCGCTGTTGTAGGTGTCTGTGAGGCCGTGTAGGAAACACTGCAACCAAGGACTTCACAAACAGCTGCATAAGCTCAAGGATGGGCTGTTGTGCTCCAGGAGGACCATGACAGCCACAGACAGCCATCTATCCCTTCAAACATTCAGTGCAGCTCATCTAAGGCAGTTTCTTTAAATTCCAGTATTTTCAGTGTTTTTAAATGCCTCCACAAAAGGCAGGGAGAATAACTGAATGCATTGCTCCTGATTGCTCTAACCTGATGAAGAGAATCTTATTAAATCATTAAAATAATATTTAGAAGCTTGGCCACACTTGAGTCTCTTCATAGTGAGTTAAAATAATTTTCCTGTTTATTACACTCCAGCAGCTGGGAGCAGATGCTAGTACTCTGTAGGAACTCATAACCTCATTCCTCATTGTGTTTTTTTATTTCTATTGTAACAGGTATTTGCTTTAATCCTTAAATAATTTGTACAAACCTGGAGGCTGTTCTTAAAATGTACAGGGTCTAGGATTGTCTGTGTTTTGCATGATACTAATTATTTTCTCAGTTTGTCTTGGCAATTTGCTGTGGTAATGTGTTTACCTTGAATTCCCTGCTGGCTACACCATGGAATTAATAGGCACACAGACAACATATCAGTAGTAAAGAAAATATATCAAGTAAATTGTGTTGCATCAGTAAATTAACTTAATTAGCATATTAAAATTATTGTGCCTCAAACAGAAATACGTCTTATGAATTTGGATCTGGTTTTAAAAAGTACTGTATTTATTTTTTTGGCTGACTGGATATTTTGGTTCATTTTGGTATATTACAAGATAGGGATTGGAATAATGCATGAAATCTGGATCATGTTCTGGTGCCAGAGGGCCATAGATAGCCTGGTTTTACCAACATATTCCCTGGTTCTGCTCTTTCTATTCATCTTTGGATTTTACTCATGTGAAGACAGAACACATGAGTAATACACTCATGACAGATATTTTTCCTCAGTCTATCTTGATGCCTAAATAAAAGAAAAAGAATGTGCATTAATATTCTTAAGAACTCATTATTATCTGAGTAAAAGTCTGTATAAAACATTTTTCTTGCATCAAAACCTTCCTTTTAAAATATAATCTATTACATCTATCATTATGGTGTCGCACTTAAATAAAAATAGCACTCATCTTTAAAATATGATAGTTGTTCTTTCAAAGTAGCAAATATCAGGCTCATCACAGATATTTTTGCTGTTGGTGATTAGTGGGCTTCTCTAAATTACCTCAATTTTTGTAAAGTATCACTAATTTATAACAGCAGTTTATAGATTAGATTATTACATTGAAATGAAAAGTGTTAAAGCAAGACTTGTATGATGTTTCTACTTTGTGGAAATGTTTCACAGAGAGCAATATCTGATATGATTTAAAACCTCAGTCAACAGAGGCATTTCTAAGATCACAGACTGCTTTTGTCTCATGAATATCAAAGCCGTCTTCTTTGTTTTCCTTCTAGAGTCCTGTTATGGAAATGCACATTTTGAAGGTGGAGACAGAAAACTTTTATCTACTGTACGGCTATGTATTCAGCTATTGATCATTTGTACTAGATTCTCAATACAATTTCATAGAGATGAAATAGCAAAGCCAGAACCAGAATCTGTAGTAAAATCACAGTCCTATCCAATCCAAATGGAACTTTGAGAGGAGAGAACTCTAGCTCTCCAGCCCTGAAGTGACAGATGCTTTGAAGACACCAGGCTCTCTGTTGCCTAAAATACTTTGAAAGGCTGTGTCTCTGTAAAATTATCGAATACATGATCACTAGAGAAATGAAGATGAAGTAATTTAAAGTCACATCTGAGAGAAGGTCTTTAAGTTAGTTTAAGACTGATGAAACCATGGCAGCTCAGTTTCAACAAATCTGTTCGCAGCTGTGGCTGTTCTGTGCAGGCCAGTTTGTTAACAGGATGATGCCGCCTGCCTGAGGAAGACCTGAGAAAGGTCTTCTGAGTTGCAAGTGAAAACAGACAGCCAGGTTTCTAAAATCATGCCATTCAGTACAAGATAATGAATGCCCCCTCTGTGGTATGCCAGACTACATTTTTCCTGTTTTCCAATTTCTCTGTGGACTAAAATATTTTCTGTTGACAATGCTCCATTCATGTTGGAGAGTCACCTACAGGCCTGGGTTTCTGCTGTTTTCATGGCTGAGTGTCACTGAAAATTAGCAAAGGGTATGGGGGAGTGGAAAACAAACAAACCAACCTATTTTCAGAAACTACTTATATTGCTGTGTTTGTGGGACTATTCAACATTTGCATGTCAATGCTCAGTTGTTAGCAGGTAGTCAGAAAAGATCAGAAAGCTTAAAATAAACTTTAAGCACTGCAATTTCAATTACTTACTAAAGAAAATATCCACTCTTTGGTACAATAGAATCAGAGCCAGAAAATTTATTCTAAGACTGGAGGATAGTAAATTTAGAGAAATCTTGAAGATATTTGCAAGATATTTTTCAAAATGCTCTCATCAGAATATTCTATATTGTAAAACTAAGACAGACTGTATCTTGTTTGAAATTCACTGTATAATAAATGTTGTTGCATGTTATGTCTGATGCAAAAAAACCACCTAGCTATTGTTTCTCTTTTTTCCTTTTTTACTTTTTTTTTTTTCAAAACTCTCTGCTATGGACAATCTCCAGGCTGGCCTTGATTGTTTCTTCACCTATCTCTTCACTTACATCTATGGTTATGTCTCCTCTTTGTCTCCTCTTTTTCTCCTCTCACCTGCACTTTTCAGTATGTTAACCCAGTATTATTTAAGTTTGCAGTGAGGCTTCAGATTTTAGTCTAAATATAATGAAGACTAGACCATACTTGTGTAGTAATCCAAAATGAAAAAACACAAGGAAAGGATCCCAAATGTGCCACACTCCATTTTTCAAAACTTTTCTAAGACTGTGAAGAAGACATTGAAGCCTTTTCTGAGAGATAAACACCTTCAACATTTCTGTTCTTCAGCACTTTCCTGGTTCTGTCAGATTCAAGTAAGAGCACTGAAACCAAACTAACATTTGAATGTCAGCTGTAATCTCTGCTACTGATAATCAGTTCCCTCTTCCGTGAGCTCTCTACAATCAAATTCATTGTTTAAAAATATTTACACTTTATTTTCAAAGTCCTAGGAATGGAAAGACACTAGATTTACAAGACAGCAACTCAGTTATAGTCTCACTTAAAAGTGAGAAGCCCAGAGTACACAATAAGCTATGTTAGAGAAGGACTCCAGCTCTGTAGCTCATGTGGATATGCTTACAGCACTTTAACAATAGTTTGATAAATGATGGGGCAATCTAAGAGAAGTTTTCATTTGGGAGAAGAGTTGTGAAGTCAGAACAGTTTGTTGTTTTCCTCATTTTTCTGGATCACAAAAAAATCAAAATCAAATTATTTTGAGAGGCTTTTCCATCTGCTTTTGAGGAAAGGATGTTGTTTCTTAAGGAAAAAAATTATTTCAGATCAGAGGAAGGTGGCTATAATAATTTTCTCTTCAGGTCTAGAGGAAAAATACAGTTCTGAAAACAAGTATTTGCTATGATTCCCTTCTGGGTTTTGGTTTCGTTACTTGTTTTTCTTGGGGGTGGGGGAAGTGTTTCGTCTATGAGCTTTTTACGCTTCAGTAACCCATTTTGGTGACAAATGATGCTGTACCTGGAGAGCACTAGATATTTTATGGTCCACTGGTATATGCTGTGTTCTACAAGTGCTGCTGGTGGGCTTTAGAAGCCGCAGGAGAAACATGCCTGTGTGGCACCACTGGGGTGCCATTGCTTGTGTCACTCATGCAGTTCTCCTCAGCCTGGGACAATGCCAAGAGGGTGAAGCTTCTCTTTCACCTCCCTCCCAGCTGCTCTCTGTGTGACTCATCAGGGCTGCATCCACAGTCACTTATGTCCATCTGTGTTATTCAGAAACTGTGGGCATACTGAAAAATACTATTATTTTTTGCTTTAAAAATATAAATTTATACCCTTATCATGTAGTTACATGTTAATAAAATATTTCTGACTTTTAACTGGTTTAGGGTATAATTTAATATCTTTTTATATAAAGATTAGTTGATGGCACTGCCTTCCTGCAAAAATACATGTATTTTAAAGTATTCTTCAGTTTCTTAATTTATTTCATTGCAGTTTTGCAATCTGTTGGTGGTTATTTCAAGACACAGAAAACAGTGTCTGGAACACACTGTATTTAGTGAAAACGTACTGAAAAAATACCTTCTAATTAGAACAGAATACTTTAGCAGTAGTACAATTCTAAGTGAGAAAAAGCTGCAAACAAATAAACAAAAAATCCCCAAAAAAAGGGAAAAACCCACCAAAGTCCAAACCCCTAACCAACTAAAAAAATATTGTATGTGTTTTCTTCTTAAAAATAGACAAAACTTAGTAATGGTGGTAGGAAAATAGTGACTTGCCCTTCATGAAAACTGATGAGATTGCTTAAGAGAATATTCTTTTAACAATTAGTGGTTTTGTTATTGTTCGGATGAGACCTAATTCAAGTAGGGACAGGGAAGTTAATTAACAGACAATTCACTTTCCAAAAAGGCTATTTCCCCTAAATCTGGAATGCTGGCATGAACCACTGGAGTCAGAGGCAAGATTTGGACCAGAGCAGGCCCCACAGCAGTGCACCCTGTATCCCGAGAGTAAATGAGGGCATGCCACAATGCTGTTACAATACACATACCTTAGAAAATAGAGATTAATTCTCAGGAATTCAAATGGTGAGGGGATATGAAATAAATAACTGTTGATTCATGCTTGGAATTAGGAAAACACAGCTGTTCTTCACTGAAATAGGAAAGCTATAACATTATTTAGTCATTCCCCTTTGGCATTTATTTAGTAAATGGGAATCCTAGAAAATAAAACAGATTCTCTTTCTAAATTTAGCCATTAGTGTAATTAGTGTTTCCTTCATCATATGTGGAGGAAGTGGACCTGAGTTTTTGAATGTCTCACTTCTGTTAAGAGTGAGAGAATTATCCCATCAGCCAAGTCCTGTCCTTCTTTTCTGGGAAGCAAAGTTCCTATTGCAAAATGTGGTGAAGAATAAATTTGTCAGTAAATTTTCTCTAGTTCACATGTTACATGAACTTTTAAAGACAGATCTCTCATTCTCCAGCTGTCAAGAATTTGTATATAGAGAGAAGGGAAGGATCATTTTTATGGGTCTGTGACCAACCCCCCCCCCCCCCCCCCCCTCCCCGAGCAAAAGAGTAGGTATGTTGCTTTCACTCTCAACCAGAAGTGATTTAAATTTATTGCTACATTCAGTCTCAGACAAATGAGGTTTTTTTCATAAAAATTACTCAAAAAAGTCTTGTGATTTTGAACTGGAACATTTCTGGTTCTGAATATGGCTGACAAAACTGGTCATTTAATAGGACAAAATAGGGAAAAGTATTGTAGAAAAGACAAAACTGTACATTAGTTCTACCTCCAAAGGCTTTTTAGCGTGCAATGGCATTCTCAAAAGCGAGCTGTATGAGAACTAAAATTCACATGGCAAATGCATGCAGTCAGATCCCTTTCTAAAATGAAAACTCATGTGCATTTATTTATAAAGCACTGTGGGTGAATAATATCCAGGACATTTTCTAAATATTTCACATAACCTGACTAATTAATTACTTTCATCTGGGCTAACACTACCTGTACTTAATCCACTATAAAATGAGAACAGTGTACAATGGTTGCACTGTGATGAAATCTGCCTGAGAAATTACTCTTTGCAGAGCTTTACAAGATCTGGACAGATTTTTTTATGAGATACAATGGCATAAATTTGTAGCAGTTTTTCTGTGAAAAATGTGGGAAAGAATATATAAAAACTTCAATTTTAGAAGTAATACTGAAAATAATTAGGTATAGATCATATGGAAATTACTGTCAGCTGGATAGCTTAAGGTTAAATTACCAAAGCAAATCACCATAACAGCAGTATTTAAAACAGATAGAGATTGAAAGTTTAAATTATTATTATGATGACTAGTGGTATATGGTATGTTGATGAATTTTGATGAAGGGTGATTCTATATTTCTCTACTACAAGTATAATGTGAAAATTTTATAAGTGTTATACAGTGAATTTAGTTGATTTACTAAATATTAATTATTTTCTTGCAAAATGCCAAAAAACACATCCTATATATTTTTCTATGGACCATTGTTTGCCCTATGCCTCTAGCACAAATTTAAAAACTGCTTAATTTTTTAGTAGTGTTACAGTTCAAATGCCTTTAAAATATGCTGGTATGCTTGCAAACATTGAAACAGGATATTGATTTCTTTATATTCTTGGATTTTCTGCATTATATTTGGATAAGGAGGCTAAAATTGATTTTTCAGTGTTCAGAATCTGCGCACTCAATTTGCTTGGTAAACTATACTTACTTCCTGTTGTGCTTTGAAAAATGTCCTAGATTCTGAAAAGGTTTCATCTAGTCACATGGTAAAATCTGTGTGGCTCTCTACTGAACAAATTACATTAGTTATTAGCCATTCAATGGAAAATTTAAAAACCAGCAAGTGAAAATTAACATGTTCCATACGGTTCTTCAGTTGTAATGTTTCCAAATATTGTAGGTGTTGATTGACTGAGTTAAAGCTGTAATTTGACAACATGACAAGTGCATCCCACATATCCCATTGCTGGCAGAGGTAAATGCTCAATGAAATTTTTTAACTTAGTCAATGTTCATACACTCATCTGCCTGCAGATAGAATAGAAATGTCCAGCTGGCTTGCTAGAAGACACAAACGCAGGATTTCCTGGCTTTTCCCCTTCACAACACCTGCACTGGCTTATAAATACCCTCACAGGCCACAGGGGAAGATCCACAGGGTCAGGGTATGAGCACCACAGTGATGTTATCCTTGACACTAAAATGATGCCTGGAATGATGTTGTTGGCATAGTATTTGCAGGATAGCTCAGGCAATTTCCAGAATGGAAAGGGGAGCATATGTTTGGATCAGAAAAAGCTTATGGATATAAGCTCGTCGATATTTAGTTCAGAATTAGTGTGCTGGTGTAAGTGACCTTTAAATAAACTGCCAGGTATTCACCCTTTTTAAGGATAACACCTTCTGCAGCTGCTACTCACAACCAAGTAACACAACCTCTGGATCTATTCTGGACCCTGTGTTTTGCAGCCCAAGGTATTACTTAATATGCACTTTTACAGTTCAAACTGTCTGACAGAACATGAGATTTTCAGGTATGACACCGAAAATGAACTTACATGATTAGCAACTGGGCTGTGGGATAAGAAAGCATGGGAGCCTTGGGGGTTCAAATTCTTCCTAGAGATGGTTGAAGGAGTGTGGATAGTGTGGTAGAGGGAGCCAGTCTCACAGGCTGCATGCAGTCTTGGAAGCAGTTCTTAGGGTGAGATGTAATTAGAAAACCTTCAGGTTGTGCCTTGGAGAGAACAAAAAGCACTACCAGGCAATCAGCATAGACAAGCAAGACTCTGTGCATGCTGTCACCTCTGACTGACCCAGATAGTTACATCCTAATGACTTGTGCTGCAGCAGAATAATCACGTATGTTTGAAAAGAGGAAAGTGCTCTGTACATTCTTCTGTGTAATGCTGCATCCTTCACAAAGGATTACTCTTTTCCTAAGTAGAGTTAGTATATGTCTGAGTTTCCCAAGACCTTTCCCTTGTGATTTTAAAGTTTTCACTTAATTACTGAAATGCACACTGGTTGTGTCAGAGTAATTTTTCCACAGTTCCTAAGTATCTGGTTTGTCATTCATATGTTGATATATGGCGATTCAGCTTACCTAAAATTGCAGTAAGTTGGATATTTCCAGGCAATGTTGACTGTGCAACTCAAGCGCTGAACATGTTTGCATTTGTAGAACCCTCTTGACAGGCCCCAGCTTCCAGAGACCTTGGAAATTCCAGACAGAGCCTGGTAACCCTATTTTCACAGATGGAATGGTAACTGATGAGCATGCCTAATGCCTTAATCTTTGCATATGTTGGCTCTTTTCTGTTTATCTTAATGTAATTAACTGAACAGTCCCCATATTAGTTCATTTAGTGTCATGAGAATTGGTATCTTCCTCTCGTATCTGCTGCAGCTGTCCTTTCCTGGTTTGACTCCAGTGCACACACTGTACTTCTTGCAGTGACTCATATGCTGAAAAATGTCGTAACCACATGAAAACTCAGAAATGACCTACAGAAAGCACACAGATGCAATCAGATATGCCAGTGGTAAATAATACTTAACACGGACAAAAAGAGCACAGAAAGCCTAAATGTTTCACTAACAGTGGAAATGAATGGGAACAAGCTGATTTTACTCATATTCTTTGAGGAAAATCACCTGGCTCATATAGATCCTTCTGTGCAAAAATTACTGTAGGAAGGAGTTATAGTGAGGCAAATAATGTTCACATGGGTTTGCAGAATACCTCCTGTGAACCAAAGTCAGGATTGAAATTAATTATAAAGCTTCTTTTCTTTCTTAGATTCTTAAAACTTCTCTTCATTACTCACTGGGAATAATATACATTCCAGTGGCCCATGCACCATCAAAAATTAATCTGCCAAATATTGTCACCAGTTTTTCTTGCCTGGAAATATCATTTGCATTGTCATATAACAACAGGCATTTGTTTGGAAACTGAGCTGTAGCAGGTGATGTATTTCTGCTTCAAATTGCAACAGTCTCTTTGTAGTCCTTCAAATTTTCTTGCAAATTCTCATCTTGTAAGGCTCAGTCTACTGCAGTGTGAAACCTCCTTACAAACTATAGAGGGCAGGTGAGGATTGTGACACCGTGGCTGGACTTGTACACTCAGTGTTTAAGTGCCTGACACGAGGCATTTTCTTATATGGAACCAGGCCAGCTGTTTCTTCCAGAGGGTGACTTGTCCTCTCTCTTCTGTGGAGAGATGACTTCTTAGCTTTAAAATACATTCAGGAGTTCACAACTCAGGATAAGAAAAAGGAAACACAGGTGAAAGTTCCTTAGTAGATGGAGTCTAAAATCAAATATTAACAAAGGAACTTAGATAAAAGAAAGACCATTGTTTAAGTTTCTACCTTTTGTTTTCCTGCCATCCGAGGTGAACTTGTGTCAACAATTTCCAAAGTATTCATAATTCCAGCGTTCACTTCTGTCTGATGTATGTCATACAGTTTATCTTGGTCTCCATGCAGTGTGTTATGAATTTGAGTGGTTTTTTCTTTCTGATTTAAGGGGTGCAAAGTGCAGAGCTCTACAGATAGATGTTTTTAGAGTAGTGACTGGGAAAGCAGCAGTGTACATATTGACTCTGCTTTTTCCAAATGGCTACTGACACTTATTTTTGAATGATTGAAAACATTGCATTTGGAGAACAAGTGAAATCAGACTTATCATTCAGGTATTGTATAATCGCTTGAAACATAACATTTAGTTATTTAACTCAGTAAATAATTAATTTTCAATTGGAAAAAAAAAATTCAACTGAAAAAAAAAAAAAAAAGAAACCACAGATGTTTAGATGCATAAACTATGTAGTGCAGTGGGGAAGTGGGTGGAAAATCCCAAAAGAAAGGAAAAATAATGTCAAAATATACAAAGGGATTTTTAGGCCAGTGTCATAGGGAAGGTGGTAATGGTGTAGGAATGCAATTTTATCCATTTTCCTTCCACTGCATGGTGGCTTTTTAACAAAGACCATAGCCAGGAAAAATCTGTCTGGTTTGGATATTTTTTTTAATGGTTAACTATAAAAAAAGTTCCATAAATATAGCATATAGGAAAGGAGCAAAAAGGACCGTAACTAGGTAAGAGGAAAGGTTTCCATCTGCACTTGTGATTTGTATAAACTAGAAATTAAATTTGGAAAGTAAATTATTTATCCTTATTCTTTAATGAACTTAAAAGGAAGATTAGAGAGGGAAAACACTAATGAAACTATTGTTGTGGAGCCTAGCTTTGTTTTAGGATTTTTCAGCTACATAGACTGTTAACCCAGGTAGATGTTCATATAAAAATTACATATTTAAGTACTTAATCAATTGGTTAATTTGATTTATTACTTTTCAAGTCTGTAATTATAAGATAGCCTAATTTTTTTATGAAAACATGAAGTAAATTACTATTATATAAAGCATGATTGGATATATCAGTATCTTCACATATACCATGTAACCTCACTAAGGTTTACCATTGAAAGACAGTTTTTCATTTAGATGTGTGTCCATGTAGTGATTACTAGACACAATACATGGATAAATTAATAGCTTTATTGTCTAAGCACAGGCAAATGCATATTCAGACACATACACGCAACCATGTATTTACTGCAGGTGTTAAATTTCCATGAATGAATTCTCAAAATCACAAGTGGACATATGAAATCTTCAGAAGCAGATGAGAACAAATCTGGGTTTTTTCCCCCAGACATTTCCTCTCCTCACTGTAGCTGAGATACCAAGTTTGCACATATGTCCCTTCCAGACATGGTGCACAGAGAGAAAGTGCCAGTGCCTTGAGAAAACACATTTGGCAGCTGCTAATATATTAATCAATTGAGTATTGGATTAGCCCAGCCGTTCCCTGGAGCAAGTGCATTACCAAGAACAGCAAGTCAATTGCCAGCTTGCTTAATTTGCTTCTGCAAGAATTTCATAACCAAAGCTATGAATATTTATCTGTTTTTTCTCTCAGAGAGATGATCCAGGCTGAGGGAATAGCTTTACTGATAATTTATGGACCTGAGACTATGGCCTTGTTTTATTAAACATGATTTATTTACAAGTCTCAAAATAAGCTTTTTTTTCCTTACGCTTTCCCCAAGAATTACAGATTGCAGTCACACTTGATTTTTACCCTCTGAGCTTACATTTTATATTTGCTCTTTGTGTTTAATGCTTTCTCTTCCTAAGTGTAAAAAAAAAAACTATGGTAAACAATGCCAACTAGAACATTCAGTTTTCCTGAGACTACTGCACCTACAAAATTAACAAAAACTACCATTTCTCTGGATTAAATATGTATTAGAAATTAGTTTTTTCACTTAAGAAATATTCAGGCCCTAGTCAAGGCAGCTTAATTTGTGCCGAACAGAGAGGAGTAAAGGACATGGATGTTATAGCTCCTCACCAGTGTCTGCTTCTACCCCAGGCTCTCAACCCATCAAGCAGTTTACGCAGAAAACATTTTCTTTTCTATTGATGTTTCACGAACACCACCCTTCTTTGTTGTTTGTGGGTTCTCTTCCCCCTTCAATGGCAGAAATTCACAAAGTTTAGAGGCTGTACTGGGTAGTACATGTGCAATATGGGACCACATCAGCCTTATGCCTCACAGATTAAACTGCAGGCAGATTCCCTACCCACAGACTTGACCAACATGCATTTTTCTATTTGGGGAATAAAAGCTTCCTTTTTGAGACCATATTCTCTGCTCCTGCATTCAAAGGGAGCAGTGAGATCTAAGCAGTTTGCACACACAGCTTGGGAAAACTTGTATTTTTGTGGTATTTTATTGTATTTCTGTGATAGTCTCTATTCTGTGAGTCCAGTAAAATGTATCCCAAATACTGAGTTTGGCTTTGTCTAGAGTTTTTCCTGACCAGAGAGCAGGGACTTAGCTTTTTCGTGACAGGAGACTGTTAGTTTGGTTTATATAATTTTAAGAACTCTAATGGTAATATGACCACTTTGCTCTAAGAACTAGATTTTAAAAATCACAGGAAAATATTATTGTTTATCTTGTTTCCAGTAGCTTTTCTGGTTGTAATTAAAGGAATGAAAGCCTTGAACTTGACAACAATTTTAGTTATTTTTGTAGTCTGATGATACATAGTTAATTTTTTGTGTGAAGAACTGCATAAGTTCTTCCTGCTTTTATTTTTTTTATCCAGAAAATTAGTTTGTCTCTATTAGAAAAATCATTAGGAGAAGCAAATGCAAAATTTCTTTAAATGACCAATGTAAAATTTTAGAGTAAACCCTATGCTACGCTCTCTGTCCTTGGGATTTTCATCAGTGTAGGAAAATTACCTTGATTTTTTATTTCTTATGAGCAGAATAATATTTGGATTTTTAGTTTTCTGAAGCAGTTTTAGATTTTAAATAATCATAGCAGTGTCCAATGTTACTGGATATATGCATGGATTTGATCTTCTTTACACAGAGACAAACCAGAACTTACTCCTTTGAAATCACTGAGATTGTTTTTTGCACACAAACAGACCAGAAGTAGGCCTAGAGGTTGTCAAGATTGCTGATGGGGAGGGAAACAAAAGACTCTTTTTTTGTATTAGCTTTTAGCTGACTAGCTAAGAGATGAGTCAATGTAAATTTCTAAATACTTGGTTACTTCCTTTGACATATCCACTCTAGCATATAATTGAGCAGCAAAGTAATAAATTTCCTGGTTCCCAGCCCATTGCAAATTGTCTGTCTTTGTGACAGACAGGAGTTAACAGTTCTTTCACAGTGATGGGGAAAAAGCCAAGATGTGGTGAAAATAGGGAGGCACAGTTGAAGGCATAGAAATGTTCTTTCCTTTCCATGAAGAAAGACTGTGATGGATGGGGGCTGTTTTAGCCTCCTCAGCTGCATTTTTGGGGAAGTGAAAGAAAACCCTACAGTCTCAGTAACCATCATAAAACCAGATTGTGCTGGCTAGTGTCTGTGAATAAAAGTAATGCTGTAGCTGTTTGTTGTTGTAAAGGATGTATTGTGCATGGATCCAACAAAAACTTGGTTTGAATTAGCAGTGTCTATCTAAAATGAATCATGGTGTTTACATCTGAGATAAGCAGGAAATCTTGCTTAAATGGTTGTATAATTTCTTATGGACACTTGAGTGGTGAAAGTTGCCAAGATAATAAGGCTTTTATAACTGAAATAATGAGGAAATCTCTGCTAGGAAATGCTTAATTTAATTGAGAAGCAGAATTCCTAATTGATCCAGAAGCCTCAAAGCTCCCATGACAGATTATGTAAAACTGACACAACAAAACAACAAAAAAATAACAATGAAAGGGCAGCAGGGAAGGTTTGAGTTGTACAGGCAAGTACTAACAGAGAATTAAGTTGTATATCTGACAAATAGTGAGGGCTTAGAATGTTTTCTCTGTAATATCTGACTGATAAATTGAACTCCCAGAATGGAGATCTGTTAGGGAGAGAAGTACAGTCCTTGCTGTTGGACAGCCACATCGTTGCTGGGCTGCTGACAGATTTGTGCCCAGTGGCACAGAACCTGAGACACTGAAAATTGGCATGTCAGGAGGGAGAGGTTCTCTGCATCTCCTTCTTATGTATCTTAATTAGGAAATATCTGATTCTGTACTCTGTTCACATCAGCATCATATTCCACAAGCAGATGTCAGTGGGACTGCATGAGAATAAATCTTCAGGCAATGAGCAGAACTGCTGAGCAGCATGGTGTTCTCTGCCATTAGATCACTAATGTAAAAATATTATTTTACAGAGTATGCATTTGTTTTACCTTGTTGCCTATTGAATGTTTTTAATAAACCTGTACTGCTTAAATTAAGCACATTTTGATAAGTTCAGAGCAAAAGCATGAATGTGTTAGCCCAAAAATTCTTTTAACAGTTTTATATTGCAAATGAATGAATATAAAATGACCATTAATTTTGACCAATGACAAATAACCATTTTGACCAAAATGACCAATAACCTCCATCACAGGGAGGTTCACTAGACATGGCTCCACTGTTTAAATGACAGACACAGATCACACCTGACCACCTTCATTTTTTCTGCCTACCTTGTTACTTCCAGCTGAGAGCAAGGGTGAAATCTAATAGTGCTGTCACAATTGTGTCTCCTAAACTGTTTGAACTGCAAGTTAAAATTCTATAGTACCTGTCTAGTGAAAAATTCACTATGTGTTGTGGTCTGTCCCTATTTTGAAATGTTACCTGGAAGCTTGGTATCATATATTGTATCTTCAGAGAAATCACCAAAATATACTTAGAACAATCTTGCAGTAGCATTGAGGTGTGCTGGGTGATATCACCAAAAACTTTGGAGGCAAGGAAAGACATTTCTTTTTGCAGTGTTGAAAAGCAAGGGCAGCTATTTTAATTCTAATCTTAAAATAAAGTTAAAAGACAGGGAAATTAGGAAATACTTATGTCTCTCTTCAAAACATGGAAGAAGACAGACCTAAAATCAGATTTCCAAAGGTGTAAAATACAGCTATGTCTTCAAATGTCACTCAGAGACAGTGTAACTTGATTATTTAATTTCTGTGTCTGCTTCACAAATCACCTCCTTACATTATTTTTCTGTTTATATGGTTATGACAGATAAAACATCAAGACCTGAACTCTTGGAGACTGTGATCAGATTAGTGCTTTTTTTGTCAACACCTTGTTAATAGTCTATAATAGTCTATGCTGAGCTGTGCTAAACCCAAGCAGAGAGAAAGAAGAGAGGTGTGGCACTAAGATGGTAGGTAAAAAATCTGCTGATCTTATGTGACTGGCAGGCCTTTCCTAGGGGGAAATGGGGAAAATATCTCTGGAGAAACTTCTTGGCATGCTGATATCCTCCATGTGCCAAAGCTTACTCTTCCTCTGCACCCACTCCAACCCCAAAACACATAAAACTAAAACTTCAAAATGTCTCGGGGGAAAAAAAAAATTAAAAGATTACGTCCAAGCTCTTTTAAATCCCAAAGGAGTTTTCATAGGCACTGGTCTTTCAGTTTGTAAGTTTTGAAACTCCAGAAAGGAACTCTTCCTTTTAACTCATAAAGAGATGCTCATACCAAAATGCTGGGCTATATTCTTCAATGTCCTATAACAGAAGGACATTTTTATTCAGCAGAATATAACAGAAGTAGATTTTTATTCAGCATTCCAGGCATTTTATTTTGCTCTGCTCTGAATCACACTGAGGTATTTTATCCTTACTGATTTACTGATTTGTTTTCACTATTCTTTCCTTCATGTAAGGAAGAATCTTTTTTTCATTTATGAGAAAAAGTTACTCCCTGCTATGGCAAAGCCTACAATCAAATAAGGAAAGAGTAATGCGGAAAAAAGCCACAAAAACTAGGAAGGCAGAAAAGTCAGCTTTTTTGCTTTGGACTCTCAGAACACATTCTAGAAACACACAGAAAGATGAAAAACAAGTTTTGAGAGGACTGAATTCTACCCAGTCCTGGACAGAAAACTGAGCCAAGAGTCAAGCCTTGCATTGTAACTGGACATTCAGTACATTTTGGTGCTCTCACACTTTGGCTGAGTGAAACTCAGGTTAAGGGAACATTGCTCTTTGTCCTTTGCTTCCCAGCTGCGCATAGATCACTGCACAGGCTCTACCCTGAGAAAACCTGACTACCCTTAGCTGCCTAAAAAAGGCAAAGTTGCTTCTCGAATAGCTAAGTGACAAAGAAAGTGAAGAGCTACAGATCAACAACTCAGTTGCCACCAGGCATGATTGTTTCCTGCACTAATACTGGGTCTCTCTTTTCCACTAAGGTACAATGGCAATTTTGCAGCAGTAATTACACTGAACTGGAAGTGACTGTATATCCCTCCTTTAGTGCCAGCTTTTGAATCTCCCAGTTTCTTGTGCAAGGAGAAGAAAACCTATAGGGAAATGCAGAAATCTGACAGCAATCAAGATATTTAGCAGCTGGAGCTGAGCCAAGCTGGCTAAGAGAAGCTGATGCTGATGCAGGGGGGGCTGGGAGGTACAAAAGATATGAGCCTCAGATCTGGCTCACTGCTAAAGAATTTCTAAGACTGTGGAGTTACTGATAGTTAAAATGTGTTCATGACTGGAAATCTCAGAGATAGAAATTAACCACTCCCATTTTGATTGTTTGCAGTGAACAGGACTCTTCTGTAGTTGAGTTGGGTTTGCAAGAGCGTATGTAGAATAACTTCAAAGAAAATTGTGGGTCATTTAAACATGTCAGTAGTGTTTGATATGTGTTTACAGATAAAATTTCAATCCTTCAAAACCTTAAGAGAGAGATTTCAGGATTTACATTGCTCTAAATGTATGAAGTTGATGGACCTTGACTTGAAGTCATGTAATGTAAGGTGACTTTTGAAGCATTGCTGCTGTCTCTCTGCAGCCTTAGATGGACAGACATATTGAGACATGTTTGCCAACATGATGAAATGGATTGAAAACCAGACTGCCTCTTTGCTCTTTGTGCATAGCCTTTGGATTTTTTGATTTATCGTGTTCTTCTCTCATGAACTTTATGGACAATGAGATGGTTTCAGTAGGAGGTGAAGTAAATTTAGAGGTTAGGAAGAGGCCTTTCATGTTCAGCTCTAAAAATGTTATTTTGTCGAGTGTAGGTCTGAATTCTGTTTCTGTATAATTATTTCAGGAAGCAATCATGAACAACAGTCTCACAGAAAATTCCCTGTTGTTAACTGCCTTTAGTGAATCAAGATCAGGTCAGGCACAGGGTCAAGTTGTATCTAACAGAGCTTCCTGAGCTTGTCCCTGTTTGTCCTAAACACAGAAGTGGCTAGAAGCTGGAAATTAAAATCTACCTACCTGGTTTTCCTGTGAAGTCTGTGGTGTTTCTGAAAGCTATTCTGCCAGCAATTCATCCAAAATCTTTGCATATAAAGCTTTACAGGAAAATTCTGTTAATATTCTAAGGCTGTGTGTTTTGTCTGATTGGGTTGATAATTTAGCAAGCAGGTCAATAAAAGTTAATGTTCGGGGTTTTTTTTTCATTCAGGTTTCATTTGTAAGTGAAAACATACCTTATAGAATAATTGCTATGTTACATCCATTTCTTTTTGTGCTTCTAAAGAGCTTTGGTAATTGTTCTCTTTCTACTGTTAGCACTAAAAAATTAATTGAAGAAATGTAGTAGGTATCAGATAGGATAATTGACTCCTTTGGGACTGTTATAAAGAAGTTTATCTATCACACTGTAGAAAATTAAGTTTGAAGCTTTCACCACTCCCTGACCTTGAGAAATTCAAAGGGGTTTATATAGTCTTTAAATAGATTAGTCAAATAGAAGATTAGCTTTTTTGGATGAAGATTTTTTTTGCTCTTTATTCTGTTGCTGTTCAGACTATTTAAACTGCTGTGAAATGTCTCTTTTTTGCCCTCCAGTGGGTCCTAGCATACAGAAGAGTCATCAGGGAACAGGAGAATCACTAATTTATTTTCAAACTTAAACAAAAGTGTTCTCCTCTAATAACAAGTGGAGAGAAGAAACAGCACTGAGAGGGCCGTGCTTATAGTACATTGCATTTTGCAAGAAGTGTTTAGAGTGCAAGTTTGGCAGGGAGATCTACTATATATAGACATTGTGACAGGGTAGCCAGCTATGATTAATGGAGGGATTTAAGCTTAAGATATACTTTACTTGGGATTTTTCTTAATATGAATCTGTAGTCAGGTGATCATGAGAGAATCTAGGTTTGTTTGTTTAAGTGGTTCCAGCTCTTGCTGTTACAAGACTGAGAGCTCAAACTATGTGCACTCCAAAAGTTCAGGATTAAAGTTCACTATATGACAGTCCTGAAATATACAATTATTTTTTAAGTTAAATGGTTTTATGAATACTTGGACTTGAATATATTGGGTATTTCACAGAAACCTTGTTGATACATGTAGGCTCTATTCCTTAGAAGTCTCTGTCTAATCCATATGATATAAACCACAACTGCCATTGAACACAAATATTGCTGTGCATACCTTTAATTTCACCTTCCAAAAGAAGGAAGTAAAGCACAGAATAGCCAAGACTTTCAACCTTTCTTCTCCACTGCTGCCCTGTGTACCACCTTCATTTGTCCCTGAGGCAATGAGGCTGGATGCAAGCTGGCTGTTACCTCCTGCAGTGTGACTGTGCCAGTTCACTGGGAGCAAGTGCCACCCTTCCCTGAATAGTGTGGAAAACCAGCTGCCTGCCATGCAGTCCCACCGGAGTGAGAGCTCTGCTCAACATCAGCTGAAGGACAGCCTGTGAGCAGCACAGCACTGGTGACCAGATCATTCCCTCCTTTGTATATGATCAGCACAGCACAAAGTCCAGAGGAATATTTTTCCCTTTTGTCTTCTCAAAAGGCATATTGGCATTTCCAAGCAAGTAGAAGTGACTTTACTTTTACATGCCAGCAGGACTGCTTATAAGGAAGATGCTTGTACTGAGTGCAGCTGGTACAGTGTGTCTTCCAGTGTTCTCTGGGAAGGAGTTGCAGTAGGAACAACAAGCAAGCACTGTCACCTGTAGTAAAACTATGGTAAGGAGTCCTACCTGTGATAAATACAAGATCTTATATAGAGAGTCTCTGGAGCAACATTGGAGATGTCTTTTGCACACGTTTGTGTGTTTAACCCTTGCATAACTTTGATGGAAGTTCAAGGTTATTTTATACAGCAAACCGCACAGTCAGCAAAGATATTCTCTGAGTGCCAAAATCCAGGGCACTGCTGTTCCTAGGTAATACACCTCATTCTAAAGAAAGATAAATTTCCTGGACACAGTTACACAGGGGCCTAGCTGCCTGTGGGTCTAGCCAGATCTGGCTCAGGCTTGAGGCACCCCACAGGAAAGCATAATGTACACATATATACTAAATCAAACCAAATTTTCTTAGAATCTCATTAGAGAGATGACCCTAATCATCAACTTTTTGTCACATATGAATTCAATAAAAAGAATTATTTCCATGTAGCAATTAAATGAGACATCTGTGTTGAGGAAAGGGTCCAGGACACTGGGATACCCAACTCCATCCTGATTCTCCATCCTGAACCCTGGAGAAATAAAATCCCTGTCCTCTGTACAGAACCTGAACAGAATGTTCTTTATCTGAGCAAAACTTAACTCCCCTCCCCCTCAGAATGTCCATTGTGATGCCCGTTTTGAGACTCTGTCCAAGCTTTGCATGAAGTTCACCATTACAGCAGGGAGTGGCTTTTCCTCGCGAGGGTGAAGGGAGAAACCCACTAGGACATTGGCATTGCAAAGCACAACTTTCAGAAATGTTACATCATGTTACATCAGAATCACACTACTTTATTTTGAAAGCATTTACATCTACTTGAAGGTACAGACATCAAATATTCATCCTTTTTACCAGGCTATCTGTGTAAAGCTTTTGATAAAGGTTCCTGCGAGGGTGGTTAATGAAAAATTCCTATGCTTTATTTATTTCAAATTATGTCACTGTTGAAGCACTATTTAAAAAAGAAATTTAATATATTCATGAAGTCAACTCAATCTGGTAATTGTTTGTCAGAAAATTTTGATTACAGTCCTTCTAAAACAAGTCTATTATAGGATATTTTGTGAGTCATAGTGGACTTTAGCCATTTCAGAATAATTCACTAAAATGATACCAGGTGGCAAAAGTGAATGGTCTGGCTGGTGATGGCAAGACTTCTGCCCACGTTGATTAACACTGCAAGGAGGAAACAAAAGTCTAGTGAGTTCAAAAGAAAATAGATAATTTTGGAAGCTGGGTGAAGCATAAATATTATGCCATGTAGTCTGGGAGAAAGAGGAGATGAAATGAAAGGTTGTTTAGAAGAAGAAGGAAGAGGTTATTTTAAGAAAAAAATCTGAAAATTTCCTTTCCATTTGAACAGTCAAATAAGGATATAACTTAAATTAGCTGAGATTTTGTGGTTCCAAATGGTGTTTACTCTGATTTCATCTGCAATGCTGGGGAACATTCCTGATCACCATTGGGTATTCCTGAGTCCATATATGTTCAGGAGATCCCGTCACTCTAATTCAGTGGGTGCAAAGATCAAATATGTGCTTAGCCTGCCTGTGCCTGAAAGTCTGCCAGAAGCACAGAGTCACCAGGAAGTGAGAGTCACTCTGGAAACAGCCCAGGAGATAAATGTGGGCATTTCAGTAATTTCACCCTTTTTTTGATCAGGTAGGTTTTTCTAGATGATCACAAAACCACAGTGCTTTCTCACCATCCCCTCACTCAAATACTCTTTCTCACCTGACACTGAATCCCTTCGTACGGTTAGCCCTTAATCTGTGCTGGGCAAGGGCTTCATGCTTAAAATGCTATAGGGGCTCAGCACAGCTCATCCCATATTGGGCAATTTCTACTTCTTAAATAAAAAAAAGGGTTCCAAAGAGTGATTCATGGGTGAAAAAAAGAGCATGTAGGGTAAAATATATGATCCTCAATATGATAATTTCAACATAATGTTATTTGACTGACAGTCAAATAACCAGACATATATCATATAGACCCTTTTCACCAGCCAGACATATATCTAGTTATCTCACAAGCAAAAAGTCCTGAGCAGCAGCAAGCCAGAAATCCAAGCAGAAGGTGGTCAGTCTGAAAGCAATGTGCTAATCATCAAAACACTCTGATTTATCAGCAGAGATTAAAATTTTCCTGCAAGAGCTGTTTGTGGGAAAAATCTCTGTTAGCCCTTGTGCCTCTGTGGTTGAAATAATGAAACAGAATGTTTCTGTGTTTTGCTATGAGACTGAAAAAAGGAGATTTATCATCATCGACATAAAAACTTCTGTTGTTTTAGCACATGGTGTTCTTAAATGAAACAAGAAAATTGTATTTACTATGCTTAGAAAAAAAATTCTTATCGTTGTAGTCCCAAGTGATTCTACTTCAGTGGTTGGGAGATATCTCTTTCAAATGGAAATTAAGTTTGATTTTTATTTTGCCTTTTACTTTTGCATTTGTAAAATCAGAACTACTGACGTTAGCTAATATGTTCTTAATAACAGTTATTGCCAAGAATTTCTTCCAGGGTACTTGAAACTGATGTTTCCAAAACAAAGAGAATTGAGATTGATAGTTGGAATGACAGAAAATAATGATTTCCTGGAACAAAACCTTCCATTATGCTTTTCTAGGAGAAACCTTTTTTGTTCATTTTGCATCCTGATAATTTTCTTAGCATCCTTGTTGTTAAGAAAGAAAATTAAAATGAGTATTAGCTTTCCTTCAAGTCATTATCTGCTATGTCTTTGTAGCTGATAGGCAAAATGTTTATGCAACACAGCCAGAACAATTGCCTTGCCCAGCTCTTAGAAACCTGATGTGGAGAGAAGTTCTTTCTTAGACCCAGGGGAGATGTGAAAATACAGGAGAATATTTTTTGTGTAATAGCAGAAGTATCAGATGACATGTTGTTCATCTTTTCATATCACAGTAATAACCTTTCATCAGATATATTTCAAATTGCCACTCTTTACAAAGAATTAAATAACAGCACCAGATAATGTCTAGTTCTCATTGAGCTGGCTAAAGACATAGTACATAACTGACTAATTTTAATGTTTATGGGGTTTAAATAGATTAAAACTCCATAGTCTGTACAATAAACTGCATATTCCACATATCACACAATGATCAGATAAATCAAACGTCTTCATTTTTTAGAATTGATCTTTAAGATCTGCCAAGAAACATAATGAAAATGTTTTGCCTACGAACACCAGATACCTTCCAGATGAATTTGATTTGCTTTGTTAAGCAAGATATAATAACTGGTGCAGTGTGGTATAGTTATATCTTAGTTACTCAGATCCACAGTTCATGACAGGTTTCTCATTATTGAGAAAAATACCGTGCAAAGATAGCTGTGTACTGTCTTATCACAATTACACAGATGTGGGAAAACGTCAGCAATAGGCTGAAGTTCAAGGTGCCGACTGATAATCTTTTCAATTAATAAATCATTACTCAAATACAAAACTACACCTCCCCTTTTTATTCTGAAACAGTTTTTTCTTTGATCTTTCATTTATTTATCCATGCCATTAAAATTGATATGATAATAAAGAAATAGCCTGATCAGCTGGTCACAAAACCATTTTCTTCAAGGGCAGCTCAGTGACAAAGCATGGGGAATCTAGCTTCTGACAGTAGAAAAGCTATACTTGAGCAGGGACTGACTTCTACTACAAAGTGTTTTAGTAGCAATCTGTAAAACAAAAAAAAAAATCTAGGGTTTTTTGAGGATATCGCTCAGTGAAAGAATAGAACTGTTACTAACAGAGCTGTGGGAAATCAGGATAGGCTGAGATGAGAAACTATACCATGTTTAAAGAATAAAGGCTTTCAGAAAAAGGCAGCAAACTAAGTGGCTTACCAGCCTCTTAGCAGAGTGTTTCCATCTCTAATGCATATACTTAGTCAGTGCTGTAGAAAGTTTCTTTCTTCTGGCTATGCACTCAACCCAGCCTAATGTGAGTGCATAACCAACACAGGAGGTAAGTTGAAGTTATATTAATACTTGTTTATAAAATGGTCTGAGATGCTCAGAAGGGAGAAACTTTAGATGAGCAAAGCATTTCTGTATGTGAGGATGATTTGTGAAGCATCATCTGCCTCCCTCTGCTTTGGTCTTGATACACTTCATGTCGGTAAGCACTCACCTGCAAAATATTTGAACCCCAGAAATAACTTTTTTTCAGAGCAGCTGATGCAGTGTTGAGCAAGGTTTTACTTTGAAGATTAACAATGTCATGTTATAAAATGTTAGCTTGTTAAGAGGGCCGCATGCCCTCTTCAAACACTGGTCAGATTCTTGGAAAGGAAGGGGATAAAAAATGAAGTGCTTTGCCTCCTGTGTTTACAGCACCACACCACATCAATCTGTGTTGCAAAGAAATCCTCAAATTAGCAGACATTCCCTGGAAAGTAGGGACAATCACCACCAGGGCAGTTTTGTTGGAGGCTGATGGCTGTTGCTTGCAACGCATTGCTAGGAGGAGGCATTTCCTGGCATCTTGGCATTACAATTACATCAGAATTTTCCTATGAGACAAACTCTACCTTGGTTAATGTGCTGCAGTAAAAGCTACATTATCCTGGTATGATCTCACTAAGAAGATAACTGAATTTTTCTTTAACCTTTAACTCCCAGCAAATCTTCACCTGCCTGCTCATCTAGGAACAGGTCTTCAAAAAGGGTCATCATATAACAGTCAAAAATTATGTAGATATTCTTTGTTTCATTTTCTTTTAAGGAAAAATTGAAAAAAAAAAAAAGTTAGTTTCTAAAATATTTAAGGCATTTTCTCCAGAGGTATGGTCTCCAGTTAACTGGTAATTCCTTGAACCTACATGGTCTTTTCCACAATAAGCCTCATTCATTGAAAAACTTCCATCAACAAACTAAACACATACCAAACTAAATAACACACATACTAAAAAACTGATAATATAAGCAGAACAAAAATCCTCCTCAAAACAACACACCCAACAACAACAACAAAACCCTAAGCTAACCTAACAACCAAATACCATAAACATAAACCAACCAACCAAAAAAACAAACAAACAAAAAAAAAAACCCAACCAAAAAATAAAGTATGGAATATCTGGTTTTTTTTGAAGTTCAACCTTCTTTCCTTGGTGTCCTTGAGGATTTTCATTTGGCTCAAACAGGATTCCCCTTTGGGGATTCAAGGGGAATCACCTGTCCTCTCAGGTTTTCCGAAGGTATCCTCCAGGCTGCAAGAGGAAGGGGATACTTAGATTTCCTGCTTGTCTTTGTTCATTCTCCCAAGAGGAATGGATTTTTCTTTCTCTGCAGATGCCTGCTGTTGCAGAGGAAGGCCAGGACAAAGATATAATTCTGTCCACAAGTCTCTAACCAGCTGCCATTTAAACTAATTGTAATTTAAATTTTCTAACCAAAATTCTGGCTGAGGGAGGGATTGAAAGCACCAATTTAATGTTTTCAACAATGACTCCACTGCAACAGAGCAAATCCACAAATCCTCACTGTTAAAACAACAAGCTTTATTTCTATGGCATTTATTTTTTGGCCTAAAAACTCAGCTGAGTTACTTTACGCCTTAAAAACTGTGGAAAGAAACTGGATAACCTTAATTTCTCTTGCCTGCACAATAAGGCCTTTGCACAGTTAAAGAAATTTCAGCAAAAGCCACAGACCACAGTTTGTAGCAGTGAATTACTGAAAGTGTTTACAGGGCTGCCAGTGGTTTTTGTGCTAACAAATACTTATTATCAATTTCTTCTATCTAAACTATGATTATATCTACGCTACATCTAAAAATCTTCTTTCTATGATGGTATGGCCATGATATTGCAAGTGTTTCCAAGATCTGCTTATGTGTATGCACACAAGAGGGCTCAGGAAAAACCAAGATACTGGGGCTAAAGAGAACCCAGCAAGCAGTTGGGTATTTGATTTTAAATTGCAGTTTTAGTAGTTTGGCAGAGGCATGAAGGACATTTTTATATGGTGGAGAAGACTCCATTAAGTGGACTCATTAAAGACACTGCTTGTTACCCATTGTGCTTAGCTTTAAATTCGAAGCTATTAATTTTTAACATTTCCCTTTGGCATCATCACAGTGTTTAAAGGATAACCTCTGCCACAGCAGGAAGGTGACTACAGTGTTACTGTTTTCTCAAACCAAAGACTACATGACTACTAAGCACTGTCTTCTTTCTCCTCATCACTTTCTCTCATAAGGTGAGAGATATCTTTTTACCTTTCATCTCATGGCACAAACTTTGGAGACACTGAATATTATTACCCCTGTTAATAAGTGAGGTAAACAGATACTTGGAGAAATGAAGCAAGTTGGTGAGATCTCTTTTCTGATACCTGACCTGCAGTAAAGAGGGTGGACTGTGTCCTCTATAAAAGTCCATACTCATGGCTGCACATCTGATACCTGTTCATAAATTTAGGGTATGTCTTGTGTCCTGTGAGATGTCTCATGATTACAAGGGTTTGAAGGATCTCTTGAGGAGAGATCATTCCTTAAAAGATATTACAATGTTTTAAGCAAATAGAACTCTTTGCATGTCATTTTTTTGGAGGCTCTGGTTTCAAACAAATAATCATGGTACTTTTTTTCTTGCTATTATTATCTATTCTCCAAATCAAAGTGTCTGTTGGAGATATTTGTAATTTGTATTACTGTATGATTCTCATAGTGTGAGAGAGAGCAAGGCTGTGAAAAGAAGGATGAAGAAGAGGTCACCTTTCTGTTCCAAGCCAGAATCAAATATTTCTAAACTATTCTTCATATAGTAATAAAGAATTCTTGATTCTGTCCTATAGTTGTTGATAGAGATATTTAGCAAAATCCTGAGACAGCCAGTTCTTAGCCATCTTCATCATTACAAAATAAATCTCAGTGTCTATATCAAACTTACCAGCTGGTGAATTGAAACTATTATTTTCTTGTTCTATCCACAGTAGAAATTATTACCTCCCCCTTTGAAATATTCTTTTGCATTTTCAAAATCTATTATCATGTCTCTCCATAGTCTTTGTTCTTGTGTAAGAATAAACAAATACAGTTCTTTCCTCACAGGTCATATTCTCTAGACTTCTGACCTGCTTGTAGCTCTTCTCTGCACTCTCCACTTTATCTATATGTCTCCTGGGAAACAGCTGAGAACTTGTCTGCAGGCCATGAAGCAAAAGGACTATTCCCTCTGCCTCAAATATGAGTCTTCATTTGGATATGGCAGTAAGTTTGGAAACTTTTTCTGCTATGGGCACAGTTTATGACCAGTGGTAAGAATAAATACCTTTTCTGAAAACCTGCAACCAATTTTTACTAGTGTACTACTACATAGTATTTTACAACTTAAAAAAATCCATTTGTCAGGAACTGCTGTCAAATGTGAATCCTAAATACTCAAATAACAGAACCACTGGTTATTCCTAAATCCCAGACAGACCCTCTTGAAATACTGCCTCATACATTACTACACAGTGTGACAGTAAATCCATGATTAATACCCTCTGGGCTTTTGAATTCAAACTAGCCTTTATCTAACTGATACTGAATTTAAATATTTTTACTAACATAGGTGGTTCAGACAGTGGTTCTTCCCTGAGTTAGCATATCTTTTGTCAAAAACTGGGGGTTTTTTGGTATAGATAAAACCAAGATTTTTTTTTTTGTTTGCTTGTTTGTTATTGACAAATCAGCACTACTTGTTATTTATTTCTGTGTTATCCTTGAGATGCTTATAATAGATCAACTTTTTATTTTAGCATTTTCCAAAAAATTTATGCTAAGCTGGCAAATCACCAGTGTCCTAGCTGCTCCCATTCCATTTTTCAGATTCATTTGCTCTTTTCAAATCGTCTTGAACCTCACCCAGTCATAAATTGTGCCCTGGGATGATTTTGCTCCCACCCAACCCAATTCAAGCATGTAGTCCATATAAATAGCCTCTTGTTTTCCTGATCTAAGATGACTTTTTCCCTCTTTGTCACTCATCTTAATGGCTTGAAAGAGTGTAGGTTTAGACTGGATATTAGGAAGAAATTCTTTACTGTGTGAGTGATGAGGCACTGGAAAGGGGTATCCAGAAATGTTGCAAATGACCCATCCCTGGACAAGCATTCAAGGCCAGATTACATGGAGCTCTGAGTAACAGGATATAAGGTTCCCTGCCCATGGCAGGGATGCTGGAATTACATAATAAAGTCCCATACAGACTAAACCATTCTGTGGCTCTGCAATTCTTTGTTCTTACTTATATCAGCTTTCTTAGTCTAACAGTCTTTGTGCTCAAAGCATGCAACACACTCTCATTGTGTTCACTGCTGTTTTCTTCTGAATTTTTCCTTACCAAAAATGTGGTTGCAAAATTTCCTCTGCCTTTAAATCTTCTGTGTTTGCTTTTGTCCCCACGTTTGAACTTTTTCTTGAAATACATCCTCTTTTTTAAAAACATACCTTGAAGTTATGTATTTATCCAGAGCTTTAGTTAAAAAAGATGTCTTGCTATGCTTCCAATGTTTTCTCTGTGATTGGTAGTTTGCATTTTCACTCTTAACTTTGTGAAAAAACACCAATATCTCATCCATGTCTAGAGGTCTTGAGATGGAATCAGTTTATACGTAGTTAGTGTGCCTGCTGGTTCCTGCCTTGCTTCCCTCACGCTGGGGTCTGATACCCCAATTAGGCAAAGTCATAGGAAGATTATTTGCTTTACCCTTCTCTCCCTTTACCTTCGCCCACCCTAATCCCTTGCAGTAGAGTCTCTTCTGTAATATTACATCCTTCCTACAGTAGCAGGTGTCAAGTCTTGAGCATCCTTGCCCTGCTCCTGGAGACCTGCTTGCACTCCTGCTTTGTTTCTGCAATCCACCAGCACAGACTGATTCTGAAACCATAGGGTTTCAACCTATTGTTCAAGAGCACGTCTGACTTCAGTCATCTGTCCATTTAGGGACTTTAATACTTATTTTAACCCCAAGGAAGAGAGATTCTGCAGCTTCTGTGGGCAGCCGGTACCAGTGCTGAACCACTCTTATTGGGAAATTCTTTTTTCCTTATGTCTGGTTGGAATTTCTTTTGTTGCCACTTGTGTCTGTGGCCTCCTATCCTTTGTCCAAATGTGAGCAGACAAGGTCTTATGAACTCTTGTGGTGTATTGAAGGAGTACAGGTGAAGCTGTAAGAATATGAGAAATCCAGGCCTGATCTGTGTGTACCTGGTAATGATAATCTCTTCCCATTCTCTACTTCTGATAATACTGCCCTAAGTGGTGGGGTTTTCAACCCATCCGTTTGGAAAAACACAAAAAAGGGAGGAGTCATGATGTGGTGATACTTCTGGCTAGTGCAAATACTGCTGTGAAGGTGTAGTGTAGGAGAAAGGAAGTAGCCTTTCATTCTAACAGCAAACATACTCAATTTTTCAGCTAAAGGTTTCTGCAAAATTTTAAGCATACATAGCAACAAAACATAGAGAAGTATTGCAAAAACCTAATCAATCAGCCTGAATAAAAACTCCAACATAAAAATTAAACAAACAAGAGAACATGAACAAACAAAAACCTAACCCAACCCGTAAGCAGGTAACAAATTACACAGACTGGGTAATTTCTTGGATATCTTATTTCAAATCTTTTACAAAGAACAAAGGTAGAACACATGAGATTCAAACAGTAGAGTTCAAAAAATAACTTGGCATATGAGAAAGCAGTGAGCTCACTCACCTTTTCCTAGTATGAATTTTTCTCTCTTTGAGAGTTTGTTCATTTTTTTTAATCTCCATATATATTTGAACAGAAGTACTGGTGATAAAGGCTTCTTTAGTTAGATAAGAGATGCTGAGCTTTAAAAAGGCAACTTCCTACCACTATATCAGAAGCAAGGTTAGGTTAAGTGGATAGTCATGTTTTATATGAGTGACAATGTATTAAGAGATGGTAGCTAGCACCTGGAAGGACAATGAGGGTGACCCTCAGTGGCACTTCTCAGAGACATTGTCCTTTTTGTTCCTCCACTGAAGACTAAAAATGCCCTGCAGTTAAGTGGTTTGTGATTCTGTGATTAATTTCCTTTATAGTAGGTTAAAACATTTTATATAAATATTAATGACTGTTGATGAGTAGATCTGAGAGACATTAAACAGTGTCATTTTCTTTGAGCAAAGCTCTCAGGTATTGCAGGAATATGCTTATGGGCTTTTGTAAGGATTTCTTTTTGTGGAGAGTCTCTCACTGGCTGAGCACTGCCACAATTAGGATATTCCACAGATCCTTCGCTCTTCTGGTGCCTCACAGCTCAGACTCTACAGGTCCATACATGGCAGAACACTCTTGTGCAAGCATAAAAATACATGTAACCACTGCCAAAGAGTGCTCACTGCGTCACCCTCACGGCTTATGAGCAGACTGAGTGCGACTTCTGTGCGTTGGGAAGCCTTGAGCATCGCCTGCTCCCTCAGGGACTGTCCTGTAACCCAGAGCCCTTGCTGTGGAAAACAAAATGAGCAAGGGCTGTTGGAGTCCAGATCACAAGGTTTCCTTGGTTCCCATTTAGCCCACCCCTGCTACAGTGGAGCATTGTTATCCACATTCATCACTACCACTGCCTGGGTTTTTGGCTCCTCAGGGTGTGTGCTCTATGTCCTGGAGCTCTTAGCCATGAGGTGCTACGAAGCTTGTTCTGCCAGGAGCTTTTACTTGGAGTAAATCCCTAGTAATATCTGTGTAGGCATTGCTTAGAATGCACTGGGTTTCAAGAAAATAAAGGATAAATAACCATGGCACTTTGCTTAATTAGAGCCCGTAATCCAAGCTGCTCTGTACAGGTTTTTGAAACATGGGACTGTTGCGTATCTATATGATGTTAATAGTTTGGTAAAAAATAGACAAAACTTGGAATAAGAAATTCCCTACTAAGGCAAATGGGTATAAAGCTAATATTTCCATGATTATTTTACTTTTCTCTTTTTTTTTTTTAAATTGTGAAACTTACGGTTTCAGTAAGATCAAAGCACATTATTTTGATTTTATTACTATTACTGATTATTCCAAATGCTCATTTGGGTCACATTTATGGAAAATTCTGCAAAAAAAAAAAAAACAAAAACAAATACAATTTCATATTTCTTAAGAAAATACCATTTTACACACATATACACAAGTTCAGTTAAATTATAAATTGAAATAAGAGCACTTGGAATTGTTTACTCATGCCATGGTCTTGTTTTTAAAAGTCACCACAAAGACTTGAGAGAATAATAAATACACTGAATGATAGTTGAACCATCCATAATCCCTTACAAGTAAATAGCAATCCAAAGAAATAATTAATTAAAATTTTTACATCATATCAAAAACAGTCCACAGAGTAGATATTTCAGTACACATCATGTGCATAAAGATATGTAAGATATGTATAAGAAATGTATAAAATATAAAATGTTTCTGATCTTATCAAATTAAATGCTATCAGTTAAGGCATTTATCTGATACAATAAAACCCAATCCTGCTCTGCCTGGTAATTTTTTCTGAGCATATTAGATATCAAGCCAAATTGTTAAATTGCAAAATTTTTTAAATATAAAAAATTTATTTCTGAGAATTGCGATCCTGTCTACTGCTACCCTGTCTATTTCACTGTTAACTGCTTTGGAAAAGTGATTGTGTTATTTTCTCATAATCTGCATTTTCAACAGTGGCCATTATTCATGCTGTCCGAACCTGCTGAAAAAGAGTTCTTAGTGTGTAGGTCTGTTCCTTATATTCTTTACACTGAGGTGTCACTTAATGATTCCCATTTTCTGTGGCATGGATTCACCCCAAAGCATTTCAGCTTGTGCTAAACAAGATCAGGATAACTATGATATTCCTATTCCTGCTTCCATCTGCAGTTCTCCCACAGAATTTCTGAGAAATTTGGATTGCTGTTCACTGATGTAATTCTCAAAGGATAACGGATAAGGAAATCACCCTTTGCACTCTTAGAACTACCAATAATGCAAGAAATCTACTGGAAATGGAAAAACTGGAAGCTATTTCTGTGGTTTTAGTTTGTAGGTTTTTGTCCACGCTTGCTTGTCTTTTCATTAACACAGAAATTTACTCATAAAAGTCTGTCTAAGAAGACATGCTAAGAAGAAAAAAAACATAGTAATAATAATTTTAAAATTGCTAAAGCCTTTGGAGGGATGGAGGAACCATGAGGGGGGGCGCGGGGAAGGAAAAGACTTCATCTAGTACAGAATATTAAAGAAAAAGAAAGCTGAAAAGTTCAGGACGGATTAAAAGTAGGTGAACACTCCTTCAGTAAACAAAGTCATTTGTGCAGATAGGAGAGTCATGGAGAAGATCTACTTTGGACAAAGACAAATTCATGAAAGAAGGAAAGAAAATGCCAAAATCTTTGCCAAAATGTTGCTCAACTTCTTGTAATTTGGGGACTTGTCTTGCAAAATATCTTGTCAATTGAACTACTCTTTTTTTTCCTCTAAGAAATGTGTGAAGAAACCACAGCTAAAAGGAATGAGCAGAGCTTAACTGTAGAGTCTGGATGCAAATCAGGATGTGGTGAGGTCTGTTTATCAGAGTGTCGGGTGTCTGAGGTTCTCCTGTTACATTAAGGATATATTTGAAGTAGCTACCATGTAGGGATTGTGCAATGACTCACACAAAGTGACCTTGGCCATCTCCGTTCCATTATCCTGAGGCTTTGTCAAAAACTCCCTTCGTCCCATTTGGCATTTAGTGAAACCAGCCTGGGGCTGCATTTCACATGTCAGTCAAGCCTCCAGTGCTGTCAAATGAGGACAAGCTGGTTCTGAGGAGGGCATTACCTGGAGCATAGATTGATACCTGCTCATTTTTCATGGACATTTTGCAGGAGGTATAAGGATGTAACGAGTGAAACTCCTGTTGGGTGAAGAGCTCAGAGGAAGTACTGGTGATGTAACAATGATGATTCTTATTCTGAGCCTACTTATAAAAGAAAGATAGATGATTTAAAAAGCTTTCTGTGGTTTGGTGTGTCTGTCCTTTTTGATCAAGATAATATCAGAATCAGGCACACTAAGTAAAAATAAATGCTGTTTTCAGAGACCTGTAGGCGTTTTTTGAGAACACTTCCTCTTCAGCTGAAGATTAAAGCTGTTATTTTTAACCTAATGAGCAGCGCTGTTAACAGGAGGATATGTCTGGTTTGTGCAAAATGCTACCTGCTTCTTTTGTTAGGAAAAAAAATAATAATAATGCAAGTACAAAGAAAGGTAGATAAATTTGTTGACATTTTAAAAAATAGAGAGAATAAAGGAATAAACATAATTTAGCAAAAAAACTCTCAACTTTGTTGCTGCTTGGCTTAAAAGGCAATTTTTTTAGCAAACAAAAAGACAGTTCTTCACTTTAATTATGACAATAATCAGTTTACCTGCGGAGTGGTGTTGTTTCTATTGCAAAATTTATGTCTAGATGTTCATACTGCTGTGAGCTCTGTAGTCTCAGAACTTCGTGATGCTAATAAAATTATCCCCCAAAATACACTTTGGCAATAAATTATAGTGTTGGCCTTGTTTTGCACATATCACAGATTACATGATACAACCCAACTCATGCATCATGTCTGGAGGTTATCAAGAAGCAGATTCTGAGAACCTTGCTGTCCCTCCCGAGCATTTTGGCATAAATCAGTCATTCTACTCTTTCTCCATGCAAAAGGTTTACTTGAAACAGACTGTAACAGAACACAGCACTCTTGAAAAAGTAGACTAATATGAAAGCCATAAAGCGGGCACTGAGGACCTGCTCATTGAGTCACTGTATCCGAGTTTCTTGCACTGGAGACTGACCCATGTGACATTTACATCTACCAGCTAACTTATGCAAGAACAAACTGCAGTTTTATTATTTTGCAAGTTAACAGTTTATTTTTTTTTTAATTGGCAGCAGCCAGTCAGAATAGTAACAAATGAGCAAGTACAATATGGTTAATAAAAAGTTGTTACTTCGAGCTCATCTATTTCTGGGTAGATTCCTTTATATTATTGTTTCATAAGAAACAGAAAGACCTATGTAGGACTTGCAGAAAAAATCCCAGAGCAAGGAGGATGCTGATGTCTTCCTGGGGAATAGCTGAAATCTGTGCAGTTCATTCTGTACGTGGCTTTCATGGCTCCCCATTTCCAATGAAGGGAGGGGCGTGTTGCATAAAGAGAGAAACAGAGGGAGAACATATCTCTCCCTGCCTCTAAGGAATTCTTGGTCCTTCCTGTCTTTATGAAATTAAAATAGATTAAAACCTGATCTTCAAAGTGCCCAAGGAACACAGCACATCTATCTCTTCTCTGGTGATTTTGCTGAGAATGTAATGGAAATCATGGGTTAAGAATTATTCTCTACATTTGAATGAGAGACAGACTGAGATGTTCCCACCAATTTTAAACCCTTTTTACCTGTCAAAAGGCAGCTGATAAATCCCTGGTGGATTAGGGCCACAATCTACACCCCCGCAGCAACTTTCTAAGCACTGTAGAGGGAAAAAGTCTTACATTCTCATGAGGAAGAAAAAGTTCTGATTGCTGAAGGATTAAGGAAGAATCTAGCCCCTAGAACTGAGTGCACTGTCTTGGGAACCAAACTGATGCAACAGTATGGATACTATATACCAGAGATTTTGTGCTTGTGTGTGACTTAAAGTGCTATATAATATGCACTACCAGGAAAAGTTAACATTAAGGATTCAATTAATTCATTAACTGAGTATTAAAAAAATGGTAAGAAATCACCACTGAGTGAGACATGCTCCAAGTATGAGTAAAGAGCCAGGTATTAGTTCTAGCAGGATTTGAGACATACGCCAGTGAGGTGGAAATATATATGGAAATCAATAAACTGTGATTTTTCAAGAGATCATCAGCTGTCAGTGTGCTCATGCTGCTCCTTACATCTACTGCCCAGCCTGCTCTTAATATGGACATCCTCCTCCCCTCAGCACGTATTCAGATTCAGCTGAAAACAAGATTTGCTGTTGCAGGAAGTTTGTGACACTTGATCTCATCTAAAGCCACTATGGAAATGAGATTATTCCTCTCCTGCTGGATTTTCCATATCTGAAGACGGTCCTCTGGTGACTAGACTGAATACCATTCACACTTTCAATTTCTCTGCAGAGGTAATATTTCTAGATATTTTTTCTGTTCTAGTCTTTCTATGTTTCTTTGAATTTTCTTTACTTGCTTCACAGTGATTTGAAAAGGGGAGGAATTAGAAGGAAGACGGAAATTCCCTTGATTTCCCCAACACAGATAAAATATTTAACAATTTAATGCGGTTTTACTAAGGCCAAATAAAATTGTTCCTGTTCATAAAGCCACTGTTTACCTTTTTCACAAGACCATGACACCATTAATTCACATCTTATATTCCACTTATATTCCAGACCTTTTTTTTTTTCTAGACTGTTCCCTAGACACCTACACTCCACCTTGGAACTGGTACAGCTGGTTGTCCTTGACAAAGGAAATCTTGTATTTGAGTTAAATTCATTGTACCTGGCTTCTGTTTGGTTGGTATTTTGTCTTTTCCCTGCCATTCAGGACATAGTGCTTTAATTCATCAAGATAGTTTTGCATTCTTAGACTGTCCTCACATGCACATAGTCCCTCATGGTCATATATATGGCCAGTGGGCTCTGGGCTTTATGAGATTTGGACAAGAACAGAATAATTTATAAGTAGAGCACAGTGTTAAATTCTTTGGGGTTTGTTTTTCTCAGCAATATGAATAAATAAAACACTCTCAGGACTTCTGCCTATCATCAATGCCAGCTACACAGACCCCATATCACCAAACTTCAGCACACAGCACCTACATCCAAACTGTGTGTGTAATGCACCTAACTCTCTATTAGCTGTAGATCTGGGGATAGTCTAAGATGGTAATCTTCATTCCACACAGATTTGTACCAGAATAGTTCAATTGTCTGGGTAGCAAGTCTCACTGCCTAGGGACAGAAAAAGTCCCACTTTTCGGGTTCTCTGTTTAATTGACTGGAATTGCTTTTGTTACTGATAGGCAAATGTTAAAGTGTTACCCAGGCATCTGAAAACTGATGGCATGGCCCCTGCTGTGTGCAGGTCCACTAGACTGAGTCTTGTCTTTGAAGAGAGTCATCCAGACTCTCTTGGAGAGTTCCATTTTGACTCTGTAGAGGGGATATCTACCTGCCTGCTGATGTAAATCAGTAAACTTTATTTCAGTTTTAATCTGAGCCTAAAGATTTTCTGAGTGAGTGATTTAAAAATAGGCCAAAGTCTTACTGAAAGATACAAGGAGAAAGACTACTCTTGCTGAATGTCTCACTGATCCCAAATACAGTACACACGCAGCGTAGCATCGTACACAGAAAATGTTTCTGTTGTTCAAGAATCTGTGCCAAAAAAGTGCTGAACTCCCAAGCCTGGTCAGAAAGAGAGATTTCTGCTTTTGTGTAGCTGGCTGGATACATTGTTACTACTAGATGTTCCACTTCTTTCTGAAGTATTATGTTAGCATTTGTCAGTTGAAGGGCAGCATAATGTTTCTTCTTTCCCTTGTGACCAATCATTCATCAAAACATTAAATGCAGTACAAGATTGGGCATGAACCTTCTACACTGCATTTGGCACCAGCAGGGCAGTTTCCATAATCTCCAATGCTGATGTTTGCCAGCTCGTTAGAGACAGAGAACTGCTGTGTTTATCCAGGTTCTTGTCCTGGAGCCTACCCTAGGAAATTTCAGTTTGTGCAAATACTTGTGGGCTAAACAAGGCAACATTTATTCGTATTATTTGTACGTAAGCATGTGTTTGTGGGCTACGCAGAAGGCTTTATCATCCACCTGCCACCATGGTGACCAGAGCCAAAGTGGATTCTGAAAATACCGTCAATCAACCATGATATTTTGAAAGTGCCTTCAAGATTACAGTTTTGAGAGGCACCATGAACTGTGTGCAGACTCAGAAGGCCCCAGATATTTCCCTCAGCCCCAGCCAGTTCCTTGCATGAGTGTGCAATGCAATGAGTAGCACAGAAAATTTGACTAGGCTGAGCTTGGAGAACAATCACCAGTCAGCTCCATCACACACCCACATCCACGAGCCAGCGTAGGATTTCATGGCTGTTGTTTGGCTAATCTTTTAGAGAACAAATTTCTGGAAAGCTCTGCCTCTAAAAAAAAGTAGAGGTGATGGTGGATAATATCCAGTTGTCTCAGCCAAAACCACCTGCAAGCTCTCTGGGGCTGACAGGGAGGGCTGACAAATTTCAGCTCTCCCACACGTTTTAGCTGGTGGATGTTTGTGAGCACTTCACCTACAGCAGGATTGTTCAGTGTTTTCTGCATAAATTATATTTTATTCTCCTTCCAAATACTCTTTATTTCCATAGACCTAGGCAGGAAAGGACTCTGATGCTGAAGGACCATATTTTGCAGGAGGACTAGCCAGGCCTCCAGGCTATGGAATGCCTGACTGTAAGCCAGTATTACTATGAATTCAACTCCAATGGTTTTTCTCCTTAAATTAATGTGTTTACAATTGTGATATAGTGATCTTTTTGGGTCAATTCAAATTTCTTTTCTAGACAGAACAGGTACCAAATTCAACAGGAAAAACTGAAGGAACCTAATTCTGCCACAATAGGGGTAAAAATAAAATTTTCATCAGGATGCTACTGCACATCTATGAGGACAGTGGGAAAATGTAGAGGTACCTCTCCATACCCTGTGTAAATTCAGCCTTTTGTCCAGACTGGGACTATCACCTATATGCTTCCCTGATATGTGAGACACGGTTTCCTCAGTTACCTGATTTTGGAATGTAGGTCAGGGTATTGAAGTTTACAGAGTGGATAAAAAGAACAAAAGAGCACAGTACAGCAAAGGGACACACACACAACTGAAAGGATGGGCAATAGGGCAATCGTGGCTTCAGAGTGCTCACAAGCCTGCCAGGATGTCAGTACTTTGCTCCACGTGGGAGGATTTTCAAGGGTCTGGTTGATTGCTTGGAGCTCGTCTGCAGCCTGGCTTGCTCTGGGTGGTCGAATCATTAAGTTCTAAGTGTTTTCTATTGGTTTGCTTGGGTGATGGGTTGTTTCAGTTTCACTGGATGCTACTGTGAAATAACTGTTTTTACCTACATGGCGTACAGGGAAGTTCTGTGATGATCACATGAAATGTAGCTTATGCTATCCACTCAAACACTTTACACATAGACCTACAGAATAAGAAGACAGTCTGGACTGGAAGAAACATGGACTAGGGTCAAGAGTTGAACATTTGGCTTCTATATTATTTGTACTTTAGGAAGTCAAAAAGTGCGAGAGCATACCGATAAATTAATTTTTTACTCTCCCAGGATCCTGCTGCTGCCATTTTTGATTGTAATTTCTATTTTTTTGTTTCTATCTGGAGACCCATGCTTTTGTTTCTTTCTCAAATAAAATGTTGTGGTCTCTCCGCCTCTACTACTTACTTGTAAAGTAATCAAGAGACAACAACGAGCTGGACAAGACTCACATCATTAAAAATGTAACTCAGACTCTAAAGCAAAAAAGCAAATATTAAAAGAAAAATCATAGTTGCTTCTTTTTTTTTTTCTTCCACGCTGTTCATAATACATTAATAACTTTACAGAACCTGCTCTGGAGTCTATTTTAAGACTAAATATTTTAATTCCCTCAAAGCAGGAGTAGTCCAGAAGGCTATATATAAAGCATTAAATATGCCATTAACACAATATAGTACAGGTTTTCCATGTTTTTTGGTCATTCCAGTAAACAAGTGGACTTTTACTTCACTGAAACTGAAGCAGACAGTGGCAAACATTGACTAGACTGCACAGTGCTTCTCATGGTCTGCTTCTCATCAGGGCCATGCTTATGTTAAGGGCTTTTTTCTGCCCTCACATAAAAGAAATGTGCAGAACATTTTACATGTTAGATACAAGCATTTTCTCCCACTGCCTTGTCTGAAAGGTGAGAAACCTGTAGGAATCTGTTTTGTCCTTCTTTTTTACCATGTTTCTTCCGCTGCTCACAGTGGCCTGGTCATCATCCCACCTTTATTAGAGAAAGAGAATTCTTCACTAGGTAAAAAAAAGAAAATGCTCACAGTAGGAAAGGTGTTTCCTAATCTGGGCCAGATTAAACTTCAGGCAAGATTCCTAAACTGTGCTTAATTGTGTTTCTAAATCTGTGTAAGGAGCCACTTTAATAGGAAATCAACCACATGCTCATTTGATCTCATTAGCAGTTTCATTTTTTTCCTAGGTGAAGTTTCATTTGTTCACTGTGATTTTCAGAGTGAAATAAAAAAGCATCCAAAGAGACAGACGTTTCCATATGTCTCTCTTAGAGAGAATTGTAAATGATATCTGAGGCATGAAAAGTTTACTTTTTTCTGGAACATTAATTCTGATGCACTAATAATTGGATGCAGTTTGTTTTCGTTATAACCCCCAGAGCTACTTCAATGTACAATTAAGATGAAAGGAACCTCAACACAATAATTGTACCACAGAGAGCATGACAAGAAAAATGCAAATGTGTAGACACTTCTGATGGTGTCCTTTGTAACCAATAAATGAGTATAAAAACATGTAGAACAGGAACAAGGAACAAATTAATTTTAAGTGAATATGTAGTGAGATTTTTTGCATCTGTATCTTAGTTAGATATTAATTAAATGAAAGAAAAGAAAACTATATGAATTACTCTCTTAACTTTGATTCTCATCATGTATACACAGGTAGGCTGACTAGTTTATTTGCACACCTGTGTTGACACTTGTAATTTACCTCAAAATACAGAAGTTCTTGCAAATGAAATCTGTTAAATCAGTGACTCAAAACAAAGAGGTTTGCTGTTTGTTTGTTAATTTGTTTTCCATCTAGTAGTACCTAAAACTCCCTGGTACAGTTTGTAGGGGCATAAATTTTCATCTCTGATTTCAAGATTAGTGAATGTGATATCACTGCAGGCAAGAACTATAGGCAAAGATTATCCCTCTTGGCTTTGTGAGAAACTCCCTTCACATGTTCCTGCAGAGAGGAGGATGAAGAGGGATTCCACCAGTAAGAAATGTAAAATTAGCAGAGCTGCTTCTGTAGGCATTGGAAATGGTATGTTCCTCCTTGTAATGATGCTGCTGAGACACTTGACCATCTCCACTGCTTTTACTTATTTAGTATGCTCAGAGTAGTTGTCAGATTTATTCTAAATTCCTAAGAATTTGCCAGGTACAAAAGAGTAGGATTAGTGAATCTGGGGTTTGTTTCCTCTTCTTTCCCCTTTGCCCATCATATAGAATAAAGCCAGTAGCACAGCTGTGATAGGGCACATTCCATCTGGCCATTTGTCTCTACTCTTGCAAAAACCCAAGATTTTGTGGCCTTTGTGAACTGATACAAAATTCGAAGCCTGGGGGTAGGGCTGAAATATTCCTCATACTCTCTACAAGCATATTGGGTATTTTTCTGATGGCTGCCAGAGTTGAGTGTCTTGTCAGTGAAATTTAGCTTAGCACAGTTATCTGCAATTTTGGAGTCTAAACTTTGCGTCTCTTGTGTCATCTTCAAGTGTCCATGCTAGAGCACAGATGTAAGCATGGGAATCATAAGCAGGGTCTCCCACCATATGCAAAGGCATGGGCTGAAGTGGAGCAGTGCTTCGGGTGCTCAGGCCTTCAGTCTCTCACCACTGAAATAAAGCGTTTTGCATCTAATTTGCTGGACAAAGATGATCTGTTGGCTGCACTGGGGCCAGGATGTCTGGGATGTGTCCTGCCAGGCCACATTGCCAGTGGCAATGTCTGGAGCATCCCCTAACCTCCATTTCCCTTTCTCCTTCCATGTGGAAAAAAATAGGATTGAATTTAGCCCCTGAAAGAGTCAGTTAGAGAGAAATTATTTGACATTTTAAAAACTTTTTTTCATTGCAGGCAATTTGTAGTGGAAAACTTTTTTTCAACCCTGTGCTAATAAACTCACAAAAATTTGGAGCCAGACAAATACGTATGTGTCTAGGCTTCCACTGCCTTTTCCCTTTTATGCTCACTTCATTTCTAGACAGATGCTGCTCCAACAGGGTATGCATGTCCTGCACATATAATGCTGTGTCACAATGCTATTTCCAGTGCGGTCAGTTGCCAGAGTGCATGTTCTGACTCTAAGTCCCTCCATCTGTTCTCAGAGCAGCAGCATGCAGTCCTGCAACCTCAAAGGGTTTTGTCTAGACGGGGGAGGAAAAAGCAAAAGTATTGTGTCTGCTAGGAATGGCAGGCAGAGAGAAGGGTAATGGATGGGCCAGCTGGCCAATAAGTTTTTAGATAAATCAAATTTCTGCTTTATGCTTAGGAATAGTCATTAATCCTGTCTCTGGGACTTGAATTTGTTGCCTTTTGATGGAACTGGGAAAAGCATTACCCTTGTCATCAGACCAGAGTACGTTACAGATTTGTCAGAATATGTTATTTAATTGTTCTCCAAAACAGATTGAGGGCCCTAAAGAAAGCGGATACGTAGACTAGGAGAATTATAAAATTCCATTCCAACATCCATAAGTTATCTCATGCCAGGTGTCTGGTTACAGACTGTCTCTGTGAACAGGGGATGGTGAAGGCATTCCTTTGAAAGGGTGGGCAATGGGAATGGACAACCTTATCCCTCTTTACCAGGGAAAGTGGTGGGTCTGCCAGCATATTTAACATGAATAGCTTCTGAAAACTGCTGCAGACAAGTCTGCAGAGGAAAAAAATCAGTAGTATGTTTTGTACAAATTTATACTTGTTTCTGCATCAGACCAGAAAAAAGACCAGAGAAAATTGTCTTGCTAGCTGTTGTATGCTCTGACAGTTCTAAGCTTTTGATCAGTGGAAAATCTAAAATACTTTGGCTGCTTTCTCTTGTTTTCTAGAGTCCCTTTTATTTACTTTAATAACCCTTGCACTAACATTTGTCTTGACCAACCTCAAGGGCTGCTGACTCAACACCTGCAGGTGTGACCTAAGTTACCTGTCTAAAGGAGTGAGATGAATGCTCAGAGTGTGGTTCAGCTCCACACTGTGTTTTTAGTCTGTGATGCCCCTGGTTTTGTTACATTATGTATTTTCTTTTTATTGCTATTTCTACAATAAGGGGTAGGGTTGAGTTTGCAGGCTAACTTGGTGTTCTACCTTGCTGCAGGGGTTTGATCAGGGGACACCACAAATCTTTTATTAATCTATTAATACCAGGGTAGGTTTGTTAAGCTTTCATAATACTACTTCATGACTAATTGTTTATGTCCTAGTTGATATTTTTGAATAAACTAGTGAATGTAGTAGAAAATCTGTCCTGTGCCTTTTACTGTAATCTTTCCTCACCACCCCCCTTACCTTCAATTCTGATTAATTAATTTCATTTTGCCAGCCAAACCATCCCATTTATTTAAACTGGTCTGTTAAAATATATGAAATATCTTGAAAATAGGTTTTGTTAGATAATATGAATTTTGTGAGTTTGCCTAAATTTTGTGAGTTTGCCTTGGTTTAAATGCATTAAACCAAGGACAGCTACCAGGATGTCCCCAGACAGTGCAGTTGTGTAGGTGACACGTTGCCCTGTTGGTTCCATCCAGCACACCCCTCACCTCAGGCTGGCAGTCTAGCTGCGTCTCCATCTATGACTGACTGAAAGGAGAGACATACCATATAAGAATGGCTGAATACAAACCTCCTCAAGCAAGATAATTTAAGAACCTTATTTATGCTACCCATGTACCTGACCTAAGCTCTCTACTTTGAACATCTGAAACTGAGCATTAGAATCTGGTTTTGGTTTCAGATTTGCATGTTTCATTGCTAGTGGAGGGATACGAAGTTAACTCCTTCCTTTTGCCTGTGGTTTGTGTCCATGTCTGCTCCTGCAACTTGTAACAATTCGAATGGAATAGTTTCTGAAGAGTTTTGTGCTGTTATTCACCAGCTGAAAATGGCTCCAGGATGCTTCCTCTGAAACATTTAAGTACTGGTTTCCACCTCTTTAAGGATCATTCTTAGGATTAGAGCAAACGTTATATTCAGAAAAAGTACCTATGCATCTGGTGTTTTAATACTGGAAAGAAGTATTTGAAATACTTTAAAGAAGCTTTTCCATGGAAGAAGGAACATGAAGCTTGTCCCCTGGAATATCTCCAGAAAATGATATGCAAAATAATGGACTCATTTCTTCCCGCCATTGAATCAAAGGCCTTTATAATCATCATTCTTAGTCGAAGACAAAGACATGAATCATAATTTCAGCTTCAAAAATATTTAAAATCTAAATATTTTATGTAACTACTCTCAGATTCATGTTTTAGTACATCTTCTGCTGTATCAACCTGCATCTCAGTCTCAGCAACATATTAGGACTAAATGTTATGAGAAGTTTATATTTGAACATTTCCAATTAAAAAAAAAGCCAAGCAATGAAAAATGTGGAACGGCTTTATTATGCATTACTCCCTAAAGATAAATATTACTTAAATTCTTTGCCAACTCCTTTGACAAGTTAAGTTATTCCAAACAATAATAAATGCATGCCAGTAGCTTTCTGTTTTATTTGTGTTGAATGCCCATTTATTAAATATTTTTCCCAATGGTTTCTTTCCAAGAATATTTAATATAGCTTTAACTATATGGGACATAGTTAATTGACAGCAGGTTGACAGAATTTATTTCTCTGAGAGATGTGTGACAATACTATTTCCAAGAAATTTGACACTTCAGTTAACAAAGTGCACTGCTGTGCTTTTGAAGGGATTGGTTCATCAAGAAAAGATGGTTCTGGGTGTTTGCTAATGGCACAAAACAACACTCTGTTGTACCTGTAACTTGCTACAGGAGCAGAACAGAGCAGATTGAAGACCTAGCTGATTTCCATATTTGTTAGAAAGAAATACTTTACTAAGGATTACTTTGCTAAGAACAAAGATACAGCAAATTTCACTAGTGTAAAACCAGTCCTGATAGCAAATACAAGATTATATCTAGACACGTCAGTAAGGTAAAGATACAGATGGAAAATGGAGTGGGTGGAAGTATATGCAGTGTCTGAATGAAAAAATTCACAATGTTAAGGAGGAGCATGTATTTTTAAGCTATAAAATTATGTGGGTGGAATATGTACATGTCTGGCATCTGGCTACCTTTGTTTTAAGAAACTCTACCAGACCTGTGTTAAGACAAGTCCCTCCCTATTAATAAGATCTGTAGTTCACAAAAAGACAGCTTACATGCTGCTAGTTCAAGTGCTCTGAGAAATGTCCTCCAAAATGTCAACAGTTCAGACTGCTGCCCTTGTGCCAGTGCCACCCTCAAAGGGGAAATCTTTCCCCATTTGTCTGGGCATGCCTGTGACATGTTTTCAGCTGCCAGTCATCAAGTCAAGTCATCAGGGACTTCATCCCAGAGCTTGGACCCTCATCTGCCTAATGGAAATATTCTCTTTGATTTCTACGTAAATGTGAGCAACATTAAGAGCAACATTAATTCTAACCTGAGGCTTTGTCTCAGCTGCAAATGTAAAGTGTGCTGCATGGCTCAGTCTGATTGAAAATATTCCTACATCACAACTGAGATTCTCCTCCTTCCCTCTTTTCCCACCAAGCTCCTTTTATGAACTCAGAATAAAACCGTGAGGTTGTAAGAGGATTTTTTCTTTCTTTGCACTTCATTACTGGTAGTAACTTGCCTCTCCATCTCTTTGGATGTTTCCAAATTAAAAATTAAGCCGTCTCTCCTACCTCTGAGTGCGATCATCTATAGCAAGGATTGCCTTCCATACTATGGATATGTTCCCCAAGTCCTGATCTCAAAGCGGCATATACTCTCTTTCATGCACAAAGAGCAGGCTCTGTAACAGGACTTCAAGCAGCAAATTAAGCTTGAAGGGGAGTGACTAATATTTATAGTAGTTCATGTTTTCTTGAGAACTTTAGCTGTTTGGGGAAGGAAGGGTCAAAAGGTTACATTTTTCTGCATTTCTCCCTCTTTAAATACTAGATAGAGTGTATAATTTATGATTCATCTAAAAATATACCTAGACCTTTCCTACAATCATTCTCTCTTGGGGGAGGTTTGGGACAGCCCAAAAAGTTATTTTTATCAACTCCTCCACTCCTAACGATTATGGTTTTAAAATGCTGGAGCTAAAATCTTTCAGCATCATAATTCTAAAACTGAAATTACAAACAGAGCACCTTCCAAGCTTGATATGAATATGACATATCACAATTGAAGAGAAGCACCCAGGGGAATGATATCTTGACATTTCTGGTCCCCAGTCAATTTTTTTATAAAAATAAAGCATCTGTAATAATATTCAGTGTTCTGCAATACACTTTGAGCAACTCTTATGAGTATTTCCTGAGTACAGGACGATTCACAAGCCATAACTACTATGTGCAATCTGAAAATAAACCATAGCACAATAATGTATGTTCCTCCACCACACTCCATAGTGCTGACATGAGAACTTCTCCTAAGCTATCCTCTTCCTTGGATAAGAAGAGGAATCATAGAGACATTTTTCTGGGGATGAGGATTAAGTCTGTAATCCTTTGACTGATTTACAAAAGAGTACTGAAATAAGATGCAGCCACATCTTTCCTTATTTGCCTGAAATTGAGTGATAGCCCTTCTCAAAGTGTAATCCAAAATAAACTTTCCTTTTCCTTTAATCCATCAAAACAACATGGCCATTCATATTCTGTCAGCCATTTGTATACCACTTCTCTTGCTCTGTTTTACAAAACAATTTATATAATTAAACTAAAGGATACCTTCAGGTTTGAATACACAACATGAGAGCAGGTCTGAACTAGAAATTTTGTTCCAATGTCTCTTCAAAAAGCAGTAATTGTAGTGTCCTCATATGCCACTGAAGAATCTACCTGCTCTGCTGGCATGCCTGTCAGAGCTGAGGCACTGGAGGTTCTGCTGCTCTGTCCTGAGGGGCTCCTCAAGTCCTCTCATTTTCACCCATTCCTGGACACTGACCAGGACAGTGTTTACAGTCTCCTGTAAGTCTTTTTTCTCTGTTTTCTTATGACCAGCAGCAGCTTGAAATAACTGCACAACTTCATTAAACGAAATTTCCTTTTTTCTCCTGATTATTCCTGTCCAGCCAGAGAAGGGCAAAAAACAGTAAAAGGTGAATATCTCTCTCTTAGCTAAATACTATAATTTACTTGCAATTTTGTGATAAATCCCCCTTCTCTTGAACTGCTATCCCTTACACAGAGATGAACAACTCACACACGGCTCTTTACAGCACCTCTCTGTCAGATATGCATTCATTTCAGCTTGTCTGCTTTTCTATTCTCCTCATATATTTTCTTCTAATAGCACAGCATAATCTTCAACCGTGGCTTTGGCCTTAAAAGAAATAAAAATATTACATGCTCTGACACCCAAGTGAGAGGATGATCCTGATAACAGGACTGCCTTGCACATATGACTCCAAAAAAGGCAATGCATAAAATACGCTGGGGATATGAATGCACAGCATAATTTCTCTTTTACATTTACCCCTTACACCATTACCTCTTTTCATCTACAGGGTAATTCATGTATCTTTCATGGACATACTTAAGGTACTTTTATAATACACATGTGAAACCAATATCTCTGCTGATATTAGTTCATATAATGCCACTGACTTCTGTGATCCCTTTCAAGTAATGATGATCTGATCTACACTTTTCTTAGGTCGGAGGTTATCTCCAGTCATTTAGGTTTTGTATTTCCTTTCCACTCCAGTCCATCCCGCCACACCAGTAGTTTTCCTTTGTTACATTACTGGTGACCTTTGGGGAAGTTTTGTGTGCATTCTGCATACCCATCACGCCTCTCCCCTCACTGGGGCTGTGTTGTCTCCTTGCCTTGCCTTACAGGTTTCAGGGCAGTCCAGGGTTTCTGTGGTATTGTGTGAATTAGTCCTGCCTCTGTCATGCCTTGCCCCAGGATTCACTGCACACACCCTGTGCCTGGATTGAGAGGTCTCCACTGGCAGGGTGGATCCTGGCAGCCTTCCATATGGCTTGCACTAACATAACCTTCTCATAAGAGATGGGATTTTAGGGCTCCTTCTGTTTTTTTAATTCTTCTACCTTGTGTGAGGAGGCTGAGGTGGTGAAAAGACTAATTCTTTGTACTGCATTACTGATGCTGGCAGTAAAGTCAGTGCTCCGCTGTTGTGACCAGAGTTATGTAAGGGGGCTGCAACTGCTCTGCATTACCTGCTAACGCTGCCCAAAACTCAGAGTTCAGCTTACCAAAAGGAACAAAACCTGCCACAGGGGACTTCCAGGTGATGTAAGTACATGGGTTTGTTTAGTGTCCTTAGGACAACAGTGGATAATGAAGCATGGAATGGCTGCCAAAGGCTATAGAAAATGATGGTTCTCTTTACCAGGTTCCAGTATCACAAAGTGCACTCTTATATATGGTCCCACCATACAAAAGCTAAAGAGACATTTCAAAAATATTGTGCACTTAATCAATGCTAATGACATTCTCTTTAATCTAGTTACAGCTGTCTGTCTCTGTGCTTCCAGGGATAGAACTTTTCTCCTGAAGTTTAATGACTGAACAAAACAGCTTCTGCAGCTTGCTAAACTCTTTTGAAATACTCATGTGTTTGCCTGCTGCCAGAGGCATGAGAGTGGATGGAAATGGCCTTTGTCTGGTCCCAATGGATAGGACAAGATCACAAGGAAATTAGTTTTGAAAAATCACCTTCCTTTAACACAAAACTTTCCAAATCAACTCATGTCGTCACCTATTCATGAAGAATTTGGCAGGAGTATACCAATCCAACTGGTATTGCTTTATAAAGCCAAGCAAAACAACCAATAAATTTGATAGTAGTCTTTGGCTCATGAAAAGTTATGGAAAATGAGGATTAAATCTTCCTTTTCTTCTCCTTCCCTGCCACTCCCAGAATGCTTTATGGCTCTAAAACGGATTTTCAGCAAAATTTAAGCGCCATAACTCTAACCTGTGATTTCAATAGCCAACCCACTGAGCATTTGTAGTGCCTCTGAGCATGTCCAGAACTGTCTTGCATCTTGACAGGGCTGAGCTGGCTGGCACAACCATCATACTTCATCCCATCCACATCCCAGACTTGGCCTCTTTCCTGCTCAGCTCCCCACAGACTGAAACCCAGGCAGCTTTGCAAGGTGCACCAAAGATGCACTGAGGCCACCAGGCTCTGCTACAAAATGTGTTGAAGGCACTAATCAGTAATTTTTTTTTTTGTGCTTGCAAAGTTTTGTTGCAAGTATTTATTCTTGAATCTCTTCCGCTGTTTTTTGGGGTTTTTTCCTTTTTTTTCATTCCTCAATAAGGTAATAGTGTAGCAATTAAAGAATTCATGTGAGAAGGAGTGGACAGACAGATTCAACTACACAGGGTGAAAGTGTTAAATTCCCGTCGCTGAGTATGTCAGGACAAATGGGTTCTGTAGGAAGCAAATGCATGACCCAGCCTTTCCAATTGTATCCGGTTATCAGCCACAGTTTCCAGGAAACATGAATCAAAAATGTTTGTAGTAATTACCCATTTGTAGGGGTAATTTCATGTCTTAAGGAGCCAGATTACATACTTGCAAATAAATCTATATCCTTGTTAATTACTGTCATTTTTCATAGAATGAAACCAAAAGAAAGTCAGCAAAGAAAAATTATATTTAAGTATGTAGGAGCTGGTATCTCCGACATTATTACTTTTCCTCTGCTTTTACTGAATTCTCATATTGTTTGTCTTAGTGAGGGTGTTGTAGTTGTATGGGAAAAGGCTTCATCAGTGCTTTGTTATTTTGGAAACTAAAAATTTTGAGGCAAAAATATTTCCACTGAAAACCAAGAATTTCTGTTTGGGAAGGTTGCCCGACTGTTGCTCAAGTAATCTGCTTGTCCCATGCTTCAGCACTTATGCATCTCTTGGGAGGCGAGAGGATTAAACTCACAAGTAAACACAAGAAAGCAACAAAACAGGTAATAAACGCATCTTCTTGCACCCTCCTATGTTGTCTTTCCAAACTCTATAGAGAGGTGGTGTGTTTCACCACAAAACTCTGGAAAGAGCCTGCACCAGCCTCTCAATTCCAGCTGCTGCTATTCAATGATTGCTGCACAGCCCACCAACACTCACAGAGGACTTGATAAAATACATGCAGTTTGTGTCTATCTCATATTTCAGGTCAGAGCTGATTCTCACCTTTGAGTATGGTCCAGGAAAGGCAATAGAGACATGGAAGAAGATTTGTCCTGGTTTACAGTCAGCACTTCTATGAGGTCAGAGGAAACAAATTTGTTTCTTAGGCAGGAGGAAGTTTGAAATAAACCATGAAAAATGCCATAGTCACTTCAAGTAATTTTCATAATGTTGGGCACGTCTTTCTGGTTTACAGAAGTTATTGCTTCTGCAGTATCAGCAAGTGAGGAGCTAAAGGAAAGTCAGAGAAAATATCCTAGTGTAACAGCATGGCTAAAATTTTAGCCTAGACTTTCCCAACAACTTTCCCCTTTTAATCCTGGAATACAATTGAGGTTTTGTGATTTATCTTGACAGACCTGGCCTTCAGATATACAGTATTTGTCTTACTTGTTCCAGAGAGACCGTATATCATTTTGATCAACTCTCAAAATTCCCTTCAGAGCCAAGAAAATGACGTTTACCGAGTCATATCATATTAAATAAAAATAGGAAAAAAAAGAAACTGTGTGATAAAATAATGTTTAGATTCATTTCCCTCTGTTTAATTCCCATCTCAAATGAGTTCTTTGAAAATCTGCGTAAATACAATCCATTATTTTTCTTTCACATAAAACAAGCCTATTTCAAAATGCTTGTAAGACTTTGCAATGTGCAGCATATGGGATGTTGAGATGTGCAAGGCAAAACTGATGACTAACACTGTAGACATTATTTATTAACTTTAATTCATACTATCTCATATCCTCCTGTCAGCTCACTCCTCCTCCTCCTCCTTTATTATTACAGATGAATGAAAACTGATGCTTCTGCATTCTTTTTAAACCATTAAAATATGTTAATTATTTACGGTAAAGTATCAGAATGAATAACAACATTCTGTCCCCGAAGCTTTCAGTGTCCTGTTGCAGCAGTTTCTTTTCTTGAGCAAAGTTTAAAGCAAAATGCAAGAAATTATTTCAAATCAGAAAACCCCACACTTCTCTTCAGAATTTTACAATTACAAGTAAATAATAGGGCAGTCTTCTGAAACAATGTTACACTTGTGCAATCTAGTCTTAGGTGTCCAAATGTGTTTCAAAACCTGTTTTATCACAAGAAAAAATAAAAGACAGGAAATGGAAAAGGATGAGCTTATGCTGCCTGGTGGCAACTGAGGGTATCTGCATGCCCTAAGCCAAGTCAGGAATTCTCATTACCTGGGATTTCATAACCTGATCCCAAGGCAATATCTTTACTCTAAAAGCACAAAGGATTAATTATTAAAAAAAAAAAAAAAAAAAAGAAAAAAGTAGTCACAGTGCTTTAATATTGTAAAAAATAGCATGGCATTACTGCCTTCATTTTGCAGTGGGGAAGATCCAACTTCAGCTTTAGTCACTGTCTACAGGAATTTAAATCCATTGTCTGCATCTGCCCTGGGAGAGATGTCGGACAGTGGTCAGAAGTATTTGTTACTTCTCAGTCCCCTTGAAAATGTGTCATGGCCAGCAAAGCCTTGGTGGTTCAAAGTGTCAGAGAAAGAAAAGCGTGTGGGGCTGGCAGCGCCCCACAGCCCCCTTGGGTGGTCAGGATGAGCAGTGTGGCGCTGCAGACTGTCCCAGAGGGGCTGCCAGCAGCGCTTTAGCCCTCCCACATGTGTGTCCAGCCTTCCAGTAACAGGACAGCACAGCGAGGTGGCCATGACTCCATCCACAGAGAGCACCAGTACCTCCTGCTCTGAGGGCAGCTGAGCTTTATATGTAAACTGAATTAAGTGGATTTTTCCAAGCCTCCATGATCCCCCAGACCAGATTATCGCTGTGTAAATACAATCTATGCACTCATTCCCCACAGCAGGTGTGTGTTACACGTGTGAGAACCTCAAGACTAAGCCTCTAAGGCTTAGACTTTTGGTAGATCACAGCTACTAATTATCAGTTTAATTTCAAGGGATTAATGTGTTATGAACTGTTACAAGCAATAAAGTAGGGAAAACAACCAGTTCTGTTTTTATCTCATAGTTATTGTAATTCTAAAGGACTGGTTTTTTTCTCTTTGGAGTGAACAAACCACTGCAAAATAAATTATTTTTTTTTTTAGAATTGAAAGTGATGAATCAACTTTTAGATGCAATATGATTGGTTCTTGTCAGTGCTGGCTACTGACATGATTTTCTTTATGTGTGCATAGTATAAGTTATATAAGCATCATGCAACAAATGTGAATGAGGATGTACTATATCCCCCTACAATTATATAGCAAGTGGAGAGGGTATGATTCACGTCTGTAAGGCACTAGATGCCACAAACAAATTAAAACCAGATCATCTGTATCTTTAATAGTGGAATCAAGGACTGAATCCTGCAGCTTTAAAAGCATAATTAAGTGCAGATGTAATAAAATTAGTTTAATAGTAAATTTTTTTAAATGTTATGGAAAATTCTGATTTGAAGGGATAGAAATTAAAGCTAGGAGAGGTTATGTTGGGGTAAAGCTATTTCGTGTTGCCTAATATAATTCTGGGAAGGAACTCCTACCCCAACCACCTACTTTGTGAGCACCTGGAAGTACATCTCCAGCTGCAAACCCAGGACATGGCCATATATCTTAGAGTGATAGATCCATGCAACCAGGAGAACTGGGGTGCTGATCTGGTAAGAAATGCCCTCACACTTCCAAGTCAGTGAATTTCAGCAGAAGTTGTGTTCTCCAGTGCCCTGAGCAGTGCTGCTGCCATGGAGTGAAGCATCCCGAGCAGAGCAGCAGACACATCCCGACACATCCCTGAGCTGTGGGCGGGCCCAGCCCGCATCTGCCACTGAGCAGGATGCACAACACATCCCCCAGCCCCAGCTACCTCTGCCCACTTGCACAGGAACAAGGTACAGCTTGGCTTTGGATAACAGCTTTCCAAAGCCTCCGTCTTGTGTTTTACATGAGCCTGAACCAAATGAGAGTTTTGAGGAATCAAAGTATCAGGGGGAATTATTTCCAAAATCACATAAACGCCACTTTGTTATTCTAAGTATATATTGCACGTATTTACAACAAGAGCTGGACATAGATATGGTTAAAAACTCTGAAGGAAGATGCCATGACAATATTTTCAGGCCAGTAAAATACAGGAAATATCAAAAATGTTTGGGGGACTCAGGATGATGAGATTAGCACATTAGTTTTATCTATTTGTAGAATTCGGAGAATTTAGGAAAGACTTTGTAAAGCTTCTTGGGGAAAACCAAACCTCTAAACCTCAGGAAATCCCACTGTAGGTTCTCATGAGCTGGACTGCCAGGGTTGTCTGGCAGGAGAGAGTTATTATACATCTGGGAAGAGCATGTGATAGTTTCCAACTTCCTTCATAAAAATAACTAAAAATCTTTCACTTCTCTTAATGATTAGGAAACAAAACAGCCTCAGCTATGAAATTCTCCCTTTGCATTGGTTTTTTATACCAAATTTTGAGTAAATTTAACTATAATTTTTGAGAAATAATTTAGGGAAGTCATAGCTATTTGTTACACAACTATTTCTTAAACAAAGTACCATTGAGAAAATGTCTTGTCCAGAAACTGGAGCAAATATGTATAGCATTATAATGTAAATTTAATGTTTAGCTGATTAAATTAATTTTAGAATACTACATATTTGTGAATAATATTTTTATCAGCAGATTCTGATATACTCCTTCAAATTTCTGTCAGTCTAGCAGGTTTGTAGTCTGGTCAATACATTTGTTTGTTTCTTTTTTTATGGACAGCTGTTACCAGCTACCAAAAAATCAAAAAGTGCCTCTTTCATGATTTCATTTGGTTTGGGCTTGTTTTTCACCAGGACAGCTTCCACAAATTCAGTACCAAAATTACCAGATTCAGGTGGTCTTGTGGTCACTGCACATCTTTTGTTACCTTTCATCATGTGACTACATGGATCAAAAGAAATAAGGGATGTTCTTCTGGGGTTTTTTGATGAGTCTTGTCAGGACAATGGGTCAAAATCTCTAAAGGTTTAAAAATGTATTCTACAGATTGCTTAGTGTCTGCCATCACATCAGTATGCCAAGTGGCACTTTCCCTATGAATTCACCTATGGAGATATAAAGCCCAAATAGCCATCAATGTCCTCTTCAGAAAAGTATTCTGAAACAACTTTAACATGAAAAATGAAGGCAAATGAAGCATTCATGCACTCAGAGCAAAGACACAATGGCCCCAAACATTTGTTAGCTCCATTCACTTGCTTATGCTGCTCCCTTTCTGTGTAAAGTTTCCTCATATCTGTGAGATCTTAGTGGGATTCTTTGTGTCAGTAAGAATTCACTACAGCAGGGAAGTATTGCAAAATCTGTTCTCCTTCTGGGGGAAAGTGAAAAGGAGGGTGTTTGGTCCTGCGTGTTGGGAGCAAAGGGCGGGGGGGGAAGGGAAATCACCGCTTGCAAAATATCCGGAATTCAGATTTCCTCTTTTGCAATTTCTCTTTTCCAGTTTATTATGTTATTCCATGTCTGTACAGTTTGTTGTTATCATTATTTTCATTGGACTTCTTTCCCATGTAAATTTTTCTCGAATGTTACAAAGACCATGTGCCAAATTTTGAATAAAGACAATTCAGTATGGAGCCACTGGATGCTTTACACTAGCTAAAGATCTCAGGTTCAGGTTGTCCTCACTGTTCCACTAAAGCAAGTTTATTTCATTAGATGGGATTCCCATGTTTCCAGCCAGGCACTGAATCCTCATGTGCTGAAGCAGAATTTAGGACCTGAAGGGCAGTGGGGATATTTCACAAGCGGGGGTGCATTTGCACCAGCCACTCTCACTTTTTGTGCTGGCAGTGTTCTCAGTTAATGTCACTGGGCATGCATTCCTCTACAGAGAACTGGGAATTGTTATCCTGAAGCTTCTGGGGCCATAGTAAAATTCAGCTGTCATACCTCAACAGTTTAGCTGCACAGTTTTAAAAGATTTAAAAATCTAATGGAAGAGATTGTTCAGTTCCCAAAGAAGAAATGGCTTAATAACTTGGGGTTCAGTAATGGGTCTGCCATTGGAAGAATGCATGAATGAATGTGACAAAGCCAGAGTGGCATAATTTAGACCAAGGGAAGGCATAAACAATAATGAAAGAGGGAACTTCTCCAAAAGATATACTAGGTTGATGGCTATAAGGATTACAGTTGTATTTTCTAGAAAATTGGCACGAGCAGCAGCTTTTGTGCAGGTTTCCCCACACTGTTCCTGGGCCTTTGTGAATTTCTGCTCCTTGCAGAAGAGGTATGCCAGCTCTTCTGGGGAACATGACTAACCTGTTCATGCCTTGGCTCTCAATAGTTGCTTTTTGCCACTCAGGTAGACTTGAGATCCCAATGTTGTTTAACAGCACTACTTTTCAGACTAATTAATTTAGAAAAGAAAAGAAAAGAAAAGAAAAGAAAAGAAAAGAAAAGAAAAGAAAAGAAAAGAAAAGAAAAGAAAAGAAAAGAAAAGAAAAGAAAAGAAAAGAAAAGAAAAGAAAAGAAAAGAAAAGAAAAGAAAAGAAAAGAAAAGAAAAGAAAAGAAAAGAAAAGAAAAGAAAAGAAAAGAAAAGAAAAGAAAAGAAAAGAAAAGAAAAGAAAAGAAAAGAAAAGAAAAGAAAAGAAAAGAAAAGAAAAGAAAAGAAAAGAAAAGAAAAGAAAAGAAAAGAAAGAAAAGTGTACGAGTTTTGCTTTCTTTATTACCATCAGCATTCAGTCTCTGAACACCTATTACTTTGCATGCAGGATAAATTCTTTTTCTTCATCATCTCTTCTAAAATGTCCTCACTGGTTCTTATCAGGAAAGTGGTCCTACATGTCCATTTTAAACAAAAAAAACATACTTACATTCTGAGCTGCATCCACATCTTTTGTGCATATGCTGCATTTGTGTACTCTTACATTTGTCTATTTCTCTGTTGCTTAACAGCTCATATAAAAAAACTAATTTAAGACTAGTAAATACAAGGGGCAGGTATTTACTCTCTTTTCTGTGTGTGAAGAAGGATCAGTTGCTTGGAAACAGTCCATGGAATAGATTTAGCTCCATAGTATCGATACCTCTCTTAGAATATTCACTCACATTCCTCACAGTTTCATAGTAAAAGTAGTCAAAGATGGTAGTGAGGATTTCTGTACTTGGCTGTACTTCATTGTTTTGCTCGTTTGTTTAGGTTTTCTTGTTTTTTGGGGTTTTTCTTTTTCTTTTTGTTTTTGTTTTTTACTGCTTCACAGTGATTTCTGAATAGCTGAACGTTGTGTCTTTTAAAAGTACATTTTAGAATTACATTTGTGTGCAGCTACCAAGAAAAATTCATGTCTGCAAGAATTTCTACAGTAGAGTAGTTTGGGAAAATGACCACAACTATTCAAACAGGGACATTTTTGTTCCACTTATTAAGCCTTTCTAGCACCTGGCCCTGTTTTTACTATCACAATTTATTTACTGAAAAATGTCAGAGAGACATGGAGCTGAGTCTTCCATTGTAATGTCTTTAATGAATAGAAGCTTCTTGGCAAAAGTCAGGCCTGGTTCCATCAGATATTCTCATTGTTTCAGCAGACACATTTTAAGTTTTAAATAACCCTTAATACAAAAGAGTTAAGCCTCAAATATAGCCCCATTTTTAAAGCCTCAAATATGGCAAAAATTGTTTTCATTTTATTTGATCACACACAGTCAAGAGTTACAATCATCCTGATTTTATCTACTGGCCTGCAATCCTGTGCCAGGTCTGTAGGTTGCTGGTGCTGCCATTCTCAGCATGCTCCCCTGCAGCCAGATGCTCTTTGCTCCAATGGCAGCACTGACAAACTGCTCAGGCTTTCCTCACAGTTCTGTTATTTTAGCTCTTAGAAAGAATGTAACATTGTGAACTAAAACACTTCATTGCACACAGGATGACCTTGTTAAATTCTTCTGAACCTTTGCTCTCATGAGACTCTCAAAATAATTTTTGTTTTTCAGATGTTTCAAGACGCAAAGTCGTGTATTTTTTCTGCTTCTCAGCTCTCCTTCTTTGCAGCTTTTATGCTAACAGCTACTAATTTGTATAAACATCGACATACATTTTATAGTGGCTATGCTGGTCCAATTTTCTATAGCCTATTACAACTGTAAACACTTCTCCAATTTCTCGTGCACATCTTTTTCTTTGGCAAAAAACACCCAAACCAAACAGTATGTTAAACAAGCATGTCACAACCTTGACCGCTGATAATATTTCATCTCCATTTCTATCAGATGTCAGCAAATTAAAAGGATCTTTACTACCTTCCTCACATTTGATCTCATCTCATCTCTTATCTAGGTGATAAGTTGCAGTGGGTGTTTTGTTCTACTTTAGGCTGTAATCCTCATTCTTCAGAACAGCCTTATTCATTTCCTCAAGTTTTCAGGGAAAACTAAATCAATGGAACACTCAGAAGAAAATTTTATTTATGAAAATGTGCATTTTTGGGTAGAGAAGGAATATTAGTGAAATTTTGTCAAATTTGGTAGCATCAGCCAAAAATAAAAGAGATTTTCATTTTGTTTTCACAATCACAAAACACTCACGTCTTCTCTCTAAGTAATAGTACACTAAAATTTTGGGACCGAGATAAGTTGGCAAACACAAATCAGTCTCTGAGAATGGGGTTCCGAATACATATAATAAGAGCTCATGTTAATAGGTAATATTTAAAAAAAGGCAAAAGAAATGTAATTCAGGTCCCTGAGGCACTTATCTGACCAGTGAGAGCCCTAGCTGTTGCTTTTTACATGCAAACTTTATGTGCTGAAATCCATAGCTGCCATAGCCATAATCCAAAAGGGGCAGCTGAAAAACAGCACCAATACCTATTTCCAGCCCTCTGTTTAAAACCAGATTTTCTAAGTTGGAGTATGTGTGGGATTCATCACCTCCCTGCAGAGGCCCCCTTGTTTCCTTCCAAATGCTCCCTTGTGCTCCCCACTGCAGCACAGCAGTGCACAGAAAACAGCCTGGCCAAGCAGCCTCACAGGCTGTGAGATGAAGGATATTCCTCTCAGGTGCCGAAAAACAGGCTTGAGCCCTGTTGGTCTACTGACAGGCTGGATATCCTTAGGCAGCCTCCAGCTCCAGGAAAGATTGGTGCAGGTGCTTCTGGCCTACTGTCATGTTTTCAAAGAATGCCTGCAGGCATTTCCCCAGCAGATACTGCTGTGGTCTGCATCCCACAGAGTGGAAGGTCTTGGACTGTACAGCCACTCTGGACACCAGGGGTTGATGTTTAGCATGGTGGGATGACCTGGCACCTTCCTGCTCTGGGCCAGCTCTGGGCACCTCTCTCTTCGAAACACACAGAGATTTTTGTATTGACATCCTGATGCAGCTCATTCTTGCTGTAAACATCAGGTGTTGAACTATGGGAGATTAGACTGTAAACCAACACTGTATCTAACCTTGGGCTTATGTTTTGCTTTGGATTTCGCCTCTACCTTTTATATTGATCTTAGTTCAGGATGCCCAACACATAGATTGAAATTGTAATGACTAATTTGTGCTTTCCCACCACACAGACTCACATACAAGATGAATATACCTCCTATTGATGAAGTTCCCTATAATTTTGTAATTCATGCTGCAATTTACCATATGTTGTTTATACCTAGATGCTTATGACAGCTAAACTTTAGGTTATCAGAGAAACACTGAAAAAAATGGAGTGTATGAATTAACAGCTATTCATTGACTTCCTGATTAATTAAATCTTACTGATACATCTTCTTGCAAATGATCAAATCCCTTTTTACCTGCTAATTAGCTTTGACCTGACTCTTCCGCAACAACAAATCCATCATGCACTTTGACATTATAACTAGATATGTAGGATATTAACATTCTTATTGTGTACATAATTTCTAGTTTTAAAAAGCAAGCTTTAAACTGAAGAATAAAATGCTTTCAAAAAAAAATATGATAAGCAGTATTTTTTTCAGCATCAGTGTAATCTGAGTGACAGCATAATCCTCTATTTTTCATACAACTTTTTAAAAACTTTTTTAGCAATTGAAGCCAGTAGCAAAAATGGAATAGACTCAGAGGTGTTACTGACTTTAGCACAAGTTTCAGTCCCCGGTGAAACTTGATTTTGCTTTATTTATTTGCACACACAAGAAAAAAGAGACAGAATTTGCTGAGACATGCCACTCCAGAAATTCCAGTGAGGGACGTCATGAAAACAAGATCTAAACCAGCTGTTTGATAACCACACATAGAAACTTAAAGTCACCATACTTTCTCCAAGCCTAACCTTATCATCCAAAGGCAGAGATATCTGTGAAAACTTTGCAAGTTATAGTCCAGCAAGATTCCTTTGTGCATGCAGATTTGGGAATGGGATACATCCCCATTGGGAACGGGAATGGTAGAAGTAGGATGCGTGCTCACCTAGTAAGACAATTTGAGAGCTGGTATCCCCCACTAAGGCTCATAGCATATGTCTGGGCAACACATCACAGACAAGAGTTTTCCTTGGCCAAGAGTAAGAAAAATACTTGGGCCCCACATTTCTCTGCCTCAACAGTGTAACCTGTAGCCCCTTCCCTCACCTCTTCACCTCCCTAGCCATGGTCCCCTTTGTCCCTTCTATTTGCCCAATATGGGCAGCACTGGCAGAAGCTGCAAAAGTTATGGAGCACTGGAGGAAGCTCAAGGGACACTAGCAAACCTGCAAGGAGATGGTGTGAGGACAGGACAGAGCAGAGACCAAGACAGCCAGCCTGGCATCTTTCAGGAGGAAACTGTAGGGGATCTCTTTGGGGGTCAGGGAGGGTTTTCCTCCTCCAATCTGCTCTGTGCCCACCACTGCCCCCAAGATTTTCTTGCAGGTGGCACTGAGCTATAAGCTTCCAAAACAGAAAGGCAGAATGATAAAACGACAGAATATCTTGAGCTGGGAGACCCATTAGGATTGTCATGTCCAACTCTCTGTTTCTCACAGAACTAGATGAAATGAGGAGTTTCACTGAAAGCATTGTCCAGATGCTCCTTGAATTCTGAGAGGCTTGATATAGTGACCACTTCCCTGGGGAGGCTGTTCCAGGGAGTAGTCCTCCAGTGAAGAGCCTTTTCCTAATAGCCATCCTGAACTTTCCAGTGCAGCTTCATTACACTTGGTTGTATTCTGCAGCTCACCCTTCAGGGAGAGGAGATCTGTATCTCCAATACCCCCCCAAGAGGAAGGTGTACCCTGCTGTGAAGTCCCCCCTCAGCCTTCTCCAAGCTGAGCAAGCCAGCTGACCTTGGCCTCTCCTCACTAGACTTGCCCTTGAGACCTTTCTCCATGTGGGTGATCCTCCCCTGGTTATACTTCAATAGTTTGATGTCTGTCTTCTAATGTGGCACCCAAAGCTGCAGTTGCACATGCTGAAATTGATATGGTTGGTAACTCCCCAGGTATGCAGTCTTATAGATCTCTTTACAAGGCCTCTTTTATCCTCAAGGATAAAGAGCTCCTCCTGAGCTCCTCCTCATTTAGTAATGTCAGCAAAGTTAATTTAATGTTGTACATTAAGTAGAAAGTCACTTAATGAACACTTGACTTCTCTGTCCAGATCATTTGCAAAAACACTAAAGAGCATCAGCCTTAACACTGAGCCCTGGGCCTCCAACTGGTGACTGTCCACCAGCCTGACATCACCCTGCTTACCGTAACACCATTACCTTGTTGTTCTCCCGATGCTTTATGGACATGTCTAGCCATGTGCAAGACAGCTTGTCCAGAAAGCTACAGTGAGAGGTAGGAGAGAAAGTTTTGCTGAATCCAAAACCTCAGAACTCAACTGGTTTAACTTTAAATTAAATGGCTGATCTTTGTCATAAAAGAAAATTAAGTTGGTTAAGTAGGAATTCCTGCTCATGAACCTGTGCTGGCTATGACCAAAGGCTACCTTGTCTCTCAAGTGATTTTCAGTAACTCCCAGAATAACATTCTGTGTAGTTTCACCAGGCACAGAAGTGAGACTGCCAGGCTTGTAATTACCAGGATCTTCCCTCTTAACCTTTTTGAAAGTAAGGACAGCATTTGACAGTTTTCAGTCAACTATGTCCTATCTAGGCTCTAAAGGCCGCTGCAAAATAAAGTAGGGAGGTCCTATAACAAAGCTCTCCTTTTAGTACCCTGGGATGAGCACCATCAGAGGCCATAGACCAATGTGCTCCAGCTGGAGCAGGTGAAGGTGTCTGCTTCGCACAGGATGAACGAAAAATTGTCTGAAGATATTGGAAGTCCTAGCAATAGGATTGCAATTGTTGTGTCACTGTTGTGACAGGGATGGGACCATTAGGCATCTTTCTTCAACGTTGCTGTAAAAAGAATTTCCACTCCTGACTAACAGCAGTGGCTATTCTGCTTGTGATACTATTGCAGACTTGGGACAATTTGTGTCACAGGACCAGCTGAAGACCTCACACAGCAAATATTGAGGCTGCAGATGGGAGCAGGGGAGACTCTGTGGTGAGCAGGATGCGTCTCTGCTGGCTCTCCAACAGCTTTGAAGGAGAATACAGATTGCACACAGGGTGGGCCTCTAAATGTGCAAGAAAAATTAAAAGGTTAAGCTTAATCAAACTCCTTTAATCATAAATGAAGTCCCTTATTCCCAGTTCTGGCAATTTAACAAAAACTTGAAAGCCTCCCTTTCCATTTGAGAAGGATTAGGGAGAGGCATTCTGTTCATTCTTAGTTTTCTTAAGTTTTTGGGATAGCAGACTTTTCTTGCATTATTCATTGACACACACCAAGTTTAGAATGTGTCTTTATACCTCCCTTAACCTGTTTCTTACTAATTGATGAAAAAAGTTGCTAAGAATACCTTGAATGTTTATGAACAAAGATTCTAAGGTCCATTCTGGTAACTGAAAATATATTTAACTGTAGCTTCAGGGCATATTGTGTTTTTGCTACACTTTATTTTCTGTGTGTTTTAGTTTTAGTGGATGTATGTAATAAAAATGCCTCTATGACACTTCTTCCACTTCACTTACACAGAACAGATTTTTCTCTGTTATTGGGACATCTGGGGTAAAATAGATAATTGTTTTTCATTCATATACAATAGTCATTCTTAATGCAGTGCCATCCTTAAAAGTCTGTGTGCCAAAAACAGGCATCATTGATTTTATGATTGTTTCTTCAAAGGTAAGCTTACTGTGAATTAAAGTACAGTGTGTGCCCTTCCTCACAGATATCTGTTCAGCTATTCCTTTTCTATTAACCTGCTTTGATTGTGAGACACATTTAATGTGCATTATTTGAATTGCTTTTGTGATATTGATACTAGGTCAGATGCATATGTAGCCACAATAGTAGTCATATAAGTGAAAACATTCACTATTATTTCTGCATCATCAGAGCCAAGAACAGGCCCCACCTAATTTCAGCTGATTCCAGTTAGTTTAAATTTTTCTGAAAGTACATCTACATGAGGAAAACTTATAATGAACAAACAGCCTTCAAGCACAGAAAATATTAAGCAAATAACTGGATTTATCAAAAGGCAGAGACAATCATAATGTTTTGTTTCGTTCTCATATTGATTTTTTTCCACTTGAATTAACATAGTTGATAATGTCTCATAATCCATAATATGGTTTATTTAATGCAAGTGCTCTCTAAGAGATAGAGTGTCAGGAAGAGACTGCAAATGTAATCTCATAGATTGGGGCTAAGAATGATCTTAATCTAATTGGGTCCTAAGTCTCTTCTCTTGTAGCTAAAGAAAAGGCACCATAATATTGCTTTATTTGATTGCAAGGTCTTTGGAATCTTCCTCTATGTTTGTATGCTGTCTAGTGCCATGGAGATTTCTCCTCAGTTAAGACCTGTGGGTGCTGCTGCAGTATAGAAAAATGAGAAGAAAAGAGTAAAATGACATAGGATGTTTCTATAGACATTCTGTATGCAAAAGTTCTCTGTTTCTAGCAAAAAAATAATCCAGGTGAGAATATAGATATTTCCTCAGAAAAATTTAGTGCACAGGAGTAATCATCCTTATGGCTGGTCTTGCTTTAGGAGGGAACTAAAACAAAATTAGGCTGAAAACCTTGCTTTTAGCTGAGGAGACTCCAGGAACATATTTATGGTGAGAGCTTGCCCTTTAGTCTAAAAAGCAATAAACAACCATCATGAGAAACAGCAGAGTCAAGAAGGGTTTAAAGGCTGGAATTTATTAAAGCAATGTTTCCTCATACCTAGTACTAAATTTTCTCCACTGAAAGTTCATTTAATTTCCTTGTAGGACACAATGAGAATTGGTTTCAAAAAAAACCACCTGTCTCATCCTCTTGTCCTGTTTGGCAGTTCCCTGCAGAGCCAAACCTCGTGGACACAGGGGAACTTTCATCTGCAAGGGATGAAGCAAACGGGACCACAGTAAATTTGTTTAGTTTCTTTGAAAAACTGAATGGGGGAACCAGAGCCCTGTGAACAAGGTTCAAGATTTCAAAATAGAATACTTGGAAATATACTTGTCGGCACCATACTCTTGCTCCTGGATTTCCTGTGCAGCTATGCCTGTACCCAGCCTTAAGAGCCCTGTGGACCAGAGACCTGAGCCAGGCATGGTGAGACAGCACAGCCAAGCAGCAAGGCTTCCACTGCCAGAGCCCCTTGACACCAAACAGGGCACCTCTCCTAATGAAGATCCCATGGAAAAAGAAACTTTTGACTTCTCTTTGCTCTAAGCAGTCTTGAATAATCTTTGCAGGCAAACCACACCACCAACTTTATCGAAACTTCCCTTTCATTTCACAGTCTGCTCCCCCCAGGAGGCCTGAAGGAGCTCTCCAAAATCCACAGTGGGTGTGTGTCTGACTGCTTTAAAATTGGATTTGTTTTCACCCGCCAACTTGCACTTCAATCCACACAGTAGGATCTCCTCCACTTTATTTCAAGTCATCTGTGGGTTGGACTTAGGACAGCTGGAAAGGAGTGTCCCAGCAGCTTCTCAGGCTGCAAATCACCTTTTACCCAAATAAATAGTTCAATCATATTTATCACAGGGCCTTGTACAGAGCAAGAAAGAGATGAATTATTTTCCTCACACAGAGCCCCTCCAAATGCAAAGACAATGTCACAGAGTCGTCCTCGGACACCCAGTTTACATTTTCATACCACGGGGCAAACATTCTCCTCCTTGCCATGCCCCTGTTGGGTAGGGAGTCAATGTTTGATTTCCTCTTCTCAGCCAGGAAAGCTGGCACAGCTGGTATGAGACAGCGTGGCACAGCTCTCAGTGGTTTTGGGAGAGCAAAAAATTGCAATTGTAGAAATGTTTCTTGGCAGGGAGCTCTGCAGAACATTTAGTCCAACCTCCTGCTCTAAGCAGGACTGTTTCCAGCTCAGGATCAGCTGTAAAGGCTAAATAACCACGGAGATTAAGAAAAAATCTTCAAGATGTTATAAAACATCAACAATCTATCATTTTGAACTACTGGGGTTTTTCCCCTAAATAACAGATATCTGTTTTAAAAATGCAGTGGAAAAAAACAGTCTTTATTTTGCTACCATGCCTCAGAGAATTTATCAAATGTTATTATATGGTAGATTAAAACCTGTTTATTTTCTACGTGAACAAATTTAGAGACATGTAGAAGCAACTTTAGCAACCTCCTGCAACCTGAACACATAATCTCTCCTTACCCCAAACTTCATTTAGAGGTGTGAACAGTGATAATCACTGTAAACAAAACTCTTCTCAGCCTAATGCAATATGACAGCTAATAATTTTCACTATTGACTTTTTTCTTCCAATACTGCTTTGGTCAGTTATAAGCAATGTGTACTTTCAGACCAAAAGACTCACAGCAGGTTCCACACTGACTGTGAAATATTTATTTTCTTGAGGAATTCCTTGAGCATTTCATGAAAATAAATCATTGAACAGGGAGTTACTGTAAAGCAATCACAACCTCGACCTGAAGTGAGCAGTGCTGGGAATAGGTATCAGGAAAAGGGTTGATACATTATCTAAGACATAGGCTTATTGCCCATAAACATATTTTTTGCTGTCAGTGAGATATCTGGAATTGTTTGTCAGTCCTCTGCAGCCCTGCTGAACATGCCCCTTCAGCCTTTCTCATCCCAAGTATCTTGAAGCCAAAGGACTGTTTTACAAATTGCCTATTGCTCCTTTGAGAAATCGGGAATAACGATAGCAGTGGAGGGGCAGCCAGGGTCATATTAGAGGTGGCAGGGTCAAGGAGACTGCTCCCTCTCACTGGACAGCTGACCTTCTGAAACCCTAACAGAGAAGGTATTTCCATTAACCACAAGAAAGATAAAGTAGATTTGACTTTTTGGCAGCCATGCAGCTGTGACAACAGGAGTGAAGGCGGCCAGAAACTGCCTGGATGGATGGATGCAGCACAGATGCACAAGTATTCAGATATATTAAAATGTCAAGAGGATTTTCGCTGTTCTAGACCTTAATTTGCTCAGGTACTCTTGTCTATTTGTGTCTAACTACTTCACACTGCCTTCTCCTGCACTTTACCATCACCTGTGAGACAAAATCTCTCTATTCACCTGACAGGCTTTTGTCTCACAATTATCCCAAGTACCTTTGGAAAGCCAAGCATACTCAAGTGACTACATGGGTAGATTTAGCTCCATTTGGAATCCAAGGCATTCTTCATAATTGCTGGTTGTTTGAAAGACAACCTGTTGCTTCACCAGTGGCAGCGCCTTTACTTATTGACAAATCCTTGTTCAAACCTGTTTTAGACTGGGTTTGCACTGTTAACCCTGTTCAAGTCAATGAAGGTTCCTGTGCCTTCATTTGGGTGTTTTGGTGAATTCCGTGTAGGAGGTCCTCATTTATACTGCAATTACAATGTGTCTCACTGATGATTGTAAAATAGTACATTTTTGGTTGCTTAGCTAATTTACATATGATCATTTTCTACTTCTAGAAAGCGAAAGAGACAACACAAAATAATTTATGGAAATATATAAGGGTGAAAACTGTGACAAATTATAATTTCTGAGACTGCAATCTGCTTACTTGCAGCTTTCTGTGCAGTCTACCTGATCAAGGGATGTTTCTGCACTTAGAAGGAGATAGAACTTCCTTTCATAAACAAGCATGAGAAAGTGTACAGGAAATGGAACCCAATTAAATTTTATGGCTGTTACATAATGCTGAAGCCTACAGTAAGCTGACTAATAAATTACCAAGCCAAATAGTACAAAGCATCATACAAATAAATGACGTCTCCTGCTGGATTCAGAAATGGTAGAACATTAACCATCAATAGTCCCAATATAAAGTCGTGCCAAAAGGAACCCTCAAATATCAAGAATAAGAACAAGGAAATTCACAGTCTAGTGTCTGATTTTTGAGACATGCTAAAAAACCAAAAGCTTGCATGAATTTGACTACTCTCTGTTCTTTTGAAAATTGACATTCGTCCCACAGAAAACAAAGATGTAAAAAAGGAGGAGCAGACATTGCAAGGGGAAACTCTGTCACACGTGCAGTGACATGATGTCCAAAGCTGAACACACAAGGACTGCACATCTTATGGGCAGGAACACACAGGACTTTTACAAAGTTGAATTTCTCACTATGTATTTAACCATAACTGCAGTAATCCACTGAAAATATTCACTCAACAGGTCCAGTTTGTTCCAGGTAAACATCTTTAATTTTTCTGCCAATTCTTATTGGCCTTCCTTCTCCAACCTTTCTACTTTTTCATGACATAAGAGGACAAAGAAAAAAGAAAGGGAAAGAAGAGATACAGCAAATGAGAAGAAAAAAATATTTAAAACTGAATGTCAAACAAAATATGACATTTTCATTAAAAAGTTTCCTGAAAAAAGTGCGTCCACTCTGTCACTCTACCATGCTTCCAAAATTAATTTCTTTTCAAAACCTTTAGCAAGTACTTTGACACATTCATTGTAGGTTTTTTTGCATGTGTTTGGAACAACTTTAGCTTCCATCTGTACTACACTGAATAGTGGAATAATAAAAATAAAATTAAATGTTAAATCCCATGAGTACGAACCATGAGATATCCTGGCCACAGGAGATGATGGGCCCTTGTCACTTCAATGTTGGATTGAATTATAATATATCTTCAATAGGAAGCTGAAGAAAAAGGCAAGAATGGACTTCCAGCATTTGTGCAGTGTCAAAATTTAGTTCTCACCTTCTTCTTTTTCCAGACAAGAAGAAAATCAAAGCACACAGCTGCTATAATCTTCATGATTTTACACAGATCTTGTGACAAATATCTTCGCATTTTTCCCCTCTCAGCCATTTTTACAAGAATGTTCTACAGAGGAGAAGTCCTTATAATGTTAAGGGAGAAGCACTACAAACAAGTAAATTACCTTAAAATTATATTTTATTGATGCTGGAAATAAGACAGTCTATTCTGAGAATTTGTGGATTGCAAATTGATACCTGGGGTTTGAACTTCTTTTAAAAATTGAATAGCATTCAAATCCAGTTTCAGTCTGATGGATTTTTCTTTGCTTTTTAGATGAAATTTCTGATTCACTAATTTCTGATTTTCCTCTACCTTTAATAATGTTTCAACTGAGAAATCATAAAACTGTTGTGGGCATATCCTTCACTATTGTGAAATGCTCTGGCATGGCTCCGTATCATTTACAGGACATACTAAGATATTTATAATAAGAATTTAAAGAGGTCCAGAAAGTGACCTGAACACTGACCTATGTTTCTTGTGTTATTTAATCACTTCCAAGACTTTTGAGGTGGCCTTGTCCTGGACCACTTTGTCTCCATGGAGGTCCTATGTAAAATCTAAGGAGACAGACAAGATGGACACTACAATGGAAATGCACTTTGGACATGGTGTTATTGTACAGAGAATTGATTCTTGGTAGTGGCTTCAGTAGGAGAAGAAAAAGAAACCTGAGAGGAGAAAGGGCTATATGGTAAGATTTTCTGGAGACCTTTCTAAAGTTTGCTTTATGATCACCCATGTCTTCCCTCAGGGTAGTGTGATTTCTTTTATGCCTAAAACAAGTGCCATCCTTCTCTTCTTAGACAGCCACAAATTTTCTGGCTTCTGGCTATGAGTGCATATGTCACTCTTTTAATCCTCAAGTTCTTCCTAATTAAACACAATGGCAAAAGCATGTACACTGTTCCAGACTAATGCATTCAATTCAAGAACTCCAGAGTTCTTGAACTTACTAGAGTTGTCTTTGAAGTGTGGCATTCAAGTGGCTCCCAAAACTACCAGAAATCTTTCAGACTTACATTAGATGAGCTCTAATGGTTGACTGATTTGTTGTTCTTGTGGGGTTTTTTTCCAATTTACGACTTAGCCACAAAGGTTTTTTGTGGAAAAAAAATCTGAAGAGCAGAAAGACTTGCAAAAGACACTGCTCTCAGGGCATCTGGAGAGCCGAATCACTGTCTTGAATGATAACCAGAAAAAAAAAAAAAAGTCATGGAGTATGTCCTTATGTCCTGATAGAGAAAAACAACTTTTAAATCAATTTTAAAGGATAATGTTACAAGGCAAAATAAAAAAAAAGTAATTTCACTGTGTGACAGTAGGATTTTTATGCTCCTAAAACATCTGCACAAATAAACCTGTCACATTCTGTTGACCTCTTCACTCTTTCCATCAATATAGGGGGTGCTGTCTCTTTGTCAGAACCAGAAATGTACTGTGTGGAATTTTAAATATATTTAACATTGGCTCATGTTTTTGTCCCTGGATGTCATGGGGATGTTAGGGCTTTTGCACACGGGAGTGGAAGAACTAGGGCAGAACCTTCTATATTTCAGAAAATTTTGTCTGTTTCTCTCTCTCTCTGAGGCACTGAAAAGTTTTGGTATGCAAGTTAAAAAATGTCTATTCTGAAGCATAAAATTATTTTCAACAGGAACAAAGTAGTAAATGTAACCTGAAAATGTTTACATGCAAGATCAGGAAATAATTTGGTCTCCTTACTGGTGGTTTTAGAAGAAAACTGTGTTAAATTTATGTTGTCATTTCATACAGCGCTACTTTATCCACTGGTACACATGGTGCTTTTTCCATAGCAGTTCAGCTGTTTTTTCTGATTGATGCAAATGTGAAACTGATCGAAAAAAGTCCAAGTTTCAATTCAAAAGTCAGACAAAAATTCCAACTCTTTCTTGATTTCAGATTAACCTGTACAAAACCAGTAAGTTAATGTGCTGATTGTCAAAAAACTGTGAATTAGTTTATGCATCCCAGAAACACTGTTCTCTTTGAAGCTTTCCAAGAAGTGCTTATTCATTGTAAACAAATAAGAACTGCACACCTGAGACAGTCTCAATAGAATTTCAGTTTTTTATCAAAATTGAGAGAAGGCAAGACTAATTTTTAAAGTGAAAAATTCATTATCTATTTTAATGTGTCTTGAATTCTTTGAAAGCACAGCATTTCAGTTAATATTAATATCATGTATGCTAATGTCCATGTAAATTGAGAAGTTTATTGAATAAGAAAAATTGCACAAAGATAAAAGATTAGTTGTTGCTGTCTTTAGGATTTGGTACTTGAAGTTTACAGAGTGCTAGATGGAGACAGCAGGCAATGAAAAACAGCAAATCTTAGTATTCAAAAAAAGAAAAGTGGTATTGGATACTCACCTAAGCCAACCATTGACATATGCAGAGTGAGTCATCAGAACTGTCCAGACTCCTGAGAGTCTCTTGGGCATGGTAGTCAGCTGTGTTCAGTGTTTCATTGACTCAAACATATCAGTTCACTGCTTTACATGCTTTCCTATTTTGTCAAATTTCCCATTTCTGATATCCTTTTTTCTCTGATGGTCAGTTTGGGAATTACTACTGTGTGGTGTTCACACACTGAGATAGCACTTAGTCACCTCTGTCGTGGCATTCTTATAACTATGTGAACCTGGTTTCTGGGAATCCAGTCATCTTAGCTGTTCAGCACAGTAACTTGTTAAAGTTTGAGTTGGATTTCTTTTCTAGTTTATTTTTTTACTTAATCTCTATTTTCACAAGGTAATGTTTGCTCCTACTTGAGCAACACAGACAAGTTCAGATACCTGGGGAATTGTGCCCTGGATTGAGAAGTATTTGTATTTAAATCAGTTAAGTGCAGAAAACTAGGAGTTTACTTATTTCTAATATCTAGGATATGATATGCCCTTTAAAAAAACTGTAACACCACCACCAAAAAAATCATTTGAGCTAATCACATATTTTAGGATGAAGGACTGGAGGATACCTGGTCATGCCCACAGCTGTCTGAACAGTCACACGCCAGGCAGAGCCACATGCCAGGAACCATATCCACCACTGCTAATGTCACTTAAGTCCCAAAAGCTATAAGATATAAGTATAGAGTTGGACAGACTGAGAATTTTTTTCTTTCTTAAGTTCCAGTTACAGAAAGGAATTAGTTGCATGAAAATGCTCTGGTTGGCACAAGCAAATAAACACTGGCTTTGAAGAATAAGACAGCAACACATCACTATCCCAGTAATTCAGGAAATTGTTGTGAGCTCTGTCATGCATACATAAATGTAAGTTTCTGCTGGGATCACTGCTATTTTGGACATCCAGACAGATTCAGAGGCCCAAAGGCAATATGTGTAAGAAGAATAATCCTCATAAGGGAAAGTGTAATTTGGAAGGAGAAAAATAAAATTGTGGTGTATCATCAGAAGGTAGAAAAGTCAGCCAAAAAATAAACCAAAAGAAAATTGTTTTCTGTGTTCAAGGGAACAAATTAATTAAAGCAGAACAGCTGGATGATCTGAGACTACACAGTGGAGTTTAATAACCTCTTAACATCCCAGAAGGGCAGCATGTGGTCCAGTTGACAGAGGTGTTGAGTTCCTGAGGCACTTCAGAGTAGGAAACTGATGCTCAGTATATTCAAAAACAGGATCAGTGATCTTAACCAGATTAAGAGTCCTGTAGCTTGTTCTGACAGTGACATTTATTTGCACAATAATTTTTTTTTACTCCCTTCTAGACTTGGAATTTCCAGCTTAAAATTCGTAATAGAAGGAGATATTTTGGCATTTCTTCAAATGAACCAGACATTTACAGATGTGTGTGAAGCATTCTGTGGTGTGTGAAGCCAACATCTGTAAACATAACTGCATTGAGCATGGTGGGAATTCAATCTGCTTACTCAGAGGCTGGACATGAACTCAGAGAAAAGCTGGGACTCACCCAGAATCATGGTGAAGAGTCAAAGTCAGAGTTCCCAGCACCTGAGTCATGTACTTAGCTGAATCATCAGCACCTCTGTCAGTGCACGGCCTCATCCATGATGCATCGTGCCCTCTTCCTTTCACTCACTCTTGGTTTGCTTCTAATTTAAACTGAGCGATTCTAACTTTTTTCCTGGTTTCAGATTTATGTGTGTACTTCTTTTGGCCAAGCTGGTTGTCTCCTTTTTTCTTCTCCTTTACCACCATTCCGTCCCATCTAAGATTTTTGTCAGTGACTAAGACCTTTCCCCAGGTTCTATAAGAAGCATGGACTCGGAGCTGTGCTCCTTTACTATCCACCTGCCCTTCACTCACTCTGCCTAGGAGGTTGGGGGCAGCAGGACAACTCCAAACCCTTGCCCATGAAGAAAGACCACCATGATTTTCACTGATCAAAACAAATAAAAACTTTCCCAAATCATAAGCATTACACTGTTTTTTGTGGTCAGGACAACAATCACTGTGTTTTCAGACTGTGGTTGTCTTCATTAGTAAATTAGCACAAGGTATAGATAGCTTAACCATTGTTGTTTCACCTGGTCCATCTCCACACGAAACTCCATTACTGTCGCAGGGTTTACCTACAAAAAGAAAAATGTGTCTCTGCAGCTAGAGTCAGTCTTGTGATGCCATGGCTGAGAAAGAAAAAATAATGATAGAAAAATATTTTCCTTCAAAAATAATCTTGTGATCTGTAAGTCTTCTCATGACTTGGGAGATGTGTTGCCATAGTTGTGTTATGGCTGACAGAATGTCAAAGCCAACTCAGCTGCCTTAGCTAGGGACTGGGTCACATTCAGTGGTTTATAGGCAGCCACTTAGTCTGTATTGTAGCATCAAATACAGCAAGGAAGGTAACAATGACAGCAAGGAAGGTAACAGTGATAGCACGGAGTTCATTGACACCTGCCATCCTCTCTTCTTCTCTTTTTTTTTACAGTATTTGAAAATTTTTGAGTGCCATAACTCTGTCCTGGGGTAACATTCGTTCAAAATTGTCATGAATAACTCATTTTTTTAATAACACACCACCATTTTCTGTTTGGAAAAATTGTAATAAACATGTTTCAAAACCAGTCTTCTGCTTTTTTTGTTGACAAGGGATAATTTAGCAGAGGCATAAAGTACTTAAAATTCTCTGATCTAAATTTCTTGCAACAATGACTGCATTCACCTGCAGTAACTCATAACTTATACCCATGGTCACAATATTAAAAAACTGTAATCAGGTCAGATGATACTGTAGTATAGCTGCAATTCCTGGTCCTTCATGAGAAAAGTCTCAAATTCTTACCTAGTTTTTACTGACTAACATTTAAATCAAGGATGTTTGTATCTCTGTGTGGACATGCCCCAAACAAATGGACATGCCTCTTAATGGGCAAAGAGCAAACACAGCTTTACAGGAGAAAGAAAAACAAGCAATCTCTCATGTTGCTCAGATAATCTTCGGGAAAATTACAAGAAAGGATATTTAATATATTGAAGTTCATCTAAATGAGTCTTTGACACCACTACCTGCTGAATCAGGATTATCCCTACATATGAAGCAAGCACAAGAATCATCAAATCTTCCTCATCCCTGTCTGTGGTACCACTAACCTGTGGCAGTGTTGTTTTATAATTAAAAGTCCTAATGTTCTCACATGAACAGCAATTTACTGGATGAAGCAATTTAGATTCTCAGAGGTCATAAAGGCTTTGTCCAGCTAAGGAAAATAAATAAATAGGTGGAGTAGGTTTTAAGTACCATGACCAGCAGGTCTGTGAGGTGCCCAGCTGCTGCTGAGCACAGGCAAAGCTGAAAGATTTGGAAACATAATTCCTGCACACTGAGCCAGGCTCTGCCAGGACTGGCACCAGGAACCACTGAGCACAGGGTTCCATCCAGTGCCACCCCTACCCCTTGCCTGAGACATGTGGCAGGGGCTGTATGTTCAGCCACTCAGGGGCTGCAGCCCCAAATCCTCTTGAGAAAGCTTGTGTTATTTTTCTTTCACATGACTTAATGGGGTGTGCTCTTATGCTTGTGGACAGAAATAACCTTTGCTTCATGTGATAGCAGCTCTTGGGGAATTGGGAAGCCTGACCCAATTGCATTCCCAGCCTGGGATGATTAAAGACCGGCTCTCTCACTTCTACCTGATCAGGACAGCAACTCCTGTAATCTCTGTTGAATTCAGTAGCCATGGCATGTCACAGAAGCCAGCTTGGGAAGCACCAGAACTAATTTTCTCACCTCCTGCTGCATGTTGAAACTAACTGCTTAAAGGATTTTGCCCCTCACTCTTCACAAGGGCACAGTTGGACCACTGCCTTCCCACTGTATTTTGACTCCCCCTTAGGCTTAGGCACCTGCCTGTCCAGTGTGGGAGAGCCATGCACAGGCTCAGGAACAGCCCTGCAGACAGTTTGGGAAGGGTCAAGTTGTAAAACAAAGCACTGTGTGAACTTGGGTCCTGGGACTGGTGGGTGTCCACTGAACAGAGCGGGACTGGGTGGCATTTCATGACAAAATCCAGGTCTACCAAAGTCCAGTCTTGGATTTCTAAATATTTAATTTGATCCAGTACTGAATTCTCAGATTTTCTGACAATAAAAAAACATGGTAAAACCATAGCTTCAGTTCACCTAAAGATTATATATATGCCCAAATAATTTGGCAATATAAATTATTCTAATAAATCCAGGTCCTCCTAAACTGACCTTGTTAGCCTATACTATCAAATTGAGTTTCATAATGATATGTAAAGACAATCACATTGAATTAAAACATCCCATTCATCTATAACACAGAGCATTCACATCTCCTGTCACACCGGCCTCTTCCCTAATGTTATAAAACAATAAAAGTAATTGTATTCATACCTCCCTCAGCACTAAAGTAACAGTATTTGCCTGCTCTGTGTGCAGCTTTGTCAGACTGCAGCTTTTGTTTTTTCCAACAAGCCTAGTATTCTTCTCTTTTGCCAAGGGGCAAAATACAATCACATTGAAAAATGGTAAAACATTTTCGAACTCTTTTCATCTTCAGAAGTAACATCAAATTAGAGCAAGGATGAAAAGTGTGAAGTTGCAGAAAGTCAACAGTTAGATTTTTGCTGTTTCATCAGCTGTTAACTTGAGCAAGCCTTGTAACCTTAACAATGTAATGTATTTATATTTTATCATGAATTCCATTGCAGATCATGGCATATTGCAGATGAGAGGTTCAAATAGATTAAGACCATGAAAATATATAAAATACAGGATGTACTACTGTTAATGTAAGTCCCAATTTGTAAGGAAGAGAACAACAATCAATGACTACAAATTACCAATGACAATTACAAATTATAAAAGACCACATGAAGAAAGAAAAATGATTACAAAAAATCCGGGTTTTTTATAACAAAAGACAAGAAAAATGACTATGGTTGTGTGTCAGACAGGTCTGGGCATGTCTTCAATGCTGATTAGGGAAGGACTTGCAGAGCTTCTCCTCCACTTTGCAATGACGGATTGCACCATGCAGTTGTACTAAGAGGGATTTAGTCCTATTAGCCTTCTTCCCTCTGCCTCATAAATCATTTACTGCTAGCAACAGATTTACTTAGCACATATCTCAGTGATTTAGTAAAGGTAATGAGCGACAAAATGGTTTGATTTGCAGCCAATCTACACTACTGATATCTTTAAAGTGTTTCCAGCCTAGCCACTGTTGAAGAAGAGCACTTTTCAGGGCAGTTATCCCAAGAAAGCTGAACTTCCTCAGCCAGCTCAGATCCTACTGCTCATGAGTTTCCTCCAGAAAAGTCTTCAAGCTTTACTTTGCAGCTTGCAAATTTGCATATAAGTGGATCTGAATAGGTAATTATATTGGTCTTGGCAAGCTTCCTTATCCATTTTTGCTTTTTGAACATTAAATCAAGTGGAAAATGGTTTTATGGGCCATATTTTCAAATGTCCCTTACCTTACATATTTATTTACATCATAAGCAAAATAAATCCATTCTGGTCAGGTAATATCTAGTAGTCTCATGTACTTCATATCTTCCTCTGCTAAAGCAGCCTGTGCAGTTTTGTCCTATGAGTTTTTTCACACAGAAGTCCTGATTCCACTTAGATTGGTCTGAGATACAGAAATTAGCTAATTGGAGGGGAATCTTTAACTGAAGTTTTCAAGTGACAGACCAAATTCTGGACATTCAGTTAATACAAAGCTATCTGTCACTGAATTGAGGGAAAGAGCAAGAGGGTGAACCTTGGCCAGCATGAACTTGCCAAGGACAAATAATGCCTGGCTAACTTGACAAGGTTAACTGATAAGAACAAATTATGCCTGGCTAACCTGAGCCTTCATACAGGATGTGCTTTGAGCAAGGCGAAAGCAGTGGACATCAGTTACCTGGAGTTTAGGACAACTTTTAACTTGTTTTTCAGTAATATCCTTGTAGCCAAACTGGGGACTTATGAGCCAGATGGGTGGACTACACTACCCAGGTGGGTTGAAAATTATCTGATCAATGAGACTCAAAGGGTAGTGATCAGTGATTTGATGTCCAAGTGCTGATTCACCACTTGTGACTGATCTTGCTTAGGGGCTAATAGGGAGCACAATATTTTTGAGATTTTAAGAACCTCTTGGGCCTAAGAACAGAACACAACCTAGGCAAGGTGGAGAGGGCACCAAAAAGAATACCATGGTCAACACAATGGAAGACAGAACTGTCCTTCAGAGGGGTCTTGACAGGCTGGAAAAGCCAAAAGCTCATGATATTCATCAAAAACAAAAGCCAAGTCCCATCCTTGGCATGAATCAGCCCTATGCAGCTGTGCACTCTGGAGGTTACCTGGCTGGAAAGGAGCTTTGAAGAAAGGAATCTGGGAAACCCTGACAGACAACAGGTTTACAATGGGACAGCAGTGTGCCATTGGAGGATGGAAGAGCTGCACACAGAGACGCATGAACAAGGAAGCAGGCAGATCAAGGGAGGTGATTATTTACCTTCATGTGACACTCTTCAGGCCACACCTGGAATAGCTGTCCAGCTTTGGTTTTCAGGAGATACCCACAGACCAGGACAAAACCAAGCAAGTTCAGTAAAGGGCTACTAAGCTGTTCAGGGGTGAAATCCTTTGAGGGCAGGAGGTGGGATAATCTGATCTGTCTTCAATGACTTTGGAAAGGATATTGCACCAGACAACCTACAGAGGTCCCTTCCAACCTAAACTATTTTATGACTCTAAGACTGCAAGTAAAAAGAAGCTCGGGTTTTTTTCTCACTACAAGTGATGTAAAAATGAAATGTAGTGAAAGGAAAAAAAAAAAAACACATAAACCAACTAACCAAAAATAAACCGATTTTCTGAAGCAAAATTCCTTATGAAACACAGAACTCTTTGCATTGTTGTATGACATCTGAGGAAAATTGATGCCTAAAACTTTCATTCAGAGCAGGCAATGTACTGAATTTTGTTCTCAGAGAGCAGTCACCCTGATTGAGCATGTGATGAAAACTGCTGTGGGAAAAGATGCTCCTCAGCAGATTTGCTTAGGAGTGTCTCAACCCATGCATATTCACAGCCCATATGCCCTCCCAGTGTTGGCATCATTATCATTGTTTTCCAGAAGTCGATCAGTATTTACTCTACTTTGCCATTTTCTAGTGCAACATTAAGAAAAATTTGTATATGCATTCATTCACACTGCAATAAATTGTCCATATTGTCACATGGGGTAAGTAAGGGGTAACATAAATAAAGCAGACAGTGAAACCAGACATGCTGAATATTATTAACCAATCAATCTAACAGCATTGCAACTGCTATAGGTTTTGTTCATTGTTTCTCCTACCTCACCACTATTACTGAACATTCTAGTAGAAGATAAAACATGGATCTGAAACATCATGGTGCTATCTGGCATTCTCCAGCTCTACATATTCATCTGCCTGGGAATATAGCCGTTACCAGAGGCTTTCAATGTCTTCTGGCACACAAGAAAAGGACACTTTCTGGTGATGTTGTACAAACCTGAAAAAAATTATATCCCAGTGTAACTTTTTTACAGTATGTGTATATGTGTGTGAGAGCAAGAGGGACTGTCTTGCTAAACAGAGCACTCAGCAAAGAGCAGAACTCCTGAATTTGAAACACAGAGAGGTCTTAGAGTGACAGCCTCGGAAATCTCAGTAAAGTGCCCAGTTCTGCTGCTGGCCCAATGTCTGCCAGATAAATCTATTCAAGGCCTCAAAGAAGAGCAATATTTCACTTGGGGATGCCTGTTAAGGTAGACATTAAGTTCCAAGTACTTAGTGCTGTGGACTCAACTGTACTGTTAGAAATTAACAGATCTGCAATTCTAAGCAACTAAACAATATTAGGGTAAAAACCAAAGTAACTGCAGAGTTAAAAAAAATAATTTAGATGACAATTACTTATAGAATTTCCAGACCATGATGCCATAATTCTGTTTTAGTTCTACTTTGGGAATTTATGTATTTTTTGGCACTATATAATTTAATGTCCAAGTTAATTTTGTCATGGAAAGTTAATGGAAAAAGTGCTTTAAAAATGTCATTTACATTTCTTGGAAAAAGGATTTAACATTCATAAAATACGTACTTTAAATAATTTCTTTAGGGATTTAAAGAAGGATATACATACAGAGGGTCAGGGGGGAAGCTTAGCAGCATACATAGGCAGAAAACCAAGAGCCTTGCTCAATCAAATGCCTTCAAGAGAGCAACATGTTGGCTTTGCTTCCAGATGTGAAGCTGAATCCATAACCTTATTAGGAGCTAACCACATTCCAAGTTCCATTTGCAATGATCACAGATTAAGTTGATTACCTAAAAGATTGCAACAGCTATGGGCTTAAACAGACATTTATGTGTCTATTAACAACATTATAATTAGCTCTTTGTTCACACATTACAAAATAATTCTAAACTAAGCTACGAAAATCATTTACAGAACTACTATCCTTGCCTAGTGCTGTGTGACATTCCTGAACAGTGAGTGGGTACAAGAAAGCACTTATATAATTTTTATATATATATATATATATATATTTTATATAATTTATATAAATATTTATATATAATTTGTTCTTTCATTATTTTGGTATATGCACATTTCCTATATGGTTTATACTCATATATTGAAAGATATATGTAATTTTTATACTCTAGACATTGTAATGTTGACAATGGAGTATCTTATTTACAGTTTACGTAGATCATAGCCGACAATATCACATAGTCCTGTACTGCATAAAGCAGGCTTAAAACTACCACAAATTTTGAATGGTTACATAAAAAAAAAAAAAATGGTCTTGATTTTAAAAGGCTGCACAATATTTAGGCAGCCCCTGACCACAGTTAGCACCCTTGTTCTGGCATATGTTTAAATGTTCCATATACCCAAAAGGAAGCTATAATTCTACTAAGCCATGCCTTAATGGCTGTGAGCCCATGACAAATTTTGCCCTCCATGTATGTAGGAGGAGGTTGCTGTTTGTGTTGCTGGCATCTCTCAGCAAGCCCTGCTCTCTGGAGGGGGGATGGTGTAGGGGACATGACAGCTCATACCCAGAGTATCCCAGCCCTGTTTGCCTCAGCAGATCTGGTAGGATCATCTCCTGTCACTGCCAAGAGTTCTGATTCCTCAGCAGCTTCTGTGCCAGACCCACCATTTGTCTTGTGGTGTAACCCTGGCTTGAGCAGCACGGTCACACTGCCCACCAGCTCCTTGTGACTCAGCAGCCACGACCCCTCTGAGCTGGGGTGCAAGGTCACCACGCAGAGAGCTGCTGACCTGTGCCACCTCCTACCTACAGCCTTGTCATCCTCAACCACCACGGGCCCTTCAGAACAGTCCTACCTCCCCAAAAGTATTAAGCAGTTATAAGACAGATGCAAAAGAGAATGATTTTCATTATACATTCACATCTTTGATTTGAAACTTTTTATTTCCCATCCTGAAGTAGAGCCACCATAAATGAAGTCAAACCAAATATCATCCATAAAAGAAGGATAAACTAAACTCTTACTTAGCTTACTGTTAATACAGTATGGGTTGAAGTGTTTTTACATAGATTAAAATTTTTGAGTAGGTAAACAATTACTCTATTGCATGATATCTGGAAAAAAGTATTTAAAGACCAGTTGATGGAAGCTGAAATAGCATGTTTATATTCAGAATGTTTAATTTTAATCCACTCATTCTGTATGTTAATATTGCATTCTTTGTATTCCTGGGGATTCTTTCCCTCCTTTTCTAGGAAAGTCCACCAATCCTTGTTTCATATGCTTGAGCATGAGACAGTGAGAGGAACAACTGCATCTCTTTCCAAGACGAACCATAGCATTTGTGATACTCACCTAGCTTTTCTTCAAGATCAGTCAGACTTCTCTCCTTCATGGATATTTTTCAAGAAGCATCTTGGCATTATCTTGCTTTAAAGCCGGGCCTGTGTTAGAACAGCCATTATCCTTGTAATTTATTTGCATTTATGGCAGTTCATATTTCTTGTTTGTAACAGCTGTAAAAAAGAAGAGACTTCCTTAAGAAATGAGATTCTGGGTTTCATGGTAAAACCCTAAATCTCTTACCTGGGCCTTGGTATTTTCATTGTAATGGAGCTGGTTCTTGGTAATGTAATTCCTGATCATGGGGTATATGCTTGTTTTGAAATGCGCCATAAAATACCAGTGATAACTGCCTTATCACAATTTTATGAACATAAATATGCAGAAAAATGGCATACAACACTGTCAACAATGTCATTGGCTGACAAAAATGGCTAACTGGTGTCAGCCACAGAAATTAGTCTAAATCCAGTCTAGTGATGGAATTCCCTAGAACCTGACCTTCACTAGATACCAGCATCTTTCCAAAAACATAGTTTAGTCAGATAACAATATACTGTCCTTCATACAGTCCTGATAAGTGTCTTACTCTTACCAGACAGTGTCTTGCAGCTGACATGGGCAGCAGCAGCTCCCAAATATATTACCACTGGCTAGAAGCCCTCCTGATATATATTTTGTGTTGCACCAGTTAGTTCACGATGGCCAGTGGCTCATTTCAACTCTTCATAGATGGAAATTATGTCTTTCTGTTCTGTAGGATGGACAAAATCAAATACTTTCAGGGGTTTATACAAGCACAACACCTACAACACATAAAAGAGAAACCACTAAGTACTCACCTTACAGTTCCCTGGTCGAGCCCTGGAAAGGACTGTGAAATTCACTACATGTAATAAAATATGTTGTATATGTGATTCAAATCCATTTCAAAGTAGCACTGTCTTAAAGAATCTGAAGTCTAACCATTGCTACTAATTACATAAATGCATACAGAGATGGCAACAAATTACAGAGGGATACATTATTGCTCAAAGTAGCCCTTAAGAGTATGCGGTTAGAAAGAACCTCTGAGGTTTGATTCTCTTAATGACTTTGAACTAGAGGATAAAAAGGAAATTATTCTGAAGTTCTGCTTCTTGTAAAATGCTCTGTGGGTTAGCTGATGAGCCTGTGACCCACAGCTGTGATTACACTGAATTTTGTATTCCTCTTCATGTATCTTTCTTTGGCATTGTGACTAAGGCAAACAGATTCAATGGGATTCAAAGAAAGAGCAGTGATTTCTATCCAAGATCTGAACATTCACAACAGTTGAGGAGATTCATTAAAGAAAAAATAATTTCAAAAGCCATCACCTACTATACCTGACAGTGTAATGCCACTTTTCCTTTGAAAAGCAAGGATAAAAATTTTGTGGTAGCAGGGAGCCTTGCAGTTCTGAAACACTTGGTGGCTGATGTATGCAAACACAACAAATTACTGAGGTCTCTGTGCAGATTGCATATGACACCCTGTGCCCCTGCTTTGAAGACAGATACATCCATCAGCAAAGAGCATGAAGGTAGAGTTGCATGGAGTCTGCCAAAAGCTTATTTACCTTTCTGCTGTTTCAGTCAGAAGCTAACAGTTGTTGCTCCTGGAAAAGTACAAGAAAGGAAATATGCAGTCTTTACGTTGTGGGGTTTGGGGATTTTTTTTTGAGGGGAGTGAGCAGAAGCAAGGAATTACAGAAAGGTAGTACCTGACTAGGTTTAGGCCTGTAATTTATACTCCCAGGCTAGGAGGAAGTCTCGCCAGATTCCTGGATGCCCTGTTGAACCAGGTCTCCTCTGCTTGTGGAATACCATGGTGTATTTGAGGACAGCAACATCCCCACTATGAAATGTCCAGCTGGAGTTTCACTACAATGCCATGGAATCACCCATTTACATGATGACACCTGGGCCCTGCCATTGGCATGAGACCCCGGGAGCCATCATGAGCATCAAACCCTACAGGACTGCACCAGGTCGTGGCTCTTATGGATAAATCCACCAACAGAGATACCATGCTCCTCAGGATGTTCTTCAAAAATTATCAGAAACAAAAAATTACATAGGTTGCCTGACTAAAATTGTATGACTCCATGAAGGGCATTCAATCTGTTGGGACATATCAGCAGAAAGCTTTCTCCTCTACAGGAGGGTGTGGAGCAAATGTACCTAATGGTGAGCAGGTTTAAGTGACCAACTTCATGTGGTTAACAGCTTCTGGTCTATTAAAAAGAATGGCAGTAAAAAAGAAAGTGATAAAACAAAAGTCTTCTTATCAGGCCCCAATTATATTTGAGCAGTATCATCCCCATGTGAAAAAAGTTGATGACAAAAGCATTAATATTTTTTGCCAAATAATGGAATGGGAGTTATGGACTATGTTTTTTCTACCTGAATGGTGTCCGCCCTTTTCTTAAAATAGAAAAGGATTCAAAGTTTATAATTTTTAGTCATCAGTTTAATATCATAAGCCAAGATGCTGTAATATGTAATGATTGCTATGATAAGCATAATCACTGAGTTTCTGCTGATTACTTTGTCTTTGAAATCACTAGAAAATTCGATAACATATACTTTTGCATTTTATTTTTCATGAAGTATAATGTTTTGCCAAAGCCCACACTTTACATAGGTGTCAGTGGATACTACAGTTTTCTACTCAAGGCTCATTTTCTCTGAAAAAGAAATTAAGAAAACAGTCCTTTTCAATTTAAAAAGGAGTGTTTCGACAGAATTAATTTCAAAATGCTTGCATGATTTCTTTTCTATTCTAACCCAGAATAAAAACAAATTTTGAAACATCAACATTTTATGTACTGGAACTGCTACCCGCTAGCCAACTCCACTTTTTTATTGAATCCTTGTGTTCCACATAATAAGAAAGCACTTTGTACTGTTTGTTCCCAAGTCAGACATGACAGAAAATTTGACTACTCTTTCATTTATTTATTTCTTTATAGGCATTTTCTGTGGAGTTTATATATGGGAGAAATTTTTCTGTGTATTGGATTACAAAAAACAGTTTTGGGATTTAAAAAAAAAATCTAACAATTACAGAAACCACTACCTCCCCTCCCCCACCCCCCCAAAAAAAAAAAAAAAAAAAAACCACAAACAAAAAAAGAATAGAAAATAAAGTAGTTTAACAACGATAGTGTTAATTACAATTTGCTTCATTTATTACTCTTTTTATATGGTGAAAATAAGGTTATAAAATGTACTTTAAGATTTTGTATAGGTGATAGAATTAAGCATACATAAAATCATAATGTGTGGAGGTTTCAAAATGTTTTATTTCTTCCAAAATGTCTAAAAAGCCCCACTTAAAAATTTGAACATAACTTTCTATAATACATGGATAAAACTGCATATACACATTACCAAACAGCATCTTACCACTTGGGGTTTTTGTTTTACAGATCTCTAGTTTGTGGACAGTTTAATAAACAAGGATTGGGAAATCCTAATTACGTCTGTATGTCATTTATGAAGTCAGTAGATCTACTTGTATAATGTTCAGCCTAATCATGTGAATTTCATTCTGTCCAAAGTATTACACTCATTTATATAACCACCCCATTCGTTTCCTGTTTCTGTATTCACTGTAGAAATAATGAAGCTCTTGAGACTGCTCAGCTTGGACTCTTTCTTGTGATTGCCAATGAATGGATTTGGTTATGTAGATTTTCCTCATGCATATTTGCAGACAATTATAGCTCAGCCCTGTATTCATTTTATGGGGACAATTTCTTGTAGATAAATGACAAATTTAGTTATCTGTAACATCATTTTTATCATCTGATTTGAGTAAGAACAATAGCAGCAAAAAAAAAATCTAAATTCCTTTTGTTTTTTGACTTTATTTTGGAATTAGGGTAACCATGACTTTTGTAGAATCAAGGATTATAAACAATGGGGACTTTAGATCAACAGGAACTAAACAGAAATAAAATACATCTTGTGAGAATTAGGTACCAGGATCAGATAAAAAAATAATTTCACAATGTAATTATTAACAGTGTCATAAACTAAAGCACTGAAGATGACATTTAACTGAAAAGATCTGGGTTTAAAAAGCTTTTAAAACTCGCTAGAATATATTCCATTGAGATATTAACCAAAAGCTCTCTGAAGTGAAACTACATTATTCTAATGCATTGTTTAGTTTATGAGAAAATATATAACCTTAGTTAACTGTTCAAAAGACTGAATTCATTGAAGTGTTCACTTTTATTTTACATTCCACTTGTTTTATTCTCTGTGTGCTGTTTAACATATTTACAGGTAAAAAAGAAAACGTGTGCTCTAGGGAGTCATGGTCAAAATTGAAATTGCAGGTGTTTTTTAGGGTGTGGAATTTCTGTTAGTGGAATAATGTAGCCCCACTAAAATACCAATTTTTTTTCATGTTTGGTTGGACAATTCTTTCCCATATTTCCAAACTGAATTAGTATACTTATGAAATCATATTTCCATAAGGTTTGTCATCCAGGAAACAGAAGGGCTGGGCTTATTTGAATAAATACAGGTCTCTCATTTCCCTAATTACTATCTAATGTTGTCCTCCCTCCATCATTAAAAATTCATTTCTGAAATCATAATTAAATGACTAACAAATACAATAGCTTCTACTTAGTAAAGGAAATAAGTAGATCATTTCCTACATTTTATGCCACTGTGCTCTATAAACATCATGTGATCTTATGTTTCCCCATGCTGGAATCAAAGCCTTCACAGCTATACATGTGAACAAAGGATAGAAGTCTGCAGAGCTTTTTTGGGTGTGATGTTTCATTGGCTAAACCTTGCAGACAAAAAAAAAGTTCAAAAAAGCTTTTCATAATAATTTTTTCTGAAAAAGGAGGAACACAAAGGAGTCAGGGAGAGCCATAAGGGCCTTGTGCAACTGAATACCAAATATCTGACACAAAACTACCAACAAGATAAATTGTTACTGAAAAAAAGAATATTTTCTGATAAGTTGGTTACCAGCAGGGAGTGTGAGTATAATTTTATTCTTCTTTATATGAACTGTTATAGAAATTCATACATGCAAGGAAGGTCTTGATATGTAAGCACTACTTGGGTATTGGTCAACAGCTGCTGCAGAAAGCTTCTGTTCTAAGGACAGAAGGGAAATGCAATGGTGTGCACAGTCTGAAATGCTGCTTCTCTGTAGTGTTAGCAGGTGAAGAGTTGAAGAGACAAGTCTAATAGTAGGCACTTTTATTTCCTTTCTGTGGTTTGCAGAACAAGAAATGCTGAGGTCAGTACTGGGAATCAGGTTCTGAATTCTTGTTCAAGTCATATTAAAGAAATTAAAGACGGATTAAAGTTTTTAAGAAGCATTAAACTTTGTTCCTTAAAATAAGGAATAATAGAGGTTGTTTTTGGGGACTATCTTTAATGTTGGTACTAAACAATTTGAACATTCAGGAGCTGACTATGTACACTCAGTTTCTGTAGAAAGCAATTCCAATGCCTGTATTGATAACCCAGGTCTTAGTTGCTCTTCTTCAGAAAATAACTGATCTATACATTGATTTACTATTTTAAGATATGTACACATGCACATGAGTACATTAGAAGTTTTCCTTCTGCGAACTGACACTGAGGTAATAAAAGAGTATAAAAATATATTTCGTGTGGAAAGAGAAAAAATAAGCAATAATACCACCCAAGAAGGAAAATAATTTATACCTCATATCTTATGGACCACTTTACAGAAGGGAAACATCTGAAAGAGGCAGCACATATCCCACTCACCTATCCCCATGCAGGCAACATGGGAGGGGTGGGGCCAGGTCTAATCATGCCACAGCCATGCTTATTAAGCTCTGTTTCTCCAGGAAAGCAGCAAAAGCTGGAGAGATGCAGCAGCCCTTCTCAGGTTAAAGCCACACCTTGGGATGTGCCTGGAAAGAAGAAGTTCCCTGGGACCTGACACATCATCAGACTGTGGTGCTGAGCAGTGTGGAGAGATGTAGCTGAAGATATTGGGATAGTTGAAGTCTTTTCCCTGCATGACCACCCTGGTGAGCGGGCCCAGCAAGAGACTAAAAGGATTCCTAATGCAAATAAATACCAAGTTCTGAGATTTCATTTTCATGCTACTAGCAGATGTGAAAAATGAAGTGGATAAACTGACCAATATTTAAAAATTCCAAATCTGTGGAAGTGTGCATATGATAAGGCACTATGGTACAGACTAGAGCCTTCTGGAATGACTGACACCAGGTCCTTTAAACATTATTTATAAAGAAATTAACTACTGCAACAATAAATGAGACCAAAAGAAAAGAATCTGCTTAAAAATAAAAAGCAAAATAACGTCACTTATGTCAAGAAATGCTCAGAATAGTCCTCTGCTTCTTGCAAAAAGAGCTGATATTTGTGAAAAGCCTGAAATCTACCACCAACAAACTCCTGAGCTCAGTTTGAAGGATAGAAGCAAACACCTGATCAGAAAAGGTGGTTTGGGAGAATCAAACCAATCCATCAAATATTTGCCTCTAACTTACCAACAGAGAATGAACAGTTAATGAAGGGAGTAAGAGGTTATTTAGGTTTATGTCTTACATGTGAAATTCTTGGAAAAGATTTCTCAAACTACTTCCAACCTGTGCTGGTAAATCTTCCCTGAGTGGTACAGAATCCCAGTTTATGTACATCTGCAACAAAGTCCATTTGCAGTTCTGTGCCCAACCAAATAAATTCAGGGCCAGTGGAATATTCAGAGGCTATTATCCACCCTTTAAACAACAGACACAGAAACACAAGACAGTACCTGTACTATATCAAATCAAATGTGGCTTCCATGGAGACAGGTTAGGTTTCCCTACACTTCTAATACAGATGCATCCAGAGGGAGTGAGAGTAAGTGGGTTTCATTTGCAAATATCTCTCAGATTGGAGAGGCAGCAACCCTCAGCACTCAACTGAACAAAACAGATGCTTCTACCCCACAATTCACTTGTCCTATTTCTGATTACTTATTTTAGGATGAATTGGTTTTTTCCCAAATTAAAGTGCCTGGATTCCTGCCCAGCATAGTCTAAACAGATTTAGAGGTACACAGCTTTGCTGGAAATTACTAGCATATGGAAAATAACCTTTCCTTATCCATCTTTTCAGAATTTTTTGAGATCTAATAAAGTTTTTTGAAAAAGGAAATAGACATGGGTCTCAAAGAGACATGCTATGACCAGGAAAGTTTCAAGGATTGTTCTGACCATGGAAGAGAAAGGGCTTGCTTTATTTCAGTTATCAGTGTAGAACCTTTTGGTCTCAGCTGAAAGAAATCCCTCATTAACAGAAAGGGAAACAGAGTGTGCCAAAAAGCTGTGCCAGAAAGCAGATGCAGGTTACTGGAAGATACTGATGTAGCACCTCATGAAAAAAAAAAAATTGTTGAGGTTGTCTTATTGCCTCACAGCCAAACTTGTGCAAGCTCTTCATTGCTCTGTATTTTTGCCTAGTTGCTGGCTCCCTTTTCATGGCTGGTTTGGACAGCAGCACACAGCACTGTGGGCTATCAGCAGGGCCTCCTGGCTCGGGCTGTGCAGGCACAGCTGTGGTGGCCAGCCCCTGGCGAGCGGAGCCACACCGTGCTGCCGGGGAGCCGCTGGACACAGCTGTGGTCTCTGCTGGCTGAAAGAGCCACGGCACCACACAGCCCTCCTGCAGGCTTTCTGTGGCCTGCTTTGAGAAATCTGCTGTGATTTTCAGAGTTGCAATGCAGTATAAAACCAAGTCAGTTTCATACAGTTTAGCTTTCACTGCTAACCTTCTAGGCGACTCCCTGAGTAAGATACAGGCAAGCACTTCAGGACCTTAATTTCTCTTGTGGCTGACTCATTATTCTACCTCCTGAACTCAGCTCTTGATTTCTTAATATATTTTCCTTTCATCTTCATCTCATGGCTGTCATATTGGTTAGAACATATTCCTGCTATTTGCATTGGGAGTAGTAGCCTTCCCTTTCTCAAGACAACTGGGAAATTTTGGGCAATGATCAGAATTATTACAGGAATGTACCATATTTAGTATGTTCCTGGACATGCACAAAAAAAAAAGTAAATCTCTTTCAAGCATCTTATTTATAGACCCCACGATAAAAAAATGCCAGAAGTCTCCTTATATGTGGGTGGCTACATGTACTTCCTAGCATATATATTCAGCACAGCTACAACCACACCAGATTTCCTCTGGCCCTGTGCCTTCCATTTCACTCCTTCCACCTGAGGCATGTGGAACCACAGACCCAGCTGCAGCATGACACCAGCTCCTTTCTAGTGCCCTAGCCACAGAGGACTGGTCAGAAGATAGGAGTGGCCTTCTTGTTTATGTCCTATCCCCCTTGTGGGACCACTCATGTCACCTAATGCCCCACCTTCCCTACCAAAAAGCCTTACCTTTTTGGCGACTCGGTTTAATGACAGCACTTTACAGCCATAGCCTCCCACACACTAGACACTGCACTGAGCAGAAGAAAAAGATGACCACCCATCCACAAAGATTTACAGTGACGTTATGTCTGGCTTCTATCAGAAAGAAATTAAAATTACAACAGCTACTGTCTCTTCAGTTAACAGATCATGAGCCTGAAAAATGTGAATTGTGTCCAGTTATTTTGTAGTCTTTAATTGTCCTCTTTGAGAAGAAGAATACCATCAGAAACATCAAAGTAACAGATGGTGGAGTATCAGATCAGTTACCAGTATTCTCAGTTCAGTAGTTCTAACTGAAGAGAAGAAGCCTCTTGGAATTCTTCCCCCTGCTTATCCCCAAGTGACTGATCATACAAGATCTTTAGTCCCCTGAAAGCAGACTGATATTTCAGTACTTCTTCATAATGGTAGATGCAGCATTTCAGAAAAGTAGCTAAGAAATCTTACTGTGAAGTTGAGCGATGATGTTGCTGTGCAGAAGTAAATGTGCCATTTGGCAGGAGGGAACACACGTGTTTATACTAATTGTCCACAGCCATTACTGCAGTGATTTTTCTACTTTGAAAAGCCTGCAGTTTTGATTAAGTTCAGCTCTACAACCACTTGTGATTAAGGTATCTAGAGAAGGACTTTAGCACCAAATATCTCAATTTTCACTTCAAATTCTTTTTTTATTTCTTTAAAATGACAAAAAAAATTATTTCATGCATTACAGGGGTTATTAGCAATTAAACTAAACAGCAAAGTGATTTTGACAATGAAGTGTCTGAAAAATGTACGTACCTTAAATACATCAAACAGATTACATGAGTGGAATGGGAAATGGTCATTCAATGGAAATAAGTGGAAAGAGTTTTTCTCAAGGAAAAAAAAAAATGAGAAAGCCTTGAGAAAGACGCAAGAGCTAACACTGAGTATACATCAGGGAGATTTTTCAGACACAGAATTTATTCTAAAAAGGGATGAGAAGATTTAGAGATGGTATACCAATGATGAAGTAGAAGTTGAACAGATCAGCTCATAAACTTAACTGTAAATTGCTGAAACATGCAACGTTTTCTGGGATAAAAGACTTCTGCTACTGAAAAAAGTAACAAGTATTTTGAAGAATAAGGATGACCAGTATTTTATTCATCTATAAAACTTCCTGAGTCAGAATAAAATTGTTTAGTATAGTATATATATATATATTTTTTTTTTTTTAACACTAAGTAAGTGTAGGTGAGATCTTGAAGCATGATACGCTATAAAGTCCATGACCCAAAACATTAGATAAGAAGGAAGAACTTTTTTTCTTGTGGGGCAGTCTCTGAATTCCTCTATCATTTATTCACTTGCTAACTGCCCTGTAAACTCAAGAACTCTGACAGCTTAGTGGTGAATCATTATTCTTTGATTATGTCTTTGTAGTTATAGTGAATGATATAAGCTCATTGTGATGCAAACTTGGAAATTATTTAGTGATGTTTTATCTTTTTTACTTATTCTTTTTATAGATACATGGATCCATTTTATAACTATATTAAAGCACTCTGAGGCTTGCATTACCAAGCCATTGTAACACTTCTCAAGTGCCTGACAATACTTTGTTTCTCACTTTATATCTTACAAAAAGAAAATACTTTGTGAAGATCACAGAGTGTATTCTTGAGTTTCTCTCTCTGTGGAAGTGCCACAGATTTTGCAGCATGACATTCAGTGTGAGAATTCTGCAAAGTTACAAGTGTCATTCAATTTAAACATGGACTTTTTCCTCACAGAATTTGGTCTAGGAAGCAAATTGAAGAGATCTACTTCTTAGCAAACAGAGTGTAATGAAAAATCCATGTACACTCAAGTCTTGAATATGAGGTAATTTTTACATAACTCAAATGTGTAATATATGTTTTAGGGTGTTTTGTATACCATTGACAGGTGGAAAGCTGCATTAATTTTTCTGACTTGGCTGAACTGAAGGAAAAGAGACACATAAAGAGACTCTGAAACGACATTGGAAAGAAGGGAGAGAGAAAAAATAATCTAATGAAAATCTACATCTAACAGCATGTATTTTAGTGAGCTTGGCCAACATGCTTGAGATAATAATGCAATATGTGGAAAAAATTTCTTGTTACCATAAAAACTCAGGATGAATATTCCTACTTTTAGTTTCATCTCATGCTGGAAAATACCTGGATTCACTTTGATTTGAATTTTGAGATATAAAAATTATCTGCATGCTTTGAAATGTATTTATACTTCTATAGACTTTTTGATTTTGCTTCCCATTTTTCAGCCAGTCATTTCTAATATTGGCAAGAATAACAATACCAAAAGTACAAGAAACTATGGAAAGTCAACAGAGAAAAGAAATCCTATGCAAACCCCAAATTAAAATATCAATTAAACGTCAACAAAGCCAAAATTCCTCCTGCATATATGTTGTAGCTCTTTAACCCCAGCTATTGTGGCAAGAAAGAAAGAAAGACATTAAGGAAAAATGTGGTTTGCTTTCCAGAGCAAAGATGCATAATTTTTCATTTGATAGATGTAAGGAAAAAGCACCAGCAGATGTGTGCTAAAAGGAATCCTTTTTAAGACAAGTAATTCACCTAAACAGTGTGCAAGTTTGGGTTGGGTCATGTGTATCTAGGTGTGGGTGATAGGAAAACATCATGAGCTTTCAATTCCAACACCAATTTCTTAGAACCTAAATGAAGAATGATATTTATTATAAGCATAATGAATTAATGTGCTGGAAGAAATTACTCTCACCTGTGATTGTTTCTCTCACCAGGCAGTAGCTGGGTAACAGCAGGCCAGCAACAAGCAGGAAAAAATCCAGGTTTACATAACAAATCACTTTGGTTTCTTTTGTATTTCATCTGTAACAGATTTGTTATGAGATTACTCTTAGCTGCTGTCTTCAGTAACACACTGTGCCACTGCGTATCTGTCCTACGACCTGAAAGTGTCCTTAAACGTGTGTGACAGTGGCAGTTTTGCTCATCACTCTGGAAATTGTAAATTTTGTGTTGGGACTATGCGGTTTGCATTTCCCAGAGACTTCAGTGCTGTGATTTTCTGGCGGTACTGCTCATGGTGCTGCTCCCCGTGGTGGTGAAGAGTCCTGAGGAGCAGGAGCAGCAGCACGGAGCCTTCCTGTGCTCCGGTGCCATGAAGGGACCAGGGAAGCTCTGTGCCCACAGCACTCCACAGCAAGCCCAGGGAAGAAGACTGCTCCAGGGACTTTGTGAGGATTACAAGGCACATCTAAGATCCTGCTCTACCCATCTCCACACAGAAACGTTGTAGGGAGATCAGGAATATCTTAATACTAACTCATTTGTGTTTTTACTTGTCACCGGTCATAGCTGTGCCTTAACTGCTGTCATATGAGCTCTGCCAGATAAGTGCTGTTTAATGCAAAAAGTGGCTTGGGTTTTGTGGTTTTTTGGTTTATAAATAAAATCCTATGCAATAAAAGGAAATTATTTTGTATAAAGACACTGCAGCCTGGGTCAAAGCCATCCCTACTACCTGCTTATAAGGTATTTTATGGTTCAGGTCACATCAGGCTCCTATGCCAGATGTCCTGTTCTCTTTCTAATGGTCGATTCAGAAGTAAACTCTCATAGAGGAAGGACACTTTGGCTCAGTTGTGGCTCTGCACAGAACTACAGCCATCAGCAGTCAGATTTCACTGGCACTCATCAGGAACCTGCTGTTTGCCAGCTGAGTTGGGGTAACTATGTGTGTGGATGCTCCCTGCCTCAGGCCGAGGTGAAGTAATCCCAGTTAGCTCAGCCTTAGTGAAAGAATGCCAAGCTCATATAAATTCCTATGCATTGCCACAGACAAGAGGCACACATGTGGATATTGCCCTGACACAGTTGTTGTGCAAGAATGTCTTTGAGTCCTTCCTCTGTAGAATCAAATTGCTATTATAATTGTTTTTTAATGAAGTTTAATTTTTCCTATAAAGGAAAGCACTTTACCAGATCAACCTGAACCAGTTCCTCTTCCTGCCCATTACCAAACCATCAGGAGCATTATAGAAATAGCACCATAATTGTTATTTAACTTGATTGTTATTTAACTTGAAGGACATTTAACTTGACTTCAAGCTAGGCACTTAACCATTTTCATCAAGGTCAGTTAAAGCTGCGTATTTTGTTCTAAGGACCATAAGGACTGGGATCTCCATTTCTGAGGGGCTGATATGTTATTGTTTTATTCACAGCATCTGGGATTAGTAACATGAGGCAAAAACGGTTTTTATTTAAAAATTATATTCTAGTTAAGCATGGGTGGGAAAGGTCAAATGATCATACAACACAAATATGAACGGTTTTTAACTGCATAGTTTTTTGTGAGCAAACTGGAAACAAAATCTTTTTTCAGACCAAATGCACTTGGAATGGATTGCCCTTGTGAATACATTCATACTTGTAACAGCTCTAGTGCTGGATCTAACTTGGTGAAATGCAGTCACTGATAAGAATGGGGAATATCAAACATCTGCATTTCATTATGATTAGCACTAAAAAAAAAAAAAAAAAAGAATTTTATTTATATTTATGATGTCTCAAAGCATCTCATCATTGTGAATAAAGGAGGTTAGGAAGTTCACTAGAGTTTTGCACACAGGTCTTTATACAGGCAATTGAACAAGAAATGTAAGAAAAAGCTGGCAATCTACATAAGAATGACAATACATGAACAAAAAGAAATCCCTGAGCATTTTAGTTAAAAATAAATTAATATTCCTATCAAATACAGTCCTTACAAAAAGTTAGTGATCAATCAATGTTTAGTCTGTAGAGGTCCTCGCTTTCCATTTTCATATTGATTTAAGGGCTGTTGGAGTTTCCTGAGTTTCCCTTTCGGGTCACTGCCCTGCGTGTACAGAGAGGCTCAACATCACTTTGCAAACACTTGTGACTCATTCTGATTAATGGGAGAAAGATTGTAAATCAGAATAACTCATGCATCACTGAGATGGCATGGTTGTATATAGAACTAGAATTCCATAGAAAGAGTTTCCCCATCAATTCATTCTCCTGTAGTATCCAGGAACTCCTAAATTTTTAATGCTTTTTACATATAGTGAGGAAATGAGGAAAGAGGCCAGACAGAGTGGGAGGAAGAATGAATGCCGAGCTCCATACAGACCAAGGAACAGAATAAAATTTTGGAAAATGTATGTCATTCTTCTTTGAAGAGTGTCATCCTTAATATCTTCCTCTCAACTTCTGGAACTTCTGACACTTCACAGTTATTTGATGATTACCGGAACATTTACTTGTAGGCTCTTAAATGGCCTTGCCTTTTCCATTTTATCTTCTTCATCTTCAGTAGTTTCATGCATCATGTGGGCTCTGCTACAAGCCAAAGAATGAGCATGGCTTTGTCCCAAACCCATCACTGAAATTCCTGAGCTGTGCAAAGGGTTGGCTCTTTGGCAGGCCTAAGCTGTCCCTCTCCCAGGCAGCAGCAACCTTACACTCCCTTTTCTCCAGAGAAAAAGATCTCACTTTCTAAAAGAGGAGTGTGTGTCTCCTGAATGCAGCATCATTTTTGCATTGGCTCCAAATGCACTAACATTTTCTGGTTCAAAAGCAAGCACGATTTCCCTTTAATAGTACTGTGCAAAAAGCAGGACCATCCAAATTCAACAGAGAAAGCATGGATTCCCGAAGAATCTGGACTGGTTCCTAAATTTCTGGTAATATTTTTTCACACAGCACATCTGCTTCTATTTGTGCATTTCCTCAGCTACTATAGATAAAATTTGAATAGAGAGGTTTTGGTGTTAAATTATAAGCACAGATGTGCTGAAAATTCCGCAGCTCTTTTAATGGTAATGCTTCAGAGAGAGAAGTTGGGAGCAACTGGAATGGATCATCTTCCCACTGTGAGTATAATGCTGAGGTTTTGAACTTCCAGTATATCAGAAGACAGTGCCAATTGCTGAGATATGTTGGCAAGTTTCTTAGCAGAGCTTCTAATTTTGTCAGAGTAATTATTTTCAAGGTGTTTTCCAAATGTGCCACTTTGGATATCTGTGTCTATGAAGCCATTTCTGGGAAGATCTTTCACAAATTCCACACAGCAAAAACTGTAAAATGTGCTAAATTGTACTAGCTCTCCCCCTTATTACAAAAAACAGCAATCTGAAACCCAAATTTTTGCACCATATGGTCTACCTTTCCAGACCTTCTCTTGCTCATAGCTAATATATGACCCTAAAAAGTTATATAAGATGATGACTTTTGAAGTCATGTGCCTCAGCTTGTCATTTTAATAGAATATACCAGTTCAAAGTTTCTATAGATATAAGGGATTTTTTCCAGCCTTCAAATGCTCTCTGAAAACCTGATTTTCTTAAGCATTTAAAGTAAACACCTCAGAGACAAGTTTTGAAAAATGTAGATTGTAACCCATGAACATTTATTGCTTAGCCTTGGAATCTTCAAATGAGGTTTTAAGATGAGTCAATGGGAACCTAACTTTCTGGTATGGAAAAAGAGTTCAACAAATCTGACTTCCTACTTGTGGATGAGAGGCTGGGCACAACCTGGGAATGTGCACCCACTGCCCAGGGAGCCATCTGCATCCTGATCTGCATCCAGAGCAGTGTGGGCAGCAGGATTCTGCCCCTTTTCTCTGCCCACATGAGACCCCCCCTGCAGCACTGCATCCAGCTCTGCGGTCCTCAGCACCAGACATGGAGAAAGGGCACAGGAAGGCCAAGAAGAGGAGAAGGCTGGAGCACTTGTACGAGGACAGGCTGAGAAAGTTGGGTTTGTTCAGCCTGGAGAAGAGAAGGCTCCAGGGTGACCTTAGAGCAGCCTTCCAGTACCTAAAAGCTACATAAAGGCTCACAGAAAAGCCAAGGAGAGGCTTTTGGCAGAGGCATGTAGTAAGGGGACAAAGAGGGGTGGCTTTAAACTGGAAGAGGGTGGATTTAGGTTGGTTATTAAGAGGAAGTTCTTTACTGAGAGGGTGATGAGACAGTGGAACAGACTGCCTAGATAGGCGGCGGATGCCTCATCCCTGAAAGGGATGTGCCCTGTTGGATGGGATATTGAGCACCCTGGTCTAGCAGAAGGTGTCCCTGTCTGTGGTGGGCAAATAAGAACTAGATGATTTTTAAAGCTCCTTCCAACCCAAACTACTCTATATTCTATTCTTAACTACTTCTATATTCTATTACTCAAGTTCATGCAGGTATGACTGAACTGCCATTTGAAAATTTCCAGATTCCAGAAATCAAAATAACTTTCATATTTTTAAAACATTCAAAGCTTCTTAAGACTAAAGCATAAGAAACTGTGAATTGCCAGACCACATCAACAAGGCCATTGAAATGCTAATTTGTTAATTTGGGATCACTGAGTTCTGGGACCATCCAGCTAAAGACAAGAGAACTTGTCAGTGCTTAGTAGCACGACACCATGCCAACATTTCTGAAACACAGAAAGAAATATGTCCAGTTCAGATGTCTAAATAAACAGAAAGACTGCCTGCTTTCCACTGGAATTCCATAGGAATCTGAACACCTTCCCACAAAATGATTCAATTTTTACCAATAAATGTCAATGTAATTGTAAAGAAAAGTATTATGGTGAAAAAACCCAATGTTCATGTTTTCCAGCACATTTTTTGCTTCATTTTTCAAAAATGAAATCTCATTATTATGAAACATCACAAAACAGCAAGTGGCAAACCAAAAAGTAGTGATGACCCTCAAAAACTATCTCAGTTCAAAGAAGAACATAATTCTCATCTTAACCGCTCACTTATCTCCTCTGAATAAACAGAAAAAAACTGTGGGGAAGAAGACTGCCAAGATGATTCTTATAATTAATATGCCTTTTAATAAATAAGACTTACTAGAGTTTTCTCCTATGTTTCAAACTGTGCATGAACAGGTGACCTTGCTTATCAGACACTGTACTTGAAGGTTTAGGGAGAAGGAGATGAAGTAGAAATTCAGGAGATGTGAATGGATGTTAGTGTGTCCCTGATTGAGAAAATAGCCTGCATCTCTTGAACAAAAGGCAAAATTCACAGACCATGTTAGAGATTGTGGTGTAGCACATAGTAAATATAGTCAAACTATGTAAAGTGAAGCAATGAGGTCCTTTGGCACTTTTTCAGGAGCTGCACAGAGGGAAGGCCAGGCACTTTCAGTTCAGATCAATATGAATCATTTATCACTGGAAGACCCACTTAATGCAAACAGGATCTGTGGAAACCTGGAAGGAATGAGAATGTTACTGAAAGCATCTGTCCTCTGTGAGGGGCTCCTGAAAAGACTTCTCAAATAGTGACTCATTTTCAAGGCTCAATCTCTTCTCAAGAAGCAAGCCTATAAACACTTACTTGCAAGTGTGGGGAAATACAAAGGTTTGGTGTTGGTTTGCCAGTGAAATAGCACACCTGCAAGCAAAGCCCAAAATCACTAAGTGAGCTGGGTTTCAAATACATCAGTGACTCTGTAACAAGGAGATTTTTTTCACTCTGAATATCTTACTGAGGAAGATATCACCTCCTCCTCTTCCTTCTCACAAGTCAATCCAGCATCTTCTTGCTGTCTTGCTTCTGAGTACCACAGGTACTCACACCATAACTGGACACTCACTCCTGTCCTGTACACAATGCTGTAACAGCATCAACATTTCTGCCAAGTTAATCCTGACTGTGGGGTTCCTCCATAGCATGTTGAAGCTTGGTGAAATAATCGGGGTGTCACCGGATCTGCACAAAGGGAATATTCCAGGAGAAGAATATTATCCTAATTTTTAAGAAATGGAAAAGAGAGAGACAAAGGAACAAAAGAAAAATAGAATGGGGAAAGAGTGGAGAAAAAAGAAAACAAACAAAAAAACCCCCAAAAACAAGGAAAAAGGGGAAAGCAAAAAGAATTAAAAAGAAAAAGAAAAAGAAAAAGAAAAAGAAAAAGAAAAAGAAAAAGAAAAAGAAAAAGAAAAAGAAAAGCAGAAAAAAAATTATCATTCTTTAAAACAAACAAGAACAATTATATAAAATTATTTACATTTTACATTTTTTTATTAGACCAAGGAATGGAATAGCTGATCTCATTCTTAGGCCAATATTGTTTTTCTCCTGAGTCTGCTGGAGACAAAACTACCAGCCACAGCATGGAGCTTTTATCCCCCTGCAAGTAACACAAATCAGACAAGGCATGGTTGGCCAGTGCAGGAGGGGCATTAGCCCTGATTTTCCTTCAGTTGTACTTATTTTTGGTAAGCAAGCGAAACAGACAAGCTAGGTTTTCAAAAAGGGAACTGACATGAGAAGAAATTTAAAGAGCATTAAATTTTTAATGGTGCTTGTGGCCATAAACAATGGAAAGGAGTGAAGATCTGGTACCGGTCCCAGCACCCGAACAAAAGTGGTTCATAAGGTCATGCCTGCACAAGTGGAGATGTTTCAGATTATTCCTCTCCTGTGGTGGCTGAATTAGGACATTTTCCTTTAAAAGAGCAGCAATGCATATCAAAAGCAGCTGTTTTGGAGGCAGGCCTGTTTCTGTGGTCTCCTGCCCCAAAGGCAGCCCAACAGGGTGTGAATGATGTTGCTGGGTATTACAAGAATGAGGGGAGCGAGGAGGGAGTTTCTAGGGACCCTGGCATATTTTCAGGTAAACATTTTTGCTGCATAATTGGAGCAGTTATGACGGAAACTTTCTCCCTACCACATTTCTCCTTCTGGCACTCCAGACACACACCAACATGCACAAACAAATGTCCCTGAAGTCACTGGAACTGCTCTTATGGCAGCTGTCCTCAAGAGCATTGTGAGTGGGATGTTGTTTCTCCTGTTTACAGCATCTCTATTTTGGGTCCCTCCTTGTTTGTGTGGAGTGCCTACATGTGTTTATGAACTGCATGTTGCAAAGATAAGGGAATGTGGGGTGCTGGCCAGTCCTGTTTTCCATTACTCTTGTTTTGGTTTTTTTCCTGCTTCTCTTTTATGTCACTTTTTTGTTTTTTTTCTTCTTTTCTTTTTTTTTCCTTTTTTTTTTTTTTTTTTTTTTTTTTTTTTTTTTAATCTCCTTCCTTCTATAGCAATGAACACAGTCAGTCCACCCCCTTTCTCGACAAGAAATCTATTTGGAAAGAAAACAAGGAGACACGGAGCAAAAAGTATTCTGTATCTAAAAGCAGTTCATATTAAGCTGCACAAATTTGGTGCCTTGTGCTCTAAGAATAATATAATGTGGATCCTAATCTGATATTGGCTAAGCTGTGCATTTTGAGGGTAACTATTCCTTGAATACTAGAGAAATAATTTCAGATGAGTTACAAAAAGAAGCATATCCTGCACACTGCTGCTAAAACAAGAGCAACATTTTTGTACATTGTAAATGTGGGATACAGGGTGCTGTTGATCCCCAACCTCCAAATACCTCTTTGCAACTGAAAAATGTTATGACTATGCACTTGCAGCATTGTTTCAGATCTGCAGTGTAAAAAATCAGCTGGCTGGGGCACCTGCCATTTGGCTACCATGTTCTGCTGAGCCACCACCAGTAGGGGACTTTGTGGAGAGCCGAAATGCTCACCAGGCCATCAAACTATCCTACCCCTGCCTGCAAGATGTCCAGCATCTCTCATGTAAAAAACACGTACATGTCTGAAGGAAATGCAGGGATTCAAGAAATGGTATTCAAATTTACAGTGTAGTACTCTTTGTCTCTCTGTGCCAGTACAGCTGAAATGCTTGCACTTTGCTGAAAGCAAGTGTAGAAGGTATTGCTCTTCTGTCACCTGGGAATTTTCTAACCCATAAATCATTCTGTTTGAGGTGTCCACTATGCTCACCAAAGTCATTAGGAATCTTGTGACTCAAAGAGATTTTACATGAGATCTGCCCTAACACTTCAGCTTCTTTTGTAATTGAGTTGAGAAATGTAAATTCATTTTTTGCTTAATACCATGATGCATTTTATTTTTTGGTTTTTTCTTGTATGGACAAAAGTATTTTTGCACAAATGTAAATTCCATTTCCATAAAACATATTGGTTTCAATTTTGCAGCAAAAATATTTGTGTAAATATGTAGATCTGTTTGCAAACTAACCAACTAACTAACGACATTGATCAAAACTGCAGAAACAATTTGGGTTGCAAAAAAGATTGATGATGGAGAAAAAGAAAACATGCTTTCAGGGTGGTGTGTGTTTGTTTGTTTGTTTGTTTGTTTTAAAGTGATTTTTCTTTTAAAGTTGTCCTCATAGACACAGGAAAGCTGAGTTTGCTATGGAAGAGCATCTTTCCAGGAGCACATCATGTTAGGTTTCAGAATAAAGAGCTCTCCACTGGAGAAATCAGTACTGTTTGCTGCAGTAATTCCCTCTGGGATTTCTTTATTTTGCAACACTTGTTGATGTTTTTGTATGCTTTTGTTTGGAGTAAAACCAGATTTAGGTTGTTTTCTTAAATCAGCCTAGATAATTTATAAGCCTGTGCTAGATGCAGCATTATCTCAGATTTTGGTAAATATAGCAGGCTCACAGGCAGAGTTTTCAAGTGGGAAAATAGCTAGATTGGTAAATGCAAATGTGCTTGGACTTGGATAAATACTGCAAAACACAGCTTAAATATCAAACAGCTGAAGTCAATCCGCACAGCAAGAAAAAGCTGTGTGGGGCTGATGGTACCTTCTAAGCACTGAGATCTAACATGGGGTCAGGCCTGACTCTGCAATGTCATGGAGAGTAGTGTCAGCTCTCAGACACTGAAAACATCCTCCAACAATTGTCCTGGGAATAAAAGGTTTAATTCTGGCCTCTAGAAACACTCTGCTGTGGCAGGAGGGAACAGAAAGTTACTTTGGTGCCATTCTGGTTAAGGAAACAGTAATATATAATAATACAACTCAGCATTTAGGTTAGCACTGTTGGAAGGAAGCCAAGAAAATAGCTTTAGCTGATTCTATTTTTCTCTGTGATCCTGTTCACCACAGCAAACGAAATTTCAAAGGAAACATCGGAGACCTGTTTGCTGGAGTTGCCCATACTAATGCCATTTGCTGTGCACTGGGTTTCAGAAGGTGGCATTCAGCACTTACAAGCAGGGTACCTTCTGAGTCATAGGCTCTGGTGCCTGAGCAAAGGTATCACTCTGAGTTGTGTTCTTTCCCTTCTTCCTTTCTTCCTTCCTTCCTTAGGAAAACCAAATTTCCATGGCACCCTAAGTGGCTGCTCTCACATTTATTGACTGTGTAGGAATTTAAAAGCAGGACTGATTTCATGCAATGGACAGAGCTGAGACCTGGCCAGGATGGACTTTTTCTGAGGTCTGAGCTGGACCTCAGAAATGTGGAATAGGAGTGGACTAAGAAACCATGTGCATAATGTCGCTACTATTCTCTGTAACAGCTAATTATTGGAGTGGGGCTAGCAGTCCCTGCTAGCTTGGCTTATCTGGATAAGCCCTGGAGAGCTACTGTTGGCTGCTTGAAGTTTTCCTGCTTTTATCCCTAGGATACTGGCTGCCTCCTGACAGATGAAGTATGAAGCAATCTGTCTCCTCTCTTCCCTGGCTCAGACGTGGCTCACCAAGAGAGGTCCCTTTGGAAAAACCTCCATAATTAGAGCACAGTTTCCAGCGCTGTCCTCCTTCCCTTCCTTTTGGCTGCCTTCTGCTTTGAATACAAGAACTTGCAAGAAATTTTCCTGAGGCAGACCTGGAGAGATACAGGGACTCTTGTCATTTGCCAAAGAACTCCTTTTGCAAGTCTACACACCAACCTGTACAATTCCTGAGGATATTTTTCAAAACAAGAAAAAGAAGCTCCCAGTTGTTTCTTGTTTGAAGCCTCTAATTCAGACCTATTACACCTTGCAGTCAAAAGCCCTCCTATTGTTGCTATACTATTTGCCACATTTTTCCTGACAGAGAGGTTCTTTGTATAAATTAAATCTAGTGATTGCATAAGCATGAATTTCATTGCCATGGTCCCTTAAAGCATCTTTAATTAAAAAGAAGGAAGCTACACGTCCATCAGCCACTTCAGGCTGAGGCCTCCAGTCATCGTGTCCTGACTGATGAGGAGAAGCAGGAGTTGTTTCCCGGCACTGACAGCGTCTGAGACACCTCAGTGCTGCCAATAACCCGGTGTTTTCGTCAGCCTGGTTAGTGACGCTTCCATCCTGAAGCTTTGTTCCAGAGGTACCTTGAGTCACCCAAATGACAGGACATGGACGCAGGCAGAAACACCTGAATGGGCTCCGGCTGACTGTGCTCAGCTGCAGCAGCTGGAGAGTTAAATTTACACAAAGGTTTATTATGCTGCCCCAGACTTCTATTACTGGTTCTGCTTTGTTTGCCCAAAACCTTTGGACAGATACCTAAGTTCCTGCCAGTGTGCCTGAGATCTGTTACACAAGTGAGAGCGGGGCTTTAGCTGCACTGCATGAATTACCCACCGCTGGCTGCAGCCCCACAGCCAGCACGCTCTGTCTGTGTCTGCATTGTAACCAAACAAAAGACAACGTGCTTCCTCCACACAAACTGGAAATAATGCCTCGAGCAATCCAAAGTACTCAACAGGGTTTAAAATTATCACTTAGCATGAACAAAATAATTATATACTGGTGTAATATTTGGGCTCTATTAAAGAAAAAAACTCCAAAGCTCATCCTTAGCCCTAGAAGTAAGAAAAAGAGGTCAAGAGAGTTTTGAATATCAGAACACTGTAGTCCTGTCAAAGATATTAGCAGTGCCTTGATATGTTTGACTGAAGCTTAATAACAGTTTTGAAATCACTAAAAATAATTTTTTTCTTTATTAGATGAACAGATATATCTAGAATCAATTTTCAGTGAGAGACAAAGATTAATGAAGCAAATTACCTCTCCCTCCATCGTACTAACAACCATGACCTTTGGGAACTATAGCAGAAGCCATCTTTTGTTTTGAGTATTTGTTTTTCTTGACATTTTTTTTAACTTCTTGTTAATAAGGTTTTTTCTTTTGCCTCTGTCACATGCTGGTGACAGGAAAAGGGGTGGCTGCCTGCACCTGTGGCAGCCAACATAAGCCCCATCACCCACCGTCATTTCCAAGCACTATATCCAAACACAACACTCATGGTGGTGCTAAGGAAGTGGTGGCTAAAGGTGGTGTCCTGTACACTTTCAACAAGTGCTGACCTCCTGAAAGGCCGAATTTTTGGCTTTTTCACAAAAATGTAATTTCTGCCAAAAAATGTCCTCTTCAATCAAATTTCAGAGCCAGAGAAAATATCCATGCTTTTGTCTTTCAAATACACCTTTTTATATAACAATTTACTCCAGAAGTATGAAACATATCATGATTCTAGGATACATACCACAGCACAAATATAAATTGCTTCAGTTTCATTTGGCCTAGCATGGGATTGAGGTAAATGTTAGCAATTCCATAAATTAGATTCCTTTTTTTTTTTTTTTGAGTGAAGCTCAAACTCCTCTGAAGGAAGTACATAACTCTTTTTTTAAGGCATGAGCAGCCTTGATCACACTAAAAATCAGAAATTTTATCTAAACAACAATTAATGTTATCCAATGGGGTTTTTCTTGTAAATTTTTTTTAATATTTAGTTCAGAATGATTACTCTTGTCTGATGATATCACAGCCCAGGTCCTCTGGAAACTTTGCCAGCTGAATTACTGTCTTATCTGGGTGTTTTTTACAGCTCCAACATCAAGATTTCTAGACTGAGATGAAATATTAATAAAGGCATAAACCACAATACTTTCTCTTCCTAAATAGATATTCCTTAAGTAGATATCCTTCAAGTAATGATAGCTTGTTTTAATTAGAGTAAATATATTCTGAATTTTAAAGTCATACTCTCCAGAGTGACACAAAACATGACAGCATGTAAAAGAAAGAAGAATAGGGCAACATTATTCAAGGTAATGGAATAGTTTACCATATTAAAAAAGACAGTCCCTCTTGAAAGGTACACTTAGATGTGTATTTTAATGCACACAGCTTTATATTTCTGTCCCAGTGGCATTTCTAGTTTGGAGAGCCCTAAACTTAAAGTGGATCTAGAAGGAATGTTGCTGAAACCACACTGCCTATTCACCCAGGAAATTAGAAATCTTTGCATCAGCTCTGAGTCACATGTTCTTTAGAAGCTTGTATTTACAGCTTCATAGGTTTCTTATTTTGCCAATGGGATATTATGACTTAGCCTGCTGTCTCAGTGGTCTGGAGACAATACTTGTGTTCATATTTTTCTCACTTACAGAAGTACTAATGAAGACATTCACTCTGATTCTGAGAGCCTGACCTCAGTCTCTTTCAACTGCTTTTGCTCAGATGCTAACACTGCACAAGTTTCATAAAAACTTGTTTTGGTCCAGACTTTCTTATTGAAAAGATAATAATGGTAATGAGTTGTGAAAATAAAGTGATCTAACTTTCAAAAACAGTGAATTGGAGATTTATTGTCATTCACTTACAATCTATGTTGAAGATTTACCTTGAGTGTTGGAGTGTTGTAGTTGTCCTCAGTGTTACTGTGCTGCTTTTCTGAAGTCATAAAGATAAAGCAAAGATAACCCATCAGCATTCTCTGGACAGCTATCCCATGCTCTGACTCATAACAAATGCAGATAATATTAATTTACTGAAAGAAGAGAAAAAAAAATCCTAAAAAAATTGTTGGTGGTCATGATGGAGTATTTACTCTGGTCCTTCATAACATAAATAGTATTAAGATCAAACACAAGAAAACTACAGGAAAGACTCCTATAACGATCAGATTGTTAAAGCATTTGTTTTTAACAAAAAGTGTTAATGTGGTTTCAGTGCTGAATTTCACTGAAAGAATACATTTTTATCCCATTGTATAGAAGAAGTGAAGTGGAAGATAGGTCAGAATTGTCACAGGTGTGCAGGCAACAAACACGCCTGTGTGGTTGTGTTGAGGCTGTTTGCTGCCAAACTCTCCTGCCTGGATCTCAAAAACCAGCAGCACGACTTCGCAGCACCTTTACCCAGCCCTGCTGGCTGGGGAGGAGTTTGCTAAAAGGTCTTTGCACTACCCTGCTCACAGAGGGTAATTTGCTCCAAGAGCTGCTAGACTGAGCCAGACATCCTAGGTGAGCTGCCCTGTGCTAGGACAGTTGTACTCCTAGCCCACAGCACCTTCTAAAACCCTGTTTCAAAGCTGCAGAAGAGGGACTTCAGGTTGGCAGGGAATAGAAATGTATGACATGGTTTCTGCCTAAACAGCCATACCAAAACAGGATAAGTGTGGGAAGAAGTAGCATGAATATAAAAAAACAGAAGAGACCAGTACTCCTTCAGATCAGCCAAAAGTGAGTTTAACTTACCAGCATATGGAAAAGGACTTGCCTGAAATGAAAAAAAAGGGACAGGAACAGATCACTAGGTAAGGAAGTGGACTAGAAGAACAGAAAAATTAAAAACACCAGTCTGCTGATGTGGAAAGGATAAAACAGCTGTTTGTGAATAGGCAGCTCCTCTGATGGGCGATATCATAATTTGCCATCTTTGAAACTGTCAGCATGATGAGATGTTGATGGATGTGCTGAAAGTCATTCAAAAACAAATTTCAGGTTTTTCAGGTGTGGGTAATAGTGCTGGTTGATACCAACAACAGCAACTCCAAAACATAGGGATCACTAAAATTAGGGCAGGAGAGAATTTCCACCCAACACAGTCAACTACAATGAAGCCAGATGAGAAAATGAAATAACAATGAGGGTGGACAGAGCCTCTGGTTAGAGGAAGGGCAGGAGAACAAGGATTTGTGGTAGAAAAAGGGAAGGAGAACAAGAATTTGTGGTAAAGAAACTAAAGCAAGACAAAAGAGTGCTGCTAGATAGGAAATTGATTTGCAGCAGAAGGGAAGAATGTGGAGAACAAGAGAAAGGAGTTAGAGGCTGTAATTTTTAGCAGACATATGAGACAGGAAATAGTAAAGAGGAAATGACAACTGGTACAGCTCAAAGAGAAGATACTTTTCTTAAAGCTTGTGGAGTTTTTTGTGCTCAGCCACATAACAGAGGCTGTTAAATATTTGCATTAACAAACTCAACTCAAAAAGTGGAAGCAGGCACAAGAACAAGCTACATACTTTACTAGAGTAACAGATGGGTGGAAATTAATTATTTCTGGGACATGCAAGATGTGGGAATACAATACATGACCAAAGAAGAGAAGCTTGTGATCAGCTGGGAATATGTTGAGAGAAGAAAAATTTCAGAAATGAGTTGACCATAGAATAGCAGTGAAATGTCAAAATAATGCACTTACAAAGAAGTTAGGATTAACCCAGCTTTTTTTTTAATTGTGAAAGATTTTGGTAATAATTTGCTTATTTGTGCTCCTGGCTGCCATGTTCAATAAAGTTTCAAAAAGAGCAAACTAAGAGGCTGACTGGTCAGGTGGTCAGAGATATTCAACCCTCAGATGAAGACACTTGAAAAAGAAAGACTCCACCACTCTAGGAAAATGAAGGGTGAATGAATATGGGTGAATGGACTATGTTTGCTGTCCACACAAGAGCCAAGTATTTAATTGACCATCTAGATATTTTGGCTAAAAACTGTAAATTAAAAAAGTGATGGTATATTTTTTAAAAAGTCATTCCTGGAGCAGTGGGCCAAAACCTTTTAGTTTTGCTAAAATAGTATTGCCCCTTTCATGGTGTGCTATTAGGTGCTTTAGATCAACAAATGATGTTTTTACTGCGTGTCTGTGGAATTTTCCCCTTGGCCTTATCATGTATTCAAATGTCCATTCAAAATTCACCATGAGCTCCAGCCTACAATCATAGTTTTCAAGTATTTTCTTCTGTGGGACACATTCCTTAGTTTTTATACTTTTACATTTTCAGCCAGAAAACTAGCCCAGCTTCCGTAGCCAGAGTTTTTTATTTGCATCTTCTGACTTTTGGCCATCTTCTGCTGTCAGAGCAGCTGCTAGTTTTATTTGCCTAGTCCCTATGCCTAAATACAAAAATACTGAGAACTCAAATGTTCATAATTCCAGTCTCTGCAGCTGGCCTCTGAGACTTTGGTCTGCATCAGCTCTGCCTCTTTGTTCAGGCTTGGCAGCCACTGCCGATCTGCAGTGATCAAAGGCAGGAAGCATCCAGCACACCCTCATCCGCAGACCTCGTTGCAACACAGTCCCTGAGCAGGCCCTGAAATATGGTTCTTTGGGCTGTGATCTATTGCACACCCACACAGAGCTCACTGACTTCACTGTGCCTCTGCCCATGCACGATATATGGCTTTCATTCCACACTGAGGGCACTTCGTATAGGAAAAACTGCATGCCATTTGGAATTCTCCAGTGGTGGAAAAAAGCAGGAATTGGACCTAGGCAATCTTTTGTGTCTTTGTAACAGATAAAGCTGTTCTGAAATGTTTGGTTTGTTTTTGGTTTTTTGGTTTTTTGTTTTTCAAACAAACTCAAGTCTTCCTTTTACTTGGCTTGGGTTTTTTTGCAATATAAATTCAGGTTCTGTCTTTCTTCCAAGACTGTGTGATGACAGGGGAACTGCTGAATGATGATGTCATGATAGACTAAAGAGAATACAATTGAGCAATTTGACAGGAAACCTGACTTTTTGTTGGACTATGCACAGTCCTTTGTTTTTGACTGTTTAACCACTCTAAAACAATACGTGATATTTTTGCCATTTCCACTAAGGCATAACGGGTCACAGTAAAATTCCTAAAAACTCCTTAGAGTTTCTCCCAGGGTAAAGAAGGACAGTAAAATTGAGTGTTCAAATGGTTTGTTGATTCACTTTAGTATGTAACAGTGATCTAACATGACAGGAGACCATTTAGGTAAAAATAATAAACTAATATCAGGTAGGGAAATATTCACCAATTCTAGTATTTCCAAAGAAAAGCAGCAAATAGGATGTTTTTCAGCGTTCATAAAATGGCAAAAAAAGGGGCACTTTCAAAGTCCCTTTCAAGTCCACTTTGAAGCAGCAGATCCTGCCTCCCAAACTGTGTTTTTATCTGTAACAAAGAAACAGCATCTAATATTCTGGAAGACAGTATGGGTGATTGCTGAGTGCTTCTGAAAGTGATGATTTTTTTTGAAACTGAAAAGGATTCTTGGATTTAATCATTATTTTGCTAAAGTAAATAAAAAATTTGAATACTCTTTCTATGAAGAGCTACCATAACTACAGTTATAGTGTGATCACAAGTTGTTTATTAGGAAGATATTGTCTAAAAAAATCTAGAAATATATATGATCATAGATTTTCCATGTGAAGTCACCCAGCATTCAAAAGAGGTCCATAGGTGTTAAAAACCATTAAGCTGAATTATAAAAATATCCCAATTTTTAATTTTCCAAAGGTTGGTGTAGTCCAAATATTTTAGTTTTTAAAAACTTTGAAGACTGTGCATAATTTTCATGTTATTGAAATATTTCTGAAACATTTACTTTTAAAATATTCCACATGCTTAACCTTTCAACTTGCATCTTGCTCCAAACTGAAAAGCAGAAGAAAGCAAGATCAGATCTTGCCACTCTTGTACAGGCACCACTGTATGAATGTCACAAAACAAGGGATGAAGGAAACTGTGATCAGATAGTCAGAGACTCTCAGACTGGGCATGCAAAGAGAAAAGGAGATGTCACCTCACACCTCCATATCTCACTCCTACTTTGGAGTAGGAGGCATTTCTCTTCGGGTTGGGCTGGTGCTGAGGATGGTCACTGCAGCAGCTGCAGAGATACAGACAGCACAGGATGAACCCAGGAGGCTGCAAAATGCCATGGCACAGGGGCAGTGCAGCCCTGCTGGTGTCACTCTGAACCTGGAGTTCATTCCCACCTCTCACCTATGCTGGGAAAAAGGACTTTTCCATATGTCTAGGGAACAGTTCCCACTAAAATGCAGAGCCACTTCCAACATGTGAGAGAAAAGAGACACCAGTAGCTAAAACTCAGCTGGGCAGACATAATGCAGATTGTCCTTACCAAAAACTGCAGGCTGGGCTTTGTGAAGGACCATATGGAAACACAGTCCACCTAACCCTGAAATCTGATCAACTGAAACTGAACAATAATACACTATACAGTTAACCTCTTTAGAAATAATTAAGTTGATTTAATAGCATAAGCTTTTTTTTATTTGTTGAACTGCATTATTTTGGTACTAAATATTATTCAAATTATTAATTTCCTTCCATTAAGCAGTACCAACATTATCCGCTTCCCAGGATCAAGTTTCTATTAGGTGTATTAACTCAAACTCTTAGCTTAATTGTCTTTGCTGGTCTTGTCCTTGCTGATAATTTGGCCCTCTATATTCATTTGATATGGCCAGGGTTAAAAAAAAAAAAGGTTTCTTTCTTTGTTTTTTCCACTGGTACCTAAGTAAGACTAAACCTAGTAGATGAAAATGAGCTTGGCCACAGAGAAAAAAGCAAAGTACTTGAGAATGTACCTCAAATCTAATGCAGTAATATGTGGTAAAAGGCTTGGCTACTGCCTGCATGGATGTGCTTCAATATTCTTGAGCATGCTGCCCTTTCCCAAGCAAACAGAAAATGCAGCAATGGAGGTGCTGCATGTGTAGCCAGTTCATTTTTGCATCTAACACACTCAGGATAATACCAAACCCTGATAACAGCAACCAGTTCTGCATAAAGAACTGCAAGAACTAAAGGAATATTTCTGAGGACATTTTGACTGAATTTATATAAAGTACACCTTCCAGTCAATAATGTAGGCTAGCTAGTATGACAGAGAGCACCACATGGGTATCTGCAGGGAGCCACTCTGGGATCTGCAAGTCTCAGTTTCCCTGGTCACCCTCTGTGTGTTTACACACCATTGTAATGCAACTGAAAAATGAGCTGCTGTGCATTGTCAGAGATCTGAGGGAGAAAGTGTCATAGTCAATATAACTGAATTCTTAGGTCTTTGAGTAAGTAAATCAGAAGTTGTCCAAAGGTTTAATGCTGGAGTTGGATGAACTGAAGAACCAGCAGAATCGGCAAAACGTGGCACAAAAATATTCGTTATACCTGATATTGGATGACACATTGACAGAGCACAGGCTGACTTCTTTTATGGATTATCACATGATGGGGAGGGACAAGGAGATGTTCTTGCTCAGAGATCAATCTTGAGCAGTTTCTGTGTCCATCACAGTGGGGAGGACACTAGTGATGAATGCAAGTCTGTATCCTGCTGTAAGTTTGAAGTGAAATGAAGGTTTTAATATCTGTTAGTAAAAAATAAACCATAATTTAATGGTCCTCTTGATGTTAAGAATTTATACTCTTCACACTCTTGGTGTTCAGCTGTTAACAGTTACATAAGTTTTAGGAAAAAAATACCAAAACAAAAACAAAAACCCCACCACATTTTAAAAATATATCTTTCACCTCTCTATAGGAAAGACAATGGCCAACTATGCAGGAAAATTCCCTACTCAGTCATATTTTGACTTTAAATTATAGTGATGTAGCTCTTACATGTGAAAAAGTTAGAATAAAGATATGATCTGCAACTTTTCTACTATTGTATCTCATGATATTTCCAGGAGATGCTATGCTACAGGTGAAAACACATAAAAATATATTCTTCCTTTTTACAAAACTCTAAGCCATGGATTGAGCTTTCCCCTTTCTATTTCCACGTTTTACTGGAAATCTGTTTTTTGAAGTCAATTTAAATGATCCATCAGACGAATCATTGCATTTTAAATGCTAGCAAGAGTCACATTATGAAATGCTCCAGTTTGCTTAAGGTCCCTTCTGTACGCAGTCTGCAAAAACAAAGTGCATACAATTTCACAAAGACAGCCGAAGTGCAAATGATTGAGTAACGAAGACACTCAAAAACAAAAAATAATTTGGTTGTCATTAGCTAGTCCTTTCCACAACCAAAAAACCCATATCCATAAATGACAAGGGATACATACTTTATTATTTATATTCCTTTCATAGTGAATTTGGGAGAACATAGACTGAAAATCTATTAGACCTGCTGTGCTTGAACTTTAGAGCCCACATCCTCGATGAACTGTGATACTGAACAAACCCCTGAAGCTGCCACATCACTGATTATGGTAGCCTGGTGCACTCCAAGTTGATCAGTTACTGCCTGCCTCTGGATACCATGGTCACGCATTCACTAAACATCAGCTTCCTTGGGCAAGGCCTTGCTTTCTGAGCTGTGTGGGAAGTTCTAACAGGTCCCTGAATTGTTTGTGGTACCATGGGTGGCAGTTTTTTTACTCCAAGAAGGCTCAATCCCAAGAAGGAACTGCCTAGTTTGTAACAGCGACAGAACTGAAAACCATGGTGGAATCAGGCCAGCTTGCAAGTAAGCACAGAAAAGACCCTGCAGGGTCAGACAACTGGAATTATCTCCCTAATATTACTGATTATTGGCCGAGCCAGTCTGTTCATATCACAAATACAGGCCTGCAGTGAGCCACAGGCATTAAATGCATTTTGGTGTTTATGCAAGTGTTGTTAAGTTACATGCTCTTCAAAAAGAACTACATGTGAAAAATGCTGTAAAAAAGGTTATTAATATCCACCGGCCACAATAGAAGCTGATGGATTGTAGAGGTGGATAACTTATTAGTTGTTTAATTAAGCACAAGGGTGGTTAAGAATCCCTGCATAAGTACGTCAAACCTGTCTCCCAAGTAAGAAAAGGTTTATATTTTCACTTGAGAAGAAAAACAGTTGGAAGAACAAAGGACATGAGTTTGAATGAATCCTTGATTAACCCAAGAAGACACTGGGTAGAAAGCATAACTTTGCCATTGAAACTACAATATTCTGTTTAAGATTTAAAGATTGTAGTGTGTGCCAGAGGTTTGGAGACTGACTAAACAGCTTGCCAGCAGCAACCAGACTTCAAGGAAAGCCCAAGAAAATAAAATACATGCATGGTTTATTTTTATTTCTAGTAATCCCTGTTACTTCATGTTGGCTGTGTTTGGATTGTGTAAATAAAATGCTTTTACTTGCTTTCACCCTAACCTGACCAGGTCAAAGCATCTGGCAAACATCAAAGCACACCATCTAGACAACACACAGACCTTCTGATCTGTGCTGGCTCACTCCTGCAGGGTGAAGTGCTCCAATCCATTTCTCCAAGATAGCTAAAATGGAAGCACAAATTATTTGCATTAAGGTGCAGAATGGGCTTTTCAATTCACATACAGAGTTAAGTTCTGGTGCTGGTGGTGTGTCCAAAAACTGTCTGGAAAATGAGAACTGGATGGTCTCTAATCAAAGACCTTAATTGTTTATGGTTTATGGGCTCACAATTAAAACATTAATACATTCAAGAATTTTCATCAGCTTTAGAACAGCCTACTGTGCATCTCATATTGCAAGTGAAATTTCCATTCAGAAATCTCAATCTTTCAGTGATTCAGATGAAAGGAGTAAACAGTACCAGCTTGTATCCAGTAAAAAATGACCCAGCTCAAGCAATAAAAAATAAGCAATCAAGCAGAGCAAGTCACAAACAATTTCATAACCATGGAGGTGCAACTGGCACAACAAGAACTATTTAAAATCTCTAGCTGTGTCAACTAAGTGAGTCAATGATTGTTTGACGAGAGTGCAACTTGTTACTAACAATGAGTGATAATCACACTCTGTTTAGTGATTCAGACTCTATAATCAACGCAGCTCTCTGGTCAGCCAAAGTGGAAATTACATGAGATACTTGAGCCTACATTTTCAGTGTTTCCTACTTTGGCAAAATCAAAAATATATTAAAACATATTTCTGCCACCACTTTGGCTCTTTTGATAGTAAATGAAGACCTAAAAAGATGTGCAGGTTAAAAAGTAACTACAGGAAAGAATAAATTCTGGTTGAACTCAATGAATGGTTAATGGTATAACATTAATAATTTAATCGAAATAATTATGCTTATCTCAACAAGATTTATTTCCATATTTCCAGTGTAAAACTCTTGCATCATTCAGAAAACATCTAGAGGGGCATGTGCTCTTGACTTCTCCAGATACTTTTATATTCCTTTTATGGCATACATGCCCAGTTTTCCCATCCATACTCCATAGTTTTTATCACTGAACATTCTTTAGGCTAGACAAGGAGCACCCTCTTGCCATGATGATCTGGGGTGGCTGAGATGTAGCAATTCAATAAAAAACTTTGAGTATCTTTCAGTTTTCATGGGTGAATGACTCGTGTTTAAGGTAAGGAGTGAAACCTGCAGTTTCAGTGTGGTTTGATTTTTAGATATTGTCTGTATGAATGCATCTGTACTAAAACCAACTTTTCTTTCATTTCACGTAGATTCAACTACCTGAATATTCCTCATCAAAGTCCTCCAAGGGAAGAAAATAAGGACAGAAATGAAGCTGTAAAGCTAAACTTACTTTATAAAATCAAATTAAGAATGTTAGATATTGCTTAGAACTTATGGAGAAAACATAACTGCAAAAAACATATTGGTTCCAACTACAAATGGAAATCCATAAGCCTTAAAGAGCCTGATCTTGCATGCAGACCATACTAGTGAGCCCAGATAGACACGATATTCCCATCACCTCACCTTTGCAGCCTGCACAGGGCACTGCCTATTTCCAGCCCCCAGTGCACAAGAAACAAATAGCAACTCCAGTGGACCAAGTGAGCTCCACTGCAGTGAGGATGTGCCAGGGCAGCAGAGACCAGGGCAGCTGAGCTAACTTCTCCCAAGGAGGAGCCTCACTGCTCTCTTCAGACCAAAGGGGTGGTTACAGTGATGAGTGACACTGATTCTTCTCTCAGATGCAGGCAAAGGGCAATAACTTCACCTTGCAGCAATGAAAACAAAAACCACTTTAACAGAGAAGATGGCTGGGCATGAGCAGGTTGTCCAGGATGTAGTGCAATCTCCATCCTTGACAATATTCAATATTCGTCTGGACAAGGCACTGAAACAACCTCAGCTCACTTTGAAGATGGACTTGCTTTGAGTGGACAGACTGATTAGAGACCTCTGGAAGCTGGAGTTGCTCCATGACCACATGATTTCATTAGAAATTGGGATTGTAAAACACAATGTTATTTCAGGGCTTCAACAGACCTGAAGAAAAAAAAAAGGCAAGAACTTGAAACTGGGACTTTTTCTTACTGATCTTTCAGTCATAAGAGATGCCTCATCAAAGCATTCTAAACTCATTAATATCATTTCATCTTCCCTTAAAAAAAAAAAAAAAAAGTAAGGAAATAACAAGAAAAGATTGTTTATTATTTGACTTCTGGGATTTTATGATGGTTGAGTCTTTTTCCTTTTTTTCGGTTGTTTTTTGTTTTTTCTTTTTTTTGCATCATTTAGCATGGTCAAGTTCTTCAAGTTCTTACTCATAATCTTTTTAATGTTGTTTCCAGGGACTTTTCCAGGAAAATACCGAATATTGCAAAGCAACATGACAAAAAAAAGCAACACTAAAGATTTTTCTCAGGTCCCTATCTTTAATTGAACTTACAGTTCTTAGCTCATGAAAACAGTAAACATGGGTAGAAATCATTAAAGATTGTAGTGGCTTCAGGCATAATACAGCAAATTTTCTGAGCAGCTACATATGAACATTGTGTTACTGATTCCTATGAGGGATTTCTGAAAATCCCCTTTAAATTAACTTATTTTTCCTTTGTATGTCCTTCCCTTAAAAATGTTGCCTTTATGCACTGGCTACGGAAAACTGCTGCTGACATTGCTGTCAGGTTCCATTTGAGCAGATGACTGTGCATAAATATTTAAATATATGTGAGGAGATAACAGGAAATACTTTTCCAGTGGCTTATATGTACTTTATGTAATTTAATTTAAAAGTAATGTCACATGGCTATTTTTTCCTACTTTACCTGGTAAGAAACCACTTGTAATACTCAGGTATTCCAGAACAATCATCTTTAAAAGCAAATGTATCCCTCTGCTACATTAAAGTGAACGTAATTAAATAAATATAAATACAGGCTGTTAAACTGGGAATGTAGCTAGAGACACTTGTTAAAAGTGAGCCAGGCTGCTGTGAAATTAGGACATAAAAATAGTTTTCTGAGCATATATATCTTCTTGCCCAAATGAACTAGGATGAATAGAACAGTGGAAAGTTTGCAGGCTGGCTCTTGAATATGAGAGATTAGACCCTTCTCTTCAGAAACTCCCTGCCTCTTTAGGCACCTCGAAGTTGTTCCATACATAATTTATTCAAAGTTAAAAGTCATAAATATTTGGCAACTTGGGGGATGGACATATGAATAAATTTACCCAAATTTACCTTTCACAGTAAATGCTTCACAAAATCATGTGGCCACAATTACTGCTCAATAGTTTCAGATTAGATGTTACCAAGATCAAAGGGAATGTTTTGATGAATCTAAAATTTTTTTGCACATATTAATATAAATTTTTGAAGAGTATTATTTCCTAGTCCTACACCTCGCTCCAATTTATGTATGTTTTTACATCATATTTACCTTTAATAAAATTAATAATTCCATTACTAGTTTTCATGGAGTTTAAAACCTTAAAAGCAAGCCAAGTGAGGTGGAGAGGTTACATGAACTGAAACCTGTGGTGACCCCTTAACACAATTAACTCTAAGACCAGAAACCAGCAGCTGTCACACACCACTAACTGGGCTACAGTGTCAGTCAACAAATGAAACAAATGCATGACCTACTAAAGAGGCATTGCAAAACTACTTTCTTTTCTAATTTTAGCTATCTGATACACTAGTATTTAATAGCAGGCATGTGACACCAGACAAATTCATGATTCAATTCTTTGCTCAGAACTTCCCCATAACTACTCAGTGTACTTGTTCATTGTTGTTTCTTAGTTTCCTTCTTTCTATGTCCTTCATTTCAGGGGGTCAGGAACTTTATCCTGAAAAGTACAGACCATAAAAAGCAGTGTATTTCACACTATTCCCCTTCAGCTCAAGCACTGTCTCATTTTGGAATTTTTATTACTCTGCTCAGACTTATTCTGCAATATTTACTTGAAGAGTGTTCATACTTCCAGCTGAATTTGCCTGAAGTTATGGCATTGTTCATAAGAAATTTACTTGCATTTCCACTGTATAACATGGCTGCCAAATATAACAGATGTTCCCTCTTGTACCGCTGCACTGTCATACAGGTGATAAATGTAATACAAGACATCGGAAAAGAACATTTGTCAGAAAAATACAGTAAAACATGAAATATCCAAAGAGTACTTGGAACATTTTGTCATAGATGGCAAAAGCAGTATCCTAGTTTGTATTCTAACAGAGTAGAAGAAGAAAATCAGGGCAAGACTGAGTCAAAAATAACCAAACAATAATTTTTGGAAAAGAAAAAGAAACAGTAGTAAAAAAAGGAAAAAAAATTATTGTCTTCCAAGAGCTAAGTTTAAAAATTCCAGGCACAAAAGCTGAGAAACAATTGCAAGTGGATAAAGAAGTTATGAAGAGCTATCAGTCTTCTGAAGAAGTGGGAACAGTATCAAATTCCCCATTACACAGGCAGGATGCAGGAGCAGAGGGTCCTTTCACCAAGGTCAAACAGAAAAGGCAAATATGCAGGAAGGGGTAGCTAAGACAGGTAGCTGAGGACATGTGTAAATAAATATTTATGGTAGAAACCAGAAAGGGCAAGTCCCTAATAGAGACACAGCTAATGAGAGACCTGAAGAAATTTGTTCTGGAAGCTCAATATTTAGCAGGAGGGAAAGCTATTGCCAAATGAGGTGGAGAAAGCCAAAGCCTTTATTGTCTTCTTTATATCAATATTCACTAAGATTCAGTAGAACCATCTGTCCAACACCAAAGACAAAAGGATGATATTCCAAACTAGAAACATTAGGAGCAAATTAAAGAGCATGTCCTTCCAGAGATTTTTTTTTAATCCACATAAATCTGGCAAACTAGGATTAAAAAAAAGGAAAAAAAGGAAAAATCAAACCAAGGAAACAACAACAAAAACACTCACAAACAAGCAAGTCCAAACAGAAAAACAATAACAATACAAAAATCCAAAAGCCTGACCAAAATAACCTCAGAACTGGTGAGTAGTTAATGCTGAAAATTCAAAATTCTTGAACTAAAACAATGAAAAGGGCATTATTGTGTTTTTTCATTAAAGTTAGAATGAAGGCATTGCAGACCACCTGATTTAATGTCTGTTACTGGATTGTTATGTATATGTAGATATATACATACATGTAGATGTAGATATAGATATATATTCCTAAAGAAGAAAACAGCAAGATGAGCAGCAGACAGCTGTTGAAGGTCCTGTCCTGCTGAGTATTCTTACTGGTTCCTGGGCAGGAGAACAGACAGGCTTATTGCACAAACTGACAGTTGTCATGTTGAAGCAGACAAGGAGAAACCAAAACACCTCAGATGAACTAGAAAACTGCAGAGTACCACATGCAGAAATGTGTCAACTGCATGGGAACAAGAACAACAAGCTGGAGAAAAGGATCTCAACATCATTATGAAGTACAGGCAGAACAAGAGTCCCCATCATGATACTGCAAAGAAAACTCAAATTTCCAGTTGGAGGAACATACCCCACCAGACAAGAAGAAAACCTTCTGCTCCACTTAGCACAGGTAGGGCCCCAGCACTTTGCTCCCTTTGGGAAGCTTCACTACCTTGGTGCTAATGGGAAGAGTGTATAGGAGAGCAGTCAGGCACCCAAAAACATGATAAGCAAAAAAATACGAATTGTGGGAATATGCCAAAGGAAATGTGGTGGGTTGGGCTGTTGAAGAGAAGCCTGAGATCTGGCACACGCATGACTTCAGGCCAGAAAAGACTCAGAAGAGCCAAGAGTCCTCCTTCTCTTCAGCATATAGGATAAGTAGATATGCCACTTTCACTGCCAGATAAAACACAAAGAAATACTTCTAAACCAGTTTACAGAGTCTGCATGCACTGATCATCACCATCACTTGAGGAGGAGAACAGAAAACATCTGTACATATTTGCACAGCTACACAGGCAGAGTATTAGGATTCTGAGGTCCATTATTTTCTTACCCTCCATGGCTATTGCCATGAGTGCTAGAAATTTGCACCTGATAAGTGTAGAAAAAAAAGACCTGTATGATTTTAGTACTCTCTTGCCTACTACCATCATTCAGACCTTTTGTCTGTTGAAAACAACTGGGTTTTGAGTGATGCCTGATGAAAAGTTATTTTCCTAGAATATTCACTATAAAGTCAATGTCAGAAAAATTGGAGGAGTAATTCTATTCAGAAGACAAATGAATAGTTCACAGAGAAATCTGGCAGTAGAGAACATCCTGTCTCAGGGAAGGAGCCACTTCCAGACTTCTGACTCCAGCATGAGTCACACCCCAGCTATGTCAGAGAGCCACTGTGTCAATGGCTCAGAGAGCCAGTTGCCAATGTTTTTTTTCTAGGAAATCAGCTAAAATCCACCTGCTAACATGCACTGAATGAGCAAATCACACCATGCAGCAGTGGTGTATCATGCTGCAGGTGAAGAGGTGCATACAAGGATCCAGGTGATCTCAGAGCCAAACTATGAAATATAGGTTGCACCTTCTGTCGTCTTGCCATGAACAACATTGAACTGTCTTCCAGGTGCAAGTGGCCCTTCCTGCTGCCATTCTCAAGACAGGACCCCAGATCCCATCCATACAATGAGCCTAAGGAAAAAAAAAAATCATTCCCTCACATCATTTTAAGATTTAAATAAAATTTTGGGTTTTGCTACTATATTACAGTTTTACTACTGAATTGCAATTAACATTTTACTACTATATTTCCTGACATATGGGAGCTAAAACATCTCATGCCTGCTTTAAAAGTCTTTCTTTTTTCATCACTTATCATGCTGTCTAGCACAACATTTCATCAACTTTCTTATCTGCTTATCTGCCTCCAGTGAAATTTTTCTTGTGAAAACTGCAGCCAACATGACTCAACCATTTCCAAGCAAAAGAGAAAGAAAAAATACATTGTTAAAAGTCTGGACAGTGATGGTTTTGTATCACAGCTTTGCTTGTTAAGATACAAATTTTAATTGAGGCAACTACTGACAGTGATGGCAGCAAAAGTCAGAAGTAACTTGGTTGTATTTTCCCATTACTCCAAATTGTGTTGCTTTTACAGAAGGCATTGCTGGGAAATTTCCCTGAGTATCTCAGGAAAATAAAAATGGTGGTGTGATTTTAGGTCAGGCAAGAGTCTTTCCACAACGCCACACTGTTCCAAGTGGCCTTTGGGTAAAGGTGCATACACAGAAGGAAATGAACGCCAAGCAGATGAAGCTTGTCCTGGCCCTGCCCCCTGTCTAGCCCCTCTGGGAGATGGAGCTGTGCCTGCAGTTACTTGAGTTCTTCACAAATCACACCATACTTCAACATGATCAGTGACAGGGCCATTTATTGAATTTTTTCCACATTACAGATCATAGCTCCTAGCACTCGTATAGATCAGAAGTAAAAGGATCTCCTTAGGGTATGTGAGAAAAATCATTTATGTTTATTGTTGCCAACCTGGCTTTGGGTTGGTGAGCTGAAGCCTGAAGGGGTGAGCACCAGTGTTGGAGGCTAGGATTTTCCCTTTTTATTAGGGAATTTTCTCCCATTTTGTTGCTAAGAAACAACAATGATCATTATTTAAGAGAAACAAAAGAAATAACCACAGAGAGGAAGAGGACTGCAGCTTTACCATCCTAGTTGAGGGACATTCTCCTGGGAAAGGAGGAGATAGGGCAGGATTTGGGCTGGGGTTGGGTGCAGCTCCTGGCTCGTTCTTGCTCTCTTGGCGTTCGGGAGTGGCACAGGCCACGCTCGCTGTGGGAAGAATCCACCCCCACGGCGGGCTCTGTCTCCTGCTGCCCTTCTCCTGCTGCCAGCGGAGCTCTGCTCGCAGGAGCGGCCCTGCACGGGGCCCTCACCAAGGGGGACCCTTCAGCACCTGCTGGGGTGCCTCAGGGGAAAGTCCGGGATCCCCGAGCCCCTTCCCCTTCTGATGCCTTAAGTTTTTAGCTTTTATATTTTTCAGATTCTGTACTGCATTAGTGTATAATTCTGAACGCTATGTAGAATACTAGTTAGCTTTCTTCACATTTTGGTCAGACTAAACAATCCTTCTGGGCCTGGGAACCAAGGTGACACCATTTGTCTCAGGCCATGGAAAGTATAAACAAGAGTGAATTGGGTGGTGGAGGCAAACTAATTACCTGAAGCTATAATTGGACAATTAACCTCTGATATGCAAATAGACCAAAATTATATCCATCTGAGAAAGTGAGTGACTGGTGTCCTTCTTGGGTGCCACCACTGTGAGGCTCCTGCACTGCCCAAGGTGTACCTTTTGAAGGTCTTTTAATAAATACCTGCTTTATTTTCTAGCTCTGTCTAGCCTTTGTTCTAGGTAGCCTCTCCAGGCACCACCTCTAAGGGAGCCTCTCCCAGTGCCGGCTGGGATGCCCAGTGGCTCTTGCTACAGCTGCAGAGTTTCTGGTACATCTCATCTAACTCCCTGGGATTTTGCTCAGCCAAGCAGATCCACATTGCTGCTTCCAAGGTTCCTGTTGCAGCTCCCTTCACAATCCAGAGAGGCACCGGGACCGAATGCCCCTGGGAGTTTGTAAAGCCAACTTTTTCCATCCCTTCCCATCTCGGCCCAGCCGCCATCACCGCGTGCAAAGAGGCAGCTGAGCTCGCGCCACAGCGCTCCCCGCAGGCGCGGGGGAATCATCGCACCCCCCGGCCGGGAGCCAGCAGCGCCCCTGCTGGCTACGGCTGGAACTGCACCGAAGGGGAACGCGCCTGCGGCCAGAGCGGCTTTGTGGTTCTGGGTTTTGCTGCTCTACTGGGTTTGTAGTTCTGGGTTTTGCTGCTCTGCTGGCTTTGTGGTTCTGGGTTTTGCTGCTCTGCTAGCTTTGTTGTTCTGGGTTTTGCTGCTCTGCTGGCTTTGTGGTTCTGGGTTTTGCTGCTCTGCTGGATTTGTGGTTCTGGGTGGTGCTGCTCTGCTGGATATGTGCTTCTGGGTGGTATTGCTGCCAGTGTTGTTTGTTTGCCTTGTGTACAAACACACTAAGAAAGAACTGTTATTCCTTTTCCCATATCTTTGCCTGGAAGACCCTTAATTTCAAAGTTATAATAATTCAGAAGGAAGGGGGTCATATTGTCCGTTCCAGGGGAGTTCCCACCTCCCTTGGCAGGCACCTGTTTTTCAGACCAAGACAACCAGATACAGAAGCACAGTAGGCTCTTCCCTGTACCTCAGGAATGCTGATCCTTGAGCTGTTACCAGCCGCCAGGATCTAGGAATGCTTTGCCTGCCTAGGTCATGTACAGAACCTACTCAGATTTTTGAGTTTTTCTATCTGATAAATCATAGATAGCAATCTTTCTTTTCTGGGGGACAAATAAAAAGTAATGAATAAGTCCAAATTGAAGTGAAGTCTGCCAATTTCCTACTTTAGAGGAATCACTCAGTCTTACAACTGAAGTTGTAAGTAGGGTGGAGAAAGTCTATAGAAATCAGCAATTCTATTGCATCTATTGGATTTTTCCTGAAAAAGCCTATTCTGAAGAAGAATTATTATTTTTTTATTATTAGAAGTACACAGTTCCCACTGGTGTTCTGCTAAACAATCTCACTTTATCTTGAGATTTTCTGGGCTGGATGTCATCCTGATGCCGTTATACAGTATTCCATTTACAAAAGTATCTTGGATTATTTTGTGACTCACTGTTACACTGCCCAAAAAAGTGAAATAGAAAAATAATTTTGACTTTTCTGAATAAGATAACTGAAAATAGCCCTTCTCCACAAAAACTTCATTTACTCCATTGCACCTTTGAGAAGAAAATGGAGTAACTTTTGATAGACAACATTTTATTGTTAATATTTCAGGCAATTGATATAGCCAAGACAATGACCTGGAGCTAGCACGTATCTCTTTTTTTTTTTTTTCCCCTCTTCATACTGACTACATCCCATCTTTATTTTTGGCCACTTGGAAAATACAATGCAGGTCATGTAGCTGCAATTCCATTCTTCCACAAAGGATGACAGGGAAAACTTCTCTCAGCATTTCCACTTCACTTTGCAGCCTGGGGCATGATGCACATGTTTTTTCTCACAAACCCGTGGGAATTATTTCCACAGCACGCTGTCTTTAAATTATATAGGTACAACTTTTTTTTTTTTTTCTTTTTTTTTTTTTTTTATTGGCAGATAACTTTTTATCTTTTATCTAGATACAGGTAATAAGAAATTTCAGCTACATTTTCTTTGATGCCTGAAGGACAATCTTCTTTGGGTTGCTGCATTCTGAAACATGATAAAGTGATAATAGAGTATTTGTAAAAATGAACCTGTCCAGATAAGACAAGGACCAGCCAGAAATCCGTTATTTATCATCCAGAATGCAAAAGCAGGAACAAACTGTCCTCTGATCACAAAATATTTTCTGGTTCATCAAAATTTTACCTGTTACTGAAGTTATCCTCTCATGTCTAGAATAGCTGCAGTTCCCTGATAAAAGCAGTGCAGCACAGTGCACACGCAGAGAAACAATCCCTAAGTGTAGTACTAGAAGTAAAATGTGGGACTGAAGGTTTATTTGCTTTATCACAATGGTTTTCAAGGTGGCAATTAGGTGAAAATTTTACAATGTATGACTAAATTTTTGCAGGTAATTTGTGATTTGGCTGCATCAGCTTTTCTTTCCTCCACTGATGAGAGTCTGTTTTGCAAATGTTTTGAACCTAGAGACAAACTGAGCAAAAAAATATGCTTATTTCTAATTCTATGCTGTGTGTTAATCTATTATGATTTGCATAAATGTATTGACTCATATAGAACAGGTAATGAAAATTTAAATATGTGCTATGAAAACATAAATTTTAGTGTTTAGGATGGAAAGAAACTAAGTATGTCTTCTGAAATAGACCTTTTTTTTATTATTTTTCAGAAGACCCCTGTGATATTACCAGGATTTTGCTCTAAGCAGAGCAGTGGTTTCAATTCTCACTTTTAGCTCATGTTGCAAAGTCACTCTACTGCCCTCTTTTCCTTGTCCTCACTAAATTGTTATCTAAACTATTCATAAATTGTTTTCCTGTTCATTTGATCTCACTTTTTCCAAGGTTCCCCTACACTTTTGAAGAATTTTACTAGACTCATTGAAATTTTTTGGGTAAATCAAGTGGATTTTTCTTAGTAGCCTCCATCATCTTGCTCAATTAATGACTTCATATATTAGAAGTACTAATATTAAATACAAGGCCAGAGGTTTTGTCTAATCAAAAATCCAGTCTCCCAAACACTTATTACTAGGTGGGTAAATAGTGAGGCTGCTGCTGCAAAAAGAGCCATTCTCCTCTCCTCTCCTCTCCTCTCCTCTCCCCTCTTTCAATGCATGAATCAGATAATGCACTGTTCCAAGAGAGTTGTTGCTCTAAAATAAACATCCTTTGCAATTATTATGTATATACTGAGGGACTCCAAAATCACCAATACAAGCTGGATTTGAGTAATGTGTCCTCCTTCTCACACAAATTAGCAAACTGTGGGTTCAATGTGATTGAAAATAGGACTTAAAGAGTGTTATTTTTGAGCTAAATCTTGAAATTTTACTTTGCAAAACTCTAGACAGAGTATCAAAACCACATTTTTCAAGTAGCTCTCTGTTTGTTTAGTTTAATTTTCAGCAACCAGTGTAGCTGCAGCTGCTAGTAGCTGGTACAGATTCTGTCACAGGAACTGCTGTGTCAAAACACATATGTCTTTAATGGGGCTTTTGGCAAGCACAGCACAGATGTTATTATGGAGATTTATACAAATAAAACTAATAGTTTATTTCATGCTTTACAAATAGAAATCAAAGATTTTAAAAATGTCATTTACACACACCAAAATATTTACAGAGATAAATCACATAATAGGTGCAAAATATTTGTTATATCTTGGTTGTAAAATCATGAACTGAAAGGATAGTGGCTGACAGCTATACATAACTCTAAGAAAGGATACCTTTTTAAAAGGTAAGTTAAATAAACATAAAGCTGTCAATGTTGCTCTCTGATTTCAAGAGATGGGTTTTCTAAATCTTTTGACATTACAGCTTTAGACTAAAACTGCAAACTTGCTACATCTTTCAAATTAAATGCACTTGGCTTAATTCTGGCAGTTGTTTGGCTCCTAGTACAAGTTTTTCTTTCAAATACAACTCAGAAGACACATCATAAAAGCACTTTTAAATATTAGAAATTCCTGATTTAAAGAATTAATTGTAATGTCTTTGCTGCAGAGGAAGATGAAATATTTTGTTAGATAAAGACACACCTGGGGATTAGCAAACTGCAGGGTGCCAAACTCCTACAAATGCAAACCATTTCATCACACTGTGCTGACCCAAAGGTAATGCTCATAATAGTAGGTTGTGGATGTTCTCAGGTGAGTTATTTTAATACAGCCCTTTTCTATTCGGGTATTGTCTATTTACTCATATTTGTATGAACTACTTCAGAAGAACTGATTGCATGCAAAGTTCTTAAAGAGAATTAAAGGAAGTGGCAAAAAGATTTGACATTAAGGTATTTAAGTTGTCCCATTAATGTTTTATGCTCTTGCCTTCCCCCTGCTTCAGACTCAAGTGAGACTGCAGCAGGGTAAGGACTGGAGGAGCTCAGGCCACACATAGCAGTCATGGTGCCCTCTGCACACCCTGTTAATCTGTGGTGTCCCTGCAACCTCTGATCTCCAGCAAAAGGGACCAGACACCCATTGTCCTGCATCAAGATACAGCACTGGTTGCACAGACTCCCTGGAGCAACAGAGAAAGCCTGGCGAGTTCAAATACACCAACAAGTATGTTTCTAGAGGGAGCACTGAGTTTTTGTGGTTATAGTCTGAAGTTAACGCATACAACTGTATATTGGCTAAAGCCAATTCTACAGAAGTTGATTGGAATTTGTTCTCCACACCAGATGAAGTAAAATACAGCCTAACCTTATTATTAAGATTTTTACATCTCTATATGCCACTGCCTGTTTCAGGTTGAATTTTTATTCCTCTGTGTCATTTTAGCTGTCCATGATATTTGAAAAGTCATGGCAGTCAAGTGAACTCTCAGGAGACTGGAAAAGAAAACATAGTATACAGCTGTAAAAAGAGTAGAAATCATGACTCTGGGATCTACCAACCTGTCAGCCTCACCACTATGCCTGGGAAGATCATGGACCATACTCCTAGAAGTGGTGCTTAGAAACGTGGAGGACACAGATATGATTTAGGACAGCCCAGATGACTTCACCAAGTCCTGCCTAACCAAACTATTGACATTCTGTGAGGAAGTGACCACATTACTGGACAAGGGAAGGACTAAAGATATCAGTTTTCTGGACCTTTGTAAAGCCTTTTTCATGATCACCTACAACATGCTTCTCTCAAAATTAGAGAGAGATGGATTTGATGGGTGGACTGTCAGATGGATAGGAAAGGGGTTGCACAGTCATATCCAGAGGAGAGAATGATTCATCCAGAGATGAATCACTTTGAGTCCTGATGGAAATCAGTGACAAGTGGAGTCCCTCAGGGTCTGTTTGGGAGCTGTGTTAATTAATCACTTCATTAATTATTTCATTAATTACATAGATAAATGGATCAAATGCACTCCAGAAAATTAGCAGATGACACCAACTTGACACTTCTGAAGGATGGGATACCCTCCAGAGGGACCTGGACAAGCTTGAGAAGTGGCCCACAGGAAGAGGTTAAACAAGGCCAAGTGCTGGTGCTGCACCAGGATAGGAACAACTCCTGGTACCAGCACAGGATGGGCATGAGCAGCCCCAGAGCAGCCCTGCCCAGAAGGGCTTGGGGGTGCTGTGGGTGAGAGGCTGCACATGCCCTGACCATGGCACTCCCAGCCCAGAGAGCCAAACGTGTCCTGGGCTGCATCCAGAGCCCCGTGGGCAGCAGGTCAGGCAGGGGATTCTGCCCCTCTGCTCTGCTCTGCTGAGACCCACCTGGAGCACTGCATCCAGAGCTGGACTCCCCGCACAGCAGGGACAGGGACCTGCTGGAGCAAGTCCCAGAAAGGGTCACCAAATTGATTAGAGTTTGGATGGAGCAATCTTGTCTAGTATAAGTTGTCCCTGTCCCCATCAGGATCTGGAACCAGGTGATCTTTAAGGTCCCTTCCAACCCAAACCATCCTATGATTCCATGACCCTGAGACTACTGAGACTCTGAGATAACTGAAGAGCTCAATTTTGTTTGTTGCACTCGCTTTTCGGACTGATGAAATTCACTTGTGATAGTCTTAGTTTAATTTCTGTAAAGTGGAAAGAAACAGGATATAAGTAGCCCATTTTTGAAGGCTCCAAAGTTCACTGTGGTGAAATAGGCAGATGAGGATATTCACATACTGTGAAACTATGTGTGTGTTTTACGTCAATGCATGATGAACCTAGTTCTACAAGATTCTCTCACAAATCAGTAGTTGCTCTTTTAATTTCTTTGTGTTGCAAAAACAACTTCAGTCCTAACACCAACTATGCTAGTGACTGCACAATAGCTGAGAAAGCAAATCTGGTTCACTTTCTAAGGACTTTCTCAGGGTAAGATGAGTAGCTTGAAACAGTTGGGCTGCTTAGGTTAGGAAAGCAGAAAGAAATCATTCAATTGTCTTTCATGCCCACTGGGGTAGGAAAAAATTCAATTTAATTTGTTCTGTAGAAATATGCTGCTTTTAAGAATGTTTATAATAATAAAGACCATCTACCACTTAGGAAAAAAAGCTAGCTATGGTTGTTAGAGTAAGTCCTTTACTGGTGGATTTTAAGACAGATAGTTTTATAGTTGGTTTCAATATACTCAATTCCCTTACAAGCAATACAGTTTCTACAGTGGTTTTCTTAAGATCTCTCCCAGCTATGCATATCCAAGACACCTGGGAAACAATGTGTAGTTAAATTGGGCAGCTTCAGAAAAAGGATGTATGTCAAAAGCATTTGTGCAGTGACTCACCATTGTGCAAGGTAAGCATTTGATGGTTATTTACTTTTGTTCTATTTGTCCTTCAGATTACTTTGTTAGTTCAGACACCATTTATAAAAACTACCTAACAAACAAACCAAAAAAAAAAAAAAACCAAAAAAACCAAAAAACCAAAACAAACTAAAAAAAAAAAAAAGAGAGAGAAAAACACACTATAAATGTTCTAAGCATTGTTCCAGTTGCAACATCATTTGAGGGGGTGGAGGAATAGTCCCTCCAGGATGCAAATCATTCACAGAAAAATGTGGGATTCAGTCAGAGCAAATTAAAACCAGATCAAATGATTATGAAGGGACAACATCCAGGCTTCTACTCTTCTGAAAAGAAATCCAGTAAGTTGCTCTGTTCCTGACAGTATGTAAAATAGGATTCAAATCAGGGCCCAAGTGTGAGATCAGAGACATGCTCAGATCACTCCAACCTCTAATAATGCAGATAAAAATTAAATGGAGATATGTTTCTGCATGTTTCATTCATCCACATTCCCATGCTGTCCTACTTCTTAACATATATGTAAAAGGTAGGGACATGCCACTGTGACAGCTGCTCAGTCAGAAACACTGGAAGAGAGGCTAAAGATACCTGAATAGAGTCTCTGTCATAGTCAGTTTTTTGCATTTCCACATCATAACCACAAGATCACCCTTACCCCAGCACTAGAGAAGGCTATGAGCAGCATGGCTTCTCTGCTCTCCTCAGCCTTCTCACCACGATGGGCACATTTACACTTCAGCAATTAGCCCTAAAGAAGTCAGTCCTTTCCTAAACATCCGCGGAGATGCCTTTGACCATTCAAATAGGTGAAGAATAATGAGTTGGAGAGTGTATAGGCATATGGGAGCAAACAAGCTGAGGAGTACCAGGGATGCTACATGGTCTATCTGCTATTTTTCCTCCAGAGAAGGAGCACAAAGGCAGTAAGGGCAGTGACAGCCTCAGGACCACAGTGTGCATAGATGAGGATTGTCTGTGACCCAGGTGAAGTTGACACCCTCTCCTGCAGGAGCCCTCTGGCACCAAACTCAGCAATGTGAGCTTGGACAGGATGGGAATGAGAATTAGTCCCATTTGTTTGGCTCTAGACTATGTTAGAATAAATAGCTGCTTAGCCTTGGAGCTGAAGTTCATATGTGCATCAGCCAGTTTGTTATACAAATCTGTTTCTCTTTTCTCATTCTCATTGAACACAAACCAAAAACTCCAGAAAGGAAAGATAAAGATTACCCTAAAAAGAAGAAATAAATTTTAAAAAAGGCTATCTGTGACCTTCATGGCACATGGATTGCTCTTTGAAAAACAAACAGCTCTAAGAGCAACAACAGCACAGATGAAACTTGATTCCCTACAGTTTTGTGTCTCTGTGTTGCTTGGTAATGTCCTGACTCCAGTTTTTCTCCACTGCCTTTATTTATACTCATTTTGCTTCCTGGTGCAAGATTCAGGCTGCAACATGGAGAGGCTGGAGCCAAGCAGGACATGTAGTCTGCACAGCCAGGGTAGCTCTGTGGGCTGCACAAGCCTGACTACCAGGGCTTTTAAATCCCAGTGGCTAAATAATCCATAAAAGTGGAAACAGCAGCAGCACCAACAAAAATGAACTGAATTCCTCTAGAATATGAAATATACTCTCATGAGCTGCTGCTTCCTCTGAAGCACATGACCTTGTTATACAAACAGTGAGTGACAGTCTTTTAATTGTCCCTAAGGATTCTAACACAGAAGCCTCATGAATTCCCATAGGTGTGTCACAAAATTTTCCACAGCAGAGTTTCCTATTGAAAAAAACATTTGCTGTTAACATACATGGATTTAGAAGACTTGCATTTACTGATTTTTGGCATTGAAATAATTATTTTATACACAACTATTCAACATGCAAAATACTGCAGATAGTTCCACATTGCTCCATTCATGAAGAATAATCTAATTCTTACACAAAAATTAGACTTGAACATAATATTTAAACAATTCAGAGAGAGTTAAGATGATTATGGGAATAAGAGAAATTTTCCCTCTAAAATCTTTGTTTTAAATTTGTCTCAGTTCTTGTTTATGCTGAGCCATGACTGTACCTGAAGGGATCCTACAAAATTGTAGAGAGATACTTTTTGCAAGAGCAGGACAAGGGGAAATGGCTTTAAACTGAAAGAGGGTATGTCTATATATTAGAAAGGGCCTTTCTAGTAGGAGGGTGGTGAAGCACTGGATCAGGTTGCTCAGAGAGTGTGTGAATGTCCTAGAAGCGTTCAAGGCCAGGTTGGATGGGGCTGTGAGTAACCTGGTGTAGTAGAAGGTGTTCCTCTCCATGGCAGGCAGGCTGGAATTACAGGACCATTATTTGAGATCTCTTTCCATTCAGGCCATTCTATGACTCAGTGATTCTGTGATTCTATGATTGATTCTATGGCTTTAGATTCTATGAAATGCAAGTTGGACTGCTAGGTACAACATTGTCTATAATGAAAATGAACCCAAAAAATGCTCGAGTTTCTTGATGAAAAAGAGCTCTTGTGTTTGAGAAAAAGCTGTATGTAAAACAAATATTTTCTAAATCAGGCTGGAGTACTAGTTCCAAAATACTTGTTGAACAAGGGAGCTACATAAAACATGATTACTCAGCTCATAATCTGGCACTGTTTTCTAAGCCAACACAGAAATGTATGCTCTTACACTTTGGCATTTGTTGCTTGGCTGAGTGAAAAATCACCATCTCCATGTACTGTAAAACAGAAATCTGTACCAGACTTCTGAGGAAACAGGTCAGTAGGTTTAGCAGTAGACTGGACAACAAGAAACACCTGATTTCTTCCATAGGTTATTTTCAAATGACTCACATAAATCTATTTTAGAAGCATCCAGATTTGGAGAAATTTAATATTAGGTATCTATCATACAGCTATTCTGAGAACAATTTTAAAGGTACTGGAAATATAGAATCATTGTGGATGTTTAACTGGTTTGAAAGTTAGAAGGTTGTCAACTGAACTCAGAGACTCTAACACTCCATAGAGTAAGTTGCTTCACATTTTTTTATGAAAGGGACTTGCTTTGAGAATGCTGGCCTTAACTTCTCTGATATTTCTCATCCTTAAAATAAAAATAATGGAGCAGATCTGATAATATCTCTAACTATTCCCATAATTAACAAATGTGACTATATAAACATATGTAAGGTTGAAGTGGGAGTTTGTTCTTCAAAAATGTGTTCTTCAAATAATTTCATTTGAGAGTACAGAGGTAGCAGTTGTAAAAAAAAGGCAGCTGGAGTGACTTTTTTCTGTTAAATGTTATTAATCATTTATATATAGGATCCTACTACAGTTTCACAGAACCTGCATGACTCTCCAAAACATGACAGGTTCTTATTATAAAGAACAGAAACTTAATATAGGCATCTTGTATTAGCTGTTAGTCTGTGCTGCCTAGCAGGAAATTGTTTCCAACTTTCCTAGGTTATATCGGCACATTCTCTTTGCCCTTTAGTCCGTACAGGTTCATGCAGTACACATGCTCTCATTTTCCAAGTGTTCCACTTTGTTTCCACATGATTATGACAGAATTTACTCCAGAGACAAAACAGTAAAAAACATCACAAAGGAGAATATACATCAAAGTGGAAAGACACACCAGACCACTATAATTAGCATATTAATTGCATCTCGGCCTCTCTGTAGCCAGCCACCAACTGTGTGGCACTCAGTCTGGAGTCAACAGGAGATCCACAAAAAACAGATGTCTTGCATGGAGCCTTCTGTTTTTAAAACATCCAGAAATAATGTCTTCTGTTGAAAGGGCTGGTGTTAAATTTCATTTTTACCTTTCCTCTTCTGCAGTTATCTTGATTAGCCTATTTCACCAGTAGAATTGTATACTAAATGCAAAACCTCATTGTTTGACACACACGCATGAGCACACAGAGACGTCTCTTCCCCTTGTACCTCAGTATTTTCCTGTTGTTCACTCTGTGTAAGAGGTGGCCACTCTTGTTGGATTCTGGTCATTCAAAATGAGGTGCACCTTTTCTGGTGCTGGCTCTGCATCCTTGGAGAGAGCTATCATATCATCTGGGCAGCTGCTGAAGCTCCCCCTACAGTCAAAGGAGAGAGGAGATCTACTGTGTACAATTTAGAGCATCCTTGAACTATAACATCTTATAAAATTTTTGTAGCAAATCAGTCCTCTGCAGGTACCTCCTCTGCATTCATTGCAATACAACCTTTATGCATTCAGCAAAAAGTAAGATGAGCTCAGCATAGGTAGCCATGAAATTTACCTCATGACTAGGCTTTCTAGTGTTATGGCAATGTAAAGCATATAGGACTGAATTTATTACTTTAAACAGAAAAATCAACTTAATAGTATTAACAGTTTATATGTAACATCTTCACCTGTGAATATATATTTATGTGTTCTTCCTACTCATCACACAGTGTAGCTATCATCAATGTTCATATCATCATGTATGAGAATATCTGAAAATTTTCACTGAGCAGTTTTCACGAAGGTATGAGTTATAATCAAATTATATTTCTATTATTTCAAAGAATTCCTTAGTGTTCTACAAAAAATAGCTGCTACCACTTTGAAGTGAGAGGCATATTTCAGATCTCTGTTCAAAATGTAGGTTTGTTTCCATCTACTTCCTCCAAAAAAGTGCCATAGACAATAATTCTGTCTGGGCCTAGATTATGTGCTCACATTGGAAGTGACTGACGTACATATTTGCATGGTAAATAAAGAGGAGTCTGCTTGAAAATAACTTTTTTGTGTGGAAGAATTGAGAGGCATGAAAAACTGACTGCCTCATTAAGTTAATTTTTACAAAGGTTCCATCTGTCAAAACATATTTTGAAAAATTAGATTTATAGAAATAATTCTGGCTGTTGAATTTGGAGAACATAGTGAAAGGAAAGCTTCTTGCTCAAGGGATCTGCTAATACATGGCTGTTCTGATGAATACTAATCAACAAGTTTATTTTTCACTTTGCTTCTCTAATCTACAAACTAGTAGATTTGACAATACAACTTTGACAATGTTGTATAACACAAAAGACTCAGGATAAGAAGTGTTAACATAAAGCTATTTCTTCCATTCACCCTTGACTCAATTCTGACCATTTACACCAGATATATGCTGCAGTTAAAATTGATTTAGGCAGATATTTGTTTTTCACAGTTTTTACATGATCAGAAATTTTTCAGCTATCTGTGGGAACTAAAGGTGTTCAGAATATGTTGTTATGATAACAGTAAGGTATTAGGATAAGAGTGTTTTTCTACTTGTATAATATGAAATCAAGGTAGCTTATACATGACTACATCATTGTTCTGTGCAGCCACGTGTGTCCCTTTTCAG